>NC_073698.1:113490585-114115585 GCF_023634085.1 Falco cherrug | reverse complement strand
GATCTGGGCTTTCATGTGCTTCCTCACCTCTGACAAACTTGCAAGTTATTTCCTATGACAGCACGTGTTGCTTTGCTGCTAAAAGTAGAGAGGCCACTGCATAGACCCCAGTGCTTCAAACTGGGAGCTCAGCACAAAGTTCCAGCAGACTCTTCCTGCTAGTGGGGAGTGGAGTCAGCAGAGTGTTTACATTGCTGGGTACTTTATTGTTTTGTTAATTAACTTTTCCTATTTACGTGCAGATTTAAATTTACATGGGATATTTATTCTGTAAATGAACGCCATGGTGATTATCAGATAATTAACTTGAGAATTGATGGCATAAGAGGTTGAGATGTGTTCCTAATCTATCTTTTGTGCACCTCTATTTGTGGCCCATAGACATTTTGAAGTCGGGATAGATTCTTAATATCTTGCATGCTAATTGCTTTTATTGTGACTGTGTGCTGGTAAATGATTTGGTTTAGTTTAAGCTATTTAAAGCTGTTTTGTGTAATTTTTTTTTCTCCTCTGTTGTGACTTTATGCTCAGCCAAATTAATAGGACAAATAAGGTCTGACTCAGAGTTTTATTCCCATTTGCTATACTTGGAATAGAAAAAGCTTTTGTGTAGCCCAGCTGCAGCTACTCTTCTTCATGCAAACTTTCCATGTTTTCATTCCCTCTTTATTTCACATTGCCTTTTAACTATTGATATGGGGAGGTGTCTATTTGCAGACACCACACGCCACACACACTCCCCAAGCATTTCCCATCGGTACTGTAGAGTCCCACATAATGTATTTAAGCCTACTGATGCTTTGGGACTCTTTTCAGCCGCTGAAGAGTGAATAATCCTCATGGAAATTGTATCTAGTGCTCGTATTCCCTCCCCTGAGCCCCTGTGCCTGTGCCAGACAAACTAAACTCTCAAGGCATTTAAACAATCCGTCTTAATGTAACATTCAACATAGAAACTGTTGACTTGTTGTTGAATCTGTATCAACAATCTCTCCCGCTAGTCACCCACCAGGCTGGGGCAGGCGCTGGGGTGGTGATGGTCACTGGTGGTGGTGCTGGTGCTGGAGCCCCAGTCAGTAGCGGAGGGGCAGCAGCTGAAACGATCCCCCAGCACTGCTGGGCTTCGGTTTGCCCTTACAGCTGGAAACTATTCTTTCTCAACGCGTTCTCTGACAGGGAGATGGAAGACAGTCTTCATGTCCCAGAGATCCAGTTGTTTCTTAGTGCTTGCTGAGAGACACGCTCGCTTTGCAGGCATTTGCCCCTCCTCCTCCCCGCTTTGGGATGAGATTTTTGTTTTGTCAGTGCCTGCCATGCTGTTACCATCAAAAGCACATGCAAGCAACGGCAGCATTTATATCTCTCCTTTGTTGGTGGTTTTCAGCTCCAAGCTTTTCAAAGTGCGAGGAAAGGATGCTGTCAAAGGAAACTACATCCCTCCAGCAGGACCAATGAGGGGAGCTGCAGGTGCCTGATGGACAGTCTTTTTCCCAGGATGCTTTTAGATCCCTGAGGGTGTCCGTGACCTATGTCAAAGCATAAAGCTTTGAACAGATTTGCACAGGAAGAGCAACTTCTATTGTCCTTTTGCTGATTCCTCAGGTCTGAGCGGGGCCTCTGATCCCCCCTGCCCGGCAGCGATGCCCACCCAGCGGCAGAAGATAACCCTGCCTGCTCCCCAGTCGGTCTTGCCCAGGTCCCACTGGAGGCATCTCGTGCCCACGAAGCAAGCCACGGTGCTGTGCACACCTTCCTGGACGCTGCAGGCGTGAGCCTGCTGGGTACGTCCTCACGTGAGCCATCTCTGCCAGCCTCCCAGCCAGCACATTTTCCTCCTGCACTTGCAAAGCCTGCCGTTTGCATGCCAAACTGAAGTCATGAGAATGAATAAAACCAACCTATTTTTAATCCAGTGTGAGATCTCTTACTCTTGCCTATTTTATTTTTTTTTCATAATTGGTTCTCTTTTCTGCTAATTATCTGAAATTTAGCACCTATTCCTGCCTTGGAGTGTTACTTTGATAACTAGTGTTAAGGAAGAGGATTAAGACTGTTGTTAGCAGCGGAGGCTGCAGGACATATGGGTGCTGCAGACCTGTTGGTGATAGACAGAAAGTTGTTTTGAGGCAGTGGGACAGATTGTCTGGGAATCCTGGCTTAGTAGCAATGAAAGGCTGATGAGGTAAGTAGCGCTGGGAAAATCCTGTTAGGGAAGGAAAAGCGCAGACTGGAACAGGATGGCCAGTATTGAATATACAGTTTCACTACAAAATTGAATTCACTTTTGGCACCGAAATGGAATTCGTATTTCTCTCCCTATTGCACTTGCTTCATTAGCAGGCTTGTAAGGCACTCTGAACTTTCCAGCGTTTAGTAATGGATTAGTACCAAAAACTAGCTCAGAACCCAAGGCAGTTGGTTCAGGCTCAGATCAGGCATTTCCAACTCCACCTCATTTGCAGATGCCGTGGAGGGGGATGAAGGGTCCAGAACAGCGTCCCCAGATCTGGTCCCTGTTGACATGACAGAGGTTAGAAGCTCCCTGCTGAGCTGAAAGGGAGCTGTTTCTGAATTCAAGCAGTGCAGCCTGGGCAATAGCGATGTGTGCACACACGTATGGTGAAACCTTTGGGTAACTACCAGCACCACCGCTCCAACACTGGGAGCTGCCCTGCAGCCACAGCCGATGTTTCCAGTGCTTTGCAGCACTCTTCCTAAAGCACCTCCCTGGCTCTGTTTGCGGGTGATCTGTTACCCGTTCTCTACAACAGGTAGACTACCCATGTTTTATTTGGGACAGGGGTGGGACTGGTGATTTGTGTGCTGCCGTGGGTGTAGGAGTCGTGTGGTCTCATGGTGAAGGGCGATTGCTGTGCAGCACGAGGGGACGGATTTGGATCAATGACACAGAGGAGTCTGGATCCACCGGCTGAATGGGTATGTGGGTGGGACATCCAAAATCCCTCAGGCACGTTCCTAAATACAGCCTCTCCCCTTCCCCACATCCTTCTGATTGGGGGCAACAAAGTGGCAGGCTTGTCTCTCTTTTTATTCTCTGCTTTTTCAGGAGGAGATGGGAGGATGAGCAATGGAACAAAGCCTTCTGCAGAAAAAAAGCAGCAGCGAGGGGTCTGCAAGCAGAGACAACGCTTCTGTCAAAGGCATATGATGTCTGGGGGTGGCACAGTCATGGTTCCCCCTTGTAAGAGGCAAGGGAGGGGATGCTGGGGGGGCGGCGTGTGTGTGTGGCTGGGGGCAGTGTCCCTGAGTAGAAGGGGAAATTTTGGCTGGGAGCGGAGCTGCACAAGGGCCAGTAGGTGCAAAGACCCGGAGGGAGGCATCAAAAGATCATCTGGTCCAACCTTTCACGGGAAAGGGAGCCTAGATGAGATTATCTGACACCCTGTCCAGTTGTGTCTTCAAAACCTCCAGTGATGAGGACTTCACCAGAGCCCTGAGGAGGTTGTGCCAGTGATTGTTCTCAGTGTAAAACATTTATTTCATATATCAAGATGAAATCTCTCCTGGTGGTACTTGTACTCATCACCCGTTGTCCTTCCATGTGGCTCCTTGTGAAGAGAAAGCTTCTGTCTAATTTGTAGCCACCCTTTAGGTACTGGAAAACTGTGGTGAGGTCTCCCCTGAGCTGCCTTCTGGGAGAAAAGACCCAACTCTTCAGTCTTTCCTCATAGGGCAGGTTTTCCAGCCCTTTGATCATCTTCATGGCTCTCCTTTAGACCCTCTCCAGTGTCTCAGCATCTTTTTTGAATCCTGGGGACCAGAGCTGGATGCAGTAGACTAGATGTGACCTGACAAGCACCAAGTAGAGTGGAATGATCACAGCTCTATCTCTGCTAGTGGTGTCCTTGTGGATGCAGCTCAGGATCCAACTTGCCTTTGTTGCTGGAGCAGTGCACTGCCAACTTGTGTTCAGCTCGTCCGTCAGGACTCCCTGGTCCTTGAGTCCTTCCATGCAACTAAAGTCAGGAGAGCCCTGGTGTGGCAGATGGTTGTCTGCAGGGTTTGCGTTTCTTCAGTGGGTACCACGCAACTTGCCTGGCTGCCATGCTGCAGTGCCTTGCCATCCCCCCAGGGAGAGGGGAGACGACCACCAGGCATGGGTGGCAGGGGCAGTTTGTGTGCTGAGGGTGGACAGAGTAATTGCAGTGTCGGTCGGGAAGTCTTTGATGCAACAAGAACAGCGGGGTGCCGTGACGTGTGGGCTCCCCATCCCTGCAGAGAAGCAGCTTCTTCTTTCTTATGGGGAAGTGCTGGGGCCAGGGGAGGCCACCAGTGCCTGTGCTGTGGCTCCTGCCTTGCAGATCTGCTGCCCAACACCACAGGCTCTGTGCATGCACATCTTCCAGGCGAGGCTCTGCCAAGCTGGCATGGGCATTTGGAAAGTATTTTCCTGACGCTTGTATGGAAACTGCTTAAGTCTATTTCTGTAAAATGCCATTTTTCTTTTCAAAATCCCCATCTTCCACATCTCTGAGCTGCAGAGCAGACCCCCAGCATGCCGAGTCTCCACATGGAGCCATCTCTCCCCTGCCTGCCTGGCTATTTCTTAGCTTCTCGTGCATCACGGGAGTGAGCTGCACAAAAGCCTTGCTGTTCCCCTCCCTGCAACTCAGCACTCCATCAGCCACAGCAAAACTGCAAGCGTCTCATCAACTTTTCGCTACTCTTAGTAAAAACTCTGAATGCTTGTGAAAAATCTGGCAGTTGCATGAGCTACAGGCTCGGCAAGGTGAGCAACATCTGACAGTAGATGAATCCAGTCAGAAAGACAACCTGGAAAATGAGAAGGGCTGTACAGAGCTGTGGGAACACGGTCATGTCCCGCAGCACCGGGCAGGTTGCAGCTAAGTGGGAAGCTGTCCTCCTCTTCCACAGACAGAGGGGAAGGGGAGCCAGATGGGCACCTAGCATCTGGTGGAAGCAATGCTTGGACCCTTCAGCTAGATTCGGGGGAGTTCAGTCTGCCCAATCCTCCCACAAAAAGGTACGCTGGTGGGCAGGGAGGAGTGCCAGACCTCCACCTACAGCCCTTTAGCTGTTATCAGCTTTGTTGGCTCTTGAATCGCATCTTTTTCTTTGAAATCTGACTCTGGGTTAAGACGAGACTCTATTTCTGAATCCTGTTCAGGAGGAATGGAAGAAGGGTGGCTTGGAGACCTGTTTCACTGGCCCCAGAGCCATGGCCCACACAGCAGTAAGGAGTGATCCAAGGAAGAGATGGCCCTGTGGGGTTTCTGGTTGAGAGGTGGACAAGAAGGCTGCAGGGAGATCTACAAGAAAGTCAAATTAAAACCATGATTTATTGCTTCAAAATCTTGAGAATTGCCAAACCTGGAAGAAATCACCATGGGCTTTTGGTTCAGCGGTCAAAACCAACATCATTACCAGCAGGATCCTGCCACATCTAGGTGGGCTTAAAAGCTTTTACAGAGGGCTAGCGGCTTGTGGGTCTTCGTTAGCCGTGCCCACACATCATCTGGTGATGACAGGGACCCATGAGGGACCCCTTGCACTGGCATGGTGGCAGGGGACACCTTGCCTGCCCCTCTCCAGCTCCTTTCAGGCGGTGCAGGAGAGCGAGAGGCCCCGGTTAGATGCTGTGTGGCCATCACGGACATGGCACGGCTGCTCCCCGCGGCTGCTCCAGCTGGTGTCGGGGAGGGAGCGGGGGCCCAGCACAGCCATGTGCAGCAGGGTAGGGGGCTATGCCCGGCACTCGGGGTCAGGAAGGCTGCCAGAGCATCTTGGCTAACTTTGGTTGGGACAGAGCTTTCCACCTCATCTTAGGTTTGAATAATGTTGCTGTGATAATGACATCAAGATGGAGACACTCCAACCCTCTGCTTGGAGTGAACTACAGTGGATAATTATCTTCCTAGCTGAAAGCACGTGGTTTGTTTGTTTGTTTTTTTTCCTGATAGGGCTTGTCTGGCTCTAACTTTCAGCCACTGACTCTTCTTTTATCTTTCTCGACGGAATTATTAAAGACTCTTGTGAAGGTACTTGGTTTAAACCATCTCATGAGTGTTTTTTGACAAGCCAGACTAAGCTCTTCATGCCCTCCACTGGACAGCATTCCTCCCAGTTGCAGAAGATCAAAATGGGCTTAAGCACGCAGAAGCCTAGAGGTGTTAAAGCATTGATTTTCCAAGTAACCCATATTGGGAGCTCTGCTTAAATATTTGAGGGTTGAGACACCTGTACTTAAAAGAGAGCAATTAAGGAAATTAAAGGTGTTCTTGAAGGGCTGAATAATTCCTTCACATTGGTTTCCACTACTAAGGTGGCTCTGGAGGTGCTTATGCAGACCTTGCTCTTTTCTGGACCAAGACAAGATAGCATCAGAGACTGAGAGGAGGAGCTGGAACAACCAGACTGCGTAAGTATCGGTAAGCTGCCAGGTCACAATGGCATCCAGCCAAGAGGTTTCAGGCAAGATGAAGCTGAAAGAGCCGCATCTTGAAAAGAAATATTTCTTCTCTTGTTGAAGGAAAAAAACCACAACCAACCACAAAAAAAAAAAAAAAAAAAAAAAAGAAAACCCCCAAAAAAGCCTCAGAAGAAAAAGCAGTGTTTGATAAGGATGGAGAACGTTGTACTCACATTTTTAACGGCTCTTGGGATGATCTAGAGAATTACAGGCCTGTTCGACATGCATGCAAATGAATGCAATACCTAGCAAATTAGGAGAATTGGCCGTGAAGCTTACATGGGTAAGACTGCTCGGAGATGCAACCTGCAGAGATTCTGCAAAAGGAAACTGCGTTTCCTGAACTCTTGCAAGTCTTTGAACAAACCAGTGAATTAGCTGAGAAAGAGGAACTGTCTGATATCATTTATTTAGCTTTTTGCAAGGGCATATTCAGATGTGGCTGCAGATTTCCAACTAACAGCGGAGGAAATGGCTTATCGCTACGGCTCCGGCACCGGCGAGGAGGTGGGCAAGCGGGTGCTTTAGTGGTGGTGGGGGGATGAGGTGTCAGAGCAGCACCTCGATCAGCCCTGGCACGGAAACCTCTGGGGACAGGGGGAAACGCGCTGAAACTGCAGCGAAGCTCAAGAATGGGGAGGAGTGGTGGGTTGAAGACCTGAAGGGGGAAGCGATGGATTCACTTGGAGGGCAGAAGGAAAAGGACTGGTGGGCAGGGGTGCCTGGAGGTGCTGAGGGGTGGCAGTCATTGCCTCCGCAGTGTTACATGTTTGTGTCCCTGGTACTGAAAGGTGTGTAGGACACCAGGCAGCTGGGACAAAGCTGCTTTGCTGGGCAATTTCAGGGGTCTGTCTTAGACCAGTCCTGGGGGAAATGTTGAAAGAAATCCAGAACAGGTGACGATCCAAAAAGAGAGTATGTAGAGAGGATTTCCTTCTTGGTAACATCCAAGTCAATAACCTCCAGGCACGGAGGACTGGGCTCTTGCTGAGCCACCAAAGCACATCTGATCGATAACTCAAAGTCCTGACTTGCACATTAGCAGAGTCAATTATCAGCTCTGCTCTCTGCTTCCTTGATTATTATTTCAGCATGTAGCAGCTGCTTCGCCAGCGTTATGGCCCATCGCACTCTGAAGGGACCGAGTTAAATGCAGATTATTGACTGATGAGGCCATAAGAATGTACTGTAAAATATACAGCCATGCTCACCCATAAATCCCCAGCGAGAGTGTCTTTTACAGACATTCCTTATGGTGGGAGTGCTCTGGGTCACTGTCAAGGCCCTGAAAAGTGGTTTTTCCACCTGATTCCTGCCATCTTCTCTGTGGCGTTGTTGTCTCTCTTGGCATTGCATCTTCACGTGAATGAGCGGTTCTCCCTCCCTCGACCTACTCCTCAGGACCCCTGGGCTTCAGCAGGGATGCTTGGGTTATGGTTGATTCTGCACATGGGCAAGGTGAACTGTGTTTAATGTTTCGGCTTCTGCCCCTGCTTTTCTGCTGCTCCTGTTTTTCTCAAGTTGCTTCAAGTTCCTCGGTTTTGGCTGAGGCTGTGGGCTTACAGTCTGAAGCAGCCTAAATCCTGGTGAGCACGAGCAGGCTAAATCGTGAGCTGTTTGAACACCAGGTAGTGACAGTTTTCCCTCCTCTGCCAGTCTGATGTATTGCTGGCTGTCAGGCACATGGTTCAGAGGCAGGCAGAAGTGCCTGGTTCATTTGGCTTTGCAAATTTCCTCAGCTTCAGGATTCAAACCTGTTTCGAGGGAAGGGGTGCATGTCTTTAGGATTATGAATTGGGAATGCTGTGCATCTGCACTGAAAATCTCTCTCTATTTAAGATGCAGGTAGCTAAGCCGACAGTGATGAGATGCTCGGCAGCTCCTTAGCTCGGTGGTGCCCTTTGTCCAAAACCTTGGAGGAGCCTGGGCTCATCCTGGGTGGGTTATTGGCCACTGCAAGCACAGCTCAGGCTGGCAGCTTGTGTGTAAATACATGTTCCTCTCCTGCTCTAGCAGCTAGGCACTGGAGGAGATGACTGCGTTTGGTCATTTGCCCCCAGCCTAAGAGACCTAGTGTTTTAGCCCAGGTGGTGAAGTTTTAAGCCCTTGAAGCTGGGTCTCTGCTGCTGGCAGCCTGCTGAGGCTTCCTTAGTGTTTCCAAGGATTTCTTGATCTGGTTCTCCCTAGGGTGCTCCCCTTCCAAGGATGGGAGAGGATTTCACGTACTGGAGCTGGAGCCCTAAGAGATGGCTAATTTAGAGCTTGATGAATTACAGAGGTTTGTTGGGTTTCGGCAGGTTCTTTTTAATACAGTTTTGACATGACTCTAGGATGGTTTTTTTCCTAAACTTTCTCAAGTGCAGCATCCTGGCCACAGTTTTTTCGGCTGTAAATGTTTTAGAAACCTTTCACTGTTGGAGCAGCTGAGATGCTCGGGGCCAGACCCTCACAAGTTCCCAGGGAGGTCTGAATCCACCGAGCTGGTACCAGCAGGAGTAGGGGGATCCTGCTGCTCTCCACTCCTGGGACGTGGTGCTGAGCCCCAGCTGCCACAATGCCTTCATGTCATGCAGATAAAAGCACTACAAGAAGCAAGGGGGCACCACGGCACCTTTGCAGACATTTCTTGGGGGGGAAGAATAAGCTTTCTGTTGTCTTCTACCTGGGTGTTTAGTGCTGTCAGAGCTGCCTGTCCTTCAGAAAGGACCATGATGGCTCACTGATGTGTGCTGGGAAGCAGACCTGTCCAGAGGAGTAACCAGAGTTGCTTCATGTCATGGGGGGTGGAAGAGGAAGGGATGTGCTCTCTCACGGGGTGACAGTGCCCTGAGAGTCCAGCCAGGGTGGCCAGGGATCAGGGAAGTGGGAACCCGGTTCCCAGCCTCACTCCCCACCTTGGGGAGGGTGTTCTGTTCTTGGCAGTGCCCATGTCCGGACCTGGTCATCTTATATCCATGGGGGAAGGAAGCAAACATCGTGAGGGCAGCTGACAAGATGGCCAAGGTGGCCGAGTGAGACCACCCTGGGAATGGCAGCGTGACGGGAGAAGGCTCTAGAGCTTGTGGCTTTTCCAAGGGCATCTCATGCTCAGGGTAATGCCAGCTGATCTTTCCCTGCTGTGGGCAAGGAGACTCAGCACAAGCACATAGCTACTCCGGGGTACGTTTGTGCTGTTGGTCTGATGCTCCCTCAGCTTGCCTTTCCCTTCACAGGGAAAATTTTTACCTGTACCTCGAATATACATTGAACCTAAACTGATGCAGTGGTGTTATCTGCAATCTACCGACACTTTCTCTATGTGTCTCAAGCTGGAGAGTGAAGAAAGGGGTGGTCAGGACCAGGGCAAGTGAGGCAGCAAAAATTTGAGTCAGGAATCTTGGATTTATCATAAACCCTTTGGTAGCCACCACAGTAAACCCACTGGATGTCTTGCTGGCCCATCCACAGTTTGGATAGGGGTTGGCAGCTGCCACCGCATTTTGTTTCTCTCCCTCCTGGCTGGCCTATGGAGCAATGCCCTAGGCTGCCCACCAGCTCTGCTGCGGGTACCGACCCCTGGGCACGCGACGTTTCAGCCTTGCAGGCTAAATGCAGTGCGGTGGCTGGGGACGGTGCTGGGAGGGCTCATGGCCTGCAGCCGGGAGGCTGACACTGTCACGCTGTGTATTCATGTCTCACCCCAGCTACCTGTAAAGAAGTCAACATGGCTGTACTGCTTGGTCCATGTCCTGTCCCTTGTCCTACCCACCCCGCACAGCATGCTGTCGCCACGGCAGGCTTTGTCCCAGAAGGGCCCTGCACGGCACGGCCACAGATGAGCAGCTGGGTGAGCAGTTGCAATAGGATCACACCACGTCGAGTGGTGTGAATTCCTTGGTGCCTGCTTTCCTGAGCTCCCTTTTCATCTTGTTTTGTGTTCCTGGGGGTATTTGTCTGTAAACACACATGCTTGCCTTCAGCTGTGTCACACTCATTTAATTTCACTGCCAGGGTAAATCTCTCATATTCTGTCTGCCAGGGTAAAGCTCTCGTATCAGCCCTGCAGAAACTCGTCTCCTTTCCCCCTCTCCTCCATACCCTGCATATGCCTGAAACACCTTTGTTTAAATATCAGCCTGGAAAGAGAGGTTTGATGGTGATGGGGTTGGCCTCCTTATCACGGACATCGTTGCAGCAGGGCTGAACTCACCAAGGAGGAAAAAAAACTTTTGAAGAGCATCCAGGAAAAGATCATTGTGAAGTGACCTCTGTCCCTTCAAAGGCCTGAGGTATGTGGAAAAGCCGATAAGCTACTGAATTTTTTTTCTTGCTCATCATTGTTGTAGAAGTCTAGCCAAGCTTGGAGTCTCATAACTGCCTCATGCAAACCCGTCTGCAGATCCAGATAATATCTCCAGCACTTGTTATGTATGCATTGATGTTCACTGCTGCCTTTGCCTGCTCTAGAAATGTCAGGCTACACATGATGAAAGTCCTGTAGTGTGATAGAAACTGCTACACAAACTGCAAGCAACTGAAACCACACTGCACCAGCACAGGCTCTTTGTGTGATGCTTCCAGTCCTGCAGCAGTTTTCCGAATGGTTTTCTTTCACTTCTCTTAAAACCTTCCATGTCCCCACAATCAAAGACTCAGGGGCTAGACCTATAGCTGTCACCTGGTTAAAGCTGATGGGCGCATGCCAGATCTGCATCATTTTATACACTGGTCTTCAAGTGGAGTCCTCCCACAGCTCCCCAGATGTGTCTCACCAGTCTCCTTGGATGTGTCCTTGGCTTCAGCCTGGGGCAATTACCTGAATACCAAGGCAGGTATGGAATTAGATGTGCTTATATTGGCTCTTTCAGGGATGCAGGTTAGGCTCCCATAGCCCTACCTGCATCCTTTGATGTCCGAGGGATGCGCAAAGACTTCAGGTTTTGGAGAGGAGGAGGCTGGCAGGGAACACAAACGAGGTTTGCTAAACCACAGAGGCAGGGAACAGGGAGTTGTTGTTCACCCAGCCCTGCAGCACAACCACCGTGCGACACTCACAGAAACTCCTGCCCCTCTTTGGAAAAAGCTGCAAGGGGAAGCATGTCTCCATGCAGGTCTGGGTGCCTGGCCCTTGCTGCTCCCGGGGAGGCAGGCAGCACTGGCAGGCTCGGGCAGGGGGAGAGGCGTTCGGGGACAGCAGGCTGGGGACCAGGCCACTCCAAGGGATGGGAAGTCCCCTCTCACGCCCTGCGGTGTTGGGTGCTGTGGGAGGGTGGTGGGGACAGACCCCAGGAGTGGTGGGCCCTGCGTGCTCTCTCCCATGGCCACAGTGGGAGACTGGGCTAGACAGCCCATCAGTGTGTCCCGGACAGGCGTTTCCTAGGTGTCTAATCCCAAGAATTAAAGCCTTGAGAGAAATCTCCCTCTGTCTAAGCAAACCCGAGGAACTGGAAACTGAGAGGTAATACCAACAGAGGGAATTATCAGAAGGTTAAATATATGAAATCACACTGGTGTCCTCAATTTTTCTGCTCCTGATTTCTCCGCTGTTGCAATGTTCAGACTCGAGTGTGTCCTGCTGGGTGATGTCTCATCTTTTCTTGCTGCAACACGGAGGTCACGGTTTGTGGCTGAGGGCCCCACTGGTGGCACTGACCCAGTGAGAACCAAACAAGTTGAAGCCTCTGATTAAAAATGCCCCTGTGGGGAGGACATATCTAACGATGCCCCAGAGAGCCATAACTGCCTGGTGGCAGCTGAGCAAAGGCCAGTGTGCTGACGGGATCTCAGTCCTCTATCCACTCACCTACATTTGTGGAAATACAGGATATAAGTCAACGAGACCTTAATATAGCTGAGACTGCTACCCTCTCAATCAAATTTCATTGCAACTTGAAGAGAGGGCAGTGAGTAATACTCAGCCATGGGGATGGGCAAAACACTCTCTTTGGCCTCTTTACTGAAGAAACCAGCCTGGAAATAAACCTCGGCTGGAGTGAGGCGTCATCCAGGGGTGCTTTTAGTGTTGGCAGCTGCAGGGTGGCTGCTAGCACCTCGCAGTGCTGCTGGGGTGGCACTGCCTGCCTGCTGCCAGATAGGCCAGTGATCGCACTGACACATAACACACATGCAGGCTGCAAGGAGCAGTGCAGAGAGGATGCTTCAGCTGCTGAGCACTTGATTACATGTGTCAGCTGAGAGATGCTGGAGGGGAAGGAAAAAACCCCATCATGGGGCAGAGAGCCCCAGCAGCTAGAGGCACCATCAGCTCAACCTCAGCAGAGACACAAATGTTTATAAAGCAAGGCTGAAGCATGTGCAACCCTCAAATAACCAGGAGTTACCAATGCTTGCACTTGTAGGTTGCAAGGCAGCGGCAGGGAGGAGGTAAGGTAGCTGCACCCTGAGGACATGGCTGGGCGACCTGCTGGAGGAGGAGGAGGTTGGGATGGGCTGCTCAGGGAGGGGGTATAGGGACGAGAGAGGGGCACGGCTCATATGTGTATGAGAGGGCTGGGGCTGTGTGTTCCATGGCTGTTCAGGCAGCAGCAGCAGCTTGGGGGCCAGGCTGGGGAAGGTCTCCAGTATGCAAAGCCACCTGGTCCGGCTGACAGGCTGGGGAAAAACCCTCAGGGTAGAGAGCAGGGTTCGGTGCTGCAATGTCCTGTGTGAGCACCTGGGCTGGAGTGAGGGTGAGGGCACTTGCTGGGGGAAAGCAAAGCTGAGCAGGCAGCTCTCTGCCAGACAGCTCCCACGCCCAGGCTTAAGCAGTAAGTCCCCTCTTGTTGGTCCCAGCCCTGCTTTCCAGGGTGGCCCTGTTCACTCAGCTCTCCCAGGCTCCAGGTCACAGTGGTGTGCCTGGAACGGTGGCATCATGGTTTTAAATAACATGTGGGTGAGCTCAGCTGTTGGGTGTAAATGAGAAACGGGTGGGCTCTCTGCTCTGTAATTTAAAAGCTGACTTTTGTTTAGCTGTGACTGCATCACCACCAGCTGAGAGTACCGAAGCCCATGTGGCTGTTTCTAGGTCAGCAGTTTTCTGTCCTCACTGTTCGGCTCCCTGGGGACACCTGTCCTGCTCTTCGGGGTCTGAGGTATGTGACTCTGCTGGCAGTCCTGGGGACACGCAGGCACGTCTCCTCCACTGGAAAGCACTCTGGGCTTTGCAAATGGTTGAAAACCTTTGGCTTAGTGGGGAAATGCCTGGTGCTTGCTGTGTGGCACGGACCTACCCTCAGTGCAGAATGGACCCCATCTCACCCTGGGTCACATGTTTTTTTACTTTCTACTAAGTATTTAGTAAAATTAGTCTTTAATACTTTGTACTAAGTGTTTTCACTTAGAAGGCCCCTCCCAGGTCAGCCACACTTCTCTCCTACCCATTGCACGGCCTTCCCCGCAGTCACCACCGCCCTTTGAGCCCACCCCAGCCCATGCAAGGAGGAAGGATGGTTGAGCCACCTGCTCCTCTGCCCACCTCCACACCTCGGGATGCTGCTTGTCCAGGCCAGCCCAGCAGTGCTGGCCATTGAGTTACCCTCTCAGGCTGTGGCTGGAAGCCCTTGGGGCAGCTTCCCAGGCAGCTGGTCCTTCAGATGGCACAGCCTCCTGCATCTCCACCAGCCTCTGGCACAGTCCTGCCCAGAGAGCGGTTTGGGAGAGGGGCACTGCTGTGGGGGCCCCAGGCATCTGTGGAGAGCCTGGGGAGCCCTGTGGTCCACTGGAAGGGTCCCTTGTCCCCCTGCCCCAGCCCAGGGAAAGTCTCCTCGCCGGCTGAACCACCATCAGCGCTGAAACTTCTGCCCTGCCCTGGTGCTCCTCTGCTGGCATTCGACATGGAAATGATCCTGATTTATTCTGGAATAATAGGATGAAATGGTGCAAAGGAAAATTTTACACTGAGGATTGAGATAAATTGCCCAGAGCAAAGTCGGCCAAGGGAAGGGAGGGGGGAAACTCCTTTGCTCCGGTCACTCGGCGGACCAAACACCGCACTGGAAAATGAAATGGAAACAATGGGATGCTGGCCAGGAGCGTTGGCTGGACGAAGAGGGGTGGATGCTGACCTCCTCCCAGCCGCTGGGGTGTCGCTGGCGGTTCCTGCCGGGCCCCTCGCCCCGTCCCACCCCTCCGTGCCCCCCCGCTGCCAGCGGCGGCTCCCGCGGCCCCGGCGGAGCCTGAGCCAGGGCCGGGCTCCCGGAGGGTTTCTGACAGTCTGGCACCATCTGCTGGGGTTTCCCGGGAAAGAAAGCGGCTTTTGGGGAGGCGGCAGTGCCCCGGGACGGCAGCCTGAGGCCAGCGAGGCAGCAGCGGGTCCCGGGGCTGTGCCCATGCCCGCTGCCACCTCGCCTCCTCCCTGGGCGCTGCTCTGCAGTCGATGTGTCGTGACAAAGGTGACTGACGGCACGGCTTACAGAGCCAGGGCCAGCTTCCAGCTCAGGCCAACCTGGTAGCCCATCACTGGTTAGACTGGTTTAGCCGAGGGGCTGGGGGCCGGCTACATGCAGCCCCTTTGCTTTGGAGAAGGATGTCTGACATTTCTTGGGCTGGGCAAGGTTAACGTTCTCGCTGCTGAGTTTCCCTCATACCAACTCAGCTTGTGTTTACCATTCTTTTCCGACCAGTACGTTTAAAATCCATCATCATTTGCTGTGTTTCTGCAGGCTGCAGTGTGTCACACTGTCCCAGGGCCCAAAGGTTTCCTCGTGTGCATTGGAGCAGGTGGGATCAGATGAAAAAGTGTTTGAGACAGCATCCCGTACAGAATATAGCTCAGCTGGTTGTCTGCCCTGGTGAAGCCACGGTGGCCCAAAGGTGGTGGTCACTCCTGCCCCAGTACCTGGTTTGCTGCCCAAGTGCTCTTGATCTGTGCTCCCAGGCTGTGCTAGCGATGGGAAAGCACCCCAGGGCCACTGGGAGGAGGGTTCTGGGCTAGATAGATGGATGTGCACTGGGGCAAAGCGCTTCTTCCAGATGAGCCCCTGCCAGGGTGTACTGGGGCTTGCATCACTCCCTCGGAGAGGGCAGAGAAGGAGCAGCAGTGAGGCGAGCACACTGCGAGGCCCCTGGCTGCGTGGCTTCTGGGAGCACCCCCTTCCTTGCTCACCACTTGCAAGCAGGAGGAACCCACCTCTGCCTGCACAATCTGGCAGCGTGGGTCAGGGCACGGCTGTTTGCAGAAACCACATTCATCTCTACTGCCTTTACCATGAGGCAGCTGGGCAGGAAAACCAGCTCCCTGTTGCAGCTATGCAAAATTTCTGATTTTGTCCTCAGCTCCTGGATGAAACTGTGCCTGGCGCCAGCCCCTGCCCCACGCAAGCAATAGGCAAGAGACATCCCAGATTCACATGCACTTGTCCTTGTTAGGGGCTCCAGCAGAGGAGGGAGATGGAGAAAGGCAGAAGTCTGCCTCCAGCAAGACAGTCTGCACAAATGGACTGGCTTATAAATGAATTTATAAGTTGAAATTGGCCTATAATGAGAGAGTTACTGAGAAAAAAGGACTGTGCGCTGCAAACCACTCAGGAATCTGAGATCTCAGTGCATTACGCAAAGGCAGAGGGGAAATGCCGGGTCCTGTGAGCAAAGGCATCACAGATTGCTCCAAGCGGTGATGGGCAAGCTAAGGCCAGTTGTGTTGCCTACTCCACAGTCCTTCCCTGGCCCTGGGTTCCTTCCCCAAAATGCATTCCCCTCCTCCGATAAAATTGCAAGAGCACTGGGTTCTTGAAACTGCTGCTAAACGCTATCATTAATGGTTTTATTTCAAGGCAGCTTTTACTAGTAATGGTTCTAGAATTCGTTCTCTGGAGAAATATATGGTAGTATTGAGGGTTTTCTTTCTAAAAGTAAAGCAGTCTCCCAAGCTTGCTGCTGTGGTTGGGCTTTGTGCCTTACAGGCTTCTGTCAACAGCTTGCTTAATGAATGAAGATGTGAGGGAAGAAAAGCTTTTCAATGAGGAGGCTGTGTGCTTCCCAGGGCTGGAACCATAAACAAGACATAAGCAGCGATTGAAAATATGACATCCTCCTCTCGGTACTCCCTAACACATGCAGAATCAATTTTACCTTCTGAATTTCTTGAAAACAGAAGTAGTTGGCGTGCCTCCATGCATGTAACCTGGGGGTTATCTGTTTGGGAAGCATGCAAAATTTAGGCTTCTCTGAGTTATGTACAACCGGTAGGTGTGGGGAAAGTTCAGCTTACAATCTTCCTTCTCCCAACAGTAATCTGACCCCCAAAGCTGTCCAGAAACCTGTTGCCTCTGATTTCATCCTCCCCCAGAAGCTAACCTCCACTCTAGTGCTGCCTTTTTGAGGTGCAGGGAATAAGCACCTCTCTCCCCTGAGTCTGAAATGATGCCAGGTACCATACCCAGCTGTGAAGGTGAGGTGATCACGCTGTCCCATCACCAGCTGTGCCTCACCTGGGTGCCTGCAGCTGAGGGGACAGGGGGTAGAGACCAGGCAAGCTCATCAGGAGGGTCTGTGGTTCCCCTGGGTTTTCCCCACTGCTGAATCCACTCTTTGCTTGAGGGAAAGCCATGCTTCTCTTGTAAAGCTCAGCCAGCCTGGTCTCTTCCTAGCCTGCTGGTGGCCTGCTCTCCTTGCCTGGTTACAGCTGCTGCTCCTCGCGGGGTGCTGCCTCTGAGAAGCTGCTGCCTCTCCCACAGCCTGACCTGGCATTTCTCTTCCCATGTTGGGAGCGTATTAGCATATTTTCTCTCCTTACTGTCACATACAGCTATAAAATGTCCCCTCAAACAATTGGCCTGGGAGCTTCCAGAGACCGCTAATAGAGAGAGAAAAACGGCATCTATATAAACAAAACCAGCTTCAATATTCAGCTGGCATTGTCAAAGCTGAAAGGCTTGTAACCTCCTCCACAACAGGGAAGGAAATCCTTAGGCAACGGGAAGAAATACCAAGTGGGCAGTAAGAGCCAGGAGGTACCACTACAGCATCTGTGCGAGGAGCAGCCTGTGACAACCCGGCACACTCCTCCATGCAAAAGGCACTGAGTGCTCTCACTGCCCAGCTCCCCAGCACTGCTCCTGTCCCTCCGCAGCAGCAAACCTTCTGGGATGTCTGCTGGGGCCTGTTTCCCTGGGGGAACAGAGTACAGAGAGAGGTCAGCTTTCTGGAGTCGTTTTTAAATGAGTTCCTTCATCAGAAATGGTTCTTCGGCTCATACAGGATAAAAGGGAGGATGTTGGTGTGCATTGACCCAAAAATGCACATCAAAGAGGATACATTTGGTATCAGCCAGAAACCCAACAGAAATGCCTTTGTGGACACAAGCCTCCTGTGGATAGATGTGAACAACCAAAATTTCTCTGGCTATTATACATCCCGGGAGTATCTGAGCTAACACTGAGGCATGATTTTTTTCTTTTTCCTAGAAGTGCAGCACATCTGTGTTTTTGCTGAGGGCAATTAGAGCTATGGGGGAGATCAGAGGCTGATGAAAAATGAGTGCCTTGCTATTGTCTTGCCTTGTGAAGTAGCGATTCTTTGATTTCTGGGTTATAGTAAAGCACTTACTTCGAAGTCACGTGAAGAGCTCTCCAGGGTGAGGAGGCAACCAGCTGGTTAGATCCTTCCTGAAGGAAGACAAAAGGATGGCGGCTGGTTGATTGTCCACCTTTCCTCCACCCCATTCCTAATGCAGCAACACGTCCTAGAGGGCACGATCCCATTGCTTGCTGGGCTTGCTTGCCCCATGGGTGCTTGCCCCTTGCCTTCTGGTTTCTTCACATCTACAGATGCAACTGGAGACCCGTGTTCTTGCAGGACGCATTGGTGTGGAAATCACTGGTCTTTCCACTGTTTTTTTGTACAGGAGTTAATGCCAGGATTATTTCAGCAGCTCATTTTCTCGTTAAATGGCTTGTGTCCCCCGGAGTGCTGCCCATGTCTCCCCTGGCTATTCTCACCAGGGCTGCCCGCCTCTCTGCAAGGCTTGCGGGTGCCATGGCAGGGGAGGGGGGAGGAAGGGATGGAGTTACCTTGTGATGGAGTTACCAGTGATGTGGCTCCATTCTCAGGGATGCATTTGGGCATGGCTCCGATCACCTCTTGCTCCGGGGTGCAGCAGCACCTGGAAAAGCACGGTCCTCCTCCTCTCAAACACCAAACACCGCTTGGTGCTTGGCTTACACCGCACCCTCCTGCTCCCTGTGCCGAGGCTGCTGCGTGTTTGTCACTGGGGAAGAGCCAGCTGGCTGTTTGCTGTATGATGGTGCCTGGCTGACATCCCAAAGCGTTTCGCAGCCTTCCCTCCCCTCCTGAAAGAGGGATCAGTGGGATTATTTGGCTGGAGGAGGTCTTGCCCAGCATCGGCCTCTCTGTGACAGCCTGAGGAAGGGGTCATCCATCTGGCAGTGAAAGAAAGGCACCACCTTCCCTAGCACCGATACATCCAACAGGGCACTCCCTTGGCTGGCATCAATCTCCTGAATTCCACCAAACTCGGAGCAGCCCCTGGACTGATGCCAAGTCGGAAGCTGCCACCTTTCTGCTCGAGGATGTGTGCGGTGCATGTCGAGGGTCCTGCCGTGGTGGTGCAGGGGGCTTGGTGTGCTGCCTCTTCCAGGTGGGCAGGAGGTCTCCTGCAGGCAGCAGGGAGCCCCTGGCAGCTGGGGGCAGGTGGAACCCAGAGCTTCTGGGGCACCCAGGAGAGGCAGGTCCCCAGCTGCCGTGCCCTGGCTTGGCCTCGCATGAGAAAGCAATTCACTGGGTTGTCACTCAAACCTCTGCAGAAAAGGGGTCCCTGGGACGCCAGAGTTAACGGTGGGGGAACTAAGCACTCGCAAAGCAATTCTGACAAGTTCTTCTGCTTGGTGCCCTGCAAGGAAAAAGCCTGGAGGACGCCTAAGAGGTCTGGCTTTGGCTAGAGCCATGTATCAAAAGCTGAGCTGCAGCTGCTACAGTTAAACCCATGAGACGGGAGAATGTCTGTGTGGTTTGCGGGTATTTTAGGCAGGTTTTGTCCTATTCTGTCTGCAAGCTTAGTGACTGCACTATCCGCAGGCACGGAAGGAGAGCAAAGCCTGGTTCTTGCACGTACAGCACTGGCAGGGGTTGTGCTCCTCTGGGCTGGCCACTGAAGCGTGCCTGCACCCCTCTCCTGGGGGAAAGGGGTCCCCACAAGTCACGAGAGAGCTGACTGCATCTGCAAGCTGTTGGTGGTGCACATGGCGGGGGTCTCGGCTGGACCCCCCACTGCTGCGCAGGGTGCCAGTAGGAAACATAACTGATGGCTCTGCCTGGGAGCTGGCTTGTGTCACCTAAGTGTCACGGCACAGGGGGCTGCCAGGGCTCTGGGGCTTGGCGTCCCCCTCCCACTTTTGCTTGCAGGGGCTGGAGGATGATATCAGCGAGTGACAAGCTGATCCAAATAGCCACAGGTTGGACAGGATCCAACACGTGTTTTTAATGCCTCGCAAATTCTCCCCTTCGCCGTGCCCTAGCCACAGCTGCCAGACAGGCTTCTTTTCTGCAGACCCAGAGAAACTTGCCCACCTCATATTCACCTGAGGAACCCAAAGCGTGTGACCAGAAGCAGCAGCAGACCAGTTTTCTTGCTCCTAAATGCAAATGAGAAGCAGCAACACTATTAGTAGCAGGTAGCCTCTCTGTGGCTTAGCTCCCCAGTGCAAACCCGCCAGCTGACACATGAGATGAGCACCTGGTGAGGGATGCTGGAGGCTGGACACCTGCTTGGCCCTGCTGCAGCCTGCTCCTTTGCAAACCCTCCAGATGATGCATGAGATGAGCACCTGGTGAGGGATGCTGGAGGCTGGACACCTGCCTGGCCCTGCTGCAGCCTTTCCCTTGCACTACAGCTGGTACCCAGAAATGGCCATAAAAATGGATAAACGTGCTGCTTCTGGGCTTGGGGCAAAAGACTGGGCCATTTCCAGATGTGGCATGGTCTGTCACATGTGGCTGTCTCCCTGTGCCGTGCTAGCCACGTGTCAGCCCAGTTTCCCCCTGAATCGCAGTGTTCAGGCAGTAGAAATCCAGAGGAGAATTTCACCTGCTGGCAGGGTCTTTCCACAGCTTTTTGTACAGGGTTTAGGGGCTGTACCCGCTCCTGACTGGCCAGGGAGCCTGGTAATCTCTGGAGTTGTGTCTCCTTTTGCTGTGTCCTGGTGGCACAGTGGCGGCGTGGCCGGGCTGTGCTGCGGTGCTGTGCAGGGCTGTGATGCGCGGTACGGGCAGTGCTTTGTGTTTGCTTCTGGGGTAAAAGGGGGGGGGGGGGGGGAGGGGAACCCTTGCTCCTGTGAGATGCTGACTGCTCAGGGTTAGGTGAATGAATCCCTCCTTCGCTTGTGGGTGCTGAGTGTGGCAGTACCCCGGCCCTCTTTTCAAAAGCCCTGACTTCTCCGGGAGCCTCTAATCAATCTAAAGGGTATTTGGGGTTGTAGCCTGATTGGGGACAACACATGTGCCTGCTAATGGTTCGCAGCTGTGCTGGGGGAGGTTTAGACTGGCCATTAGGAAGCATTTCTGCACCGAGAGGTGGTCAAACACTGGAATGGGTTTCCTAGAGATGTGGTTGATGCCCCAAGCCTGTCAGTGTGTGAGAGGCATTTGGACAATGCCCTTAATAGCGTGCTTTAGCTTTTGGTCACCCTGAATTAGTCAAGTAGTTGGATTAGATGATTGCTGTATATCACTTACACCTGAAATATCCTATCCTATCCTATCCTATCCTATCCTATCCTATCCTATCCTATCCTATCCTATCCTATCCTATCCTATCCTATCCTAAATGTGCTCGTGCACAGAGAGAGCAGTGGCTTCCTCCTGGCAGAAGGTACACCTCCTCCTGTAGCGGTCTGGGAGGGCTCCCTGTGTGCGTGATGATTAAAACACCACCCCTGAGCTGGTGCAAGGACTTGCTTGCTGGCCATCTCACATGGCATCCACCCTCTCAGGACAATGCCTAAGCAGGAGCTGCTGCAGAAGTGGGGCTGTGACAAGGTAAATCATGTGGGCGATGCTCTATAGGCTGTTGGTGTCCAGGTGCTGGGGAAAGTAGAGCTGGGGAGGAAACTTGGAGACAGGAATATGCAACTTGGAGACAGGAATATGCAACTTGGAGACAGGAATATGCAACTTGGAGACAGGAATAGGCAACCTGGCCCCAGACTAGCAACAAAGCAGCCCTGAGGCAGCTCCTAGGCTCCTAGTTCAGGGACTGCCTTGTGTGCCAAACCACAGCAGGGAGCATCCCCCTGGGAAGTGGGGCTACATGGTGGGAAAGGGATATTTGCCAGCTGGAGGTTATGCTGTGGAAGAGCCACAGAACAAAAGCTTTGGGAAAGGGATGGATGAGGTTAAAGGACAGCAGGGTTTGGCTGGCTGGTGCTGGAGCTCAGGCTCTCTCAGTTTTGTTGATAGGCAGTGTGGGTGCCAAACACTTGCTGTGGGTGCCTGGAAAGGTGCCTTGCCCACTCCAGCAGGTCTGGAGTGGGGAGGAAGATGCTCAAGGAAGAGAAAGAAAGCTTGAGCTGGTCAGGTGGGTCTGCCCTAAACACAACAGATATCAACAGGGCAAGGACAGGAAAAGTTTTCTTACATTTGTCACCCACCATATTATAAATGTTTCTCACTGCCCTGCTGCTCAAGCAAATCAGAGGATGCTCTAAGCAGGTCAGAGTACAGGGGAATTTCCTCCTTGTGCTAGATGGGTTGCTTATCACCTGCAGCTACTTATCCTTTTTGTGTTGCTGTTTCCCTCCCCACCACCACCTTTTCTTTTGGAGGAGACCAGAATTAAGGGTAGGGCTTGTCACAGTCTGCCTTTGGGAATGGTAGATTTGTAGGAAGAAGATTCCTTATGCTGTAAAAGGTAATCACATCTAAATAGCAAAAGAAGAAGCTTTAGCTCTTCCCAGCTATTGCCAAGGTGAGGTCCAGGAGAGCTGACAGCTCGGGGAGGAAAAGGTGTGGTGAGGAAGAGATGGCTTCTGGAGGGAGGAATGGCCTGTTATATCTTTGCCTGGCTCTTATGCTAGTGTAGAAGAGCAGTCCTCAGGCCTTGGAGTCCCAGATCCTGAACTTGTTATTAAACCCTAATGTACACAGCACTTCACAAAATAAGAGGATGCCCACACTGTGTTGTCAGGGATGAGGTTTGGAGGCTCCTGGAGCACTGCTCCCAGGGCAGGCGGGTCTCTGTGCTTCTCTCTGCCCTTGTCCTCTGCTGAGCCCCAGCAAAAAAAAAAAAAATCCTCCAGCAGTGGGGGAAGGCTTTCTTGCAACAATCCTTATCCATGGGGACCAGGATTAAACTACAGTGCTCCACGACTCATTTACCACACTCCACCAAACAGCCTTTGGTTGGTAATAATTCTCACTCGCTGCAGTTTTATGTTTGGAGAATTAATTGCTTTAATAAGGAGCTTAATTAGAAGCGCAAAAGTAGGATAAACAGCAGAAATGTTGGATAAGTGCTGAAGACTCTTTCCATAAAGAGAGATGCTGCCCTGCTGCCCTCCCAGTTGGAAGCAGTATTAGGGCAGGAGAATTTGCATCGCCGTACCCTGCAGCCCGCTTTCACACCTCACTGCTGCTTCTCCTAAAAGCCACCCAGCCGTGTGCGACGGGGTGGTACGGGGGGGGGGGGGCGGGGGGAGCTGTGCTGAGGGGAGCTCTGCTGAGTTACCCTGCTTGGAAATAATACGGTTTTGTATCCCTTGTGGCAAAACAGCTTTTCCAGGGAGCTCCGGCTCCCAGAGGTTTTCCTGACAGGTCTCCATGTGCAGTCCCGACTTTTGTTGGTGTCCTGGGATGTTAGGACACCAGAGCAAAAGCAGGGGCTGCAGCGCTCCCGGTGCAAGGAGCCGCGTCGGGGCGATGCACCGTTGTCACCCCTCGCCTCCAGGCTGATTTCACAGCCCGGTCATTCCCCCAGGGAAGATGAACGTTTCTGACTCCAGCTGAGGTAAAGAGCTTCAAGAACAAATGAATTCCAAGGCAGAAATAGGCTGTTTTCCCTCCACCCCCCAAAGCAGCTATCAGCAAGGAAAAAAACCCTCAGTTTTCAGGGCAACTGAACCCATTTGCAAATGCATGTCAAGTTCGACAAATAGTTTGGGCTTAAATAATGGAAGGTGGCTTTTTTTTCAATCTAAATGTTTTATTCCCACAGTTTCTAAACAAAACATTTCACTTTTTCATTTTGAAATAATGTTCTGCTGTGAAATACGTTTTTTTTTAAAAAAAAAAAGCATAAAGGAAAACAGAAGCCCTGAAAATGAAGTAAATGGCACTGAATTTTTGTGTCAAAAGCAAGGAATTAGCCAACCCACAGTGTTTATTTTTTCCATGGTAGGTGTCAGCAAGAAAACTGGAAAATCTGCATTTCTGGACAACCTGAAATTATTCTTTTTTTCCACCCCTAACAGTGAGCTCAAAAATCAATTTTCACAGGTCCATTTTCTGAGCAAACTCATCGCCGCTGTCAAAATGATCTCTCTGTTCTTATTTGTACCCAAAATGGGCAGATAAGGAAGATTCCTGAAGTAGAGGTGCAATTCCTCTTCCTACATCAGTCAAGCCTGTTGGCATCACTCTGATCTAAATAAGACGGATCTTTTTCTCCCCCTTCCCCCCAGGGCAGCTCACATTGCAGGTGGCAGTGGTCGCAGGATCTGTGCCACTGCCTTGCCCTCCTGTAGCACCTGAACTTCCCAGGGCCCTTAGTGATTAATTAAGCCCTGCAATGGTGCTGTGAGGTACATGTAGCACACGCAGCGACTTCTTTCCCAGCTGCCAAAACTCCTCATCTATCAATGCACAGTCTTTTCTCCATTCTTACCCCCACCCCCCCCCACCCCCAAGCCTTGCTCTGTGCTCAGGCCTTTCCAGCCATTGCTGCCTGGTGCCTTTCTGCTTCTGTGGACAAATTGGCGGATGTGCAGTCAGACAAATCACACTGGTGCAGATGGTTTGGTCCCCTGAGCACTGCTTGATTAACCTGGGAGGCTGGCACTACGGGGCTGTCTCACCGGCGGGCAGAGGGACCTAATGACCCAAGTTACTTCAGTTTACTGTATCCCTTGCAAGTCTGGGGCAGCTCCTGTGGAGAACTGCCCAGGAAAATCTCAGATGAAACCTGGTCAGCAGCAAGCTGCTGTGCAGCTCTTGACCCAGTGGCCAGCAGGTCCCAGCCCGAGCAGTAGCAGGGCTTTGCTTGGGCAGCCCGGGTTGTTAATTGTGGCATGCAGGCTGTTCCAGCGGGTGTCAGCCCATACCATGGTGCACTAGCTCTGCTCTACGGGGAAAGCAGCTTATGAAACCCTTCCCTGATGTGAGAATGAACAGAAGTCCTCCCCCTTTCTCGACGTTTCCCTTGGAGGCTCCCTAGCCACCTGCGAGGGTCTAATCCTTCGTTATCGAGAGCTCACCTCTGCCTGGCACTGGTGGGCATCTAATGCCCCGCGTGCTGTACAAGTGTAAATGTCCTGTTCCACACACAGAGCAGGGGAAAAAGCAGCTCCATGTCCTCTTCTTTTTGCTACTAACACTTAGCCATCAGCTGTCAGGAAAGGCCCCCGCATCTTCCCACCCTCTGGCCGCCTGGTTTTGTATTTGCTTCTCTGTGGTCCTCGCTGCTGGTCCCGGCGAGCATCCCTGCCCATCTCTTCCACTAACAGCCGGTGGTTCCTGCAGGCGGAGGAGCTGAAACTCTGGAAATGCAAATGCAGCTGCCAAGAGAGGGCGTTGAGGCACTGTCAGTGGCGATGCTGGCTGGGGACCAGCCGGGGGTCCTCCCCGGGCAGCCCAAGCCCGGTGGACCCAACAGCCCGGGGGCTGCTGCCCGCTGCGCTGCGAGCTGCGCCAGCGCCTGTGGCTCTCGGTTTTCCCTGTAATTTCTGCTCTGTAGACACAGAGAAAGAGCTGGTGCTTTTTGGGAGGCCTCAGCAGTGCTCCACAGCTGAGATGGCTGCGCAGCCAGCTCTGTTGCAACATCCCACTCGTGGGCTAAGAGAAGATCCACCTGGGCACTTACCTGTTGGTGCCTGAAATGATGGGGAAACACGTGCTCTGTTTCTCCGTTCACCCCAAACGTATGTGGGTGCTCCCCGCTGGCGTGTGTGGAAGGGCAGGAAGGGTGGTTATCCTCCCATGCTCCCCACCAGCCTTCTAGCTCTCGTGAGGAGAGTGCAGGTGTGGGGTGCAGGGACAGCAGACCCTGTACACAAGTTGATGATGCCACTAGAGCAAGTTTCTCTTTGCCTTTCTCTCCTCCAGCCTCAGAGACAGGGGATGTCCATGTCCTAAACAGCCCTCTGGCCATGAGCCATGGGAGCAAATACCCAGGCCAGCTCCCATTCTGTGGAGGTGAGCTTCACACCAGCTCCACCTGCACCTTCAAGGGAGAGGACAGAGGCTGTCACCAGCCAAGATGTCCATTCACCTCCAGGCTCATGTCAGCCATGCTGGTGTTGCTCCCTAATGGAGCAAAACCAGCCAACTGCTCTGTAAGCAGCTGTCTGCACCACCGAGATGAACAACAGCATTTATGGAAATGTATGTATTGTATAAGGTGAAGCCAGGGTCAGTGTGTATCTCAGAGGAGAATCTCAGCCAGAGCATGAAAAGCATTTCATGTTGATTTCTGAGATCTGTAACTGTCATTTCTCTAGGAGAGATGCTGTATTTGAAAGCGAACGTCCAAAAGTAGAAAGTGAGGCTTTGC
Organism: Falco cherrug; assembly: GCF_023634085.1. Lineage (NCBI taxonomy): Eukaryota > Metazoa > Chordata > Aves > Falconiformes > Falconidae > Falco > Falco cherrug. The sequence goes on along the minus strand of NC_073698.1, from coordinate 114,089,438 downwards.
ATTGGGGCCAGAATTCGCAACACCAACTCATTCTGCATCTCCAGAAAGCCACTGAGCTCTGGGGATCTGCTCTCCTCTTTGGTAAGGCATGACTGACCTAGATGCTGGGGAAGAATGGTAGAGCCGGCAAATCTCTGGCCACTGTCAGCAGACCACAATAAGCAATCTTAGAGCAGTAGAATTTCAAACACCAGAGCAAGGAGTTTACGTTGGAAAAACTGTTCTGAGCTCATTTTTTGCATATAAACACTTACTGGCTTGTAAATGGGTTTTGACCAGAGGCATATACCCACACTGGTGTGATGTCCCACTGTGTTTGAGTGACAGCACCTGGATGTACGTTTGCCTGGTGAAAATTTACCGCTTTGGGTTTTGGCTTGGGCTTCATGTTTTGGAGACTACGGGTGCCTGTGGGACGGAGGGAGAGAAATGTGAGCTAGATCAATGCAATGAGGAAGGAGCCAGAAACCAAGGCAGCTGTATTTGTTGCAAGGAAAATGGATGGAGGCTGCAGAAAGCAATCACTGTTAGGAGCAAGAGAGTGATGGTATCCCATCAGGAGACAAGGAAAGAGTACATTTCAGAGCAGTAACTGGTGTTACCTTCCCATTAACCATAATAATAACTATATCCTGGAGTGATCACTGAGTTCATTTAGACCCAGATACAATTATTGAACTGTGTGCAACAAGCACCCTCAATTTGCTGTGCAATATTGAGCCGGAGTCAGCTTCCTTACAGGCTCCGGTTTCCAGAGGCTGGGCTGCTAACAAAGTGCCCTCTCGCTCTCACGCGCCATCACTCACCGCGCCTTCACACACGTCTGTATTCTCTGATAAAAATCAGGGTCTTTGCAGCTGAATGCCAGGCACTATTTCTTTTAGGAAATTCTCTGTCTTCCTGGCAGCAGCTTGAGAGTCACTCGTGGTGGACCCGGAGCTCTCTGTGCTTGCAAAAAATCAACCCGTGTGGCCATTTCCCGGCTCCCTGGTCCCCAGTTTGGGATGGGGGCAGCTGGGTTGTTGCAGGTGCGTGCTGGACGGAGGGTCTGGGAAAGCGTGATGCAGGGCACTCATCAGCCGTTGGAAATGCTCTCATTAACCTCAGCAGCCTTGGTGTTGCCTCTGCCAGACACAACAGAAGCCCTCAGGAGTAATGAGGCTGACACACCCCAAGCTTAAATTTGGACAAGCTTTTTAATACCCAGATGAAGAGATTACAGGAATGACCTACTTGTTTATACGTGGCAGATCTGTGAAATGTGCAGAAGGCTTTGCTCATTAGGAGAAGAGGTCGGCAGGGTGGAGTTGCCCTACCAGCCCAGAGCTGCAGCCAAGCGTGCAGATTAGATGGTGCCTCCAAGGAGCTGGGCTCTTGCCTGGGTTTGGAAATTCCCCATGCCTCCCCTAATTCTCACACAAAATGCTTTGTGCTGTGAGGCAAGGGTGGCTAATCCCAACGTCTGACGCCACCGGAGGTTTGAAAGTCGTTCAGGCTCATCTGCAAAGCTGGTGCTACCTTGCGCAGTTGGCCCAGGACAACGGCATGCTGTGCCCTGCAAGCCACTCCACAAACCAGAGTGGGTGTTGTGAGTGCTGAGGCATGCCACACTGTAATCTGGGATCCACCACTCCCGAGTCCCGATCTGCCATATTGGCATTAATTAAAATTGTTCTGGATGCGTGCAACATCCTCAGTTTTCTACTATACAGTAATTTGCGTGCGCCCTGACTCCCAGCCCCAAGATGCTCAAGTTCTGGATGATTCAGTTCCTGCCCATTGCACGGCTCCTCGGGAGATGGGAAGTGCAACCTGGCAGCTTCCTTAAAAGAAGAGTTTGCCTGATCTTCTGTTGGCTGAAAGTGCAGAGGCTTCAGGAGTGTCACTGTTACCCAGGGATTTGCCCTGACTGGGATTTTGAGGACTTCGTAAAATGAGATGCAATGAAGGAGCTGGAAGGTGTGTTCTAACTTGGTGAATATGATAGCTCAGGTTTTCTGTGTGGTGATCAGCCTCTCCCACAGCATGCCAGGCTGGAAGGTGCAGGAAAAGGGCATTTGTGGCTCAGGTGATGGGAGCAGGTTGCCCAGCTCATCCTCTGAGAGCCTCGAATACCCGGAGCCTCTTGGACAAGCAGGGTCAGAGGTGTGATTTCCCTTGACGTTTGTCATTTGCTGGGGTGCTCCAAAGCATGCTGTGCACGGCTGTTGCAGCGACTCTCAAACCTCCCCCAGTCTTGTGACTTTAGGAAGGGTGAGGCATGCAGCTGGGACCTGTCTGGAGATAGAAACGTTCAGCTTGGTGAGGCTTTCAGCATGGAAGGAAGGTCAGTGTGCACCCTTCATGCTGTTAGTCACCCAAAGCATGCAACTGTCTGCGCCACTGTATTGACTGACCTGGTCCTGGTGTGACCATAATGACCCCTGTGCTGTCCCTGTTTGGGGCAGCCTGACCCCAAATTCCTCTGTGCCCCCTGCCAGCTAGGGACAGACCCCAGTGTGTCCTGTTGCTCTGATACCTCTGTGTGGGGAGATGGGACAAGCCTGCTGGGACATAGGCGGCATGTACAAGGGTTCCTTCACCCTGCTCCTCCTGCATCCCAGCCAAGCCAACCCAAAGCCAACCCAACCAGAGCTCAGCAGGCAGGCAGGCAGCGCGGACAAGCAACAACCCAGGTTCTGGGGGTCACAGCAGTGCAGGTGCAGCCACCGAGTCCTTGAGCCGGTGACAAGGAGAAAAAGTGTGTTGTTATAAATCTACAACCTGGTCTTAATAGCTTTGGGCTACAGGCACGTAGATTAAATTTCAGCCCTGTATTTCATGGAAGTCACATGGTGGCGTGTCAAGGCACTCTAACTGAGCAGCGCTCTGATGGTTGGCTGGATGTCTGGCAGGTGGACTAACTAGAGCGATGAAATAAAGCATAACGACATGTAGGCTGAAGAACAGGAGAATTTCTTAGCGATGAGACCAGGGCTGTAATACAGCGTCTTGGGGAACTGATGGGAGCTTCTCCATGATTGCGTTATTTAAAAAAAAGATTGGACAAGTGCTAGATGGTGTATATTAGCCTAGCGGTGTGGAAATTGTGGCAATTTTGTCAGAGAAAGGATGACAGAGGGGTATGCTGTTCCATTTTCAGTAACTTTACTCAGAATGCAGTTTACTTTGGAGAGTTGGGAGGAAGGTTGCTTTGTTATTTTTTGTTTGGGAAGGGGAGGTTTCTTTAGTTGTTAATCCTATAGAAAAAAGAGATAATTTAATCCTGAAGTTGTAGCTGGCGCCCTTTCTTGTGGACACAAGCAGGACTGGAGGAAGGTCACTTGCACCCAGTAAGGATAACCTCCCACAACACGGGTTTAGCCACGCTCTGTGCTAGCTGTACAGAAGGATGCCTCTGTGCTTGTCAGATGCAGGGAAGGGGAGAGGGAGAAGGACACGGGCCAGATACCCATCGGCTGATGCACGGCACAGGAGTGGGTACCACTTTGCTGGACGCTGCTCTGCGGTGGCTTCCTTTTGGGCTGCCCAGTTTCCTCCATGCACGGCCCTGCTGGAAAGCCTGCAGCACAACAGCAGAGGTGTTTTCTGCAGCAATGCGCAGTGCACAAGGGAAGCAACAAAACGGTGGTTAGGATTTCCCAGCCTTGTTCCCCTGTGAAGCTGTCCCTGATCAGGTCAGCCTTGCCCTTCCTACCTGCCCGTTTCTGAGATAGTCCCAGCATGACTTTTCCCAACCTGTGCGTGGTGCTGCCAGCTGGTATGAGCTCAGCCAGGAGGAGAGGCAGAGGAAAGGCCAGCAGCAAGCTTTGGCCAGCAAGCATCAGCAGCCCTTACCCTAGCACTGGAAATGAAGGGTCTTTCTCTCTACTGACAGTCTCCCCCAGTTCACAACCTGTTCTGGACCCTTCTCCCCAGTGAGATGGAAGCAAACCCCTGGTTTTGGCCATCCTGCCACAGCAGCCAGCTCTACCAAGCCCAGCAGCAGTGCTGTGCCCTCTGTGAGCTGCAGGGACCAGCCCCAGGTCCTCTGTGCCTGCTCTCACCTTCCGTCAGGGGTGGCACCTGAGACCTCAGGGGTGGCCACTGGTCAGGACCAGGTGGGAAGGGGCCAGCCCCACAGAGCCTGCTGGGGCACGCACATTGAGTGCAGTTTGGGCTCTCTCTTTTGAACAAATGCCTTTTCCTCCCCGTGAACCCAGAGGTGCCATCCGTGGCCCTGGTGGTCCTGGGGACTGCCCGTGGAGCCATGGCAGAGCAGAGGAAGGCGCCCCTCACCCCAGGATGCCTGTCTGGGCGTGCATGTTGGAGGGAGCTCAGTTCGCAGTATAAAATGATGAGCTGGTAATAAATATTCAACTTATTTAGAATTGCAGATACCAGGGGAAGGAAACTAGTAAACAAAAGAGGCCACAATCAACATCCTGGCTAAAAATTAGGAATGCCGAACTGCAGTGATGGATACAGGAGGAACAGAAGGTGGTGAGTGGCCAGCCAGGCCTGCGCACTAGCAATTAAACTAAATTCAAGTCTGAGAAAGCAAAAACTCAAAAGGAAGCTGCTTAAGTTAGGCTTTTCTTAATGAGAGACAAATACACTAGAAAATACTGCCTGCTAACAGTATTCATAAGCTGCTCCCAAGATGTTTTGATTAAACCGCTGTTGTCTTTCTAGTGTACTAATGGTTTTTAATCTCTCTTGATGCCTTGGGGCAAAGGGGTCTACTGATTCACAGCAGCTTGGTAAGCTGAAACTTGTCCCTGGTGAATGCATCTCTCATGCCAGAATCACGGCTTTTAATTTTTAAAAATGTGAGTTTTTAGCAAAGGGAGAACCCTTAGCATGTGAGCAGGCTGTAACTGCTGTGATGCCGCGTGCCTGAATATGAAGGGAGCTCCTCTGGGAGAGAGACACGTACTTCTCCCTCTTCTCCCTGGGGTACACTGAATTACAGTGCTGGCACTATTTCAGTGCTGGACAAAATCTAATTGCCCTTTCCTGCTGGCTGATGTGGCAGGGAGGAGCAGGGTGCCATGTCTCCAGCTGCTCCTGTGCTGACCTGCCAGAAGTGGGCACAGACCCACAGGGGTGGCACAAGGCAGCTGGCAAAGGAAGGTCAAGCCTCATCTCAGCGGGGCTTCGCACCTCTCCGACAGCCACAGGCAGTGATGCTGGGGTGGGGGGTGATGCCAGGGCACCGCCGCTCACCCCTTCCCTCATGCGAGGCTTTTCCAAAGTGGAGGTGATCTACCAAGCTTGCCAAAGCATCAGGAGCAGAGGCACCACACGGGGAAGTGTGGGAGCGTGGCCACAGCCATGCCACAGCTGGGATCACTGTGGGAACGAACTGCAGGTGTTCAGCATGCGATCCCTCCCCTTTATGCTTCCCTGCTTGCTGGCAGTTATGGGCTGGACTCGAGCCTTAACAGGGCTTCTCCTGTCTCAGAGGTTCGACTTCATCTTCCCTGTGAGCATCACCTGGTTGTGCCACCCAGCTGGTCCACAGGCAGTATTCTGACTACCGCAGCTTGCAGTTAGGAGTCAGGACATGAGAGGGCTGATTTCTGGTGTTCGGTGGCCCTCATGTCGCACAAGACCGCTGGGAGATGAGAGCATCGAGCTGGGTGTGATTCCTGGGGAACTGCTGTCCTTGAGCTGGGAAAGCAAACCCTTCCGTGCCCTAAAGCCATGCTCTGGGCTTGTATTTGAAGCACACCTACCTGTCTCGAAGTGGACAGTGTCTTTTTGATGCTCAGCCTCCCACAGGGGTGCCTGTACCTCCCTCCCTTTTACAGCCCCCTCCATCCCCCCTGTTTTACATTTGCCGTGCCTGGCCACCCCCGCTGCCGCCTTGCTCCGCTGACGGTGGGCAGCCAGGGCTCACCACCAGCCATGACCCCTCTCTCCCAACTCATCCCACAGCGGGCTCACCGGTTTCCCTCCATACAACTTTCTGGCTCCTCAGTTTCTTCCCCCAGCCTCGAGTTAGTGGCTTTTATAGAAAAATAGCTGGGCTGGACTGGGAAGGGAGGAAAGTCTTTTCTGTCAGCAGGTACGAGGGGAAAGCTCTGCCTGCCAGCTCTGCCTGGCGGGGGCTTGCACAGCACACGGCGTGGGCTTGCCTCCCGCCTCCTGTCTGGGCTGGACACCAGGGAGCATCCCTGATGAGAGCAGACAGTTCCTCCGTCCTCTGGGTACAGTAGCTGCTTGTTGCTCGCGGAGAACGAAAACATATTAAAGTACGAAACTGCTGCACTAGTCATTTTCCAATTCCCCACTCGGAGAACTGGCTTCCCTGGAAAATAGGTCACTTACATAAAAAGCACCTTATTATCACACCACAGCAGTGAAGGAAAGAGATGGCTCGAGAGACACTTTCATTTCGAGCCCCTGTTCCTGGGTACTTAGATATTTCTGGAAAATTGACCCTTTGGGCTGCAATTTCTCACGCTCATTTTCAGCCCGTAAGGTGAATTTCAGGACCTCATTCCCTCCGCTGAGCCAGATGAAGCTAGGGAAGAAAACACGTTACATCTTAACTCTTGGGAGGGTGGTGCACCCGAACTCACTACTTTCTGGGGGGATTGGGGTGAGCCAATATCCCTGATTTTTTTCATCAAGGCTGGGGAAGAATCCTAGAGACAAGTAGACTTGGGTCCTCCACCTCCTCCCGCAGTAACCCCCTGCCTCCCACCCTCCCCAGATACTAATTTGCTTTTCTCCTCTAACTTGTAGTTGTGCTTCGCCCTCCCCGGGGTGCAAAATAATTGGTGAAGGGCAGCTGGAAGAGGAGGGATGGGGAGAAGGGTTCATGCTGAGCCTGGGGATGCTTGAGACGTGGAAAGGGGCAAAGGGACCACAGGGACATGCCCTTGTGAGGAAGGGAGAAGGTACTCTGTTTTCAGCGAAGGCACCAGAGCTGAGAGAGGGGAAATGGGTGGGTGGAGTGAAAGAAGGGACTTGCTGAGGGCGTGTGTGGTTGGCCTCGAAGTCTTCTCAAGAGGGGAAGGGGAGGTCTCTGGTGAACAGCTTTGGCTTGTCTCGCTTCAAAGCAGTGCCATTAGCAAAATGCTCAGCTCTCCTCCGAGAGAAGGAAGGGGAGAACAGGCTGACTGAGGGACTCTGGGGAACGGGCTGACTGAGACACTCCGAAAAGCAATCCCCACCTTGCTGGTCCTGGGCTGGGTGCTATGTTCTGCCTGCATTTCAACTGGGAGATTCAAATGCTATAAACCTGACAAGAAGCAGCACAGTGGGTTTCCTCAGGCTCTCCCTTTTAGTGTTGCTGACTCCAGCCTCGGCCAGCATCCATTTCCCCCCCAGTTTGCTGCTCAGGCTGTGGAAGAAGGCACCTTCCCGGCAGACTTGTACTCAGCTAGGGAGGTGGAAAGGGGCCAGGGGGTGAGGGACCCCCAGAAGAGGAGGATGAGGAGGGGGAAGTGGAAAGAGGAGCGGGATGGAGGAGGGCAGGAAGGAGAGGATGCAATAACATGGGCAGATGGATTGGGAAATCAGGGTAACAGCACAGTGAGAACCCCGTGGAGAGACTTGGAAGCCACGAGGGCAGATGGAGAATGGGCTGACCAAAGAGCAGGTTGCTGGCCTCCCACCCTTACCAGTGCAGCTGCCCCGTCCCAAGGAGGAGCTTGCTGCCCTGGCATGCTGAGGACAGCACGGCTCCCACACAGTGGGAGACATCCCTGCCACTGACACCGCTGCGAGAGCAGGGCAGAAGGCCTGGTGTCTTGGCACGGAGGAGGTGCTTCCAAAATATATTAGCAATTACCTCCGCAGCAGCGGCAGCCAGTGAGCAGGAGTAATTTACATAGTAAGAGCTGGGAGATAGATGGCTCTTTAAACCCGATCTGTCATTCCCAGCTCTCTCCCCGTCTCTGATGCTTTGATGTTCCTCTTTGAAGAGCTCTCCTCACTTGCTATTCCTCGCTCCCTTGGTGCCGCTCCAGCTCTCCAAATGCCTTTCTCTGTCTTTCTGCCCGTGTGCCTTTGCTGCGGCGCTGGTACGCCTGCGTCTCGGCAGGAAGGATGCGGAGCGAGTGACAGCTGGCACCCTGAAAGCCAGCGCTGGCAGGGGGCTGCGGGGAGGGAAAGCGGGCTTCGGCAGGCACCGAGGCGTTTGTTCAGCATGAGAACTAATGCACCATCAAGGAGGGCAATGTGAAACAGTAACAGCAGTAACGCCAAGCAGCTTTCAATCACTGCGTTGGCATCTGACGGGGGATCCAAGCGTTCAACCCAAAGGTACAAAAAGATGGGGGTGAGGGAGGGGATGGAGCCCCGCAGTTCCTCTGTCTCCAAACCTTCAAGGGCACTGTTGGCTTCCCAGTATTCCAGTGTGTATGGTGTGTCTTACTCCACCTGTGTCCCTGGTAGGTTCGAGTCCCTGGGAAGGGAAGAAAGAAGAGACTCACGTGAGAAAAATGTTTTTGGGTTGTTGAAGTTCTCGGAGGGCTGGACACTCAGTGAAACAGGTCAGAGGCTCTTCTGGGTGGTGGCGGACATCAAGAAGTCTGCCACAGCAACAAGGGCCAGATCAGAGGACCCTATCTGTGAGTGGGGCACAGGGGAACAGAGGGGGCAGATGGGTTAGAACCAGCAAGTCTGGGGACAGTTTTATAAACGTCATGCTAGAGGCTAAGTGTGGCATGGGAGACCATGCAGTGGGGGAGGATAAGCCCGTGCTGAAACTTGTCCATATGCAGTAGTTTTATCACAGACTAAGGTGTAGCTTCTCAGGTGGGGTTCTGCCTCTCTGCAACCCACGTCCCACCCTGAGCTCTTACATCCCAGGCCGCCAGCGACTGAGGGTTTGGGTTTCGTCAGTTTAGCAAAAATCCCTTCGCAAGCTGCATAGGCTAAACAAAAAAAAAGGCACTCTAATACCAGAATTAGTGTCTATTCAGGTCCTTATTAAGGGATAAAAGCTGAAGGACGTAACAGCAGTGCTTTAGTTTCACCACTTATGCTGGTGGAGGGGTAAAGGAGCCTCAGTATGACTCTTCTCATGTAAAACTCTTTACACACACTTGTGTGTGAACTTTGTAGCCCAACAGTGTATTACATCTCAGGATCACCTGATGGGTAAAGCTGGAGAGCAAGCAACTGTCACAGAAGCATGGACACGTACAAATGTCCTGCTGTTGGATATCTCACTTGTATTTTGAAAGGTTCATGCTTTTGAAATAAAAATTGTTGTGGAGTATGCCCTGTACATGTAGAAATCCTAATTTCGTCTACTAATTTTAGAGATACTTAGGTCTATGTTGCCTTTGAGAGCTGCACATGAATCTGGGCTCAAGGTCCCAGGGCCAAGAGGTGTGAAGCAGATGTTGTGACTGTAGGGATTAAGACACAGTTTCTATTTCTAATGCTGATCGGGCAGTGCCAATCCAGCCCAAATATCCACCTGCCTAGGACAGCGTGTGTCTCCTTGCATCCCTGCCGCAAGCCTCCGCCTTCTTTGGCATCACAGCCCACATTTCCAGAAAGTGGGCTCTGCCTTTCTAGGGCCACTTTGAAATGCACTAAGGTTTTTTAGGTTGTGCACTGAGGTTTTTTAGTTCCCAAGACAGGACAGAAAGCTGCTTGGTAGCTCTCAAAAAATAGGTGCATCCCTCGCAGACGGTGCCCTGAACTGGACACTGCCTTTGGAAACACTGGGCAGCGTCAGGAAATGTGAGCATCCTGTCGTTTGTAAGCAAGGACCTCAGCCCTGTGCAGGGGGCTGGGAACACAGATCCCTTGTGGTGAACAGAGCCAGGTCGAGGCAGTGCATGTCTCATCTCCCTCCCCGGCCACACTTGCAAGCAGGGTTTTTGTTTCTGCTCTCCGATGTAAGCACCTTCATTGGTTTCAGTACACCCCTGGGTTCACCAGCTTGGAGGGATAAAACCCCAGCTGCACTCTGGATGCTCTGGCTGCGTTCCCTGCTGTTAGCCGTGCTGCAGAGTGCCATTGCTGTTTCTCAGACCCAGGTTTGTCTAGTTTGCTGCCTAAGGTGTGCTAGCAAGTGCAGCAGAAGGGCTGTTTCCCCTGCTGAATCTTTCTTCTGGCACAAAAGAGTGCTGCTTGACCGCGTGTGGTTAGGGCAGGGTACAGCCAGTCACTGTGGAGGTCAGGCACCACGGTGGTTTCTGAAGGTGGGTGAGGAGCACTGGCACTAACAATCAGCAGGTTTAGAGCTCTTCAGGTTTCCTTTTTATTTTCTAAATAGGGACTGTTGCAAGAAAAGGGGGTGGCAGTTGTTCAGGTTAGCGGCTGTCATCATTAGCACAAAAACCTGCCAGGCTCAGAGAGTGCTTTAATCAAAAGACGTCAGGTTTCACCTGTGGGTTAGGGACCCTCCATCTGTTGCTGGCACTGCAAATTAACTCCAGCCTGGCACCCAGGGTAACCTGCTCTCCAGCAGTACCAGTACCGGTACCCGCATGGCAGAGCAGCCAGCAGCAGGGAAAGTGGCCCTGGGTTTATCTCACCAGTAGCTTCAGGAGCTTGATTTTCTCTGCTGTGGCGTTGGGGCATGATGAGGGCAGAGTCTGGCCCCGTGGTTTCACCCTGAAGAACAAAGGCAGGCTGCAGCAGCGGTAAGGCAGCATCTCCTACCGTGATGCCTAGGGGCCAAACGACAACATCTGTGTGCGTGTTAGGAGCAATGCTTCAGGGGAGGGTCACGGGAGCACCATTTCTCCCAAATGCCCCCTGCGGGGACTGGTGTCCCTGGCGAAGGGCTTGTGGCAGCATGTCTGAGGAGCTTGCAGCGCTAGGAGGGAGCTACAGTACCGCTTCCTTCTGGCTTTTCTTCTGCTTTTGCTGTGGCTCGTTCTCTCTTTCCTTTGGGTTGCAGAAGACGGGGGAGTTGTGCCCTTGGGATAGGAATCTCCGTGGCCTGGACACCTGGTGTCACCTGTGAAGCTGAAGGTTAGTCCCTTCCCAACAGGTGCCTGACGCTTTGTGTGCCCGCAGTTGCTTGAGCTGAGGTTAGGGAAGGGAGGTGGTTTGCTATAAACAGGTTAGCGAAGGAAAAGGATTATCTTTCCTCCTGTGAGTATTAGTGAATAAACAGGCTGTGAGCACTGCCAAGTAAACCTACGATTTTTAGAAAAATGAGCACTGAGACATTGTCACCTCACTTTAATCTCCTCTTGCCTTTAGTGATTATTTTCTTCTTGGCCATTGCAGACTATCTGACTAGCAATAAGTACGGCTTACTCCACTGTTCTGGCTCAACATGAGCTGTTAATGATGTAAAGCTGTATTAAGCCTGAGGTACGCTGATCGTTTCATTCAAAACATCTCTTGAATGCCACGGAATGAATTTCTGTGTAGCAAGCTGCTGGTCAGTGGACTCCTGCCTGCTTTGTCTTGCTGGTTTTATCTCGGAAAGAAATTTTTGAGCTGAAAACTGCAGCAGTGTATGCATTGCAGGAACAGAAAATGCTCGAGACGCACACTGACCTTCACTACGCAAGGTGTTTTCACAAAGCTCACCTAGTCTTTAGAGGCCATCCTGCATTTTCATCAAGGGTAGAGGGCCAGGACCCCAGCTCGTCTAAATCAATGCAGCCTGTCTGAGAAGGGCTGAATTCTTCAGCTGAGAATTCACTGAATAGTTTTTGACAGAGGTCTATAAAATCAGAAGCGGCACAGAGAGGGCAAGCAAGGAACATCCATTCCCTAGCTGTTGTCCTGGGAGAATAAAGGAGCACCAGCTGCAGGCAGCGTGCTGGGTGTTTGAAACAACGGGGAGCGACTCCCAACATGAGGCGCCGTTAATCAGGGGGACTCCTTGCCACTGTACGCTGTGGGTTTATGTTTACGTGGTTCAAAAAGCGTTTGGACAAACTCACGGGAAAAAGCCTCCTAGAGCCTTTAATCACAAGTACAGCCCTGAGATACAGGTTGCGAGAAACCAGGGAGGAGCACATGGACAGGGGCATCTCGGGCTAGCTAGAGCACAGAAAAGCAGGTTAGCAAAACCAGTGTGGGCCTTTTAGTGTGTGGCAGAAGGTGACATAGTAGAAGAATAACCTTCTTGCTCTTCCAAATTTTAGGATGGTTTTAAGGAGACAATGGCACCATACAACTAAAGCAGCCAGAAATTTCTCCCCCGCTCCCTCGCATGGATTGCTCAGGTGAAGACCAGCCATGTTATCAAGGGCTACTTCATCACCACGCCACATCACCTGGGAGAGCATCCCTGGCCACAGTGAAGATTTCTTGCAGGCTTGCAGAGGAGGAGATGAAGTTCAAGCCTCAAGCCACTTCCTTCTGGGAGAGGACAGCAGGAGGGAGTGTTGATACGACAGTGGAGGAAGAGGAAGGCAATGAGTGCAGTGGCAAGGCAAGTGCAAAGGCAGGGCCAGGTCCTCCTCGGCAGGGACTGCGAGAGGGAATGAGCCACTGGCCCACCGGTGATCTCGCTGTCCTCCTGAGCAGCGTGTTGAGAAACCTTAGCATCCAGTGGGCCAGAAAGCAGCCACCTAACGTTAAGAGGTGAAGAGGAAGGTCTGTGAACAAGGACAGGCTCTACACTTCTTTTCGCCCTGTCATGAACTACCCAGAAATGAAGCTTCTCCTGGGGCGAAAGGAAGGTGAGAAAACAGAGGTGTTCTCCCTTCCTGAGCAGGTCTGACCACCATATGGTGGTGGGAATTGTTGTCACCATAATTAATTCCTTCTTGACATTGCTCTGGCAGATGTCCTCAGGTCTGCAGGAGCAGAGCAGCTGCAAAGGAGGAAGAAATAAGTGGCAGGGAGGTCTCCTTCTGTTCTGCAGGCTAGCTGAGCTTGTGTGAGAAAGAAGCATCTCTCAGAGGCTGAACAGACTCTTCAGTCTGTGGCCCTGCAGGCTTTCTGAGGGACAGGGACTCCCTTTTCCCCTCCTGTCACTCCATCCCTGGATTACACCAAGATTGCTGAAGTTGACACTTCCATGTGAAGCGATTTGTGCGTTGCAACAAGGAAAGCAAGCCAAAGCAGAGCACCTGTCTTAGGCAAACATGACCTCGGTGTCCAGCAGCCATTTGACACACTCTGTTAAAACAACTCTACCTGCAATTAAAATCATCCGAGGCGAGAGTTTTGAACGGCTGGGCCTTAGGATTACAGCTCTGGAGGGACTAGTAAATGCATATGTTTTTCCCCTCTTGCCTTCTTTTGTGTCCCACTATAAAGAAGAGCTCTGCGTGAGACTGAAAGAGGGAACAGGAGGCACTTTTTGATAGTTTAACTTTTCTGTGTCTAGTGTAACATAACCATCAATCCCCATCTCTGGATTCCTGTGTACTGCCATGGTCCTTGCTCCGTGCTGTGTGGTATAGGGGAGCCAGAGAGGCACGCAGGCTGTGACCATAGACTTTTCTGCTGGGATTTCCATGCCATGGCTCTGGTGTGTCCTGGGGGCATGTTCTGGAATTCTGTGTTGATGTGGGGCTGCTTTCAGCTACCACCCAGGCTTCTGATACAGCTGCTATAGGCCTGGAAATCCTGAGTACACACAGCAAACTCACCTCTTCAGGGCACATAGAGAGGACCAAGAGTAGTCTGGTGATCAGGGAGCCTGGCTTGGGATGTGCTGGTCCTCCTGTGGCGATGGCTTTTCCCTGCATAGGGGCACAACTGGCTCTTGCTCTCTCTGCCGTTGCCGGCAGGTGCACCTATCTGAAAGGGCTCCAGTGGCTTCTGGCACACCGTGGATGTTAAGGGATGCTATGGGGCTCTGAGTCTATCCAAAGTGATACTGCTCACATTCAGGTACGTTGCCAATTGCAAAGTCTTGCCTTAGCTGACCTACCGTTACATAGGATTTTTCAGAAATGATAGATGAGATGGATTACTGGTACTTCTTAAAAATGGCCAGTTCTTCAAAAGGGTCCAGCTTTCTACCTTTTATACAGAGGGTTTCGCTTTTATGAATTGAATTAGGGATTTTATTTCCCCTTCATGTAATTCCTGTTTATTATGCGACGTCTCCTTATTGACGCAGCATCTTTAGCTCATGCATCATTTATTGTTATCTGAACAGTTACTGGAAAGTGTCCCTGGGTAAGCTCTAGGGAGGAACGGTTGCCTCACTAAATGGAGGAAAAGCCTAACTACTTCCTAAATCAATTAACCTGAAAGACCAGAAGACGCGTCCAGGCTGCTCTAAGCACGTGCACACGCTCACATTCTCACACCGTAGTGGTCTCTGCTGTGGGTAGCGGCACGGTACCCACAGACATGCTCGTTACTCCCCATGTGGTCCCAGCTGTGCTGATGGCCTGCTGAACGACGTTTCCTGCTCAGCACGTATACATTCGCTCCATACATCCCTACTGCTGCATGTGCACTCATAACTCACGGCTCAGGAGCTGCTGGTTCCCCGCCTGCAGCTGACCCACAGGGGACATGTGCCTGTTCTCTAGCAGGCAGCCCAGCTTTCAGGCTCGAGCCATAAAAATTCATGCTGTTTGACTCTAGAAGTCCTCAAGGTAATGGTCACCTCATGCGCACGCATATCCATGTAATGCCTCTTTGTTCCTGCTCACTGCGTGGAGGAAAAGGCTAACTGCCTGCTGACAGACATCACTGCCACGGGAAGTAAAGGGGAATTTTGCAGAAGTCATTATTGCTAATCGCTGACATTCATACCAGAGCGAGACAGGGTGTTGGACTGCGGGGGAGCACACCTGAACATAGTGCTGCCTGTCAGCAAGCCCCGAGAGCATCCAGGACCGAGCTTCAGGGAGAAGCGGGTCAGGATGCAACGCTTTTGTCCCCTGAGACCCCTGCACGTCCTGCGAGAGGCGGGGAGAGGGCACGGGTGCTGTAGCAGAAGGGGTTGAGGAAAGCAAACAGGCTGCGGATGAAGAAGATGCAAGAGAGAAAATCATCTGATAAGTGGGGTGAAGTACAAAGGAAGGAGATGTAGGTTTTTAGAGCACGAGTTATGAGCAAATGCACAGGAAGAAAGTGCAGGCACTGAGTGGAAAGGCAAGAGAAAGGGATGAGCAGAGAAGCAGGTGGGAAAGAAGGTGACAAAATGAAGCTAAGACAACGTGCTCATCTAGAAAGGAAGAAGACAAGCAGGAATTACTTGTAGGAGCTGGACTGCACCCTCTTTCTTCCAGGAGAATGTCAACACTGTGACTCCAAAGCTGAAACCCCTGGAGGGCGGTGAATGAAAGGGAGCAGAGAATTGGTGGCACAAGAAATTCTTTGTTCAGGAGGAGGAACCTTGCTTGGAAGAAAAAGAAAGAAGAGTAGTGCAAGACTGTGCTGGTGGCAGAGGGGGTGTCTGGCAGATGTTTCTTCCACAGAGTGTTCCATGCTGGTGGGAGAAGGCGAGTGGTTAACTGGGGATTGAGGCAAGCTGGGGATACCAGCGTGAGGTACGTGCAGCAGGGACCAGAAGTGAGAAGAGGAAGCACAGGGCTGCATGTCTGTTGTGTGAAAGCCAAAAGAGTGAAGACCGGGGCAGGGCAGAGAATGAGAGCTGTCAGAGGGCAGCCACGGGCATCGGGGTTACAAGAAGGAAATTTCGTTATGGCTTTGCAGCTCTGCCATTGTACTACGAAGAAGGAAATGTGGGCTGTAACTTGTGTGTAACCTACTGAGCCAGGTTTTCAGGAGGCAAATCTTTGACTACAAGTCAATTCCTAATGGGGCCCTGACAGCTTTTCAGGAGACGGGTCTAGCATCAGCTTTGGGCAAGTCACAGCCCCAACACAGCCAGTGCGTGAGGCTTTGGGAAGGGAAGGGAGCACTGGGACTCCAGCTGGCACATCCCCTGGCACCTCCCAGGTCCTTCAGCTCAAACACCCCCCAGAAAATCCACGTGCATATGCCCAGCAAGGAGTAACATGCTCTGGACCTGGTGCGTTGTGTCCCACGACTGTGCAGTGGGCCATGGCCAACCCCAGGAGCTCCTGGGGAAGTTCCTCTCCTTGCCACCTGTGATGGGAAGGAGGTCCCCAGCCTCACGGTGCAGCAGAGGTTGCTGCAGACCAGGATGAGAAAACCAGCAAGGCCTATTTCCAGGCTTGCACCGCTGACTATTGGCAGACACGAAAGGAAACTGAATCACCGTATTATAATTTCAAGCTCCATTAAAGAAACATGGGGATGCGGATAGCGGAGGGAAGGAGAGGGCAGGGAAGGATGAAGAGAAAATTGAACAGAGCAGAGTAGCACTTGAAGGGGAAAGAAATGTTGCTCATAGGCTCAGAAGGGGGAATTGCAGAGATGAGATTAAAAGGGAACCCTTGAGACCATCTCTTTAAATACAGCAAGATTCACTTACTCCGTGCTGAGCCAGGCTTGTTGAATGCTGGAGGCATGGTCCCCTCTGAGGTTTGCCAGCTGATCGAGCAGTGGAAACCTGTCTCTCCCCATATACCAGCGACTTGCCCTCTTCCACCTATGTTATCTAGGAAATCCCATTGCTGATAAATGTATTGTGGAGCAAGCCTAGTGGGGAAGCTTTTTACTTGACTGTCCTTCGGCACTGAGCATTTTAAATCATCTTTTATCTAGGGGCATACAGTCACATCAGACTTGGTACCATGTGCCTGGGAGCGCAGCATGGGGTATCTGGGTGGTGCTTCTCTTGTGCAGGGTGGGAGGGCTGTGTTCACTTGGTGGTCCTAAAGGTAGGGAGGAGACCTACAGGTGGAAAAGGAAAAAGCAAAGCCTCTGAGAGCACTGCCTGTGGTGGCTTATCGTGGAAGAAGTTACCTGCTTTCAGAGCCAGGTGACAGAGTGTGTAGGGCAACTTTGGTGCAGAGGCAAGCAAGATGTCCAACCACGCTAGCTAGACCCTGAGCCCTTCAGTCTGCTTGGGGGGCAGCTGTAGGATGTTCACATTGCATGCGTTGGTGTGTCTGCAACCTGGAACGAGTCTGGAAAGTCTTTGGGAGGTTCAGCCCTTTATCTCCCATAGGTATCATTTCAGCAGATTTTTAAACGGCTCACAAGGGTTGGCCAGGCTCAGTGTTTGGGTGGGAGGCAGACACTGAACTGCGTGTTGCTGTGGTTGTCCCACAGGGGCTACAGGCTTCTTTCTTCTGCTCTGAAGTCCTGTCCACTGTGAGGAGTGGTGGTGCTGATGACTAAAGGAAGGCTGTAGTGGTGTACAGCTGGAGAAACAATGACCAAGTGAGACCCGGTCACCAGAGATGCTCTTGTCAATGTTTGAAGCACAATGGTGTTCAACCTGAGGCCTTAGATTTAATGTGTGTAATGACATTCATGTTACACTAGATCTCCTCACCCCCTCAACTGTGATTTCAGCTCTTATACGCACACCTCGAATTTTTAGGGCCTGACAATTGAAAGGAGACTGAATTCCTCAGGACAGTGACCAGTTTCCATTTGGTCTGACAAATGCTAGTGGGGCTGAATCAATAGCAAAAGGTGGTCATAATGTAACCGGGCAATCATCACTGCATTTCTTAAGCTGTTGTCTGGCACTGCTATGTGCCATGAGGTATCTGTCAACATTAAGCCTTAGGAGCTCCTGCATCTCTGGGGTGTTTGCTTTGTGGAAATGAGAGTAACAGCCAAGCTCTTCTGGCTTTGGTTTTGTCCGTACAACCCACACGGAGGCTCGGGATACGGGCAGCAGCCAAGGCAGATCACACTCTCTCCACGCTGTTCTCCTTGCCCGTGGCCATGCTGAGAGCCGAGCGGTTTGGCCGGGAGCCCACCGGCTGGCCTGCAGGGCTGGAGCTGCCCCCCACCAGCCGTGCCCACCACCTTCCTCCTGTGGTGCTGGGGCTGCCAAGCCAAACGGGGTTGTGGCTCTTCTGTGGGTTTGGGGGTCCTAGCAGACGAGGTGTCTCCTTGGTTTCTGGACTGCCTTTCGATCCTGGCGATGGTGAGGGAAGGGCCAGGATCCTCCATTAATCAGAAATAAAAGCAGTCCTGCTTGGCCTCTAAGCCTTCCTTAAGGATGGTGGATCTCAGGAAGTGCCGCGTTTGGAAGTGGGAACATTAAGGCAGTAGGAAAGACTAAAATCCACTGGGCTAGAGAATTTTGTATTCACAGCAGTGCTTTTCCATGGGTGTTTAAGCACACACCTTGTTCCCAGCTGCGAGCGCACCCAGGATGACTGCGACTGCGTCCTAATCCTAACAGAGGCCCCAGGGCACTATTGTAATGCAAATAGTGATAAATAACAGTCATCATAAAATGCCGCCAGCATCGTGCCAGCCCCCTAGCAATCCCAAACCAGCCATAGCGAGTTTCGAGTTTCGTGTCACCCAGGTTATGTAAAGGAGTGTGAGCATTAAGACTGGAGCCGTCAAGGAGGCGACCAATTAGCCAGTGTAGTTGCCTCCAGTGGGCAGCAAATGTGCCGGCGCGTGGGCTGCTGGCCGTGCTGCCTCCCGGGGCTCTGCAGGTGCAGGGTCCTAGCTCAGCCCAGTGCTGCGCACCGTATGTGGATGGATGCCCCTGTGCCACCATGGTGATGGGGAAGCTGGGGAGAGCAGGGCAGGTAACATGCCTCCTGGTACCTGCACATAGGCAGGGGCATGTGGTGTAATTAAGCCACCTGTTTGAAGAGCGAAAGCACACGCTGATGTCATTTGCATTGACTTTGGATTAAAATCTTCTATTCCCTATGGGTTTTTGACAGCCAGGTCTTTGGGAGGCAGAGGAGGAGCAGCATGGTCTGATCTCTGGAGGAAGGAAAAACAGCAGGGACAGTAGAATCTGACTGATGGTAAAAGCCTTGTTGCAGCCTACTGGTTTGTTTGTCCTGTAATAATTGGTGCCCTGTGTGAGGCTGACTGAGTTGGACTCTGACTACAACTACTGGTGCCCAACGTCACTGAGAGAAGCGGGAGAACCCGCGACCCATAACAGACACCGTGAGAGATGAGCCATTGACAACTAATCGATATGGGTGCATTGCAATATTAGTTGTCCATCTTAACTCAAATTGCAGCTGGGAGGGATGTGGAAGGGAGCTGCTGGTATGCAGCAAAGGCTGGCAGCGGTGGCTGGGAGGGTGTGGGAGAGCAGAGGGGGCATCCCTGGTGCTGATGTGAAGGCTGGAGTCAACGGGCAGCCTTGACACGGGAGCTGTGGGTGCTGTGACCCACGCCGCCCAGCCGGGCTGTCCTTGGGCTTTGGCCAAGTGCTGCTACCGCCCCACGGGCTCTCTCGCTGGGCTGGTTGCACCTGCAGAAGGGAGGTTAGCACAGCAGCTGTCTGAGGTTGGAGGTGATGCTAGATCACATGTGGAAAGCCACCTCCCAGGTATTTTCCAGGAGTTCATGACTGTCAGTAGAAATGCTGCCTTTTCTTCCCTGGAGTCCCAGACCCTGGTCCTGTGCTCTTCAGACCCAGTCCTTTATACTGAGATGATGAGTATGTGGAGGTAAGTGGTTTTATTCGGTAGCATTTTTATATTCTACTTATCTCTGTTGCTTTTAGCAGTTGCTTTGGCTTGGCTGTCAAGTATAAAGTAATAAGAAATTATGCTCTGGAGCCTGAGTGCCTCCCATAGGAGTCTCTCTCCTTGAGAGAAAGGGGCAGATGAAGAGAAATTAGCATCCTAAAATTTTGCCCTTTGACTGCTGAAATCTACTGTTGCAGCTTCAGCCTTTTTCCACCTATTCAGAGCAGAGCAGCAGAAGACTGCAGAAGCGATCAGACAGGTGTAGGCAATTATTAATAATCAGGCTTCTCCTTGCTGTTTGTTACAGCCCCACTTAGAAGAACATGCAAATGGGCGTACTGGGACCTACTGAACCATTATCCTGCACCAGCTGTGGTGTACTGTCAGGGATTAATAGGAAGTGCTTAGGGAAGGAGCATATGGAAAGGGCAAAACAGACTGATGTGTCCTCAGGTAAACCTTCCCATCTCTGGGCAGTAACCAGTTGGATTGGAAGGCTTCCTGAGCAAACGGACGTGCCTGGACCTTCTACCGGAATAGCTACAGACAGGTCCAGCGTCCATGCTTTTGTCTAGTACCTTTGAGCCCATCTGTGTTTCAGAACATGCAACTGGATTGTCTCTGCAAGGTTCTGTACAATCAGAACCTGAGATGTGTCCTGCCACAGAGTGCCTATGTAGTAT
Source organism: Falco cherrug (assembly GCF_023634085.1). Taxonomy (NCBI): domain Eukaryota; kingdom Metazoa; phylum Chordata; class Aves; order Falconiformes; family Falconidae; genus Falco; species Falco cherrug. Next base: position 114,069,349 of record NC_073698.1, on the reverse strand, counting down.
ATGGGAGAGGTAAGAGAGGACTCCAGGCAGAGGAGGAAGAAGCACGAGAAGGCAAGAGGACTCTGCACCCATCACAGTGATATGCAGTAGCCTCGGCACAGCAGCACCCTGGGGCTTGTGAAGTATTTTGCAGTCCTCAGGTGTGCTGTAGTAGGGATTTAGAGGAGAAGGAGGAGGCAGTTTTTCAGATGTTTATGGGAAGTCTTCTCCAGTGTGAGAGACAACAAGGCAGAAAGCACCAGTGAGTGTGTATGAAAATATGACACATGAGCTGATGGAGGTAGGATTTGGCACCTCTCTGGTGAAAGAGATGAGATGTAGGAGCAGAGGAGGTGTAGATTCCCTCTTATCTCAGATAGCCGGGGGAGAGGGTTTTGGAAACTGTGTGGATGTAAGCGTCTTTACACTCTGGAAAAGAACCAAGGGCTTTGGGGAGTGGGTAGGAGAGAACTAGAAAATCAAACTGCCTCTCCCTCTGCCACCACCCAAAACCATCACACTGAGGCATCCCAACAAGTGGGCTCCTGCTGTGTCTCATTGTGCACGATTAAATGGGGCTCTTCAAGCCTGGAATCAGGATGGGGTGAGAAACTCATTTAAATAACTGGCAAAGGAGGTATCACATGTGTGGGCTCAAGCAGCCACACGGCACGGCCGGGGCACGGGGGTGGCGTGGTGGCAGGTTAATGCTGGGTGGCGGGGAAGGCAGGGAGAGGTGTGAACTGGGGCTGCCCCTGCTGAGACTCGGCTGACACCCATCACCAGTGGGAAGAGCATGTGCCCAGGAGGCTGCTCTGACTCACCCCCAGCTGCTCAGCTGTGGCTTTTTTTGTGGTCCTCTCTTGCTCCCGGGCTGGGGATTTCAGTCCTGGGACATGTCCATCAGTACAATCAGAAACCATAAATGTGGTGTGGTTGGTAAAGCGTATCTCAGCCATCTTCCCATCCAGATGGAGAAAGCACATGAAGACACAAACAAACTATATATAGAGATCTGCTGTTACCAAGATGTCTGGAAACAAGGTGCCCCCCCCAGCCCGTGCATGCCCTTGCACCAAATGTGGTAATCGAGATGGGGAGGGCTGGGTCTATTGGAAGCAGTGGGGGGAAAGGCTTTTAAGTCTCCTCTTTGACGGTGTAGCCTCCCTAAGGGCAGCCCCACTTACCGTGCTTGGCTCTACCACAGGCGGAGGTGTAGCCGTGTGCCTTTAGAATAAAGGTAAGAGAAGACTATCAGCTGTAGGGATGGATCGGTGTGGTAGCCCAGGGCTGCTTGAGCACCCACAGAGTGTGTGCAGCAGGGTCCTTGGCTCGCTTCAGTCCCTACGGTCCCTGTTTCCTAACAGTATTATTTAATTTTTCCCAGGGCTAAAGTCCCTCTGCTTATAAACAGGTCAGCCTTGCAAGGAATGCAAGTATGCAAAATACACCTTTTATAACATCATTCCCAGAATTTTTGTTCTCTTATTTACACCGGCCAAGCAAGTCAGGCTCCAGGTAGGTGTCCCTCCGTTCCCAGATCTCTGCATTGCCCCCCAAACCTTTTTTTTTTTCTTTTCCCTGTCTGGTGAAGAGCAGTTTGGGGTCCCACTGGCCCTGTGCGACTTGAGGAGACCTCGTGGGCTCGGGTGCAGGTTTGTGCCTGGGAAGCCATCAGCCCTGTTGTGAGGGTCCTGGGGGTTGTGGGGGGCCCTGGGATGCCCACCTCATCTGGGACAGCTCCTGTGCTCCATGGCCAGGAGGAGGAGTGGGCAGCCTGGCAGTCATCGGGCCCCTGTCACATGCTGAAGCTCAAATGCCTGGAAGGACAACTTAACTGTAGCTTTTATCCTTTTTTTTCTTTTTTTTTTTTTTTTTCCCCTCCTTCTTCATACTTCAAATAATTTGATGTTGAATATTTAAGACTGTTTTGTTGTCTTCAGTTCGCCTCATCTGACCTCACAATCTTCAGGATAATAGCAGATGATGATGAGGATGATAATACTCTGCTATTTTACAGTGCCACTTCCCGAGACTCCGCGAGCCCTTTAGCGACGGTTACTTGTTAAGGCCTGCAAGCCATCTAAAGTAGGTTAATTTATTACTCTGTGTATGATGAGAAGTTGTGACTTGTTCAAGTGAGCTGGAAGGAGAGGCAGGACTTGTGGGCTAGAACCGTGGGGCAGGAAAGACCCTCCGCTCTCTCGGTGTGTAGCGTCGCTCCTGTAGCTACGTGTCCCGGGAAGGGGCTCTGCCTGGAGCAATCGGCACAAGGGCACGTAGGAGGTTGGGCTAAATGGAGAGGAGGGAAGGTCCCTGGGGAGCTGAACAAAAAAGCTACATGTGTAATAGTAGATAACAAGCTCCCAGACTTTATCAACCAAAGATTTCTATCGACTGCTGCGAAAAGGGTGGTGATGTAGTAGTGCATGGATTAGAGATGAGGATGGTGACTAGGAGGGTGGATGAGCTACCCAGGCTCCCACGTTGTGGGGTAAAATCCTCCGCTCCTATAATAAATGAGGTCTTCCAGTCACTGCCCCGGCTGCTCCTCCAGCGCAGCCTGGCTCTTGTCAGCTCTGGGGCTACAAGCCCTCGATGGCGAGAGCCCCATCCCTGCGCAGGGAAGGAGGCAGGAGCCGCAGGGAGAGGGTACCCTGGCTGCCAGCAGCCTGAAAGGAGTGGCGAGGCCGCGGGGAGAGGTCACTTGTATTTTCTCTGGGATGCTGGAGGCAAGAGGCACTACGGATGGGAAGAGAAGAGCAGCAAAATGTTTCCCGTGACTGAGCGTGGAGCGATCCGTTTCTGCCCCAGCTGCGTGGCAATGGTGCCTGGGCTGTGGCGTCGGAGGATGCTGCCTACCAGGCTGCTGGTGGGGATGCGGGGGGGCACCGCCAGCCGGGTGGCTCTCCGGGGGGCTGTATACTTGTTTTTCTTCTCTGTGACATTACATAATGTGAGGTAGAAAATGTTTGTACGGTAGCTGTATTGGTCCTTGGGGCAAGGGGGGAAAGGAAGGAGGCGGCAGATAATTTGAGGCTCTTTATTAGACCAATAAATCATTTATAATGCACTAGCTTTCAGGACGGTCCCTTATTGCTTGTCAGCCACAGCATGCTACATGGCAGCTGAAGCTGGCAAAGCACACGCCACGTCCCCTAAATTAGAGAGGCAGAGCCAAGCTGCCCACGGCAGGCAGGGCACTGGTGCTGGAGGCAGGACCATGGATCACCATGCTGGGGCAGCTTGTCCTTCACAGGTTTTGGGGACAAATCCAGCACAGCTGGCGACAGGCCCTTGGCCTTGCATGAAGTGTGTTGTAGCAGCCCTGGTCCCCCCGGGGTGAAGGCAAAGCGTCAGAAGCTAGTGATAACCGAGGGACCAAGTGGTGGCCGTGGGCATCTGAGGGCAGGTGGTGTCAGGCCTGTCACCTAGCCTACCCACAGCACCTGCAAGCAGAGAGGGATGGCATGAGGTAGGGGTGATGCCCCTGAACCTTGAGTGGTGGGGAGAAAAGGGCAAGGCGTGCTTTCCTGGTGGCACTGCATTAAAAATAGGGGCATCCCATGCCTGTCATCTTTGTATTTTGGGGTTTTGGCAGAGCTTAATTCCTGAGGCTCGTCAGGCAAAAATCTCTTGGGTTTCTTGGGTGCTCTGGGCGCCGGTGAGGTTGCTGAGGAGGAATGTCACCCAGCGGGGAAAGACTGTGCACTCTCCTTGTCACAAGTGGGTGGCTTTTTGGTGGGTTTGGGTTTTTTTTTTTGGTGGAAGTTCCTTGTTTGTCACATTTCACAGTTGTGTCTGGTTCAATTTGAAATCATCAAGTTCTGCAAAACGATGCCTTTCAATAGCCTGCCTCTATTCCCAAGTGCTCCAGAAGGCATCGGCTGGCCTCATGTTTTGACAGACGATACTCCTATTGATTTCCCTCCTCCTCCTCCTTTCCTACTCTCTCCTCCCCCAGCAAAGAAACCACTTCTGATAGCTTATCTCCAGAGCCAGGCAAACACAACAGAGGAGACAGATAAACTCTCCTTTCAGGTGAGTTCACACCAGAGTGGGCTCCTGGGGCATCTGAGCAAACATGCTTCCCTCTTAAGCAACCAAATGCTTTTGAAAAGGCACCACTGAACTGCCCAAGCAAGTACTCCTGCCAGTGTGCTGGGATTTGAACACCCACACCCCCACCCGCCCAAAAAAAAGAAAAAAAGAAAAAAAAAGAAAAAAAAAGCTGAGCAGCTTCAAAGGAACCTAATGGGGAGAGGTAAATGTAAAAATCCTAACAAATACCATTCCCTGTTATGAAATACACATTTGGGGTGGGAGGGAATTTCATGGCACGCCTGTTTCTGTGGGATCTGATGTAACTGTAAGCTCTTTAATATGTTCTTTGCATCCTTGTGTATTGTCTGATGGAAGAAGCGGCTAAAAGCAAATCGTAGGGTGAGTCTTGCTGGCATGAACGAGCAGTGTCAGGAGAGAAATATCACACACCTAACCATCTGAATTATGCATTATGCTGCAAAATCCCTGATGTCAATACGCAAATGCTGTTCCCGTTGTTTTGCCTGTGATGATTGGCAGCAAAAGAATTCAAATCACATCTACACAGCAATTGCCCTGCTGTAGCTAAGTCTCTCTTATCTGGGTGGGTATGCTTATGCGGGCAAAATCTCTGCAGTATACTAGGTGCTTTAGGAAGAGGTTAAAAAAGGATGCTGAGAACACTTTCATATGTTCAACAATACAAAATGTTATCGGGTTAGCATGTGCTACTCACTGTGGCACGACCTCCTTCTCGTGGGCACTATAGGCTTGATGTTACGCTGGACCTTGGGAGGAGCAGGTGAAGAAGTCCATAGCCAGGCATTGAAAGTGATTTGAGGCACACCCTCTTCCCCATGGAAGGACTTTTCTCTTTCCAAACAAGACAGGAGGATGGGAAGCAAAACCAAACAAAATGTCATCCCCAATACAAAGGAGCAGTGGGCTCAGCAGCGTACCTTCTCCACGTGGCAGGACTAAGGGGGTTGTGAAATGATGTGTATTAAATGGTAAGAAAATTATTTTCATCAACACAAGATTGCTAAAATTCCCTGCTATTAGATCTTGCTAATGTGTTTTTGCAGAAGGGAAGGTAGCAAAGCTAGCAAACAGAATCTGTTTTTATTTGTTGCTTAAGTTGCCTTTGCCCTGCTGCCAGAAGACATAAATCAGTGACTAATCGCGTTCCCAGTTTGAGGTGCTGTGAGTGTTCATATGTTTAATCTGTCCCGGGTGCTTTTAGAAAGAATTGCACTAAGGTGAGGATGTGAGTTGCACGGAATTGTCTTGCCCCTGTTAATGCCTTACCTTTCACAGAGTAAGGCTGTGTGAAAATCTGATTATTTTTTTTTTGTTTGCTGAAAAATTAAGAAATTGGACTGAAGAAAAGTGGATATCTGAGGTTTAAAATAACATTTTGTTGGCATTCTTAAATGTCTCTCTCTTTCAGAACAGAACTTCATCTTGAAAAAAACGCCACTTGAAGATGTCTGTGAAACAACTAAACAAATCAGGAAATGTTTTACCAATGACCTCCTGAATTAGAATAGTTACTGCAAAATGGTGTGATTTTTTTTCCCCTTCCCACAAGTGGAATAACCTATCAGGCTAAGGAACGTAGCCCACCCCAGGTTACGAGCTCCTTAAAGGATTGTGTTGAGGAAAACAAAACATGGATTTCATTGATCGTGAATGAGACCTCAGCCCCCCCGTGCCACCACCGCTGCCCACCTCCCTGGCATCTGAGCCTGAGGGGACAAGGGACACTGGGGCTTGGCGGGGAGCTGGGAGAAAATGCAGTGGCTTTTCTCTTTGGGGATGGTGGGTCTGCCTGCTGTCATCCCTGTGGGGCTGGTGGGACCCCTCTGCCACTCCAGACCTGCCTGGGTGTCAGCTCTGCTCCCCACAGGGGAATGGCTGCCCAGGGGGGGGCACGAGCTGACCCTTGGCATGGAGGCTGGGGTGCAGGCAAGGTGGGAGAGCGGGGAAAGCGAGGGAAAGGAGGACTGTAGGTCTGAAGATGAACCGAAATGAGAAAAGGACAGGGAGAGCGGAAAAGATGCCTTCTTGTAGCCGTCCTGAGGTGCTGGGGGAGCCCAGCTAACTTCCATTGGGAAGAAAGAGTTAAAACAATTTTGAGCCTTGCAAGACTTGCAATCGCAAACCGTGGCTGTTGAAGACCAGCAGTCAAGGATTATAAAGATAAGAGCAAGGGAAACACGCAAGAAGGAGCTGGTGGAGGATCAGACCACTGAGTAATAATGACAGCTCCTCCCAGGGCAAAAAAGTAAGAGATAATCCCTGGGCCAAGGAGCATGGAAATCGCCCAGTGCCTTTGCTTGGACAGACAGCATCGTCAGTCTCCTTTCCATCCTGAAGCTGTGTGAGCTGGCAGGACGACGCTGGAGCTGGGAGAAGCCCCTTTGCGGCTGCCCTCACAGGGCTCAGCAGAGGGGTGGTGGTGGAGTCACCGGCCCCCCTGGCATCAGGCAGCAGCCCACTGCGGGCGCTCCACAGCGTGCGCAGTGCCCGCAGTGCCTGCAGCGCCCGCAGTGCCCGCAGTGCCTGCAGCACCCACAGTGCCCACAGCACCCACAGTGCCACAGCGCCTGCAGCACTCACAGCGCCCACAGCGCCCACAGCACCCACAGTGCCACAGCGCCTGCAGCACCCACAGCGCCCACAGCGCCCACAGTGCCCGCAGCGCCCACAGGGCCCGCAGCGCCCGCAGCGCCCACAGTGCCCGCAGCACCCGCAGTGCCACAGCACCTGCAGCGCCCGCAGCTGCGACCTGGCAGCTTCTCACACGTGCACGTGCTCCTCAGCCGCTCCAGGGCAGAGCTGTCTCCTCTCATTTCAGCCGCTTCTCTGCACGTCAGGCACGCTGAAGAGCCAGGGCAAGGTGGGGTAACGCAGGTTCACCTACCAGCTTCCCCCATCGCTGCTTTGAGAAGTGGTCTGCCACGTCCCTGCCACTTGGCTGCCCTGGAGCGACCCAAGGGGCTGTGCTGGCTGGCAGGTCCTCCAAAGTGGGCAGTGATGGGCTGAGGGCATGCTTCAGGTCTGCGTTTGTAAGCAGGAGGTGATCACAGAACCTGGAGCTCCAGATACAGTTGTTCAGGGCAAAGCAACTTCTGTGTTCATGCTGACTTCTTCCAGAAGTGCCAGTGCTGCAGGTGTGACAGTTTCCAGCTCATTTTTCAATCCCTGAGCTGGGCCCTATTGTCACTTTCTCCCAGGCAGTTTTTGAGTCTGTAGGCAACCTGATCCCACCGTAAGGATTTGTGCAAAAAGTCCTGTGCCTTAAATAGGGCTGAAAAATGACCGACTGTGTTTATCCAGTCTATTTCAGGATTTTTTGCTGTTCAAAGCTAAGGGGTTGCATGGACACTCACATGGCCCAGTGAGAGAAACCTGTCGGGCTTCTCTTGGGATCTGGACTGACTTTCCTGCACCTTTCAGACACAGCATCGAAGACTGCATTATGGAAACTTGGAAGATGGCTCTGAGCAGCGGCAAATCGGCAGGTCTAACCTCGCTGCCTCCAGAGGCTGCAGTAAAGCGGAATCACTTCCCATTTCCTCGGGATCGGACAGATTTGTGACTTTGATAGCACCTGGAAAGTAAAGGAAAGCCAGAGCCAGGCCAGCGCTCAGGCAAAGGAAGAAGCAACCAGAGCTGAGGCTTAGGCACTTCAAGGATGGAGAAGGGATGAGTGGCATATGCTGCCCTCGTTGCAGGTTGGCACGCTCACACGTGCTGTTCCCTCTGGAAACTGCAGGGTGCTTGGCCCCCATGTGTTCTCACCAGGAGAGACAAGCCCAAAGGGAGTGAGGCTTGCTGGGGTGCAAAATGCGGGTTGTGCTGGTGGACCTCTTCTGCTGACCATGAAGACTTTGTGAGATCTGCTGAGTCTGGGCCAGGAAAAGGGCAAGCTCTCTGGGAAGAGGATGCCTCATCCCTGCATCATACACCAGGAACAGCACTGGATTTGCTCTCTAGGTCTGGAGCTTTCAAGCAAGCTTAGTGTAGCAGGCATTTGCCCCTCTGTTGCCTCCTAGGTACTAGTGCAGGTAGAATATGTCAAAATCATGGGGCAATCCTCTGGCTTTCTGACTCCATCACTTCTTATATGGAACTTTTTTTTTGCTCTAGTGACAGTCACACTACATCCAGAAATGCATGTAGTGTAGGTGAGTCAGGGGCATGGCAAATGATGGAAGGGGGAACATGGAATGTGTTTAGGGAAGGTCCAGAACTGTGGACATAGCTGGGATGCTTTGATCAAGGTGCTTAATAGAACAGCCTTTGGGAACCATCACACAAAACAGTACAGGGCATGGATGCATGTCAAGAGCCTTTTCCAGCAGTCCCTTCGTGGAAAAGCTAAAACTGTAAAATACTTCCCAGTGACTGTGATCTTGCAGCAAGGATTTGCTCTACACCACCTCCCTTTTGCAATATGCTTTTTTTGTCTTCACAAAAGGCTTCCTTGGCAAAGGGGAGCTGCCAGCTGGCCAGATCTGGCCAAGGGGCTAATGGAAGTATTCAGCTCTACACAGTTGCACCAGCAAAATTGTCTATTCAAAGAAAAGTCATCGTTTTGACTCTGTTTATTCATCAGGGTTTATTACTCTAGGACTACTGCCAATATGTTTGGTTTGGTGGGTTTTTTTGTTTTTTTTTTTTAGCTAAAATGAAAAAAAATCCTAGCATGTTCAGTTCTACACTTTGAAAGCATCCATCATCCTGGCTGGTACCACTGCTGATTCCCCTCTCTTCTCTCTTTTTGGTCCAAGCGGTCACCATCTTCTCAATGCCACTTTCGTCCTTTCATCCCAGGAGCAGAGAGAAACAGTGACTTACCTATTCCATTGAATTCTTGTTTTTAAATGATGAAAGCATTTTCATTCCTGATGGCTTTAACAACAGCCCTGCCTCCCTTCCTCTTTCCTTTTTTAAACCATCTCTAAACCTTGGGGATGGAACTGGCTGACAGGATTCCCTTAATTATCCTCGCTCCCAACGCTCATCTCTTCCACGGTGCCTTCAAGGGACACCACTCTGAAAGGTGCTATACATACAAGCAGTACATCCAAAGTGAAGCGGAGAACAAAAACAAAATGTCAGAAAACCCACCCTTAAAGAAATTAATAACAAATACAACCAGGCGGATTTCATACACCCCGTTAGTCAGTAGTGCTCAGATGCCATGGTGATGAGCCTCCTATAAATATTTCCACAGCAGCAAAACTGTCTTAAAGGGACCGCACAGCAGCTCACGTGCACCTGGGCGGAGCGCTTCTCCAGAGGCATCTCTTGTCCTGCCCGACTGCACGGCTAGCACCTGAGCCACGTGCCTGAGGAGGAAGCCAACACCGTCTGCTTTTCTTTCGCCTGCCGCAAGCACCCAGAGCAGCACAGCCCTGGCGTTACGCCCGTAATTCTGCAGTTTGACCCCAAGACGTTGCTGGGGATGAGGGCAGTCGATGCTATACTGTTCGGCAATCTCTCAAAGACAAGGAGCCGGGTAAACGCTACATCCTTTAGCTGCAGATCCTCAGCATCACCCCACCTGAGGCTTCGCGGAGCACAACTACAGACAGCAGCTTGAAGTTATAGCTCGTACGGAGCCAGGCTTATGCTTGTTTATCCTCCCAGAGGCAAATATTTGTGGAGCAGAATAACACCTGATCAGGTTGTTAGGCATTTGGGAGCTCTTGTTCATGGATCCTCCAGAACAAGAGTCAAGCAAGAGGGACAAGTGAGGGAAGGGAAAGAAACACGCTCAGATGTTTAGGTTGCAGCAGCTGCCGACTTCTGCCCACGCTGCAGGAGAACGTTGAGTTCTTGCCCTTGATGTAACCACCACCAGAAGTTTGTTTTCACAAACCCTTCTTGTCTTGAAAGCTACAACTCACACCACAGTACCTCATCTGAGAAGAAACACGTAACCCTGTTATTAAGCTGTGGGCAGCATCACCTGGAGGGTGATTCTTCACACACCTGCTGCTGTTCAGAAATAGATGGGAAACTTCGTACTGCAAAATAATTTCCAAAGGACAGCAGCTCCAGTGGAATATGGGGCATAAAAACAGAGAGAAATGATCCCACGAAACAAAGCTGACCTAGCCACGATGCTGAAGGCCCAATGCATGGTTGCTCTGAGTGCCTGTATATAGGAGCTAGAAACCTCTTGGAGCTGCTAGTTTACAAACATTCCCAGTAGAAAGGCTAGGAGCAGGAAGAAAAAAAAATGCTTTTTCTTGCCTGTAACTTCATGCATCCCTTGCAGAAAGAATTGGAAAGGGGTGGAACCTAAGTTGATTGGCCTTGTGCCCTCTGTGGGCCCCCTCCCACGACAGCTGTAGCTAGTCACAAGATAAGGTAGAGAAGGGCACATATATATGCCTTGATGCCCATACTGAGTTTTGTGGTGTTGTCCTACATGAGCACTTGGGGGTGATGACTGGATTCTTTTGGCAAAAGTATGACATCAGCTGGCTGGACTGGCTATAGGATGGGCGGGGATGAAGAGACCTACAGCCTGAATCAAGGATCTGCTCTTGCTCCGTCGCTGCAGGCGTGTCTTCTCCCTCCTGTCTCCCCTGCACTGCATCTTGCGCTCTTTCTAGCCTGGTGTTTGTACAGTAGCTCCCGAGCATGTCCTGGGTGTACTTTTTCCCCTTCAATTACACTTTTAAAATGGTATCTGTAGGTCCTCACTAAATGGTGGCTGTCTGAGTGTGCAAGCAGTGTGGAAACATAGTGCTAACCCCCACGTGCTGGTGTATGTTGATAAGTTACTTGTCTGCCCTATTTACATGGAGACTAATCAGCTCTCAGTGGAGTTTCTTTTTGATCCTTTGGCCTATCTCAAGGGAAGCACAGCACTAACTGACAAAATATGTATATTTTGGCTTTCAAAAACTATTACACTTTGCAACTGTCACCCAGACCTTGAGCTTTTTTGGTTGCCAGGGAAACATCGCGGGAGATAACCTGATCACAGCTGTGAACAGCATCCCTCCCTCTCCTGGTGCTAAACCCACGCTTCCAGAAATGCCTGCTCTGGGCTTGGGGTATTTCACCTTTAGAAAGCAGGGGCTTGACAAACAAGGTTATTTACAGCGCAGAGGATATTTCCTTCAGAAATGAAACTATCTGGGAGGTCTTGCTCTCTGGTTTCAAAGCACGTGCGAGGCAGTGGCTCAACAGCAGCAGGTTTTGTTGTGCTGTGATAGTATCGGTGGCTGCTGGAGCAACTGCAGCCCTGTCCAGATAACATAGGATAGAGTCAGTTGGGGTTTTGTACAGTGTCAGCTCTGGGTTTGAAATGCTCAGGCTCTCTGGAGCCACCAGCTCGGAGCATTGCAAGCTTGAGTCAGTGCTGTATGCTCCAGATAAGATAGATGGAGCCTCCTCTCTAAGACCCACCATAAAAAGAGGTGTGCTGAGTTGTCCCAGAGGGCTGTCAGGGATTGCATGCCGCTGCTTGCAGCGAGGAAACCTTGCGGTGCTGTTCTCATCAGAAATGTTTCTTATTCTCCCCTTGTGTGATGTGTCGTCGGGCGGAGGTGGGATGTCAGAGAATCTCACTCCAATTTTCTCTTTGTGCCAGCCAGGGCCAAGCCGAGAGGGAAGGTAAAAGCTCAGGCTGCGCTGTAAGCGATAATTGCAGCAAGCAGCCTCGCCTGTTTCTCAGTCACTTGAAGAGGTGCAGCACCCTTGGGCACAGCTGGTGGTGAGCTCTTGGCTGGGGTTGAACCTAGGAGAAACCAGACAGCCTGGGGCTGGGCAGCCGAGGGGCTGGGGGATGCAGGCTGGGGGTCTGCCCTGTGCGCTGGCAGCAGCTCTGGTGATGGAAAAGGGGGACAGGCATGTGGCCCCAAGGAAGCCAGCTGTGTGTTTTCCCCTTCTGGAGTGGCAGAACGGCACTTTAAAGATGTGAGATGCAGCTCTTCTTCCTGACACTCAAAGAACAGGTTGACAAGCTGCTGTCAGGGAAATGCTGTCTAGCTCCCTTTCCCCCAATAATTTCCCTGGTAAAACTGCAGTGCGGTGGAATCAAATGGTGACAGAAACCGAGGGGGAATAGATGTGTTTTCCATTTTCTTTTTTTATTATTATTTTTTTATTTTATTTTTCAAGTGTGTGTCTGTATTGGGAGCCATGTGCACACCAATAAATCTTGCCAGTTCAAAGGAATGTTTTTAGCGTTCAAATTCAACCTTTAGTGCTTCCCCCTCTGCTTAAGAAACAACAAAGCCTTGAAGATGCTCCCAGCTTGCATAGTATTAAAAAGAGATCTTGGCTGAAGTAGAAAATAGCATCTCATGTTTTCCTTTGGGTTACATGTGCAGAAAGCCCCTTTGCTACTCTTTTAGATGGTGCTGTGAAAAGTCCTCTCTGCTGAGAAAAGGTAAACTGTAGGTGGAGGGGGGGAGAAGAGGGCTAGGCTTATTCAACTACCTCGGAAGCAAACAGCTTGTGTCCTGAATCATGCCAAAATAACTGGGAGCAAACCTGGGAGCAGGACTGGCAGTGCTGCGTGCTTCGGCACGAGGGTGAAGTCCAGCCCTCGGTGGATGCATTGCCACTGGAACCTCCTGGGAAGCTCCTTGCCCCATCATTCTCCTTAGGTGGTCGGCTGAGGTTCGTTGACAGTTCCTCTTCTCATCTCCATAACAAGAGAGGATTTGCTGGGTGAGCGGGGAGAGGGAAGGGGTAAGAAGGCAGCAGCTTCCCATCAGCTCCATGCCATGTGCTGGTGCCTCTCCTCATCACCCGATGCTGGAGCTGACGTGTGGCTGCGTGGCTCTTCCCCTCATGCGGTGCTTGCACTGCCTGTCCTCTCTAAGGAAAGGTTTCGTGATTAGATTTTGTTTGAAAGTTTTACTCCAAGAGCCCATGTTTGCAATCCTAACTCATGCCAGCCTTTAATAGGCATCCCAATAGGAGTTTTTAGAAGTTCTCAGCCTCTAGTCTAAGCCCAGCAGAGCAGAGGAAGAGCTATTCACATCCCTCAGAGCTGTAGCCACGACAGGCTGGCCAGCCCTCCGTTAGTATTCAAAGCAAAGCATCTTACTGTTAGGATGGATGTAAATTGTTTTAGGGCAAATCTGTGGGGTTTCATTTTGCTTTCCAAAATATAACAGCTGCTCAGGCTGTGTTTGCTCAAGAGCTGGAAACCCTGCAAGTCCACGAGTTCTGGTTTGGGTCATTAGGATTAATCTAAGCAATTGCCTCGCCCTTTACTTCAAAGGACTTAGGTCCATTTCACTCGGAGATGAATTTGGACCCAAAATTTATGTATCTACTTCTTTTGTACTTTCTGTCCTCTAAAAAAATAATCAGATGTCCTTTGGTAGAAGGGCACCAGATTTTCTGCGTAGAGGAAATAAGGCAAAGGGACTTAAAATACATGAAATGCTGCTTTTATATTTTTTTTAAATAAGCTACAATTCTTTATCACTCAGTCCTTAGGAACTGCCTTAGCACAGTGGAAGAACTGATTGCATAAATGCCAGCTGTAACTCTCTTATTTTTGGTAACAAGGCATTACTAAAGGCAGATTAATTCAGCGCCACGCTCCAATGAGACCAGTGTCCTTTCATCTGGGACTGGCTTAGGAGCCCTCTGCTAACTAGTTTTTGTTTTCAGTTGTGTATGTGGGGAGTCTAGTCGTGGTTCAAAACACTCACCTGTATTGCAGCAAGAAGTCATGGGAGGTGTGCACATATAGGTTAATTGTCAAGGGACACTGGCTCCGAGTACCGTCAGACTGTTTTCAAATGTAATCGTGACATCTAAGAGGATGATCTTTGAGAGATCAGAGAAAGGAAATTATTCTCTTGCTTTGCACATCTGAGTGCAGTTTGGCTACAGTCAAATTAGCTGTTTCAGCCTACACTGTCAGTTTGCTCTTATCTCTCTTTCCTCTTGTTGTATTATTAATAATAATAATAAAAAAAAAAGTTAAAGAGGGCGGTAAAGACCTATCTGCGTGGGGCAGGGCTGGACCCACCGATTGCCTGTAAGTAATTGAGGATAGTGACCAGTGTTTGAGCATCCCTCAAAGGGATGTGCCGGCCCCGGGGATGGCAGGAAGCTCTTTGCCACGCTGCCTGAGGGTGTTTGAAAGGCACGACTGCTGGATTTGAGCGAACTCATTTGCTTCATCTTCCCTGCCTGCTTTCTCTCCCTCTCTCCCCTTGCACAGCTGCATTTAGTAATGAAGCTGGCAGCATTAGAAAGTCACTAGAAGTAACCCAGCTGCCTCCGTCAGTTCACAGGGAGAAGGACTTTGTAGCTGCTCTCAGTCAGTCCATTAATTGCACATAATAAGGCATTTAATGACAGAAGGATGGTTGATGAGCCTTAGCTGAAATAACAAGGGCCTGCCAAGAGCTGTGTTTCCTTTGTCAGGGAGGAATGTGGAGGGTCCTAGCGCTGAAGTGCAGAGTTGGAGTCGTGCAGGGGTAAGAGCAGTGGGAACCTGCTGCTCCCTGATCCAACAGGTGCATGGATGGGCTGGTGCTGAGCAGGGAAGCGCAGCCCTGCTTGCCGAAGCACTGGCGTGGCTGATCCACTCCTGGGAGAGCAGGTCTCTGCATTTCTACCTTATGTCCCAGTGAAAGCCATGGGGAGCTGCTCTCCCTGCCAGGGGGCAACTGGGAGCTGCTGGCTGCACCACCAAGCACCTGATGAGACATGAGTCGTTCAGAAAGGTCTGGATGTGGGACCTTCGTCCCTGCGTGAAGGAGCAGGGCAGGTTGCATGGAAAACCAGTGTGCACTGGGAAACTCAAGCTTTTTAGTTACCTTGCTGGTCTTGTTGGGTTTGATGGGGAAATTGGTAATGGGGTGGGGCAGGTGCTGGTGCCAGCTGTCAGATGGATTCTTCATGCCCCACCAGTAGCCCAGAGAGGAGGAGGAGGAGGAGGAGGGGAGATGCACTTGGCCCTCCCTGCAGGGAGGGTGCGAGGGGCGTCCTTGCAATGAAGGCAGGTCTTGAGCAGGGCAGCTCAGCTCCCTCATTAATTAAGCAGCTGTTCCCACAGCAGCAAGCTGTCTCACCAGCCTCAGCCCCTGGTGTTACGGGGCTCCCTACACCTCATTGCCAGCTCCACTCTGTAGGGAAGCAGGTCAAAGAGCTGTTGCACCGCAGCCATGCAGCTCCTATTGGGAGTAGGGAAATGGATAGCAACAGCATCCATGCTGGGAGAAACCAATCCGTGGAGGCAAGAAGGAGCCCAGGGTGATCCCCCGCAGCCGGTGCATGGCTGAGCGCACAGACTGCTGCTGCAGTGCTTGTCCTGCCTGCAGTGAGGATCACCCTGCAAGGGAAAGGTGTGCGTCATCCCAAAATAACCAGCCAGACTTTGCGGTGGGCACATGCAGGTGGCCCCTGGAGGCTCACAGCTGGAGCATCCGCCTTGGCTTTGGTCTGTGCAGCCATCCAACTGGTTGGCACGTCCCTCACCTGCAAGAAGGTCTGTGCTAATCGTTGGCAGGAGGTGGTTCTTTGTCTGAATGAGCACTTGGGAATGTCAACATTTCTCCAGGCTAGTTTACCGTTCTCCTTGCCTATTTATTGTTATAACGCCTCAGTCCCGAGCAGCACTACTTCTTCTGGAGGGTCCGGATGGTTCACAAAGGGATGTAAATATTACCCCTGCATAGAGAAACAGAGGTACAGCACGAACGGTTGGTTCAAGCATGGGTTTTCCAGCCCCAGACTGTTGCTCCATCAGGCAAGGTATGGAAGGAGCAGGAGGCAGGTCTGGTGTGGAAACCTGCCTGCCTCCAGGAGGGAGGGTGGGCAGCATGCCGCTGCACAGCAATGTCAAGGAAGAGAGGGAACAATATTTTCTCAGGTCAAACTACAGAGGTGGATTTTGGCTCGTATGAGAGGTCCTGGGAAATGCAGAGGATTGGCAGCTCCGCTGGCCAAAGACCCACGTGGGTCTTTCATGCACCCCTTTGCAGTGTTGCAGGGGACGTTACCCATCCCTCTGCTCAGATGGACACATCCTGGGCAGACTGGGGCAGCTGCCCCATCAGCTGAGCAACGTCATCTGCTCTGAGGAGTGGGTGTTGCTGCTGCCACCTTTATTACTGTTTTTAATTAACACCCTGTCATGACTTGGCAACCTTCCCACCTGCCCTGCACCTCAGGACACCTGGCCGAGGGCTGGCTCCCTTCCTCCCGGGGGCATCCCCGACAGCAAGCCCAGGGCTCAGAGGCAGACAGCTCTTCCATGCCACAGTATCAAAGTACACTGTTAAACAGCTCCTCCTGCCTGTGCTCGGCTTGGGTGCTGGCCTTGTCCCCTCCACTGTCCTTCCAAAGAGAAAAGCAAGGACCTGGGCATAGCTGGCAAGTCCCTCTGCCGCCAGCAAGGCTTGTGCTGATCTTTGGCGGGGGGAGCAGTGGGGCAGCCTTGCTTTGCCGGTTTGCCTTGTTTGTTGTAACGCCTCTGAAGGGAGAGGACATGGGTGATGTCAGGTCCTGACCACCTACCCACAGCTTTTATTTTTTCCTCTTCTTGCCTCCATCTGGGAGGACAGCTGGAAAGCTCTCCCTCTTTTCCCCTCTCTTCTGAAGGGCTCCTGCCTCCCTCTCCTACTCGCTTAGTCTAGACAGCCTTGCTTGTATAGGATTTTTGAGGTTTTGCCTTAAGCTTGTCAAAACCTGGAGACTTGAGGCATACACTGCTCATAAGAGTGAGAAGCTCTGTGGCTGGAGTCCATGAGTTTCGTTTCCTTTTCCACAGGGAAACACATCTGCAAATCACCTCACAGCAGAAGTCCTGGTGAGACCTTAGCAGATCTTTGCTGGGATGCAGGGAAGAGGAAAGTATTTATTCACAGAGAATGTGACTTCAGCTGGGAAATTATTTTGACTCTTTCCAAAACAAAGCGTTGCAGCTGGTTTGGGGTTGTTTGTTGGTTGGGGTGGGGCTTTTCTTGAAGGAAGGAGCTTTGTCACACTTCTGCAGGCTAGATTTAGAGGGAAAAGTCTTGGCCCCACTTCCCATAGGGGAAAAAGGAAGCATCAGGGCTGATTCCTTCTATTCTCACACGTGACCCCCTTGACATCCTGCCCTGGCTGGATGCAGCATGTACAGAGAGATGATTTATGTTGCAGCCATGCAGTTGGAGGCTTTGGTTTGGGAGGTAGCAATCCAGGTGGGTTTCTGGGCATGTATTGCCATCCTGGCTTTCCCACCACTGCTGGGTAGAGGAAGAACTCCTCCAAACACAGCAGTGGCTGAGCAAAAGTCTCAATCTCCAAGCTTTGACCATGTTCCTCCTAAAAGGGAGACCAGACGTGACTGTGAATCACAGCCACATGGGTATCATTAGGGAAAAAAAAAAAAAAAAAAAAAGGAGAAAAAAGCAGCATCCTGCCTTGGAAACCAATTCAAAAGGGCTCTGCCATTCCTGCCCCCAGCAGCACAGACTGCTGAGCAAATGGCTGCCCCTGGGCACGCACAAGTAGCCTCCTGGCTCTCCCCACGCTCCACCTCCTGCGTGCCCAGGAGGCAGGGGATGAGCCACAGCTGCGCACAGCATCCTCACCCCCAGTGTTCCAGAGCAGCGTGCTCCCCCACGCTGCTTTGTGCTGCTGTGACGTCTGACTTTAAAAAAAGGGAAGACTGACCAGAAAAACACTAAATGCTGTGGAAATTCAGATCCTAATGCCTGTGTCTGGAGCCCAGAGGTTCCCGGTGGGAGGCCCCTCACCGTAGAACAGGTCCATTATAGAAAGCTAGTTCTTGGACAGGGATTCCTGGAGCGAACTCCTCCAGGAAACAGCCTTAATCCAATAAGTAGCTCTTACCTCCCAATCAATGCCAGACCTCTGCCCCCTGGCAGCTGTGTTGCTGGAAATGCCATTATTCGGGCAGAAGGCAACACGGATGCTCTGACAGCTCCAGTCTCAGCTAAGTAGTGTGAAAGGACAAGTGAGCCTCTGGGCTTGTGGTGGCCGCACAGCCTGGTGGCACCAAGCCGCTCCTCTGGGCAGGCCTGGGGGGTGCCCCCATTAATGCCTGAGACAGACACACTGACAGTGGCCTTCCCCTCAGTCACTTGTAGCGTTGCCAGACCCCGAGTATTGCAGCTGAATATTTCCGTGCCAAATGTCTGCCCCAGACTCATTTTTCTTTTTTTTTTTTTTTTTTTTTTTTTCCTTTAAACAGCATCCTCAGCAAAATTGGTTCAGTTGTTTCTTAGAGCATGGCTAAGGAAAAATATGTCCGTAATGTTTGAGGAATGCAAGTGCCTTCAGCCCCAGTGTGGACCTGCAGTCAGCCCTGCACCTACTTCCCACACGGAGTCGTGAAGTGGTGCCCAGCCAGCCCCCTCTGCCGTGTGCGCTGATGCACCTCGCGGTTTGGATACGGTGAGATGCTGGGCTCTGCTTTGGAGGAGTGTGAAGCTGTCTGAGCATATCAGGTGTTACTAACAAAGCTCATTATCTTGGCATTTTTTACTACCAAAACTAGTAGATGTCTCAGTGTCTTAGTCTCACCCCTCTCTCCCTCTGCTCCATTTTGCAGGGCTGCAGTGAAAATCAACTCGTTTAATATATGATGCGAACCCCGATGCTGTAAGCGTGATCTCAAGAGAACAGCCCATAAAGAGATTATTGAGTCTCCGGGGAGACTCTGGGCAGCGTGCAGCAGGTAAAGGATACGGCCTCGCTCTGTGAATAGCAAGGTTAAACCAATGTTATGCCTGCGCCTGTCAGGCAGTCCCATCCAGCCCAGCACTAAGTCAGGTAGGAAACCAAGGGGGGAAAAAGCATGCTAATGAACTCAAGTCTCTTTTTTTATTGCCTCCAGTATCGGTTGCTATTCTTCTAGCGAGAGGAATTCAAGCTATTTGTTCCTGGCTGCCAGACCTTAGCTTCTGGGCTGTTGTCTCTTATTTGTTTTTAGTTGCCTGGCTCCTCACGGTGATCTATTCCTTCCTGCGTATTTCAGCATTCCACCCCATGGGCAACGACCTCCCCTTTGGCACCACAATATTGCATTAGCATACCCCTGGGTTTTCTGTGCTAAGGTTGTTTTAAAAAACATGACACAAGAAAAACAGCAGACTGAAAGGAGTTTCATCCTGTCCTCCTTTCAATGCTGCCTGCTACCGGCTCCTTTCTAGTCAGGCTGCTACTCTTCTTCAGTGCTTGCACTAATCCTCAGCTGTGGCTTAGCTGTTAATTTTCCACTAGCAGCCGTTTTCTGTGAAGTCCAGATAGATGAGATCTACGGCCGTGCCTTTGTCTAGGCAAGTATTTCACCAAAGCAGCAGCATCTGTGCAGAACACAACTAACCTGTTGCAAAACCCACCTTGCATCTGACTTTTTATTGACTTTTTGTCTTCCATCTAGGCCTTCCCTTCACATAAGCTATGCAAAGCTTTAGAGCTTATGTGCTGCCCGTGTCTGTGTATCCATCACATGCTGTTCTTCAGTCTCCTAGTACCAGACCTCTTCCTCCTCCTCTGCTTGTTAGATCCTTTAGAAATTTCTGCTGCCAGACCCTTGTTTTATTCAGACCACTCCCTCTGAATTTTGGTCCGGAGCTTGTCTGGCTGTCCCCTTCACCCAGCTAAGAACACCAGCCTTTCACTGGAAATGTCCACCTCCAAGTTCTCATCCCTATCAACCTTCACACCTCTCCTCTTGTTCCACATCCTCCTCCTCCCTGAGAACTCAACCAACTATTTCTTTCCTTTGAGGTCAACTCTCAGTTTTCTTTTTGATAAACAGAATAATTTGAGTGTTTTGCATGTCTTCTGGAAAGCTTTGGGGGTTTTCCCCCTAGAGCACTGAGATCATTTGGTGCCTTTCTATACCCTCTTCTTCCAGTAATCTTTTCAGAGCATTGTCACCGCACTAGAGGCAGCGAGCTGGGATTTGTCTTGCTAACGTGCATCAAAGGTGTATACAACTCGCTTGCTCATTATTCCCAGAGCGTGCATCTGTTATCACCCTCTTGCTACAGCTTTATGCTGTTATAGTTCATATTCTGTTGTGATCTTCAAAACCCTTTGCAGAGCCTCTGCTTTCCAGACATGGCACCCTAGGAGTGCCTGGCATTCCTTATTCCAGGAACAACTTTTTTGCAGTAAAACGCCACTTCTTATAAGTGGGCTTTGCTCACTGAGCTGTAGAGATTGCTTTGCATGGTTGCCCTGTGCTCCTCATTATTCATCACTTTGAATCTTTTTGTCATTTGTGCACTGTAACAGCCCTGAGATTTGCATTTGCTTCTCAATGATGAAAATACTGGAAAGCGTTAGGCCTCAAGCAGCTCCCCAACAAACCCTGCTAGAAACACTCCCCTCTGAAGATGATTCACTACCGACAATTACTTGTTGAGATCTGTCAGCCAGCTCTTAATCCAGTTAACATGTGGTTCATTGATATTATACACTGCAGATTATTTTTTTAAATCAGAATGTTGTACATTTGAATGTCAAATGCCTTACAACAGTCCTCCCTAAAGCTGACTCGGAGTCAGCTTTTGAGTCGAGTGGTAGGTGTGATACGTGTCAAGTAAATGTGTCATCTCACCAGAGAAAAGCCACAGAACTAGCGGGGCTGGTTGTTGAAACATATTCTTACCCTCTGATTTGCCACCATTTGAGACCCACCATGAAGCTCTCAGGAGCTTCATTCCAATCTCACGGGGCTTGTCACTGCCTTGCTGTGTGCCCCTCGTGTCCTTTGGCGCAGAATGAGCTTTGCTGCCCTCTGAATGAAGCTGTCCCTTTCTGCTGCTTTCCTCTGTGCAGCGTTAGTGTGTGGCCATCTTCAGTCAGGGAGCGTGCCTGATGCTCACGTCTGGGCAGTGCCAGGGGAAAATTGGATGTGCAGCATGTGGTCCTCAGTAGTCTCTGTCTCCAGAGGCAGTTGAACATGTAATTATTCATCTAATGCCCCTGCTCCTTCTGGTGTGTGCAAGGTGGGGGAGTGGAGAGGACACCGAAGAGCACTCAGGCCTACAGGATGATGGTCCCTTATCCCTGGACTAGACATCAGGCTGATGCACCCAACCAAACATTTCTCCTATGAAAAGACTAGCAATGCCACGTGCTTCCCAGGCCCATGGTGAAGCCTGGAGAGACCATGTTCTGCGGGGCTATGGGGGTGCAGGGGTGGCCGAGGGACAGGCGATGCTCTGAGGACCCATCCCCTCCTCTCTGCATCACCATCAGACTTGTAACTACAATGCACTGGGCTTAAGTCAACTGGTAATAGCATACGGTGATAAATAGTAAGAGACAGGAGTTCGTCACAAACAAATGAGCCTCCACTAACCTCATTTTCTTTTTTGACAGGATAACAAGCTTAGAGGATAAATTCTCCCCTGCCAGAATTTTTTTCTTTGCTGCCAGCCACCTCGGCAATTAGCAAAATCCCATCCTTCCTCTTTGCTAACTTCCAGGCTGCTTAAAGCAAAGGCGAGTTCGGACCATTTTCCTCAAGTTTTGGATTCAGCCTCACAAGCTTTTTCCCCGCAGGCTGATGTAGTTGTTCCCCATCCTCCCACCCCCTCCTCTAGGGATGCTCAAGCTTCCCCACCACCCGCAGCGGCCAGGTATGTCAGGTTCTCATACTGGTTACTGGGCTGACTGGGCAAACTTAAGCAAACTCAGCCTGAGGCATGAAATCTCTCTGATTTCTCTTTGGATGCTGTACGGTAAGGTGGGGATGCTGAGCTGAGGACCATGCTAGGGAATCGACTCCCCAAACCTTGCTCAGGCAGAGCTCTGGGGCAACGTGGGGGCAAGACAGCATGGAGACCACGTTGGCTGGAGACCCTGCGGTAGAACCTGGGGGACATCAGCAGCAAGGAGTCTTTTTCTTATGAACCCTTGCTGGGTGTCGGAAGAGACTTCTCCCAGCGAGCTCAGCAGCACTGGTAAGTAAATTTTCAAGAAAATGATGGTGCTTGGGATCTTCATGTATCTGTTGGGTGTCGCTTGGTTTTGAGATAGCTTGTTGGTCTTGGACACTTTGGAAGTGTCTTTCCTACCCCTCTGGAAGCCATGAAGGCTCTCAGCTGTGTGCTGTGCTTCCTGACACAAAGAAGCTTTCTTGGCTCAAAGGAGGTTTTTCTTGGCAGAACTTAGGAGGCTACCAAGAGCCAGAAATATTTAACATACATAGCAAAAAACCCCCAGATTTGCAGAAATCTGGGAAGACCCCTTGGTGGCTAAGGGGTTTGGGATGCTCTGCCTGTGACTTGGACAGGTTTTGGAGTGCCCATATCCAGCACCTCTAAAAAATGCGTCTGTGAGATGCAGAGCAGCAGGTACACTGGTGTAATGCTCCAGTAACGGGCTGTTTAGCAATAGCCTGAAAGGATCTTCTCCTCCAGGCTTCAAGTGCTGGGCATGATGCTTATCTTTGGTGGCCCTAGCCATGGTACCTTTGTGCAAATAAGAGCCAGGACTCTTACCTCCTCTTAGGTGAAAGCACTGTATAAGAGGATATAGTTAAATAATTTAAAAGCGCTTTTCTCTACTAGTTGTCATTGTGTCGCGTCCTTGCAGAGCAGTTGTGGGCGGTGCTAAATGGAGCCCTTTGCCAATTTCTCTCAGCTGGTCAAGGGTCTGAAGAGTGAAATCAGCAGCATTCAAAACGAAGCAAAAGTCTGCCAGCATTAGGTTTTGTTACGAAAGTCAAATTTGCCCATGGTTTATTTTGAGGATTCGTTAAGGTGCGCAACCTAGGCCCAGATCCAAGTGGTGCCGGCGGGATGGAAATCCTCCCCGCGCCACGAAGGCATACATTTCTGGGGCAGCATTTGCAATGCGGTGGTCCCTCTGCATAAGGAAAATAGCTGCCCATTTCAGCGTAGGCTGGCCTACCGCCTGCTTAGAGACTTACACGGCCTGCCTGTCTTTCTCCAGAAGTGCTGAGCATGTACGATTCCCGCAGACTTCTTTGTGGGCAAGCTGTGGGTTTGATGGGTTACACCCATAGTTTTGGGGGATTTTGTTCACATTTAGTGACACCTGAAAAACAGCAGGTGAAAATACAGTTCAATCTTCACCCTGTCTGCGTATTAGCATTTTAACCAAGTTCCCACCGTGCTGGATGAACTGCATCAGAGCGTCTTTCCATACAAGAAACTGCCACTTGAGTGCAACTCTTATGCAAGAACAGATCAATCCACTCCTTTAGATTGCGGTCACTCTGAAGTTGTGGACTTGTCCTGAATACAGAATTCAAAACAAAGCTTGAGAGCTTTGAAAACCTGTGTGGACTGAGAATAAGGTTTGTGCAAACTCCTGCCAAGTGATAAGGCAGCTCCCCCTGGCTCTGAGAACTGAACCTTCCTCCCCAGAGATGCTCAGGTGTGAGGGGAAGATGGTGCTTTGGTGACAATGCTCAGTCCTGCAGCTCTGGGTTAAGTGGAGGCTCTCAGAAAGTGCTGTGCTCAGTGTTTTTCACCCGTGGTTTACCAGTGGGAGGGGAGGCAAATCAACAATTTGCTCAAGAAAATATCTTTACAATTCAGCATATTGGTTATCAGATGTGTAACTAAAAGATGCCGGGTCCACTGCTTGGCAGGTACCTGGGTTTTGCATATCTCAGCTTGGATTCTGGCTCCACTGACACAATGTGGTTTTCCCAAAGCTTTTTCCTGCTGTGTGTTTGCCTTGGGCTTAGATGGGTCACTAGGGCTTCGGATTGCAAAACTCAGATCGGATGCTCCTCTCTTTGTTTTCAGCAACAGGGACAAACTTTGCCCTTTGCAGTGCCTGCAGGGCAGCAAGTAATGAATGTTTATGGGAATATTGGTTAGTTCTGATAATAACCTGCCTGACCTTGCTGGGGAGAATCCCTTCTGCCCTTGCAAGTCAGAAGTGAGTCTCCATCTCTGTAGCTGTGAGTCACCTGCCTTCAAGGCCTTTCACAGCAGAGGGCATGGGGAGATGGTGCAGGCGGGGGTGGCTCTTTCCTGCTCAGAGCTACAAACATGTGAGCTCTGGTGGGCTTGCTTGCTGCTCATGTACTGCTATGAGTACAGACATGACAAGTCCACAGCCTGTTAGCCATAAAAAAATTTGCTTTAAACCAGGTGATTTCCCTGTACAGCTGGGAAAAAGTTGTGCTCTATCCTGCTGAACCACTACCCGAGCACTTGCTTTCAATCATGCTCCTAGCTGGTGCCTATCTTGTTGCTCCTGCTCTCCTGCTCAGCCGAATGCTGCCCCTCTCCCAGCTTCGGTGATGCTGTCCCTGCTGCAGCAAGTAGCCTCTTGTCATCCCTGCAACAGGGAACTGGAGGCTTTCAGCTTCGGGGCACAGGCTCTCCACCCCGGGTCTGAGGGACTGGAGACAGCCCAGCTTCTGTTTCCAAACTCACTGGGCATGCCAGGGGCAGCTTCTTCAGGAGGAGCAGGGAAAGCCATAGGTGACTGGCAAGGGTGTTTAGGCCTTACCAGCATTGGAGGGAGCATAGCACTGGCTGGGAGAAGAAGAGAAATCCAGCATGTGCTTCTTGTTTGTCTCTCAAGGCAGGGCTGCCATCCCACCACCTCTGCTGCCTCTCTGCCTCTTCCATCTTCTGCGTTGAACAGTGCCTGTACATCTGCAGGATGGGTACTGCAACATGCCTCCACACCTTCAGGGGCTTTTGGGAGGTTCTCATGGAAGGAGAGGGGGTTGCACCTGTAGCCCAGTTTCTCATTCTGAGAAGATGAAGGTCTTATTCTGAGCTGCTGAAGGTCTCCCCGCTGGCAGAGAAAGTAGGAACTGGTTTCACAGGCTGCGTGTGTTCATTTCCCGCTAGCCCCTGGGATTTAATTTTAGGACTCCCTTCAGGTGCCTGGCTTGCCCGTCTGCACAGGACAACATCACACTGCATCAGTAGCTAAGGCAAGATCTGTGACAACAGGCAACAGAGCTGGTGTCTTTTCTCATGGAGTCCCTGCCACTGGGCTATCACAAGCTAATCAGGTGATCAGAGCTGACAGATGAATAAAATATTACCCTCCAAAAATCCTCCCCTTGTCATCTTCGTGCACATCTCGGTGCTCTTTGGGGGTCTGTGCCACCACACGCTGCTTGTGCACGACAGCCTGTATAGCTGAGCATGCTTCTGGTGCGGCTTGTCCTCCTCTGTTCTTCTTGCTGAGCCCTCCCTCCCTGGATCTGATTGACTCGGAGACCGTTGATTGTAAATAAGGTCTGGGGGGAAGGTCTGACGGGCTGTGCTCTGGTTTTCCACAGCAGGCTTTGGGTTCTGCTTGGGAGCCGTTGAGTGCTGTCGCTGCGTTAGATGATGGTCAGTGACAGGAATGCAGTCACCGCTTAATACCCCAAATTGCTGCTTTGAAGTGGGCAGGATTTGGCTTTTGGCCAGATCCCTGTGCTCCTGGCAGAATGATTCATTACCTCGTTCTGGCAAATGTATTTTCATCTGCTAGTTTAAATCTGATTTCTAGTACTCTGTGTGGTTCTCACAGCTGAGGAATTTCCTGCCCTTTATCCGCCTGTTTTCTTCCAATCTAGGCTAAAATCAATACACTTAAATAAATAAAGCCATCGGGCTTGTGAGTACCTCCTGCTGTGTCAGCAACAGAAGTAAAGCTGAGTGACCAAAGATTAGTTAAGCCATTTTCTTCTTCTTTAAGTAAATTTGCTGTTGTTGAAGCACGCCAGACCACAGCAGGGAGAGTTTACCAGCCGGCAGATCCGTGAGCGTGCCTTGGCTTCCCGCTGGTGACAGCTGCCTCTGTGGGGAAGGGTCCCCGTCCTGGTCCATCACCGCCCTTACCCCTTAGGGTTTCATTTGTGCATGGTTTTCTGGGGTGGATGCTTTGTGACGGGGAGGTCCTGACACTGAGTTCAAGAGGATGAAGGCCACAGGGTGTAGCCCTGTTCTTAGAGCGCTTCCCAGGTGTCTCTTTCACTTCGGCTCTTCCCCGGTCTGCTGCTTCTGAGAGAGTTATACTGTGCACGGCAGACTCCTTCCCACAGCTCTTGTCTGTCCTGCAGAGGGGGATGCTGGCAGGAGCATCCTCCACCAGGATTCATGCGTCCCTTTCTTCTGAGGCCAGAGGAAAAGGTGAGGGTGGCATGAAAAAAAGTCTTCTCTTTTCTCCCTAATATGCCAGGAGTTAAACCTGAAGCACTTTGTTCAAGAATCAAGAAGCAGATTTGGGATTTCTGGACCAAGCCTTAGGGTTTCTGCAGCCCTGCTCTTGTGCATGGGGCACAGAGAAATGGGGGTCTTGTTGTTGAGCAATGGGGTACATTCCCTGCCCGGATTCAGTGCACTACCATACCCTGGGCAGGGAAGATCTCCGTGCAGAGGAAGACAGATCCTCTCCTGCCTTCCTGGGCTGAGTCCCCAGTTCTCAGCAAAGCTCAGCAACTCAGCTTTGTGTTCATACAAAGAAGAGCAGTCATGCTTTCGGGCCTCTGAGTGGTGCCAGCTTCCAAATCCCCGTGTAAACTCTGCTCCGAAGGTCCCCCTTGACTTGGGGCAATTGTTCAGAGATGTCTCTGCAGTAGCTGTGATAACATGTTTAGGGATGGAAGGAAACTTCCTTTCTACCATTTTTTGTTCATGCTGGTGGTTTATGGTTTGTTTTTTCAAACAGAAAATTATTTTGAACTAAACTGAAAATGTTAGTGACAAACATCAAACTTTTAAATTCCCCTCCCCGCTCCACCATTTGCTTCTTAGTTTTGTGAGGAAAAACTGTTTCATATATACACATCCCACTTTTTCTGCCCTTATCATTGACCCAGCTCTGTCTGCTACTCGCTCTGGGGGAGCAAGTAGGATGTGTTACGACCCAGCGGCTCAGCACAGGCAGGGGACTGAAGTCGCAGTGCCTTCCCTCCCTCCTTGCCAATAATTGCAGGGCCTGGAGATGGAAGCGATGGGGTGTGCAGCATCAGCCTCTTGGCACAGAGCGAAGCTGGATGCCACATCACTGCTGCGATCATACAACTCCCTGCCATGATGGTGAGGTTTCCAGAGCCTGTCGTCCCCTGGTCTCTCTGGGCTGGGTTGGGATGCCCTCGGATGCCCGAAGTGGTGAGGGCACTATGCAGGGAGTCATGCTGACTTTGGCAGGGCTGCCCCGGGGAGTTCCTCTGAAGGTGAGTACGGGTATCACAAGCTGTGCCCCGAGCTGGAGAGGCGCAACCAAGTGGAAAGGAGACTGGCTCTGTTTACACACAGATACCTGTGCAGCCAGCAGCGTTAGTGAGAGAAAACAGAAAAGGACATGACAGTTACACTGGGTTTTCATTAAATATTAAATGGAGGGAAGTTTTCCAGAGTGTGTCTGGGCTGTTTTCAATTGTCTGTCTGTTGGCAAGAGAGAGAAGCCAAGTGGGTGAACCCAGGGTCTGGAGGTGCAGGGCTCCCTGCGCAGGAGCCGCCACAATGGGCATTCTTGTGTGCTGGGCTGCCTGCGCAGCTCAGCTTGTTTCACCCAGAGCAGCGAGCATCTCCATGAGCTGTCCCACCACTGGTACGGCCCACAGAGGAGAGTTCACTCTCCCAGGCATCTCCAGTGAGAGATCAGGGAGGGAGACAGCTGAGGTCCTAGGGCCAGAGCATCACTGGCCCAGGCTGGAGCAGCAAGTGCAAGCAGCAGATGGCTCCCAGGTGGCTAGCTGGGGAATTAACCCCTCTTGTGCCCCTTTCTGCCCAGGTTTAACACAGAGGAGACTTCCCGTGCATAGGGAATGTTAAACAACCGCTGTAGCTCCTTTTCTGTGCTTTCCTTCCTCTGCTTTCGCAAGAGCTGTGCAGCCATGACCCAGCCTGGGCACAACCCTCCCATCCCTCCCCATCCCACTGCTCCCCCCCACGTAGCCTTGCCGTTCCTTGTGTAGGAGCTTAGAACGGCAGCAAGAGGAATTCTCCTAACTTGGATTGGGTTAATAAGTTAAAATGCAGAGCCTTAATCCCTGCTGCTAAATCAGAATGTAATTCAGCTTATAACCACAGCCCAATCCATGTGAATTACAATCACTTTAAATACAGCCAGGGCTAGCCGGGATTTAACATCTTCCCAAGAGATCCGGGAAATGAAAACTGGGACACAGCGCTCCTCCGGGTGAACCTGCCATCAGAGGGAGCCAAGGCAGTGGGGCAGAGGGATTTTGTTACCTCCTGGAGAGGGGGACCCTTGGGTGCGACTCTTGGTCAGGGCACATGGCAGGAAGATGCGTGTGAGACTCAGGCAAGAGCTTATCCCCAGGGAGGGGGGCAGAGGCTGCCAGCAAACCCACAGCACTTTTATCTTTAATTTAGGATGTTTATCTCAAGAGATTCTTCAAGCTTTAAGACAAATGTAAGGAGATCTTTGTTTGCCTGGCAGCATCTGGCTTCTGAAAGCAGGCACATACAGCCCGGCAGCAGGGCTGGTAGTGAGGGCTTGTTCTCTGCCTCCTTCCTCCCAGCTTTAACCTCTGTTGGGATGAACTTTGCCCTCCCTGTGCCTGCCCCAAGAAACCACTAGAGCAAACGGTCTTCTTACAGTTTGAATCGACAGTGTGCACCTGGCAAGTGATTCTATAGGTGCCTAGGAAGATCTCTTACTGCTTTCGCTGCTATATTATTCAGTCCCAGCATTCACAGGTTCGTTACTCATTCCCGATGGGGAAAGAACAATTGTTCATTGTGTCCTTGCACTGCCCCAGCCTGGGGAAGCAGAGGTCTGGGAGCCTGCATGGCAGCAGCCAAGTCCTTCTGCGGCCACTGACCCACAAGACTTCCCAGGGAGCCTCAGGCTTTGCAGAAATTGAGGGTCTTGATGGATGGTTTTCCAGGCATTGAACTGGAAAGTCCCTGTGGGAACAGGGCGTTACTCTTGCGGGCTGCCAGGCATAGATACAGAGTTCAAGAAGTCCAAACTAGGTGGGGAGAGGTTAGAAAATAAGCTCTTCTTCCAAGACTGATGCCTATGTTTGGAACTTTTTAGGAAGATTCTGATGGCTTTATTTCACATCACTGTTCTTTGCGATTTCCTTATATTTCCTCTTTTTCCAATGGTGAAAGGCTAGTACTGTTGTGCTAATACCTAGCCAAAACGAGAATTCACACTAATTTCTCAAAGCCTGGCATGTAAAGTGCCTGGTGTACTGGGCTGGAGAGCTCATGAGTTCTCTGTGGGTGTGATGAGGGAATGGAAATGATCTGAGTTCTTGGGTGCTTTCCCATACCCAAGCTAGCCAGTTTTCTATGTTTAGATATGG
Organism: Falco cherrug; assembly: GCF_023634085.1. Lineage (NCBI taxonomy): Eukaryota > Metazoa > Chordata > Aves > Falconiformes > Falconidae > Falco > Falco cherrug. The sequence goes on along the minus strand of NC_073698.1, from coordinate 114,040,071 downwards.
TTTACTTAGCAGCGCTGGTACAGTAGAGAGGAGGGCAGAGGGTTTTTGAGCACTGGCAGAACGTAACCAGAGTACTGTGAGCTGGGATAGATCAGCAGTGGCATAGCAAGGACCTTGGGTGTCCTCCCTGAATGGCCACAGGGGCTTGCTGAGAGGTGAAAGGAGTGGTGGAAAGGGCTCTGAATGGACCTCAGGGGGTGCAGCCCTTCCTCCCTGATGAGAAGCAGCGTACCCCAAGGACACTGGGAGCCCCCCCAGGCCTTTCTTCCAAAGCTCCTAGTTAAGAGCTCCTGAAGCCTTTCTTCGATGCCATAAAGGGTTAAGGGCTACCAAGTGTGACCTGTGCACAGCAGGAGAAGCTTCAGAAACCTGAGATACCAGAATGAGTGTATAGACAGCAGAGAGAGGAGTCACAGAGCTCTGGATGTTGGAGCAGAGATGCACCTTTGTTCGCCTGACCTGCCCAGACAAGCAGCGGTGGGAGAGGGGTCATAGCACGCAGGTGGCCAGAGCAGAGTGCAGACCAGGGCAGGTGTGAAGGGCTGCTGTGTCCACTCTCTGGAGAGCATCATCTCCCAGTGGGAGCTGTCTGCAGCCACCCACCTGTCTATGCCTTAGCACAGACCCATCCCATCTAGGGAAACATGGCTCTAAGGCCAGCTGCCTCTCAGGCACTGAGATTTTGAGGTCTTAGACCAACAACGCTTTCTGGTGCAGCCCAAGACTGTCCCTGCCCCAGCCAGGGCTGCAACAGCCCAGCCCTGGGGCCCTGGGCTAGAAGAGAGTGAACTTCCCAGCTCCTCAAACAAACCGTGGCTATGGCTCCCATCTACACTGCTCTTGGCTCCTTACAGAAATGCACAGTCAGCTGATGAGTCTCTTGCCAGGATGGCACTGCCTTCATTCCCGAGGCAGGGGGTCACACCGCTTGTTGCTGGGGCTGGCCATCCATGCGCACCGCGTGTCTGGAGGGAAGGTCTCATCCCTCTATGGATGATCCACCAACCGTGCTTTAAAATGAGGGTGATCCCTGGACCTTGTTCTGCGTGAAAAGGCCAAGCGGACCTTGAAACGGGTTACACTGCTTGGTTTTGGCTCATGGTGCTGCCTTTTTTTACACGGGTCCCATCAGCAGGGATGTGTCTGTGGCAGGGCAGGAGGTATGACAAAGACCCAGATGGCAGGCTGATCTGTGCAGCCATCTGTCATCATCACTCCCTGTGACAGCTTAGGGCAGAGGGATGCGATCTCCGTGCTGGGTGGCTTGAACTGACCACACACCCCTCCTGCACGTGAGCCGGCTGCTGTGCTGGGTGCCCACGGTAATTAGGGCAGAGCAGCTCCCCACCTCGGACAAGAAAGCTGTTCTCCCCCAGACCCCCCGCAGCAGGTGATGTCCCCGCAGCCGAGCCAGGAAGCATTGCTGTTCCCACCTTCCAGGCCTGCATGAGGGAGGGCATGCTCGCTCCTCCCAGGGGATGGTGGCATCTCACTCAGTCAAAACATTTGCTTTCAATGGTAATGCTGCCCTGGCTGGAGGTTCACACTTCCTGGGGAGCTCTATCGTACGGGTCCTGACAATTATTTCTGTATGAGATTGCTGCTCCTATGCATGCCCAAAGACGCCCAGCTGGAGAACAGCCTACAGCGGCCAAAGAGCAGGTTTGTTTGTTTGTTTTTTATAGATCGTTTTGCTAGGCTGCTCACTATAAAGTCTCTTCTAGTTAGGCTTCCTCTCTTGGAAAATGTTAGAAGGCACCTTTTCCATCACAAAGCTGCCCAGCCCCACCAGCGGCAGAACTCACAGGCTGGCAGCGGGCGGGCCAGCATCAGAGGGGGCAGGGTACAGCATCCCTGTCACAGAGCATGAAATTATCCCTTATCCCACGTGCTGGCATATGCAAGTGAGTAATGACAAAATAAGGCTTCCAAGTGATTCTAATAGGTAATTACAACATCTGCTCCGTCCTTTACACAGGCTGCAATACTGGGAGGACTAAGCAATTTCATGTGAGTGTCTGGCCCCAGCTGCAGTTCTTCCTGTGCTGGCAGAAACATAAAGGCCACAATGAAGATGCCAAGGAGATCATCCTAAAAGAGAAGGAGGTCAGAGATAGCAGGGCCACTGTGTGTTCATCCCCTCTCCCTACAGTGGAGTGACTGGAGCAGAGGGTAATGCCAGGACAACCTGAACTCATGCTCTTGCCTTCCCCAAAGATGACTTCAGGACCAGCACTCTCTCATCAGCCATCACAGTGGTCCCTGCTGATACCTAGACAGGGGTAGGTCCAAGAGTGGCACAGGGCTGGCTTTGCTCTCCTCTGCTCTGGATGCACCTCTCAGCTCGGTCACCGCTCAGCACCAAGATGCCATTTGAGAATAACAAATAACCAAAATGCTTTGTCAGCGTGGAAGCCCATCGTGCCAGCAGAGACTGTGTTTGAAATACAGGAGCAGCGTGGTTTTTGCTGAGGACCTCCCCCAGAGACAGGCAGCTCCTGCATTATTAACAACAGTGCTGATGAATCCCTGTTAATGAGACGCGCTCGCTCGCTCAGCCAGCCAGTCAGCCAGCAAAGCGGCCGTGGCTCTGCTGCTCTCAGCCCCACGCTGCAGTGCATGCCTTTGAGAGCAAGAGATGAGTGCTCGGGGGAGCAGCTGGCAAAGCTGTGCTGTAAGGTTTGGCTACTTTCCTTAAAATTTGATCATGTCCTGCCAGACTTGAGCTAGGTAGACATGGAAATCCAGTGCTGGTTCTCTGGTGGCTGTAAAAAGTGAAATAAAAGGCTGCTTTCCCAGTGGTATGGGCTTGTGATTAAAGAAAAAGATCTGTTTCTTGGTGTGTACTCTCTGCTCCAGAGAGCAATGTGAGCTGTATCCTCTATTCTACTCTTAAATGGCTCAACCAGGGGAGCTCCTTGTTCTATGGCTCAACAGATTTTGCTGTTGTGGGGGTTTTTCCGTGTTTTTGGTTGGTTTTTGTTTTTTGTTTTCTTTTTACTTCATCTTACTCCATTTATCAATTCTCCTTTTGGTTTCTGGATGCAATTACTTTCCCACCTCCTAGGATACTTGTAGAATGGTATCTTATATACCCTTAGCTGATGTTTGGCCAGGAAAGTAATCTTAAACTCTTTCAGTTCTTGCTAAGCCTAGTCTTCTCCAAGCTTTCCTAGCGGTATAATACTTTTCTGACAGTATAGCACATTGGATGGTATTTAGCAGCCTGTGTGGATATAGAAAGACTGGTCATCCTATATCATCATCATATAATGCTTCCACAGTCCAGCACATCATTGCCCGTTGCGCTAGCACAGTGCAAGCAGTGTCATTCCCCAGCAGTGCTGCCAAGCCACTTTGCTCTGCACTGCAGACACTCTGATGCTTTCCAGATGTCACAAACAATGTCAAGCTCCTGATGTCATTGCCTTATGCAGAATAAATCTGACAACCTAACATGTTCATGCTACACCTGTCTGTCTCTGGATGGGTTTCTCTGTGAACGGTGTCGACCTCCGATGTTTGTCTGTGCAAGCAGAGGGCAAAGCAACTGCAGGAGCTAAGAGGGATGATTAAGATTGCATAGGAGTAATTAGAGTAGCTTTTGGGGTTTTGTTCTTTTTCTGTTAAAAGCAGAACTTCTTTCCAATCTTGTGAGCAGTCTGTGGATTAAGGACAACGTGGAGCCTGTGGAATTGGGGCAGTGAAGTGAAAGGGGCAGTGCTGGGAGGGCACCAAAGCTCCCAGCAAGGATCTTGCTCCCCCAAAATGACTGACAAATTGGAAAGACTGATGTTACCTCTCCTATACTTCCAGTTTTTAGGGATGTGACAAGAAGGGATGCTAAGGTAGCCTTTAGGCCCTGATTTTGGCAGGAGAGTTTTGCAAATGTCCCTCTTCTCTGCATGTGAAGTGGTGCAGCCTCAGGTAAAACGTTACTGGTGTAGGTGTTAAACAGACCAGAAGTGCAATAACTTAATGCAGAAACAGCATCGCTAATGCTCAGGCTGCGAGAACAGCACTGCACAGACCCTGCCGTGCTCGCCCCCAGCGCACCGCCTGTCCTCCAAGGAGTGGTGAGTGCATCCTCAGAGCAGCCCAGGGACAGGCAGGGACAGTTTCCTTGCAGCATGGGGGGAACAGAGCCTGAAAAGGAGCTGGGAAGTTCCTGAGTGTGGGGTGGGGAGATGGGGGGAAGCAGTCTCCCCCGACCAGGAGACCGGCTTTCCTCCTTGCTTGCAGATACTGCACCTGTAATGATAGTTTGTGCTACGGATTGAAAGCCCTCTGCAGAATGGAAATACCTTGCTAATTGGTGGCAGCAGGTTACGCTATCTAAATTTTGCAAGCCTACTGATTGCACATTAATCATCCTGAAAAGGGAATAGGCTAAAGTGAGATGAGGTGTACCACTCATCCCTGTAGTGCCCCACCAGGCACCTCCTCCAGCACCCCAGCTCTCTAGTTATCATCCCCCCTGTGCTGCAGTCATCCTGGCAGCTTTTTGTCGGTGTGGCAAAGCATCTTGAAAAGCCCCACTGAATTCCTCCTAAAAGCACCGTATCACCAGAGGGAGCGCGAGACGGAGCTGTGCTCAGGAAAGCTGGTGCTGACCACCTGGGTAACCCAGGACATAGCCTCCACCTCTAATTTAGATATTGCTACCCAGCCTTGTGCATCTTGTGCAGTGGGGCCACTGCCTGCCAAGGGTCACTGTCCCTGCATTGTCCTCCCCTTCTTTTGGCCCTATTCCCCATGCTTTGCGCTATGATGGTCCTCCCCATTGGGTCAGGTCATGTTGTGGGAAAGCAACCCTGGTCCCCAGCACATCATCCACGAGGCATGCTGTGAGACCACCCGGGGTTGCCAGGAGGATTTGGGACCCACGAGTCCTGTCAGTGCTGCTGCAGCTGGTTGGGGAGTGAGCTCTGGTTGCACCTCACCGGTGAGGACCACAAGCCTGCCGAAGCAGTGACAGTGCCTTGAAGTGACAGTGCGGAGCCCCTGTTTTCAATTAGTGTTGCTATTTCGGAAGGGAATATCTGCGGCGCGGAGGTAACCCATGGCAACCATCTGCTGAACCGTGTTCCTGCTGCTGGGGCTGGTTGGGGTGGGGGAGTGAGGGTGAGATGGGGGCCAGGGGCAAGGTGGGGGGAACCTCGCAAGTATTGGGCTGACAACATCTCCTCCCTCCTGGTCCCTCTCCTGCCTCCACCAGCGCAGGAGTGGCAGGCGGTGGCTGTGAGCCCCTCCGCATCCCACGCAGCTGGATAATTTATGGGCAGCAGCAGCTCACCGTCGCTTTGTTTGCCATTTGCCTCTAAATATAGCTGTGCTTTAAAGGAGGAAGGCGAGCTCCCACCCGCCCATCTGCCCACATCTCCCGCTCGCTAATGAGGGGTCTCTCCTTGCCGAGGACAGTAGGGGACGACGGGCAGACTGTGTCAGCATGGCAGCGATGAGACCCGAGCCTCCTTGACTGGTGGTTAAACCGCAGCCCAGCCTGGCGACAGTGTCCTGCCCAGCTGAGGCTGGCAGCTTGCCTGGGTGTGCTGAGCCCAACCCCTTCCCAGAGAATCCGGGAAGGGAGGATTTTGTGGGAGGATTCCCACCCTCCCCCTGGCTTTTTTTTTTTTTTTTTTTTTTTTTGTAGCAAAAAGTGCACTAACTGCATTAGTCCTAACAGAGGTGTAACACCAAGACTGGTGTAAGAGATTGCCTGCAGACATCACTTCAGCTAGTTAACATGCTAAAAAAAAAAATGTTCTTGTTATACCCCTGCTGCAGATGCCAGCGTCAGCATGGAGCGTGGCTCAGGCCACCCGCCGTGGGCAGGGGTACAGGCTGCAGAGCACCCCGGTGAGGACAGCAGGGTGGGCAGCTCCCAGCTGTGGGATGGGGTGCCCTGCAGCAGCCGTGGGGCCGGGTGAGAAAGCCCAGCCTGGCACTCCTCACCTGCACTCATGCAGGTAAATAAAAGTAGGGCTCACCTTCCCAGGTGACGTGTTACCCTGACCCCTGTGTTACCGGTACCACTGTTGCAAGCCACAATTTTGACTCAGGCTAACACATCAAGGGGTGAACACAACTCCGAGGTGGATGGGAAAGGAAAGGCACTGAAGTGCTGACAAGGCATTATAATAAGTAGCGAGCAGAAATAAGAACCTACTTATGTTTTAAACATAACATTAATTAATAAAGAAAAGGGTACACTGTAGATACTAAAAGCCCTCAGATACTGAGGAGAAAAAAACCCTCTTTCTCTTATAATTTAGGAACTGCCAGACATGGTTCCCTAGACCTGGATAACAGCAGCTACATGTCACATGGGGGGAGAAGACCCCTCTGCAGTGGCACGCAGACCAGCTCTGCCCCACAGAAAAAGAGCTTTCAGAAAATAGTGTGAGGATAAAAGGAAAAGGTCATTTTCAGACTGCACCACTCCATCACATCAACATTAATTCATGTTGGTCCGTTACTTTGGATGTAACCGAATGCAATGAAAAATTACTCCGTCCCAATCTGGCAGTACACTTCAGCAAACCTATCTAATAGGTTTATTATAGTTTATTGAGCAAGTGTTAGCCCAGAGTAGATCAGAACAACTGCCAAAATGCTAAATGGCCTCAGGAATGATGGCATTTTGGGAAGAATTATTGTGGCAGGATGGGTAACTCAGTGTCTAAGGCCCCATGCTACCTCCATCCCTGTCAGAAGAAATAATGGCCAAATTTCCTTCTGAGCCTCATGGCCCATTGGACTAATATATAGGGGCCAGCCTGTCCAGCACATAGAGTACCTTCAGCTCCTCCAGCCTGGAGGATCCTTTACAGTCACTTTTTATGAGCAGGTTAGTCTCAGCATCAGAAGCCATGCTCCTGCCTCTCCTGCTACATGCCAAAGGAAATTCCCTTCTCCCAGTGCAGCAACGAATATTACTGGGCCCCAGTCCTTGCAGGAAGATGTAAAACTTGTGTCCCAGCTCTTGGGAATGCCACAATCAGCTCCGGCTGGGAAAGACTTGGAAAACACTTTGCTCTTCCTGAAAAAAGATCTCTAAGCCCTGAAAAAAAAAACCAAACCCAAAGAAAAAAAAAAAAAGGGAGCTGCAGATCTGCTTTACAGAGAAACCACATTTTATTACCAGACAGAGTTAATAGCAAGGTTAGTTTACTATAACCAAAATAAAAGTTCAACACCTGACTACTATCTCTGGAAACAAGGATAGGGAAAGAGAAAACTGCAGAAGGCTCCACCAACATCTGCCTGCAACCTTAACTCCATCCTGCCGGCCATATCCATATTTCTTTGATTCAATGCCCAAACTGAAGGTTTGTTCTAGCAACATTCTCCCTGGCAGAGGGAAGTTTCAAGGAGCCACCCCTCCTTTCCCCACAGTCCATTATTTATGTTCCTATCTTTTCAGAAGAATTGTAGAGTGAAAATAGAGCACTGAAGGGTATCCTGGGGATTTTACAGGGATTCGTGATGTATCAGTGCAGGTCTCCAGAATCCCCTTCTTTTATGCTAAATTAGGGTCTCTCTTTTTAAAGTGGCATTGCTTCAGCCATCTGGCATTTGTGAGACTACTAACGGAGCACTTGCAAGCTTATTTGAAAATGGACCGCTCTGCTGAGAAGACAGACTCTGCACTTCTGATTCCTCAGCCTCTGCTTCCATCTCTTCTCAAAGTCAGTCAGTTGAAGGGTACTCATAAACTTCCACTGCACCATTTTTCAAGTTACTCGGTATATGAGTTCTTCAGCATCCTACATCAGTTTCTCTTTTGGATCTTCTGTTCCTCAGCAGAATTACTTGCAACATGCTCTCTTAAGTGATTTCATAATAACCTGCAGAAAAATCCTGTACTTTTTTTCTGATTCCAGTCCCCCTCCTGCACAATTAATGCACTATTTTTGACACCCACAACCTGAGTTATCCAATGGCACCCCCACAGAGACAGCACCAGACACATTAATTATGCCTCTGACTGATTCAGCCCCTGGCATAGGACCATCTCCCCCTCTCGTCAAGTTACGAGGAACAGAGAGTTCCCTCGCATTGCATCGATGGACCAGCTGTCAGCATCAGCCTGGAGTGAGCTTTAAACTCACAGTCCCTTTCTGTGGCTGTCTCCCTTTCATGAAAGCTCTCATCGTCCCACCTTTCCCTCTCCCCTCAGGTCCCATCTTTCTCCCAGCCTTTTCACAGCTCTGAAAGCCACGGTTATTCACAGCTATGCCCCAAGTCTTCTCCAGCAGAGTATGCCAGCATTCAGTTTCCTGAAACCTAGCTGTGATACCCTCCTCCGTGCCCCCACCCCAGCAGGAACGCAGCCCCTTTCTGTGGCGTGGGTACAAACACCACTGCTCTGCATCATGGCTCACACACATCCCACGTTGCATCCCACAGGCAGACAAAGAGGTGGCCCCTAACAACATGCAATGCCACCGTGATGTCAAATAGGACCACGTAATTTTCACCTTCAACGGAAGACCAATGTGTGTTGGTCCGGAGGGCAGAGACAATCTTGGCACAACACCAATCTGGATCTTCCACCAGCTGAACGCCTGTGCTTTTGGGAAATTCCTCCCTGACGCTCCCAGTGACAGGGACATGGTATGTGTGTGCTACCCAGGAGGATATTTCTCTGCCTTGAGAAGTTTCCACTGGAAATACACCAAGATCAGACACGAGTGTACACTAGAAGAAATGCAGAGGATGGCAGAAGCATATACACAGCTCTATAACAATCCCAGATAATGAACTGGCCGGACAAACTCAAATGAGATTTGTGCTCCATGATGTTTCTAAGGAGTGCTGCTTCTGCTGTTTGCAGAACTGGGGGTGCCAAAATGAGGGGTGTAACTGAACTAGAAGTCTCTGCTTGGTGTGCCAGACCTTGGTGAGTTATTCCAGGGAAGTGAGGGAGAGGGAAGATGGCCAGAAGAAATCAAACATGACCATACTTTTTCCATATATGTGCATAAGCATTAATGTTACTTGAGTGATCTGTTGATAGCACAGGGCCTGATGACTTCTGGTACGACCCTGTGTTAACAATTAAATTAAAGACCTTCCAGCCTTGTCTCGTTATCCCTCACGTTAGCAGCTAAGGGTCTCCTTCCCCTCATCCCCATTTTTGTTTTTTTCCTCTGGGTAAGCAGAGGAATTGCCTTTTCACTTTGTTTTAATTACAGGAGCTGTGTGACCCTTCCTGGAGCAGCTGTCAGGGACCGTACATCTGGAATATCACCAGGCCAGCGGGCTCACAGAAAATATGTAAGTAGGCTACACAGGGGCGGGGAGACCATTAAACACAGCAGGATCCACTTAACAGAGCACCTGTTTGAGGAACACGAAGTGGTGAGAGGATGAGTCGGGCAGACAGGGCAACAACTGTGCAGTTTTACTCTTTCTACCAAACCCTGGCTAGGCTCAAGGAGGAGCGCGTGAAGCTACAGTGAGGGAGGCTGGGAGAGAAGGAGCTGAGGGTGTTTTGATGCTTGCTGAGGCTAGTGCTGCTAACAACTGCTTACCAAATAAATAAATCAGAGAGCTCAGACATGCTCCTGTAGTCGTTGCTCTGGGCTGGCTGGCAGGCTCACACAGCTAATATCTTTTCTGCTGTTGGTAGAAAGCCTTTGCTCTGCTCCAGCACAGTAACCCCATCCCTTCTGCATGCAGAGCCCAAAATGTTCTTGGGGTGGAGGAACTCTGCCTGCACGTTCTGCTCCTGCAGATACAGGGTGGCAGTGGCTGTTTGGCCATGTGGCACATCCCTCCCCTCCTGGCTGGGACCTGGTCCTCACAGCCCCGACCACGCTCTGGGCTCTGCGCTCTCTCAGTGTTTCCACTGCTGTGGCCAAACCAACACACTTATTCAAGCAGCCCCATCTGTGTGCCATGCCCAGGGTTGTCACCTGCTCTGTCCCTTGCTGCAGCCACCACAGGAGCCAGGGCTATGTCCCCACCAGCTCTCCTCCTCCAAAGTCCACCAAGAACACCCCCAGGCAGAGGCTGAGGCTTGCCTGGTGGCTAAACCAGCTTAATGCTGCCTCTGAAACCCACCTGGGTTTCGTCTGACCTGGCTGGGACTTTGATCTAGCAGATAAAGACCCCTCAAAAAGCCAGCGGACATTTTTCTGGGGGTTTCTTGTAGTGAAAAAAGTCAAGGAAGGAGCCAAAGAGGTGCCTCTGCCAGGCAAGCTTGGGGGACCTGGACAGGCAACACATAGGGGAGCTCGGGCTGCTGCATGTGCCAGAAACTGCAGCTGCTGCTGGTGGCACGAGGTTAAGAACAGATTTGTGTTTTATCCACGTCATTGTGCCTGCCTGGAGGAGAGTGTCCCCAGGGCAGGGGACAGCAGCAGCGAGGGAAGAACAGCACACTGGTTTTAGACCTAGTCTCCTCTGAGAAGGCTTTCGGGGAGTTCAGGCAGATTTAATCTTTTATCGCAAAATATACTTAAATTCGAAGTTATTAAGGGTGGTGCTTTGACATTGCCCTAAATAGATTAAGGACTGTCTTTATCTTTTGGAGAGAGGTCCCTCTGGCCACCTGGAGAGCATCTCCAGCATTTGACTAGCCAGATAATGTCTTCCTTTTCTTGACCAAGGGTAAAACTCCACTTGGTTATATTTCAGTATGAGGATTTTTTCATCAAACCTTGTATTTATATAATCTGTCTGCTGGAAGATATACCCATATCGAACATCTAAATAGGATTAATGCAGACAGCTTATTACTGGCTCTTGAGGAGCACCAGGAATTATGATTATCAACCATAACAGTGAAGTTGGGGTGTCTGACCCCTACAACTTATCCTTGAAAAATACTACACATCTGAGCCAGTGAAAAGTAATTTCATATTCACTGAATAATAGAGAAAAGTGCAAACTAAAATAGCCAGATCTGAATATCAGAATGTATTTTGGGTTTGTTCTTGGTGACAGGAGGATGAACATAATCATAAGCGAAATAAGTGCTGAGCCATATTTTTAACCCTCTCAGCACTCCAGCAAGACCAAACATAACCGTTTCAAGCTTTCCAAACATAAAAAATTGCCTTTCCACAGAAAGCAATACACTGTTCAGTTTTGGGTCCACCTCCCCTATCGTAAGAGAAATACTCAGTGATGTCTCCTGCCCTTGCATGGGATTTAGCTGCAAAGCCCAGTGAAACCTGTGCAAAAGCTGCCTAGATGGCTCCTGGATGGTTTCCAAAGAGGCAGGTGGGGTGATATGCCCAGGGCTCTCCAGATCAGGCTTACGGCTGGATGTGATGGTCCTGTACGATTTTGTTCTAGGGAACGTAGTGTACAAGGGCATGGTAACAGATATACATTTTTGCACTCCAGATGGATAATTCAAATTAATCCTATGGATACAGTGACTGAAAGTATAGTTCTTGCCTCCTGATGGTCACCAGCAGCCTGTCTGGACAGTGCTGATGAGTCCCATGGGTGTTCTTGATGGGCAGTGTCTCCATCTTTTAAAATCATCCTTACAGACAGGTGATTAGTTCCCTTACTGGCACTTTCACCTACAGAAATGAGAACTGAATGGGCTGGATGATCATTTTGCACCGTAATTTATGCATGTAGTCCAATATAGCTCATATTGAGGATCTATTCCTCTGTTATAACTGGGACAAATTCCATCTCTAGAAGCTCTTCTTCCAAGAGAGGATGAATTATCTAAGCCATCACCTGTCTAACACCATTCAGCTGCTATTTATTTCTGACATGTTCATGTCAGTAGAAGGCTTTCCAACCTCACAGAGATATTGGGAGATTTCATTTATACAATACTGTGAGATTGTCTGATCAAAGGCATACAAGTGGAAATCATTACTGTTATTTTCAGACATGACTTTAATCATAGATTCTCCCTATTCATCGCAATCATTGCAATTGTACATCAGAAGTGGGTTCCCTCACCACCTGGCCACTTGGTGCTCTTCTAATCTCTGCCTATTGCCTGTACAGTGAGATTTCTCCTGCATCCCCCCTCCACCTCTCCGTGACGCAAACCTGTTCGCTAAAATCTGCTATGATAGCTTCACTTTATGTGGATTTGTTTCTGCAAACAGAGATGATATTGAACTTTCTGAATCTCTCCCACTAGGAAATGAGGATAATACTTGGAGCTGTCAATGCAGGGACCATTCATGGTGCGTGACAACCTTGTGAAATGACTGAATTATATTCCTATCAGCAGAAAGTATGAAATGAGTTACAGTTACTTAAACAAGGGACTAGAGGAATTTGCACTTCTAACTACAGAAAGGAATAAGCTGGTTAATGCCCTGTCTTCTTGACAATGTACATCTTTTTGTCTTATCATACACTGGGTCCCAGTGTCGTAGTAGCTTCAGGCCAAAAGAACTGAGGTGTCTGCTTTCTGTTGATTCTGTGGGATTTGGGCACCTGATATCATGATAGAGCTGGTCTACAGTCTCTCCCAAAACCAGTCACAGGATCACAGATTGGTCGGGGTGGGAAGGGACCTCTGGAGATCTAGTCCAACCCCCTGCCAAAGCAGGGTCACCCAGAGCAGGCTGCACAGTCACATCCCAGTGAGTTTTGAATGTCCCCAGAGAAGGAGACCCCACAGCCTCCCTGGGCAGCCTGTGCCAGGGTCTGTCACCCTCAGGGTAAAGACGTTCTTCCTCATGTTCAGATGGAGCTTCCTGGGCTGCAGTCTGTGCCCGTTGCCCCTCGGCCTGTCGCTGGGCACCACTGAAAAGAGCCTGGCCCCAGCCTCCTGACACTCGCCCCCGAGATGTTTGTGGCCATTGGTAAGATCCCCCTCAGCCTTCTCTGCCCCAGGCTGAACAGCCCCAGCTCCCCCAGCCTTTCCTCATAAGGGAGACGGGCCAGTCCCCTCATCACCTCGGTAGCCCCCGCTGGCCCCTCTCCAGCAGCTCCCCGTCTCTCTCGACCTGGGGAGCCCAGAACCAGACACAGCACTCAACCCCCAGCCCGTGCTGGTGCCTGGGGCTGCTCCTCCCCAGGGGCAGGACCCTGCGCTGGCCTGGGCTGAACTCCATGAGGTTCCTCTCCGCCCGACGCCCCGGCCTGCCCAGGTCTCCCTGAATGGCAGCGCAGCCTCTGGGGTATCAGCCGCTCCTCCCAGCCTGTCCCACCAGCAAAGGTGCTGAGGGTGCCCTCTGCCCCTCCACCCAGGTCGCTGGTGAGTAAGTGGAACAGGACTGGAGCCAGCACTGGCCCTGGGGAACCCCGCGAGCTACAGGCCTCCAGCTGGGCTCTGCGCCGCCGGTCACAGCCCCCTCAGCTCTGCCGTTCAGCCCGTTCTCAGCCCACCTCACTGTCCCCTCAGCCCACCCGCACTGCCTGGGCTGGCCTCTGGGGATGTCATGGGAGACGCTGTGAAGGGCCTTGCTGAGGCCAAGGCAGACAGCACCCACCGCTCGCCCCTCATCTACCCAGCCAGTCGCTCCATCACACAAGGCTATCGGGTTGGTCAGGCAGGGTTTGCCCTTGGTGAGCCCACGTTGACTACTCTTTATAACCTTTTCCTCCACATGCTTTGAGGGGATGGAGATGAGGCTGATGGGCCTGTAGTTTCCTGGATCCTTCTTCTTTACCTTTTGAAGACTAGAATGACAGTGGCTTTCCTCCAGTCCTTGGGCACCTCTCCTGTCCTCCATGACGGTTCAAAGACGATGAAGAGTAGCTTAACAAAGCACATGCACTTCTTTTTTTCTCCCATCTCTGTTTCATCAGTAAAGACTTCACGAAGTGTGGCAGGTGAGGGTGGAGCACCTGCAAAAAGGTCTTGTGAAGGAGGCTCACTAGACTAGTCTGAGATCCCTGTTGGGGATTCTAGACCCACTGGATCCAAGGAAGCCCATCTACTATGCTCCTGGGTTTTGTTTCAGAGGCTGGATCTTTTATTCCCAAAAGGTCACAAGCACACAGGGTGAGGTGGCTTTGCCCAGTAGCTGAGGTCAATACTGCTTGAAAATGGCAATGGAAATCTGGTTTGGTTTTGAGCATAGTGACTTGGGGTGCTGGAAACCATGAGAGTGCCAAGAAAATGGTGTTGCTGGCCGCCTCAAGTGACAGCAAATCCCATGCACCCCGACCAAGGAAGAGCCTTCGTTCCAAGGGCTGAAGCTACTGACTCTGTTTCCATATTTATCTCACTTGGCTTAAATCCCCTGTGTAGTACCTGTTCCTACTTTTATAAAAGCTAAATTGTTTCCCAGTTCCCATGCCAGGGAATCAACAGCTCTGGAGGAGAGAAAGGTGGAGCCTTCCCATCTGCAATCACAAATTCTAGTCTAGGCCCAGGTCATCTGAAAGTTGTCATCACCTAGAATTTCAATCTACTTATATTTGCCCTGCATGATTAAATATTCATGCCAGGATATTCTGCCATGCACGGTGAGAATATTCAATGTAACCTCACTGGAAAGACTGTGTTGCAGATGTAGTCAATGTCCTGCTGCTTTCTGAAATGGATTCTGCATTTGTCAGTTGTCTAGCTTCCCTCTGACGGACATCAGACTAGTCCCACATGTCCACATGATCATCCCATTCTCAGAGACCGACTTTTTTTTACACACAGACACAAAAAAAGCCTTCCTTATCTGGCCTGATAAGGCAAAGGGCATAACACGTAACTTGTTGAATAGCTGCCTCACTCCCAGAGGGGGGTGATCCATTTGAGAACCAAGAAACTGTAGGGGAGCAAACCCTCTGCTAAGGATCACAGCACAGCAGCTTCTAGTGCAAGTAGCTGATGGCTAATTTGTTTGGGACTGGCAGCCTGGTGCTTTCAACAGCCTGAACTTCACTTAAAAAAATTATAGTGATTAAGTAAACACAGCTATAATGGAAATCTTTACTCTGCATATTACAAACCAAAATGGCCATGAAGGGAGCAATTATGAAATCTCAGGACTGTGGTGAGGGGAGGAATCATTTGAGCTGTGCTGTTGTTTGTTTTTGTTCATCATTTATTTCCCCTGGGAAGCTTGGCTCTGAAGCAGTCTCTGCTGCATTGAGAAATTCTTTACATTTTTGTTAACCCAGTTTTCCATCCAGTCTTGAGTAAGATGGGAGGAAATATAAGGGTTTTACATAAAGTCACAAGACGACATGATGGACCACCTTGGGGAAGGATTCCTAGATCCATTTCCGATTCCCATCATAAGCCCACAGCACAAGCTGCACATCAATCGCTCGCTCTCTTTCTCTGTTAGTCTTCGGTGACATGACTGATTTTGCAAAGACTTAAAGAGTGGTGAAGACAACGCAGGAGTAGCAATGTTAAAGCTGTGTTAAGGAGAATTGCAACGACAACTCAGAGACAGTGATCTTGTTCCCCTTCTGGATATATATGATTCATCCTAGTGGATCTTTGGGACTTGCCTGACTCAGGAAAATTATAGCATAAAGCAGCACCAGGCTTTCAGCTTCAGCTGATTGTTGCTGATGTTTGTTCAAGACCAGAGGGCAATTAGCTGGTGGACTGGTCGGCTGTTAGTAGAAAATTGATTGAGAAATGGAGAACGCAGCAGAGAAGCAGCTGGCGAATGATGGGATGAGTGGTAACTCCTAGGTAGCAAAAAGATCGATGCGATCCAAAAACCTGATATACTTCTCAAATGTATATAATACAAGTTCAGGAGCTGCTTCAAGGGCGGAAACCAACTTGGAGACATTTTCCTTGACTGAACAGGCTTAACCAAAGAAAGAGAGTCTAGCATTTCCCTTTGAGCCCTGCTAAAGCTACAGATCTGTCAGCACAAGCGCTCAATGCTACAGCCGAGTGATGTACGGACATGATAGCTATGCAAAGCAACTGGCTGCCAAACCATGATTGTTCAAGATCTCCCTACGAGGACAAACACTTCTGTTAATGGCTGAGCATCTTTCAAGAATGGAGAGCAACCCACATAGGCTTGAAAGAAGGGGACAGAAATGTTTGGTAATTCCTATCACATGGCTGCATATCAGCTAAGGAAGACAACTGTCCTGGTAACCATCCAGACTTTCCCCTGGTGCCATGGTGAGCACATCCCAGAGAGACACTGTGTGAAAGAGAGGACAAATGTTCCCCTACTCAGGCAAAACACACTCAATTTGTGTACAAGGCCTCAGAGCTCAGCTAGCTGGCTGCCAAGGCAGTCTGAAACAGCAGCAGAGTGAGTGGTGTCTAGGGAAGAAGGGACCAAGTTTGGAGGACGAGGGGCTGAGGGCTGAAAGAAGGGACTGAATTCGGAGGGATAGGAATAAGTACAGCAGGATTTTGACAGCAGGCTACAGCGATCGCCTCAGCAAGCCAGCCGAAGCAAGGGAACCTCAGCACACACACACACACAAACAAAAGGAACTGTTACTATTACTGCTATTCCAGGGTAATGATCAAACACATACCTGCAGGTTGGACTGAAACCACCTCCTCTGTTCATCCTCACTTCTTCCAGAAGCCAATTAAGTCCTTCCCAAAGAGATGCTACATGAAACAGAGCCTTTTCTGAGATTGGTAATGGTTGTCACCCCAGCAATAATCATAATGAATCACACTCGGGCTCCTGTTGAGCTCGTATTTTCAAAGAGATGTTGGTTCTCGATCCATTCATTAATATTAATTAGCATGGAGTCACGTTTTATTTCACACTTCTGTGTCCAACCTGCAGCATCCTTATGTGTCCTGTGCTAACGAACCAGATGCCATTTATGGCTGGCACAAAATAATTAGTTAATAGTTGAGAAATACGTATCTGAAGTTAGTTAAATATTTATGCCAGACTTTTTCCATCTTGGCTCCCAGCCCTCATCTGGGGGTTGCAGTGCAATTTAGGGAGGATACGAGAAAGTTTTCACAGTTGTATGCAGCAAGCTTTAATTATACATTCTCCATATGGATGCAAATGTTTGATGTTATACAGATGTTGGCAACGAATTGACCATCAGGTACCAGAGTAGAAATAGCAAACTTCAGCAAGCAGATCAAAATCTAATTCCCTTGTTGTGACTGGATGCTGCATAATGTAACAGTCACTCTTTCGCTTCTGATCCAGCCTTTTTTGCTCAGAGACCTCTGCTGCAAAATACTTCCAGGCAAATTAATAGGAAAAATGGCCAGGGCTGGAGAGAGGGCACACATGGCTTGGAAGTAACTGGAAGTCACGTCCTGCATCTTCCCTAGAGCTGATTTCTGGCAGTGGGAGAGGTGTCTGCCTTTCTGAGCCTTCAGATTTTGTTTGTACCGTCCCCAGATCCTCAGGCGTCCCCACGTCTTTTGCTTTGTCCCCTCTCACACAGCCCTGTGTTGTAACGTGCAAGAGCCAGGGCTATGAGCCAGGACCACATTATGAAAAGCAGAATAGCCACGCTCGGGGATGAGATGATAACTCCGAGCTGTTGCGTGGTGTGTTTCTGCCAAGCCGCTCTTGTGCGGTAGGTGTTTGGTACTGTGCTGCGTGAAGCTGTTGGCCAGAGAAGCATGCTGCACTGAAAATTAGCTCCAGCAGAGACACTCACCACCCTGCTCCTGCTGGCCACTGAAGGAGGCTGGGATCACAGAGGCATCATCAGGAAAAGCAAGGACATCCAGTGCTCCTTTGAGTTGTATGGGAGCTGGGACTCCTGGTGTTGGGAGAAATCAAGGAGCATATTCCCCCTTCTGACTCCTGGTGTCATGCGAAGATGTGCCTGTGTGCCCTGTGTGCCTCCTGCCAAAGGAGCAGAGAATGAAGCTGGCAGGCAGGGATGGCACAGGGCTGTTAGCTGGATTTCTCCTTGAGGATATGCACAGAACATCTACTCTGCTTACTAATTTATACATGAATGACATTGATGTATTAGGTCCCACTGAAGGTTGATTTTTGCCTAACGGTACCTCTCCTGTGTCCTGACCTCCCGCTCTTACCAGCATAGAGAGGGTTTGCATTTGCCAGCTCAGACACTCTGAACCCCCAAATTATCTGTAATGTCTTGAGCACATAATTATATTGGGTTAATCACTGTGATACCTAGGCACTTTCACCTTACCGTGCTCTCAGTCAGGCGCAGTCCCTGAACCAGCTTCGGTGGGGATACAGTTCTGCTGAAGCTTTCATTTTCTGGAGCAGGTTTGGGCAGGGAAATGGTGGGGGGAAGGGGTAGTGTTGGCTAATGCTTGGGTTAGAAATAATAAAGTGCTTGTGATTAGTTCTCACATGAGTATCACACCCTTTAATAAGGTAAGATTAGATGGCTGCTTTGTGAGCTGCATCTGGGTCATGCAAAGGAGCAGCGACCCACACCTTCCCTATTTCATCTGCAGCCCTCGTGCTCCTGCCTTTGAGCTTGCCCAGTTTCACAAGTAAGCAGAAACGGGCTTACTCACAAGGTAGATGAAAAGGCTTCTAAGAAATAAGTGGGTACTCCAGTAGGTAGTGTTGTGCTTCACTAAACAGAGCCCTTCCCTTTGACTCAGCCCATGCTTTGGCGATCCAGCATTTACAGGCAGATTTTTTTTTTCTTTGGGCTAAATTATGAAAACCGTGAAGGATTTCTCAAGGTTCGAGTTAAATTGCAGTTTTTGCCATTCCAATCTGCTGTTCCATCTCTGCAGGCAAAAAACAACTGCATTTTCCCTGCCACTCCTTCTGTGCTGTGAAATAGCTGTCATGCTCTACCCCAGAGTTAGCTGCATTGTTGCGGGGGAAGAAATGTTTTTTCTGTCCATGCACGAAAGCGAACAGATAAATCTCTGGAGATGAAGAGGCAGTTATTTTGTCCTAAAGAGTGGGAAGTGGATGGAGGAAACAGAGAGGAGTCTACAGTGAGCTACAGCTTAAGAATCAGTGCAAGTTATTTATTCCTTGCAGAGGCAAAAGAGAGCAGTCCCACAATTTTTCTTCTCCTAGGTCAGGAACACAGGAGTGACACCACAGTAACTCACTTCTTCCCCTCTTGAGAGATGGCTGTAAAGGCAGAGGTTTTAACTTATTGTATTTAATAAGGAGGTGAGAGACAATAAAGCAACAAAATGAAACTTCTGCCCACAACATAGCAGGAAGGGGGAAGAGGCTAGACAGGAGTCCAAATGCCAAGTCTGAAAAGTGGAAAGCAGGAGTATACTGGTTATAAAGCACTTACTCCACAGAGCTGGCCCTCAACACGATGGATGCACTCTCCATGGTCACTTACAGCTAACATCTCTCCCATTAAAGTTTTCTGCCACGGCAGAAGAGCTCTGCTCTTTGCGTTGCAATGCAGAACTGCTGGCGGAAGGAAGGAGGAAACCAAAGCAGTCTTGGCTCAGGTGTGAGGTAGCCCTGCAGGGTTAAGTTCTTCTTGGTTTATAGGTCTTATTATGTCCATCAGTAATTTGCAGAGCCTTGCTTGAAAGGATGCTTATGCTGGAGCACTCACCAGGGCAGGGAAGCGATGCACAGGAAGAGCTCCTTGGGCCTCGAGAGCTATTCTCTGGATAAGGAGGTAGTTAAAGAGTAGGGAGTGGAAAAATCTAGGAATGCTGATAAGGCAGCTACATGCTTTTCCACTGCTCTATAAGCTTTCGTAAAGGTGCAATGTAAGCGTTAGCCACACTGCACACAGCATAAGGGGCCAGGTTCTCGCTTGTGTTGAGGCTGACTAAGGGCCTCTGCAAGTTTCTGCTCTCCATGCTCTATGCTCGAGGGCGGAATAGCTGATCTGCAACACCAGAATGCTAACGAAGAGCCAGGAGGGAGGTTTCCGAGGGGTATGTGCCTTCCCTTCTCTTCTGGAGAGTGTCTCCTTTGTTCTTTGTTAAGGTGGAAAGAAGAAAGCACAGAGGGCCAAAAAAGGGAGGTAAGCAAGCCGCTTTCCAGTGAAAGTTCCCAAGTAAAGGAAAAATCCTCTCTCACAGTCTGGTGAGAATAACACACGGTGCTCTAGTTACTGGGGGCATGGGTGAAGGGAGCTAGTGAGGATGCCAGAAAAAGAGTACAGCAGGCGTCATTGCATGGTGGTGATCTACTTTCAAGTGATACCAGAAAAACCTATTAAATATATAACCTCAGTGCCCAGAAAAATGTGTTAAGAGGTTTATTCATGTAGGAAAAGCTTCATCTTATAAATATAGATAAGGGCTTCTTTTTCCCTTTCTTCTTCTTTTGGTTTTCCTATACAGAAAACATATTTGGACTGTAATTTCCCTTCTGGGAAGCTCTACCTAGTTATGCTGCTTTCTGTCTGGCAGGACCGTGAGGTCCAGGCTGCAAAGGGGATAGCTCAATGTGATGAGTCCTTCCTGACATGTATCCTACTCCATCCTGTTCCAAGCCCCATCCTGCAAAACTTCATGCACGTGCATGTCAAACTACGCGCAGGTAGTTTGATCAAGCAGATGTAGGACTGCTGTGTCCTGAAGGTGGAAGATAGCTTCAGGGTGTACCTGCCATGGGGCCGCTACTGACTGACCTGCGAGGGAGGGAAAGATACGCAAAACGTGGAGCTGTGGATTCCACTCTTGTAGTTTTTTCCTTCTCTCTCTCAGCATAGGTACTTCCATTTCAGGCCCTGCAGAGCACCTCAGCTGGAAATGCTGTGGTGGAGATTAAGTAAACCCGCTATCCTTCAGGTTGCCACCTTCCTTCCTCAGTGAGTCTCTTTGCCTCTTCGAGCAGGTATCACCAGGACCTGTCTCTGCTCCCCAGCCTCATCTACCAACAAACATGCGACCACTACCTTTATGCTGAACATGTCAACCTGTGTCTTGTCTTTACACCCATCTTCTTTAGTCAAAATTAAAATCTAATTCTGTTTCTTTGTTGTTTCTTTATGGATGGCTGTCAAAAGCTCAAGCTCAGCAATGCTAACACCAGCCCGTTCTTGCCCACAGTCCTCCCCACGGATGCCTTTCACGGTCTCTCCACACCACGCCACATGGCCTGCACTCAGGGCCACCACGTACCTGGTCCTTCCACCCTGTCTGCCTTGCTGTCTTCCCATCCACATGACCTTGGCTTGTATGACATTGCTGATGTGCCATCTTCCCTAGCCATCTGCCCACTGAGCCATTCATCCGGACTCTTGACATCTCACAACGGCTGGTGCCCTTTCCTCCGTCCTCAACAGCAGAACTCTGAAGAGACCCCTCAGAATGATGCTGGACTGGGTCGTCTGCCTTGTGCTTGGCTTTCTGTCTCCCTCTTGTTTGCCTTGACTTCCCATACCTTCACAGCTCTTCAGCTGTTCCTGGGCTGCCCTTTTCCGAATGACTTGGGAGGCATGGAGACCTGTGCCAGCATTCCCTTCACAGTTCTTCAGAGAAACATTGTTGGGTTGTACCTGTACGACCATTCTGGCAAGGGAGGAGCCCGCTGGGGACATGCACAATACTATGTTGTCATCCCTTCTCACACCTCCTCTAAGTTCCCGTCATGTGTGTCTACAAACAAGTAAACTAAATAACTGCAAATGTAGACACTCTTGTGGCTTAATCATGATGAGTAACGTTGTCTCATGGCTTCTTTATGCTCCTCTATCCACATCCATCTGCTGTTGCTTTGCTTACCAGTCGATAACAGTGAATCAAGGTGGTTCCTCTTCCCTTCCCCACGGGGCCCCCAGTCCATGCCCGTTCCTCCCAGGGGCTATGACAGCTTCTAGCACCACCCCATTCCCCAGGCACAGGGCAACTCAGGTCCTGCTGGTACAAGGAAGCTTCCTCTTATGAATGTTAAAGACCATCCCATCCATGTGAGTTGTGAAATAACACAGTGACACCATGCTTGCGTTACAATGGCCGTTTTATTTTACTGCTGAGGTGAAAGCGGAGCTAGCTTGTAATCAGGTTGCAAAACTCCTGCCTTGCTCCTTCTTGGGTGCTGTTGCAGATCTGTATCACGCTGGAAAAAACCTCATTTTGCTCTATTTCTACCAGAGTGCTTTGGGTATTTTTTCTG
Organism: Falco cherrug; assembly: GCF_023634085.1. Classification (NCBI taxonomy): domain Eukaryota; kingdom Metazoa; phylum Chordata; class Aves; order Falconiformes; family Falconidae; genus Falco; species Falco cherrug. Next base: position 114,018,151 of record NC_073698.1, on the reverse strand, counting down.
ATTTTTTTGGGGGGAGCATCACGATATCAAATCTGGACTTTCTTGGCTTTGTTGAGGCCTCTGAGGTGGGGTCTGTCTCTGTGTCCATGCAGCCTGGTCCAAGTGCTCGTGCAGGTACTGGCAGCTCTTCCTCTTCTGGCAAGGGTGCTTGCCAGAAAATTCATGAAACACTGCAGTGAGCGTTACTTTTTCCTACTGGGGTAGAAACTGAGGCAAAGAGGGGTGCAGTATCTAGCTGTTTATCCTAAAGCAAGCCAAGAAGAAAGCCGAGGTTAGAGCGCAGGAGTTGGGCTTCTTCCCTGCTGCTGGGGCCGGCTGCTGCCATTTCTGTGGCCCTCCCTGGGGTGGGGGCTGGCGCTGGCAGAGAAGCAGCAGATGACACTCCTTCCTCAGCTCTGGCCGTCCGTTGCAGCATTAGCTCTGGCTTGAGATGCCTGTGTGCAGAGGAATTTAAACAGTACTTGAAAGAAAACAAAACAGAGCAAATGGTTCTTCTTGAAAAGCAGCTGGTGAACTCCACTAGCTAGAGCCAGAAGCCTTTTTAGGGCAAGTGAAGGTTCCCCTTCTCCCCTGGGGAAGAAGGCTCTGCTACAGCTTATCTGTCAAGGGAGGTTAGCAAGGGAATCTAGCATATGTTTTACTGGAGCAACGTTTCAGATTTTCAGTTTACAGCCCTGCTCTACATCACATTTCCACGTGGGTGGGATGGACCCAGTGTTGCAGTTGAAAACCTGTCCATGCTGGCTGGCCAGGGTGATTTGGCTGATAGTGAGTCAAAGTCAGCATCCCCTGGGTGTTTGTGAAGGGACCACAATCGGGTCCTGCCTCGGGGGAACCACGACCTCAGTTCTCTGCTCTGTCCCTTGAGCTGTCTTTTCCATTGGTGTAAATTGGGAGTAAGATAATATCCCCAGGATTTGGTAACCATCTGTATCACAGCCAGCTTTAGTCACAGCAGTTGTTTTCGGCAAATTGCTGAGGACAGCAAATCAGCCTGGCAATAAGCATCCTGCAAACCTGTTGCCTCTTCTCCCAGCTTCGCCCTGCTCCCACCTTGTCTCCAGCGACGCAGCCGCTGCCTGGGCAGGAGACAGAGCATGGGAAGGGCAGCAGCAGAAGGCTGCCTGGGCTCCCTCCTCCCCACAGCCAGGGCCTCTGTGAAGAAGTGACAGGGTGCAGGAGGGGGATGACACCAAACAAGCTTTCAGACACTGGAAGTAATTTTCTCCTCACTCTTGAGCAGCAGATATCACATCAGCTGCGTGGCAGAGGAGCTTTTCTCAGCATGCAAGTGAATGGCACTGGGAAGTGAAGAATGGGCACAAAACCGTGCGGCTGTGGACGTTCCATGGGCATGTTGCTGGCAGGCTCAGCCGAGAGGGGTGAGGAAGCCCTGGGGCAGGATGGCTCCTTTGCCTCCCCAGGCACGATGGATGCCTCTGGGGGTGCGAGATATTGTCAGGTGGGCAAGTTGGAACACGGTGAACCAAGGTCACCCCTGCTCCACAGTGAAAACAGTGGCTTTGTACCCAATGCTGTTTCTAATTTGCACAGAATTTAAGGGGTTAAAGAGGAAGGGGAGAGGTATTCCTGGTTCTCCAGGAAAGGCTTTTGACACCATTTTGTTCTGAAGGCATAGGTTTGCTTTTCCAGCTGCAGGCCTGCCTGCTCTATTGTAAGGGCGGCACAGGGATGCTTGGGCAAGCTCCTACCTATAGCTCACCACAAGGAGACCGGGCAGTGCTTGCTCTGCCAGTGCACTCATTTGAAATACCTAGCTGCAGCACTAATGCACAAAACCTGTTGCTTCCTTCAAGAGACTCTGGGAACTGAAAAGTTGGAGGCAACGAGTCATTTGCAGTGTGGCAGAGAAGCCATTCATTGCCTGCTTTTGCTGCAGGCAGGTATCTGGCTGCCTTTGGTGTGTGCTTTCAGTTTGGGTTGGAAGCAAGATAGCAAAGCTTGCCGTGTTTGGGACTAGGGACCCCACGGAGTCGTGCTCCTTGGAGTGGGAATGGAATGCGGAGGGAGAAAGAGAGCAGGCTGGTGGAGGGGATAAATGGGAAAGCAAGTCTTGCAATTTAACATTCAGGTACCTCAGCAGAAGGTGAGACTCCCAGGCTTTCATTCCTGTTGTCGTGAATATTTTAGGGTTTATATAATGATTCTTAAATGTAACATGCAAAACAATCCTGGGAATAAGGGCATGATGTCCTGGGCTTCCCCCTCCTAGATGAGTCCCAAACCATTTGGTTATTACATAAAGGTGACCAATGCCCACAGCAAAATACAAGCAGAATTTCCTCTGCCTTCCAGTATCAGCTGCTATCTTGCTGTCAGACCAATATTGAGAGAGGTATGAATTGGCTTCAATCACAGAAATTAAGGTGTGGACTCTGAAGCCTAATGATTACATATTTCTTCCACAGTAACAATCAAAGTGCTTATCAGAGCTAACTGGATGAAAGAAATGTTTCAAGATAAATGACAGAATGACAGCAGCTGAGAGGCTTTTTTTTTTCCTTGCACAGTCGCTCAGGACTGTTTAGAAAGAATTCAGACACACCCAAGGAGTCTCACGTTGTTAGATCAGGCCAGGAAACAGATTTTCTTTCCTCAAAATGGAAAAATGGAAAAATGTGAAATGCGATCAGAAAAAGAGTGTCTTGTATGGGAGGCTAAAAGTGTATTTGGCAAAGGAGATTTCTTTTTCTCTTTTTACTGCTGAAACACCCGTTTTTTTGCTGGTTGCCATTGAAACAAGTTGATAATGGAAATGTCCATTTGCCCATTTTTCTATGTCACTTTTCTTCCCAGGGGGGAAGGCAAACAAAGATAAACTGCTGCTCCATCAGCAATCATGGGGCTTGGAGTCAACCTCTTACTCACTTGTCTTATTCCGGCACATGCTTAGAGCATAGGGAGGTCTGAGTTAACCTGCAAAACATCACAAAACTGGGACTTGAGCTTGATTTCGGTAGGTGGGATTAGAAAGCAGAAAAACAACGTGTTCATTTCTGTGTGTACTTCAGGCAGAGCCTACAGAAGCTTGGAAGGTCCCAATAGCAGCTGTGGCTCTGGCTGGCCACAGAGCAGAGCCTATAGCAGCTTGCTGAGGAGTACCTGGGGCCTTGCCTGTGTCATCTGTGCCTAATGAGCCCAGTGCTCCTGCCACCGAAGGGCTCTCTGCCCCTGTAATTTGTGCATTGCCCATGTCAGGACAGAGACATTTTACCACTGTGGCACAGGACGATAGTCTCTTAGCCTGCGTTCTGCCTTCCCTTAGCAGATGAGCGATGCAACAGCTGAACTCCATAAAACACAGCGTTTGAGAATTAAATCAGGAGCAAACAAAGCTTTGCATTACTCTATAGCACTTTGATCTCACGGATCCTGAAGTGTGCACCAAGTTGCGCTGTTGCTCCAGCTGCATCTGAGGGGACATGTGGGAGGACTTCTGCAGCTCTCTAGCAGGGGGTCGAAGCCAGAGCTGACCATCAGCCCAGCACTGCAGCACCAGCCCTCTCCCTTGCACCAGCTTTGCCCAGCCCGGGAGCGAGCTGGCAGGGGTGTTGGAGAAGGTGGGAGCACTGTGTCTAGTCAGGTAGTTGCCTTGCCTCTGGCTGTCTTCATCTTCAGGAAACATCTTTTGCTCTGACATACTCCAAAGCTTGAATCTGCCGCATTTTTCTCAGCAAGATGTTTCCCTAATGTCATTTCCCAAGCTGGTAGTGTAATGTTTTTCCTCACAGATAGATCATAACCTCAGGCGGAGTGCAACTTCAGACATGGGTACATTTATGAAAAAATTGGCATACTCTTCTGTCAAGCAACAGTTAAAAGAAAATCTGCAAAGGGATTAGCTGCCATACACTCTGGGGCTTGCTGACAGATGTCCTGAAAATCTGGAAATGTGTCGATCTATCTTTACACAGGGTTGGGTTTTTTTTGTTCTCCCTCCTTCTCCCTCTCCTCGTCCTTCTGCCCAGGGCACACAAATGGGAATTCCTTCATGTCCATGGGGCTGCCTGGGAACTGCCTTGGTGCCATCTGCAGACCGGCATACTGGTCCTGGGATGCAACCTAGGCTGAGCTAGACCCAAAACCTCAGTCTAGTTACAGATGCCAGCTTCCCTGCAACAGCAGCACTGCTGCTTGTGCCAGGGCAGTTAGGATTTTCTCTCTGTTCCAAATGCAACCTCTCAGCTCATTTTAAAGGAACTTAAATGTTGGCCATTAAATATAAATGTCTTCTTTCTCCTCTGGGTGAAACTGATGTTCAAAACTTCACAGTGTAAATAAGGCCTGGAGAAAATGTTTTATGCAATCTTTCCATCAAACTAAATGGCTCTGGCCATTCCTCCCTGCTTTATTGGGAGCTCTAGGTGTGCCTCCTCCCCCTTTCAAAAGCGGTGGAGGAGCTCTGACCTTCCCCCAAGCCCATCTTCAGGCTTGGCGTAGCCACAAGACCCGGAGTTCTGTGGACTGTGTGGCGTGTGATCTCGGGCAAATCACATGGGGTGATTGTTTTTGAAAGTGCTTTCTGTTACTGGATGGTTTGATTCTGACTGCTCAATTTGAAACGCTCAGGTGGCCTCTGAGAGGAGGGGGGTGCAGATGCACACCTCCCCTCTCCGGACAATCCAGCTTTTTCAGCTGTTCCCCAGCTCTGGCTGGAGTCACTGCCCTCAGGGAGGGAGTCACTCCCACAGCTGCAGTTAAATCTCCCCCTCCTCTTTTTTCCCATCCCTCTTTTCCTCCTGCACAGGAAGGAAATCACTCCCCCTGACTTGCGGAGGAGTCAGGAGCCTCCTGCTTTGCTGAAAACAAGACAGGGGCCTGCCTGGCTCGGTTGGGCCCAGACCCCTCTTTGCTATACTCTGCAACCATTAGCCACGCAGGTCACTGCCTGCTCCAAAATCTAAAGGTTGCAAATCTATTTTGTGCCTCTCTCCCTCCCCTGCCTGCTGATCAGAGGAGTGGGGTAAATACCCACTGGGTCCAGTACTTGGAGGGTGTGCAGCGTTTTGACCTGAAGAAGGACCGGCATTCTTACTGCATAACGTACATATGATGTATTTCTGCCAAACTTCTTTTCTTTGAGGGCTGGACAATAGTCTAACTTCACTCTTCACCTGTGGGTCAAGGGAAGCATGTGCACGTCACACAAGTTGCGTGTTCAGAGTCTGGATGTTGATGTCACCTTGCTTCCCTAGGGCAAAGGATGCAGCGCTCAGTCACAGCTGTTGTATTACAGTCAGCGCCGGCAGCCCAGAGGTTTGGAAGACTCTACCCCGGTGGCCCTTGGTCACACACCAGCACCTGTTGGTTGTGCTTCTCCTGCTAGAAAAGGCAGGGACGATGACGGGAAGCACCCGTGACTTGGTATGAGCAGGAAGCAGCTCAACAAACAGCGGCACACGGGGTGGTTTGCCCCCTGCCCCAAGAGCGAGCTCCCGCTGTCCGGCCTCTATATCTGCCTGCCAAGGCGAGAAACGGGGAAGCAAGCCTCAGCAGACTGCTGGCAGTGACTGAGCAACAAGAAAGGTGGTGGTGTGGGTTGTGACCTAATGTATATATCATCAGCATCGCTTGAGTCACGCCCGTCTGCCTCCAGCTATTACAGCGAGCCCTCTGCCAAAGAGCAACCGCATGGCCTGACCAAAATGATCCGACTGCTGCTGGGGATGGCGCTCCTGAATGACTCAGTTGTGCTGGGAGTACAAGGCAGCCCAGATCTGTCTTCCTGGAAAGCTGCTTCGCAGCACCCTTGTGCTTGAAACAGTTTTGTCTTTGCGGCAATTGTGGCGTTCGTTCCCATTCAGCCACATGAATAAGCCACGTGGATGGACAGACATCCGCAGGGAGTCGGAGTCCCACCGCAGGAGCTCGAAATGCTGGAGTCAAGCCTGAGGGAGGGCTGGATGCCTCCCTAGGTTTGAGAAAGTCTCCCTGCCCGAGCCTCAGTTTCCCCACTGATGCAGGAGTAAGGCCAATGTTTTCCTCAGAAGACCAGAGAGTGTTTGGGAAGTCTCTGAAGAAGGGCACTCGTGAACACCAAGCTATTTTTACTATTGGGGTCAGGGAGGAGAACACGTGCAAAGGTGATGAAGCTTTTGAAACACAGGTTCCCATTAATAGTCTTTAGCACACACAGTTCTTATTATAATCTAATTTGACTGCAATTGGATTAATCTTATAATGCTATAATGTCATTTCCATGGTCTTTTTATATTTTTATTGTTACTATGCATTAATGCAATACCCTGCAAGAGCTCTGAGAAGAGGATGTGAGTTTAGGGAATCTCTGATAACATTTTTGCAGGGCATTTTTATGCTTCTGTTAGACTCGTACACTGTAAAGTCACGCAGTGCCTGGAAACAGCAAGAATGCACCTAAATTCATCTTGAATTATCTTGTGACAGGCTCCACTGGCAAAAGCGATGTATTCAGAGCCAAGAAACCAGCAGTCCGCTCCCGACTTGTCCCTGACCTGTGCCAGGAGCTCACCTGAATCATGTCAGTGTTTTCCTCCCCATGTCTTCAGATGGAGATGGAAATAATTTGTCCATATAGGAATATAGTGGGTCTGTGGTCTATATCCCTTGCCATCTAGAAAAGCCTTATATTACCAAGCTTTAATGCTTCCTTTTTATTGAGCTTATCCTGAAAAAAAGCGTTTCTTCCTGCCTGTGCCCTGCATTTCTTAATTTGCCTTTTTTTTCTTTTGCTATTATTTATTTCTCTAGTTATACATCTTTTGAAGCATTAGAGTATCTTTATCCTGCATCCATTTAAGGATGCTGGAAGTTTACTTCGAAGTAGCCCCACAGTGCTTGCTCTAAATACTCATGGGCTTGTCTGTGAGGACTTAGAATAAGAGACTGCATGTGAAAAATACTGAGCGATATCACACTGGGTGACGTTTCAGCCCTCAAATCACCTAAGAGAAAAGGCAAATAGACTGGTATTTTCTATCAACTCTTATCATCACCTCTGTTCCTTTTCCAAGTCTCACTTGAAGGCAGTCTTGATGTAATTAAAGCTTAAGGGCCAAAGCGTGAGTTTCATTTTCAGTGCAAATACAACGCTAACCCTTTCTCTCCCACACGTCTCTGGTTATTCTTTGGCTCCTCTGTTCAGGGAGCATGACAAAGCTGCAAATTAAACCTCCCACTCCGAAAATGGCGTGGCTTAACATTATTAGCCTGCAGAAACAGAATTTGCTGGGTCACCAGGAGCTGGCTACCAATGCATCTGCCACGACAGCCACATTGGGAAGCGAGTCCATATGGTAATACAGACAGCTTGTGACTTCTGCTGGGTACAGCTTCTAAGGACTTGGCATCTTCTATTAGACATCCTGGGTTTGTGCTGGTTTCTGCCTTTCTGTGGCACAGAAGAGTTGGGTTCCTACACCTGCACCACCAAGACTGCATTGGGGGCTCTGTGCATAGGCAGAAGGGTCTCCTGAGAAGGGTCCTTGCAGGATCGGAGCACTAGAAGGGTACCTGACTTGCCATTGCTGTCACCCCTGGCCTCTTTTCTTATTTGTCTGAGCAAACAAGCAACTGGGGGTTTCGTTTGCAAGGACATTTGAACACCTGCAGCCTTGAGAAGGGCTTTCTCATTCATCTTTTATTTACAAACAACATCAACCCCAGTCCCCAGCATTGCCATATTTACGCATTTCAGCGTTTCTTGGATGTACTTTTGATGCATTTCTGCCGTTGACACATTGCAGTGCTGATTGCCTGGGCAGCATCCCAAGTGCAGCAGTGCCTGCTCACTGGGGGGGGATCACATCTGGCAACCGGGCATTAACGCCAGCCCTGGATTCGGGTCTCCGTTACAGCGCATCGCAGCGGGACGGTCACGAGTTGGTCAAAACTTGGAAAGCCCGGCTGTTATTTTTCGTTTGCATGGGAACAAAAGCGAGCGTTTATGCCCGTTCCCAAGAAGCCGGGTTCCCAGGAGCGCCCGAGGACTCGCTTCTTCCCTTAAAACAAAGGAACCCGGGCTTATCCCTGCGCTCTTTAACGACCCCGGTTCAGCCGCGGCCCCGCCGCCCCACGGCACAGCCCTTCCCGAGCCGCCCCCGGCCGGGCCGGAGTGTCCCTGCCGCCGCCGCGGCCGCGCAGCGCCCTGCCCGCCGCCCGGGGGCTGCCCGCCCCCCGCGCCTGCTGCCGGGGGGAGCGGGCGGCGGCGGGGCGGGGCGGGCCGGGGGCGGAGTTTGGCGGCGCGGAGGAAGCGCCGGGCACCCCGCGGTGGCGGTGGCGGCGGCAGCGCCGGGCGGGCGGGCGGGCAGGTGAGGGCGGCGGGCCGCGGCAAGCCGGGGGGCGCGGCGCCCCGTTCCCGTTCACAACTTTTCGGGGTGGGGTCTTTTTGTTGCTGCTCCGTGCCACCCCCCTTCCCCGATTTTTTTTTTATTTTTTTTTTTTCCCCCGCTCCGCGGACGAGGCGATTGCTCCCCGTCCTCCTGCCTCACCCCCGGGAGCCGTCGGCGGGGAGCGGAGCGGCGGAGAGGGGAGGCGCGGCGGCCGCCCCGCTGCGGGGGCGATGCCCCCGCCCGCCTTGGCGCCTCCCCGTGCCGGCCCCGCCGCCTTCCCTTTGTGCCGCCGGGCCCGGCGCGACGCCTGCCCCGGGAGCCGGCGCCCCGCGGCGCCCCTCGGCGGGAGGTAAGGGCGGCCGCCGCCCCGCGCCCCGGCAGCCATGCGGACCCTGCGGCCGCAGCTGGCCTCCCTCCTCCTCCTCGGTAAGTGCCGGTGGCCGGCGGGGGCGGGACGGGACCGGGGGTCCGCCGGGCGGGTCGGGACGGGACGGGACCCCCGGCGGGTGCGCTGCCTCCGGGAGGGTCACCCGTGCCGAAATCACCCAGCGCCTTCCCGCGGAGTTCTCGCCGCCCGCACTGTGCCTGCGGTCGGAGGTGGGGGGTGGGATAAATACATACGTATATATACGTACATGTACAATAAAGCAGGGCTCGCTCTCCACCCGCCGTACCCCGGTGACCGTTCTGGCCGAGCCCCGGGGCGCGGCGCGGGCTCCGGCCGGGGCTGGGAGCGGAGGGGACGGGCGGCTCCGCTCTGGGCACCGGCACCAACTTGGGGGGCAGCGGCCGGCGCGGGGCTGCGCCCTGCCGGGGTCGGGGCACGGCTCGGAGGGGAACCGTGAGGGCTGGGAGTTACGGGTGGGTGTTGAGCACAATGAAAGCAAGAGAAAATGCCCGGGGTAAGGTGGGCTGCAGAAACAAAGTCCTCCTCTTGGCTCTCGAAGAGTACGTTGAAACGTAGAGGGGAAGGAGAAATGCATTTTGAATGCTTTGTGCTGTCTCTGCGAACTCCTCCTGTACCCCTTTCCCCTCCTGCCGGCGTTTCATACCCTGCGGACCGTTCGTTCGGCGTGTTTGTGTCCCATCCCGCGAGTGCCTGCCCGGGGGGAAACGTACGCGGTTCTGTAACGTCCTTTGGGACCCCGCTGCTGGGTGAGGGGTGCTGGAGCAATGCAAGATCCCTTACTACGAATTTGGGAAAAGCCGGACACCAGACAATTAGAAAGCCGCTTAGGGTTTTCTTTGAGGCAGCCCGATGTGCCTGGCTTAGTGCTGGTGGAAAATGCAGCGCGGCACCCTCATGCTGCTCTCTGCCCGGGTCTGCACAGGGCAGCCTCGGAGTTGTTTTGATTTGCCTTTTCGTCGGTGAGATTTTCTGCTGGCTTGAATGTTATTGAGGAAAGAAGCAGCAAGGCTGGCATCTTTACTGTCTTGAGAATTGTCACATGCCTGCTCTGCCAATTTGGAAACGTCTTTACTTGAATCAGTTGTGCTTCCATGTCTCTTAATTTGCTTGTGTGTGTGGTTTTTCATGCTCTGTATCTGTCTTTAGGAAACAGAAATGACTCTTTGAAATGGTTTGGGAGGAGGTTCAAACTTAACCAGTAGCTTTCTTCCTTGGGTTCCCTGGAAAAAAAAAAAAATACAAACCATCTTAAAGCTAAGTTTATCCAGGGTGACTTTGCTGCGTGAGTACAGGCAGTCTGTTGTAGCCCGCAAGATGGGTGTAGACGAACGGCAGCCTCTTGCTGGCTTGGCTTCACACGCTCCATCTCTCCTGTTGAAGAACAATAACACTATTCTGGATTAACTCTTCCTAATATGGAGCGGGCGAGCGGTCGGTTGCCTGCACGCCACTCGGGAAGCGCACCCGGCTGCTGCGACGGCGTAGCAGCAGAGGGCATCCATCGTCTCGCCGAAGGCTTCCCGCAGCCGTACAGAAGTGGGACCCGCCAAGCCTGCGCTGTACACCCCATGTCGGGGCGAACCGGGTGCCTGGCCGGCTGCCGAGACCGCCCCCGACTCTCCGCTTGCAGGAATTGGCTCTCTGGGTTTGACCTGAAACTGGCTCTTCCACGTGCCTTCACCCTTCCCCAGGGGGGATGAGCTGCGAGGTGTCTTCTGTCACTTGAAGAATCGGTTGCTTTTCAGTGGTCCCCAAATCCCACGGATGTATCTAGTTTGTAAAAATGGTTTGCTGGCCTCCTTGTGTTAAATGTGAGCTGTTTTTAACAGCAGGCAGCATACCACGTGCATGCTTGGAGTTAGTTTTCTTTTGCTGTTTTTCACCTGGATTTCTTCGAACAGTTCATCTGCGTCTGCCCGTCTGTTGGTTTGTAACAAAACAGGGATGAGTGATCGGTCTGAAAGCCTCGAGTTGCAGAGAAGTGCTTTACGTTGCTGTTAGTAACACCGAGACATCGGTTGACTTAGTGGGGAAGAGGCTGGAATAAAAAGCCTTATTTTGTAACGTAAATCTCTGACTGGCTAGAAAAGGACTGTTGCTTTCCAAACAAGTAATGATAATGCTAGACTATACGGATAAGGTACTATGGCTTGGGTATGCAGAAAAAGAAATACAACTCAATTTTTCCTTATCCTTTTGCAAACTCAGGAGAATCGCTGAAGGAGGAATTGTGGTTATGGAAAGAGCTGGTGGATGATTTAATATAGTATATATCAAGCATTAACTAGCTACCAGAATCCAAGTAACTGCAAACCCAGGGTTTGAAAACCCACATCTGGCATGTGGGTGTAACATTTGTAGATCTCTGCTGTTTTTTCCCTTCTTGCTGCAGTGTTTGTTACAGGGTTCTTTTAAACAAGTGGCACTTCATCACAGCAAGTACAAAATGGGAAAATAGAGCAAGTGCCGTAAATAATACTGATGCAGCGATGAGACCATTAATACTTGTGCCAGCCAGTGCTAATCCTATGTGTAGTTTCAAGATTTACCTTCTTTTTGGCGGGGATGCAAAGTCTGATACTCCCCATATTTATAGTATAATATATAGGAAACACAATAGGCTTCTGGGGAATGCTGAATTCATTCACGTCGGTGACTGGTTTATGAATAGTTCTGCTTTTGAGTCTCCTGCAGTCTCCAGAATACCACCTGTGAATGCAATTTACAGCTCTTTGTGTTCAAACATTGCATATGTATATATGTACATAGGCTCATTACCCTCTTCCTCTCTCTATTCATGCATAGTAATTGGTGATTTATTTGCGATTCCTAGAGGGGAGTAGAGCCTGCGTGTAAGTTCTTGAAACTGCAGCTCACTTGTAAATGGCACGTTGGAGTGAAATAATGATGCAGAGGTGACTCTTGGAGAAAGAAGGGATGATCATGAAGGCCTGTCTCCTGGAGGGGAAGGGGTGCTGGCTGGGGAACAGCAGTGTGCAGTTGACTGCTGTTGGAGTGCTCTGCTGTCGCACCCTGCTGCTCTCCTGCTGCCTGCCCAGGCACCGGCGCCGAGGGGGTCGGTGGCTGGCGCGCAAGCCTAGGTGCGCTAGAGCTGAAGGCTGCTTGGCTGAAGGGGAGCAGGCGGAGAAAATGGCAGAGTGGATGTTTGCACACACGGGGTTTGGGGTTGTTTTTGTTTACCAAAGCTAGCAGCCCAGGAACGTTGCCGGCGCCTCATCTGCTCCTCGATGCGTTGTTAGCAGCAGTGGCCAAGATCGTGCTTTCTCCATCTGCGTCTGCCCGAAGTCCTCCGCCGCGAGCTTCGTTTTGCCAGCTGATTGTGCTGCTTTCACCCCTGTGTTTGCTGCCTCTGGATCGCTGTGGTGTGTGGTGCTGGACCTAGACTGATCCCGGGTGGGCTGTAGCTCGGCTTCTTTTGGGGAGTGTGTTGGATGGGGGCTCTACAGGTGTCCCTGGCTGTTGCCTCATTTCTCCATGCGGTTCAGCCGGCCCTCTGCGTTTCCTGAGCGTGATGGGAAGTTGCTGCAACCGTCGGTGCCGGGCTGGCAGGCTCTGCTCTTGCACATCCCCAAATGTAGTTTTTCATGGGGTGACTCCCTCCCTGCAGTCTTGGCCAGACCACCTGACATCCTGAGGCTCCTGCAAATCCTGTTTATTTACACAGGAGGTTTTGGTTTATGCGAATTGTCGTCTTTTAGTTGACCTTCCGTCAACTTAGATGTCTTTATTAAAGCAATTTTTATTGTAAATCGAATGTGTACTTGGAACACTTTTACCAGACCCATTATACAAAGTGGAAGGTAGAATAAACAGCGCTGCAGACCACAGGGAGAGGGGTGAGAGAGACCGTGTCATAGGGAGAGCATCACTTCTGTGTTGGGAGGCTTATGGAATTTTTTGGACCAGGAAACCACCTTTTTTTTTTTTTTTTAATTCTTTTAAAGTTCTTGCTTTTGGTCTCTCTTGGCTTCTTTCTTACCCCTGCGTAATCAGTCATGGATTCCGCCATTGACCTAAAGGTCATACAGTTTAGTACGAAGCCAGAGATGTTTTAGTTTGTTGGAAGTCAGATGAATTGGAGTGCTGTGACCAGAAAGAGTGCTCCTCGCTGACTGTTAGCAATCTGCAGACCCTGCCCAGGAACTTGCAGCACCAGGAGAATTGCCTCAAAGGAAGGGGGGAAACTTTTCAAGCACAATTGGGTTTTCTTCGTGTTTTTAGGGTTCCTCTGCTTGTGATTTGACGTGTGTACTAGTATCAAGGACATTTAGGCCCTCCAGCCAGTGTCTGGAAAACTGCAGTATTGTGATTTGCCTCTGGCTTTTAAGTTGCTAAATACTCCTTAATGATAACCTGCTAAATGGGTTTTGACTCCATTTTTATATTGGCATCTCTTTCCTAGTCATGTAAAATCCTCTTAAGGAATAGTTTTCTGGTTAAATGTTAGGAGACGTTTAGCATCTGTTTCTTATCAGCTATGGAGAGACTAAAATGGAGCCTTTCCTGACAAAGCGGGTTTTGATCAAATTGCAAGGCAAAGAAATTGGGTCTGCAGCTGCCTTTGGTGGGTCTAGCATGTCTGCATGCATATATGTCATTTCCAGCTCTAACCTGTTGCTCACCTTGTCTCTGTCAGTGTACTAAGAACATGTTTCCAGTGATGTATGTTAGTAAGCTTTTTGTCATTAGAAGGTTTAATTAGCAAATGGCAATGAGACAAGAGGAAATCTTGCCTTTCTAGCTGCTGCAAAAGTCACATTTCAGTAAGTAATTGAAGATGAGCACAAAACCAGATCATCTCAGCTAAGTGATGCAAAGCTTTTCTCAAAAAAGGGAGAGTCTTGGACACTCGGGGCTTCTGCTGTTGCTGCACAGTACTTGCACAAATGCAAAAAAGCAGGGCTGCTCTTTGAAAGGAGTTGTTCCTGCCCAGCATGGGGAGGGAAGGGTGTGGGCCAGGGTGCTCATATGAGGAACTGGTTGGGGGGACTTGCTCGGTCTGGAAACTAACATGGCAAACCCAGTAAGTACATAGAGGGATTGGGGGGCTTGTCTGACTTGCAAGTAGATCCATTTTTCACGTGATCCTCGAGACGTTTATGGGGCCTGTGGAAAGAGGGGTACTGGGGAGGCAGGTAGCTGGAGGGCGTGGGGAGTTCGTTTGGCTGGGTTACCCCAGTCTGCTGTTCATGCACCAGGGCCTTGGTACCATGGGTCCAGGGTGTGCAGCCGGTTGCTCAGCCCTGCCAAACGAGTGAGTTGAACCCAGTGTTTGACCACAGCCACTGTCCTAACTATTACCAGCTTCTGACAGAGGCTGCCCACTCTGCCCTGCATAGCATTTAATCTGCGGTTTCTGCCTGGAGCCATTGCCTGTACACTCCTAAGGCTCCTTCTTGCTGATTTTACTCTGCTGCTGGTGGTTCCTTGGTGTTCCCAGGTCCTTTTCCTGCTCTTGCCGAGCAGTGGTCCTCTGGGAGGGAAGAGCTGGCCCACTGTTAATTGGAGGAGTAGGAAAAAGGTGGGCCAAGGGAAAGTGTAAGGAGAAGGAAGGTGAAGAACCCAGCTGATAAGATAGATGAGAACAGGCTCTGGAGGATGGATCTTACCAAATGCTAGGCCTTCCACCGCACACGCATCTTTTAAAGCATCAAAGACTCCCAAATACCAAAGAAACTGAGATAGTGAGGATCTGTCTGTATTTGTTGTCTTGTTCCTGAGCAGCGTACCTGCCACCCTTCTTGGCTGCCTTCTGCTTTCCTACCGAGCTATTGATTCCATTTGGGACTTGAAAAATTATCTAGCGCCTCTGTCTCTTCTGATCTTGGCAGCCGTAAGAAATCTTTGCCAGTCAGAAAGGACTGACACTGCTGTGGAAGTGCAGGAATAAGGAGATTCCTCTGCAGTTTCTGGCAACAAAGTTGGCCCCGTCAGGGTAGCAGAAACCATCAGGTTCCACAGCATATGCTGCAGAGCCACATGCGCAGCAGCTGCATAGCCATTAGCACCGCCGAGCGTTAAGAGTAATGCCTGTTGGTTGGTGTCCTGGGTTTTGTTGTTCCAGCCCTTGCAAAACAGCTCATTGGGGTCTGAACAAGCTTGGAGGTGATTTTGATGTACAGCTGTGGTGGCACTGCTAATTCTTCGTTTTGTTTGAGCTAGTGGCATAAGTCTGGAGTTGGTGTCATTTGGTGTTCCCTACCCTGTGCAAAAAAGTAGATAGCTTTGCTTCCCAGCAAATGCGTTCTGCTCTGGAGTCACTGTGGTTACAGGGGAATAGTGGGGATTAGGTGATGCATCTAGGCTTTTGGGGGATTTTCTTGTTTGTTTTCTTGGTGATTGTTTTCCCCCTGCTGCTACATCCCTGAGTTCTCTGCCTGAGACACTCTGTCACTTTTATGGCTTTTGGGCTTTTTATGGAAATTGAGAAGCTTGTTAAAGGGAGCTGGGAACACAGGGTGAGGTAGATGTGTTTTTCTATGGAGTCTGTATTGTTAAATGTTTGTTCTGGTTTTGAGAGTATCTTGGCACTGACCCAGGCTGCTGTGTGAAATGGATGGTTTCTGAAGCCTTTGGAGAGGTGGAGGCTTGGAGATGAGATACTGAGCCCCAAAAAAGCAAAAAAGTTTGTCTTTCAGGGAGAGAAGGGCTCTGATCTCTCATTACAGCGTGGATATCAAGTTTTGAATGCTTAGAAAAAGGTTTAGCCTTTCTTGAGGAATCTTTCTATCTCCATTCAACATCATTGAGAGACGCAGGAATCTCCCCAGGTTCCTCCAAACCTCTCTGAAAGTGGAGCTGGGCCTTGAATAAGAGTCACAGGAGAAGGCAGGTGCTTGTTGCCAGAAGTCGTCCAGAAGCTCTTCACTCCAGAAAACCGTAGTGCTGGAATCTGGCACTTATTAACTCGCGTTACCCGGTACCTAGGATCTAGCCAAAGGGCTGTGGCTGGCTGCCAGGCTGAAATTACCAACCTGGGTGTCAGGCCTTGTTGGTTCCTTCTTGCTAGCTTGAAATAGGAGCTCCCAACAAGCATGTGTGCCAGCCCTTCTCCTAGTCATGTTTCTTACAGCTTTGTAAAGTGTTCGAGGTAATTATAGTACTTACTAATATTTATTCTCTTCTAAGCAATTATCTGAATGCATTTATCTCCGGTGTGCTTTCAAAGTACTCTGCCCCCTCTCACAATATCATTTCATCTCCCTGGCTCGGTGCGTTCTGCTCCCTCCCTTCTCATACAATCCTTGGGCCTCAGCTTCCTCCACCTCCTGAATATGCTGTCAAGCTTTGCTTTCCTCTACTGGAGGTTCCCGTACCCTGTCTTCCTACTCTGCTGTCTAATCCCGTTACGGAGGAGGGATGTTTGCTAGGTTTTGGAGGGGATGATTGCTTAACCGCCCTGCCAGGTGCTAAGGCGCTTTGCAATGAAGGGCATAGATACCAAGAGGAACTGGGCTGGCGTCATGCCATCTCCCAGCTTTCTGCTGACTGCTTATGGCCTGCAGACAATATCTTAAGAGCTCCTGCTGAAGGGTTTGACCTTTATGCCTGCAGTGTTATCTGGCGCCTACAGCTGGAGTCACAGCATGCAAATTCCAGTGCTTTCTTCTGACTTGTGATACGATTGTGTAGGCAAGTCACTCCGTCTCTGTTCTTGGCCCCTTGAAGTAGAGAGAGTGGCTTAAAAGGTGTCATGGGATTTTTACTTTTTTTTCTCAAAAAAAAAAAAAAAAAAGTGCAGTGTTAAGGCTGAGGTTTTGCTTGCTGTTGTTGAGCGAGCAGGCTGCTTTTTTCTTAATACATGTTGGGAGCGTAGCATGGAAGAGATTGTTATGCCCTGATTGATTTCACTCGTGGTGTTAGGAAAAGAAGAAAATTGATTTGTACTTTGAGCTCTATGGTGTTACCCGCACAAGCTTTCTCGCTTATCGTACACTTATCGTATGTGAATGGGACCAGCCTCTTCTTGCCACCTTGTTAGGCTCGTGGGGCGTAGCCCATGTGACTGTAACTTGGAGCTGTTGTGATTCATTCCAGCCATCAGTGTTACAGCAGCACAGTTAATCTATGGGTCACTGGCATGTAAGGAGCTGTTACGTCTAATCAATCCCATGCCATGAGCTAGCTGGCAGTTAAATCTAATCCAGAGTCTGTAGCTGCCAAATGCTTTAAGTTGCCAAGCTCTTGCTCCTTTCTGCTGTAAATCAGGCAGACTTGAACAAGATCGGCTTCAGGTGCCCTGCCTGTGAGCAGGGATCAGAGTTCAGCCTCAGATGCCTGTATTGCAGAGGGGCAGAGGTTGTCCAGAGTCTGAAGGGCTGCAGGGTGGATGTAAATCTACCTGCTCATCTTCATATGTAGCTATCAAAACGCCTTCCTTCTTCTCATCTTGCATCGCTGTTTCTCCCACCTCCTTCCCCTTGCCTGGATGTAAAGAGTGGTGTTCAGAGGTGGCCTCATGTACTGCCATTGTCATTAGAGCATACAGGGACCCTGCCTGTGTTCTTGCATCTCAGGCAAGGCTTAAACACATGCCTAGTTTTGTTGTCGTCTTTCCACTGCTCTCACACTGCACCCACTCCTCTTGAATTTCCCACTTGTGCACATAGGGTCCCTCTGCAGCTGCAGGTAAACCCCCTTTCCCTCCATAGCAAGAGCTCTCCCATGATGTGCTTGGACATACACCTTCTTCCACCGCTGAAAGTGCAAGAGGTGAGTCTAAAAACCTGCTTCCTCTGCTTTTGTGGGGCAAGTCACGGGACATCATCCCATTTATCTTTTAAATAGAGTAACTTGGCAAAAGGAAAGGATGCAGGCTGCCAGTTGTTATACACATGTGTTTGCCATCTGTTTGCTTTGGCTTGTGTGCTCCCAGGGAGCTTGGCAGGGGACACTTGCTGCCCCGCAACCACCATGCGAAGGAAGGGCAGCGCATAACTGCAGCAGTTATTCAGATTTGTGCTTGGGCTGACCTTTTTTTCAGCCTTCGCAGGGGAGAAGGTGGCAGCAAATGTGTGGTGGGAAGGAGGCTGGTTTCCTTCTGGCAGAGGAAGCCATCTGAGACCACCCTGAGCTGAGTGGGGTGGTGTAGGGTGGGTGAAGGGGTCTGACTCAAAGAGGTCTGTCGCCTCCTCCTGTAGGCATGCCCATGCTGGGCTGGTGTCAGCCCTACTTGTGGCTTTCATCTGGATCAAAAAGCTGTGTAGTTCAGTCTGCCCCTGTCTTTTGGCTGGCTTGTTTTAGGGAGGATGTAGGGATGAGAGGGGTGAGCGCGAGCAAAGATTTACTGTGTGTCAAATACCTAATAGCTGCTCTAGCAGATCCACTGGGATGCGTTACTAAAAGCATCCTAATGGTCTTGATGTAATGGGTTTGAGCCTTGGAAACCCGATTGCTGGGAAGGGCGGCCCAGGTCTTTGTGCTTGGCTCCTGGAGGAGGAGGTCTGGATTCCCAGCAGGTGTCAGGGCAGGCAGCAGGAGCTGGCTCTTTGGGGTGCCAGTCCCTCCGTGAGATGGAGCTGGAGGGGAGCCATGTGCAGCACTTTGGCATGGCAAAGGAATGACTTGGGAGGCTTGGCCAAGCACCAACTACCGCTGTTACCTCGGAAATGTAGATTACCAGTGATTGCAGCTGTGTGGAGGCCAACTAATTCCCTAAAGAGATGTAATCTGAGGAAAGGGTAATTTTCTTTACAGAGACATCTGGGTGTTGGTGGAAGAGAGGGAGATGCACAGAGGAGCGTGGCCGTAGCTGAGGCCAGCAGCCTCTAAGCCTGGCTGCTGGCAGCACTTGTGGGAGGGAGAGGTACTGGGGGATGTGGCTCCCACCCCAGCTGTAGGAGCGGTACCCAGCTCTGCTGCTCCCATATTTTCTAAGCACCACTGTTCCTGGCATCATCCAACCTCCTCCTCCTGGTACTGGCAGTGGCCTGGGAAGGAGGTGGGCTGTTCCTTGCCTGCAAAAATGATGGAAGCAAGGGTCACGTGAGAAGGGGAGGGTTCATCAGTCTTGGAAGATGCCAGTGGAGTCATGAAGACCCCTGAGATAGCAGGGGGTGATAAAGAAGGGGTAGAAATGAGGGCAACAAGAGATAGCAGCAATCCAGTTTTACAGTGGACGGGCAGATGTGCATATATGTTGTCCTGAAAGCGCTGCAGTAGAGGTTCGTTGTAGTTACTGGGGTGATCGGCATCAGTTTCTAAATCCTTCTCTGTATGTGTGATGTGAGTCTTGAGTGTGGGTAGGGTGAAGCGAGGCTTCTGGGGAAGTATGCTAGTGGGAGGCCAAAAATAAATTATCAAAAGAAAGAATTGAGAAATTAACAAAGCTAAACGGATGTATGCAGCTCCAAGAAAAGGGTGTCATGTTTGAAAGCATATTTTTGAAAATCCATTTGCTTAGTCATCTTACAGATAACTTCGCTATTTTTACCTTCTTTGCTCTGATGACACTTTGCTGTCTATATCATGGGTTTAGCATTAGCATTCTTTTCTAGAGTACAGGGAAAAATGTATCTGCTAATTTTGAGTTGGCTTTGTAGAATTGCTCTACCTCTTGGCTGTGAAATAAGTAAAATACTGTTATTAAATTTATTTTAAAGGAGCATAGCTGGCATTATTTCCCTCCTAACCCATTTTTTTTTTAACCCATCTCCCATGTCTGCAATCACATTTGAATAGAGAATATATTCTCCTGCCATTTCAAGTGTAGTAAGTGCCATTCCTTCAACTCCCCCAAACAGAAAAGTAGTGATGTTTGGGTTCAGCACAGTAGTCTACTGGGGAATGAATGCAAGATCAAGGACATTTGCAGATTTTTATGTCTTTGTGTTTGCAGGGGCTGTGGCATTGCTAGCAGGTTGCTCACAAATGGTGGCTTAGATTACCTCTCTTGCAGGCTGTGAAGATTTCATCTTGCCATTCCTATTTGATCTGCAAGTGGTGATGAGAGCTGTATACTCAAATTCAGAATTTCTGAGTAGCAGTCGGCAGTCATTAGGGCAGTGCTTAGACCCCAGAGGCTTTTTCTGTGTTTTCATCCTGTTTCAGTAACTGTGTCTCTTGTTATCTTGTTCCTGAATATTTTTCTCTTGTAAGAGGAGACTGTTTGTTGCAACTGTTAAACCTCAAATGTCTTGAATCTCCCTTAGGGAAGAGGAGGAAAAATTGCTGAGGTTTCTGCGTAAGTAGACTATAGAAACACCTACGCGTCTTTCCCAAGTATACAGCCAGGAGGTATTGTTGGTGCTGTCCTAACCAGCCGATGGATGCTGGCTGGTTCAGCCTGTGATTCTTCCCTCTTGCTTGCTCGCTGTGTCGAAGGGGGTTTAGCGAGGGAGCTGGAGTTTCTTTTTTCTGTGACATGTGATGGTACTGGATGCCTCTGGTTGATTTTGTCAGAGCAGTGTAGCTAGGAGGTGTCAAAGGAAATTATGGATGTTTGTTCAGTCTCCTGGCTGGATATAAGCATGCGGGTTTTAGTGAAATGTGCGTTGAATAAACATTGGGTAAATCTCCTAAATGGAAACCGGTGTTGGGAGCTGTGCTTATCTTCATGGCAGGATTTTAAAAAAATGTTTGTAATGAGAAGAGTTTTGCACCCTGTGTTTGGTTCCCATTGGTTCAGTGGTTTGTAATGTTCCTCCTTGTGTTCCCTTTAAAGCCAGCCAGCCAGCCTTAGGAGAGGATTATCCAAGTAAAATTATCCGAAGCCTATGTTGCCATCAGAGTTCCTTCTTTCCCCTTCTTCCGCGGTGCCGGTGGCTAACCTGGGCCCTGGCGTGACCACTGCCATACTAATGTGCTGGGGTCCCCCCGGCCTTGCTGGAGCTCCTCGGTCCCACCTGAGGAGATGGGCTGGGCGAGTGGGCCTGGCTGCAGCAGAGAGCCGGTGGGGCTGGAGCCCCCAGAGCCCCTCGCTGGCAGCCCTGTCCCAGGAGGAGATGACTTTGTGCCTCCCCTGTCACGGCCTGGCCTGAGATGGGGATCTGTGGCAGGGTGTGCCACCATCCCCCCACTCCCGACGCCCCCTCGGGTTGTCCTACCTCCTCATCGGGAGGCCCAGGGGATGCGAATGTGGTGTTCCACACATAGGGCGGCTGTGGTGGGCCTGGGGGCACTGCCCCAGCCTGGGACATGGCTTTGGGCACCGGGGTTGGCTTTTGCGTGCTTTGGGACGTTTACCAGGAGCGGCCCTATTGCAGTGGTGCCCCAGCCTTGCCTTGCCGGCTTGTGCAGGGCATTTAATTGCACCTCTGCGCACGGAGGTGGTATTTCATAGCTGCCACGGGCAGGTGCTTGTGAAGCTGTGCTAGTGGGTGTGTAATGCAACCGGTGTCAACCCTCACCGCTTGCAGTCCGCTGCAGTAAACTGGGGCGGTGGATGGCATCACAGCTCCTTTGGGAGCTCCTCTACCCAGCTTCCCGGCCCTGCCTGCCTCCCTCCCTGCTCCCTGTCTCTATACTGGTCTCCCCCAGCTCCATCAGTCCTCGACAGGTCTGGAGCATGTGTGGCATTTTGGTGTGGTTGGTGTATCTGTTCAACTTGCATCAGTCAGTCGCTGTTAAGGCTTATAATCAGGAGAAAATCTCTGGGGCACAGCTATTTACAGAAAAAAACAAACCACCCTTCCAGACTTGCATCAAACAAGAGTTTTATTCTCATTAATTGAATTCCTCTAGAGCCTGATAACTTGGGCATGTTGAAATCAGATAAATAAAAAGCCTCCCTCCCTGGTAGCTATGTAAGCCTTTCCTTAACTCCCTGATCAGAGGGGACTAGGCTTTGCTAAGTAAGTAGCTGAAGATCAAAACTTCTGTGTACGTCTGCTCATTGGGAAGTGTGGGCAGGAGGATGCTCAGTGTGGTGTATCGGCAGAGGGTTTACCACCCCCACCCCCCCTTCCTTTCTCAGTTAATTGGAAAAGATTTTTTTGTTTAGTGACAAATGCTGTTTAGTCACCCTCAGACACGTAGTCTGTGTCTAGAAACTGGGACTGTGCTTTCTTCCAGACCTTCAGCTAAACCTGCAGCCCTGCAAAGGGGCGAGTCCGCTCTTGCTGAAGTTGCGGTGTCTTGCCTTTGGAGCATCTCTTGGAGCCACGCTGCCCCATCTTGTCACATGGGTGACAAGATGTGTTGCTCTGGGAGGCGGGAGGGCGTTTGGACTTGTGCCTGAGGTGTGGTGTTGCTGAGCTGATGCTGTAACCCTGAAAAAATCCAACTCGCAGCTTTTTCCAGACTCAATACATCAAGTGAGACTTGCAGTCATTAAGGTCATGTCCCTTTCTCCATCACATCTCTTGCGTGTAGTTCTTGTCTCTGTGCCAAGGGCTGGGGCCCCTCTCGTTCAGCAAGTGCTGTTGGTTAGTCCAGGGTTGTTCCACCCTGTGCCTAGATCACCCGTGCCATAGCGAGGTACCTGGCTTGCCAGGCAGGCTTTTGCTTGTCTTGGTTTTCAGCCAACACCCCTCTCCCCCTTTGGGGTCTTTTTGCTTTTCCCCTCCCCTGCCACCCCTGGTGCCACCTTTCTTCTTGCACCCTGGTCTTGGATTTCCTCCCACCCCTCTTCTTTTGTCAGCATTTCTGTCCCATAGCTGTTTACACCACTGATGCAGTGGCATCTGCCCCCACCCCCCCGGGACACTTTTTCCGCCCTCTCTCCCATCTCCTGGCCCCACCATCTGCTGCCTCTGCTCCTGCTGTCGTGCAGTGCCATGAAGCCGGCATGAGCCCTCTGACCGCATCGACCTCCCCGTCTGGGAGTGCTCAGCTCCTTCCCTCTGCCTTGTTCCTATAAACCCTTTAACTTCTGCTTTGCTGAATGCTGCTAAGGGTACTTTCCCTCCCCTCCCAGCCTGGATAGCCCTTTCTCCACCTTCAGATTTGCTCCTCAAACCTTAGTGACTCTGCAAAGAGGACTGGCATATAAATAAGGGCCTGCCTTTACCTGGGGGGTTGCCCTGTACTCTTTTTCCTTCTCTGTGCTTTTCACAAAGTTAGATTTTTCTAACCTTTTTGCTTGCTTAAGGATCCCAGCTCATTTTCCCTTGTCTCTGCCATTTGCTTTGCTACTCATAGCCTCTCTCCCTCAGTGCAAAGCTGCTTTATCCCCTCCTCCTTCAGCAGCTGCTCTGTCCTCTGCAAGCCCCATGGGATGCTCTGTCTGGAGTTCTTGCCTCCCAGCTCTCCGCCAGTTTAGTCTGTCTCTGTGATTTACTTTGCAGGGGTTTTCTTAATAGAGCCCGCTGCTCTGCGTCTGAGTCGTGATCCAGCGTTACCTTCCTTGTCTTAGCAGTTGCCCTTGCAGTAACTGGGTTTGGTCCCTTTTTGGAATGGTTTCCTTCGTGTCCCATTGTGTTTGTCTTCTCCTGCTTCTCTGACAGAGCCTTTTTTACATCCTTATAAACATACCTTGTCCAGCTTCAGGTTTGGGGTTGGGGTTTTTTTGGTTTTTTTTTGGGGGGGGGGGGGGTTGTGGTTATTAAAGTGCCTATTCTGTGATGCTGGCCACCTCTTTGTACAGTCCTTGCCTCTTGATTTTATCCACTAATAAAAATTGGACTGGCTTCTCTCTGCTGATGTTACAAGATTGTATTTCTGTTCAAATTAAAATCTTGACCTCCATCTCTGGCACGCACTTGGGCGCATGTGCATGCACCTGAGTCTGCTTAAGAAATGTAAGCTGCAGCACTTCCTATCCATCTCTGCCTCTGAAATTTGTTCGGTTTTTTTGGTTATCTGCTCATACCCCTAAACTCTGAAATTATTTCTTCCTCCTCTCCCTGCCAAATGCAAGATGCTTGTCTTGCCTTTAAAAGCTCTTCTTAGCCTTGTTCTACCTTGTCTTTTCTAGCACTTCATCCCTCTGTGTGGTGTTCGATTCCCAGCCTCTGCCTCTCCTTGGCTTTCCTCAGGCTGGGTTCCCAGGGAGGGGTTATCTGATCGGGCTGCCTCATCTACCGCCCCTTCCTGGATAACCTGGCAGCCCTTTGGCCAATTCCACGCAAATTTGATGGGAGTAGAGAGCTTGGAGATAAACGAGTTCCAGCAAGTCTTGTGAGGACTAGGTAGCTGAGTTCGGGAGGTGGGAGGGGGGTGGCAGGGGACTGACGGAGGCCGTTTTCCTCAGGGGCTGTAGCAGTGCCTCCGAATGGCTGTGCCAGCTGTAGGAGAAGCTCCAGCTGAAGCTTGCGGTCTGGTCATTAGTCTCAGGGACAGCCTCCCTCCTGAAGGCATAGGAAGCTAGGCTTCATTAAGTCTCCTGTTCTTCAGATTGTTTGCTACAAATGGTGGCTTGGCACCCTTTTCTTCTGACTGGGAGGTGCCTGCAGCACTGCTTCACCTGATGCCTTGCCACAAGGCCTGTTAGAGACCCCCCCCATCAGGATCTGCTAGCGGAGAGAGACCACGGCACTTCTCACATGCTGCCTTGCTCTCCCCAGCCCCCCGGCCTCCCCTGACCCATCTGCTGCCTGTCTGAAGGTGCCGTTTCACAGTACCGCTGAGCTGGTGGAATATCCCAGCTGCTTATGAAAAGGGTTGTTTTCCTTCATCCCCAAACCCCAAAGGAAAATGTGTTCTTGTTGTCAGAGTGGAAACAAGTAACTCTTTCCTTGGGTCATTCTTCTTTCGGTGCGTAGGGGGGTCAAGCATGGGGAGAGGAATGCGTATGTTGCCAGGAATAAAGGGAGTGGGAAAGCAAGACTGCTTTTTTTTTTTTTTTTTTTCCATCGCAGCTGGTACCTAGATCAGCTTAAGTGCATTGTGAAAGCACATTTCTAAACTGAATTTCCTGAGATGAGGGTGTTTGTGCTGCTGTTCATTCTGCAGGGGAGTGAGCGCAGTGAGGCTGCTCTGACTAGGTGCTTGGTGCTGAGCTAAGGTAAATAAGAGCCTATAGCGGTGGTGAATGCAGTCCTGTTGAAATGTCCTTCATGGAGCAGTTGAGGTTGGAAGGGACCTCTGGAGGTCACCTGGTCCAAGCCCGCTGCTCAAGCAGGGCCACCTAGAGCAGGTTGCTCCTGACCATGTGCAGACAGCTTTTGAGTATCTCCAAGGACAGAGACTCTACCACCTCTTGCGGTAACCTGTGCCAGTGCTCAGTCACCCTCACAGTTAAAAAAAATAAATAATAATTAAAAAAAAATATTAAAAAAATAAAAAGCTTTTATTGTACTTTCCAGCTGGTCAGTCCCCCCTAGCGCATGGGGTTGTGCCTCCCCAGGGAGGGGAATCGTATGTATCTGATTGTCCTTCTTACTCGTTGCTAATAGTAATGCGTTACGTTCCCTCTATGCACACTCATTTATACCTTACTATTACTCTCAGTCTGGGAGGAAGAAACGTAAATGCTTCTGCATCTCTCTTTCTGTTTTTTGTTTTCCTTTCCAAATACCAGGAAGTATCTGTCCTCCCATTTGAAATGGGAGCCTTGGTAATTTCGTGACAACTGCTGATAGTCTCTGTAGCATGTCAAACGAATAAATTACAGTGTAAGGAGACGAAGAGTTCTGACATCTTAATTAGCAGTAAGAGGCAGCAGGTAGCTGAAGAATCTCCCTGGATCTGTGTCTCTTTTTCAAGGATGGTGTCTAACTGAATCACAGAGGTTTTGAGAGGCAGCATCTTGCTGGTGCTTAGTGAACAGAGGAGAAACCAGAAGAATCTGGAGCGGGGTGAGGACAGAAACTGTCTGCTGTTGCATGGCCATGCTTTGTATTCTTGTGGCACTTTATGTTGGGGTGGGAAAATTGTTTTTAGAGAAATGCATGCTTTTAACCAATACATTTGACTTCAGGGATAACTTAATTTGCTGTTTACCTGAAAGCTCTTTCTGCTGAAGAAGAGGTACATGATGGCAGCTTTGCCTTGCAAATTGGATGTTCTCCCATGCTAATGGCCATGGCTGACAGGCGCAAATGTTTCTTCAGCTTGCCAGAAGGAAGCGAGAGAGATTGCTCGTGGCTGCATTCATTTGTAGATATTACACTTCATAACTTCTTGCAGTGCTATTTTTATAGAATGGTGTGCTCAAAAGGGGGAGGGGAGCAGGTGCAGAGCCCATGCCTGAGGGTGCAACTGGGGTGCTGGAGGAACAATGTGCTTTGGGAGGCAGGGAGGGATGTGCGACAGGGCAGTATGGCATCAGCTCTTCAAACCTGTCGGCATCTAACAAATTCTTGTGAAGTCTCTCTCCTTAGAAAACAATTGATTTGGGGTTAAGCAATTCATAGATGGTAACTCAAGAGTGCTAATTTGAGGGTTGAAAAGGAGATGCTCTCGCCCAGCTCAGAAGAAAAAGCATGCAAATGAAGGTCCTAGAGAACGCTGGAGTGCTGAACTCCTAAATGTCATCCTTACCAAAGTAAGGGAAAACCTGTAGTCATTCGGAGGAAGAGGAGAGAAGCCAAATAAGCAACTTTCAGGAGTATGGAAAGATGGGCCTGAACACTGGAGTTTCTCTTTGAAGGTGAAAGGAGGCACTTGGGCATGCTCCCTCCCTCCCATTTGTTTCAAATGCGGAGAGCGAGAAGCTTTGCTTTTCTTAAGGAAAAGCAAATTTTAGGGAAGGCAAGGAGCCAAGCTTCTGTGGATCAGAAGTATTTTGAGAGAACTCTTCATAAAGGCGAAGGAATTCCTTTAGTGACAGGCTGGGTAGTAAATGCTGTTGCCTTTTGACAAGGATAATGTGAAGGTGAGATTTGGGACTCTATACTCTTCTCTCCTGGGAGAATATTTTAAGCATCTGGGATGTTACGAAGTAAACTACAGCAGTAATAGGGGCATTCAGTTGTTTAATATTTGGAGGGAGTGCAGAGCATGCAGGAAAATGAAAAAAGAAGTGACATTAAAACATTATTGACTGTGAAACAAAATGAAGTTTATTATTGTCTGAGAGTGAGTGATCGCGCAGGGAATAACATTTGACAATTCTAAGAGTGAGCCTGGCTGTTGAACATGTAGGACCTGAAGACTAAAGGATGATAATAAAAAGAAATACAGAGGCTGCAGGGCATAATGAACTATGTCAGAAATTTCCTGCCTAGCTTTGTCGCTCAAACAATTTAATTTCCCCTCCTCTTGATAGGTTGGGAACACATACCAGCTAAGAGTTCAGCACTCTGAAATTGTGGTGATGCTTCGTAGCTTTGGTACTAGCATGACAATGCTGAATCTTTTAGAGGTTTGGGAGCAGTACTAGAGACACCAGGGTAAATGGTGTGTCCACACATGTATTTTAAGGGCTAAAAGAACAGAAGAAAAAAACACACATAGGAATCTTGGGAGACTTTGCTTTTTGTGCAAGTCTATACTAAATCTTACAGTGAGTACCTGTGGTTACAGCTTCAAAGCTCAGGCTGGGAAGGCAGTAATGAAGCCATCACTGCTTTTCATTGGAAAATATAAAACTAGGCATCGCCTTGGGCATTCCAGCAGGCCACTGTAAATGCTGCTGTGTGTTGTAGTGCTTAACCAGACCTGGAACCAGCAGTAGTGATGTAAGTCACTAGGGCATGTATTAAGTGGGCTGTAGGAAAGAAGAAACTCCTGAGGATAAGACACGAAGAGCAGTGCAAGTTAGAAGAAGTGCGTGGGCAGACCAACACTTCCTGCCTGCATATTCCCAATATAAGTATAATCTGCCAGGGAGCTTCTGCTTGTGTATTTTTTCCTGTAATGATAAGCGTAATGATGGTATGCTATACGAAGTACACGCTGACCTGAGAGTTGGAAAAGGGCTGGGAAGGTTCCGTTCTGACCTTGGAGGAAAAGAAATAGTTTATCAAACAGATTCACAGGATGGGCTCTATCTTAAGTACAGAAAAGAGAAGAACCTGTGGTGCTACTGGAGCTCTGTGCTGTTCTGTGGGGTTAGTCAAAACTGGTATCTCCTTTGGGAAATACAAGGATCTCGGATTATAAGGGACTCTTTCTCTCAGGATCTTTGCAGGAAAATAGTCAAACTATAATAAGCAGTAGGTGTGTTGCACAAAGATTTTTGAGCCCCCGACAGTTGTTTACCATTATGAATCTGAACCAGCAGGACAGTCAGCTCAGTCTTTCCCTTGTACATCAGCATGTGTTGTTATTCACCTTTTACATCAGGTACACCTTGATCCCCCCAGCTTCTCCAAAGCCTGTGTGAAGTAAGGAGGCTGAGCACCACAAGCTGCCGAGCTCTGGGACCTGTGTGCAGAATGGTTGCCCTGCTGCCCTGCCATCCTCCTTCCTTTTGTTAATGCAGGGTGGTGGTCTTTTCTCTGACCAGAAGTGTGGCTGGCTGACTTCTGGATGCTTGACTCTGTGGTTTTTTGGTAAGGCTTATAGCAGATTAAAGAGTAGTTACAGACTTTAGTGCAGCGAAGTAACTTCACGTTGCTTTCTAGTGGGATGATGGAGAACTGTAGAACTGTAAGAACAGGGAGATCTTGTGTCATGCATCCCCTGGGGCAGGTTTGACTCCACCTGTGGTATTCCTGAAGAGGGTAAACGTTTGTCAGAGGGAGCTGTAGCGTGAGAGAGTTCAGTCTCACAAAGCAGTCTCTCTGGTACCTCATTTTCCTTGCTGCTGGGAAGTTAAAAATATACCTAGCCCCCATGTCCAACCTGAATCTCTGTCGTTAAAGTCCAAGCCTATTGTTTCTTGTCTTCTCAGCGTTCAACGTAGATGATGCATTATTCCATCCTCCTGCCAGCATTTTTAGAAATTTAAATGTTGTGGTAATGGAGATGATCCATGGCTCAAGGACAGACCACTCTAAGGTGGCGTTAAAACTAACGTATTCTAACAATGCTTAATTGTAGACACAGAGAAGGAACTGTTAGAGGAATGTGATATCCATGTAGTATGAGGCTTGCTTTAAAAGAAAGGGAAAAAAAAATCACAAGGGTAGATAACACTTAACACTGTGCAGCTGTAGAATACCAATGCCGTACTGTGGAAAGTAAGGAAGTCGTCTGTCAGTATAAGGACCAGATCTGAGAAGAACCAAAGGATGAAAAATGGCTCTGATCTTGGCGAGGGGGTTGGATGTCTGACTGGGTGCATAATTATAGCAGAGGTACAAGACCTCTTTTGCAGTCAGTACTTGGGAAGCAAGTCACAGGCCACAACAATCTATGGTGATTAAAAGAAATGTCACCTCTTTCATATTTATTGAAAACATTTTTCTTAAAAGACAGTAAACATCTGCTGTGGAAGTGAGCGGCTGCGAGATGGAGCAGCTAGCAGAGATGAGTGAAAGCAGTTGTGTTGGAAGAACAAAGAGCTTCATTGGCGGCTCCTGTCTCGTTTGCCCATGCTTTGATATTTCCCCACTGATTGTGATATTTCCATACCAATTATTATATAAATTGTTCCTGGCTGACCTCTCTACTTAGCCATCCTTAGTTGGCTCAGCAGTGGGAGGAATTTGAAGGAGGAATGAATAGCTTTTTGAGTCGGTTCGGGAAGGACAGTCCATGATGCTGAGGTGGTGGGATGGTGGCAGGAATGGAGGAGGAGGAGGAGGACAGGGGATCAGGCACCCTTGGCAGCACAACATCAAAGCAGAAAGGTGGAGGATAGGGACAGAGTCTTTCTGCAGGTGGCTCCAGGCAGCCTTTCAGTACAGTGAACTCTCTTGGCATGACAAAAAATACACCAAGCACAATACTGTATTTTCCCAGAATGAGGCTTTACAGTAATAAGGGGGGGTGGTGGTGGGGGGTGGTGGTACCACATGTTTTCTTCTGATAGCATTGTTTTTTTCCATCTGGCAGCAGGTTGCAGTGTACAGAGATTGTCCCTGCTGTGACTCATTTATGCAAAAATTAAGCTCAAACCTAGTTTTTATTTGTGTGCGTTAACAAGAGAGTTCACGGGATAGCAGGTGCATGTTGCTAGAAGATTGTTTCTGTTTGGTCTTGTCTGTTGGGGCAGTCTCCCATAGGGATTACATTCGTCTTCGGCCGATGAAAAGTAAGACAGCTGCCTGGGGAAGTGTTCTTAGTGGTTGGACAACGGTGGGCTTGGAAGAGCCTTCTTGAAATACAGCACTGTTTTGTGGATATCAATCCCTGCTTTTTTTCTCTGGATTCCACAACAGGGCTAAGTAAGGGGCTGGTCTTGGCAAGAGATGCCTGTATGCTCCCCAGGGGACAGAAGGGAGAGAGGAAGGGCCATCCTTTGGGAAGCATCATGCCTAGGGGAGACTGAAAAATTAAGCTGAATTAAGATGGAACATGAGCTTGGAGGATGTTAACTGTCCCTGAGCAACTCGCTGGAAGCAAAGACCTGTGCAGGGCATGATGCTCCTGTGTTGGGGTAGAGGAATGGAAACACTGAGGAGGAGCAGGCTGCAGGGGAGCCCTGCTTGCTGGGCCACAATTAACCATATGTGCCCTGTTACTTTGTGAACACAGCCAATGCACGAACTGCTGCAGCTCAAAGGCTGCTTCTGCCTGCCCTGCTGTTCCCCGTGGCCTGCTGCCCGTGAGCTGCAGGTGGTGGCATCGCCCCGCAGTGCTGCCATCCTTGGTGGTGGTGGGTTGCGAGTGTATGGGAGGCAGAAGGGAAGGAACAAATTAACAGCATCAGCTAATCAAGCAACAGAGCCCTTGAACTGGATGAAAATACTGTTCCCTTGTTGTGGGCGCAGCATCCTTTCCTCACCCCGCAGTTGGAGTGGGGTGCAGGTATGCCTGCTGCCTCTATGGCCCTGCTCCAGGGCTGAAGGCGCTGAGCACAGCCGGAGGAAGACTGTGCTGGCACCTGCCTCACCGCAAGCCTTGCGGTGTCTTGAAGAGCAAGGGCCAGCCGGGTGGGGAGCCTGGGCTCCTGCGCTGCTCTTGCCTGAGCAAGCCCCAGACCTGCTGGAGGGCAGCAGTTGCCGCAGCCTGTGATGCATTTGGCGCCTGCACCTGCTCTTGGGTTGTGTGTGCCCAGAGCATCTCTCAAGCTAGGAAGTAGACGCTTTAGCATAACTGCTCTTTAGCACTTGTGTCTGAATTGTCTTCATTACTGGGGACTTTCTGCCAGGTCCTGTGGTCTGCTGCAGATGCTCGTTTGTCATAGCCAAATAGGATTTATGTACATTCCCTTTCCCTTCCCTGCACGCAGGCGCAGGCTCCCGCTTCAGTTCTGAGGGTATTTTGAGGGAACCAGTTCAGTTGGCCACATTCACATCGTGGCCATGCTTCTAGAGATGGCCGTGCTTCTAGAGAAAAAGCCGCAACGGTGCCTTTTTTAGCTTCTGCTGCAGCGTAGCCAATGCGTAGTGTGCAGACCAGATGTGACCTTGTGGCTGAAGAGTATAGCCTGCAATGACAGGTTGCGAAGATGCATGAGGACAGCTGTACCAGTTCAGACTAAGGTTCCACCACCTTGCTCAGTATCACATCTCAGAAAGCTGTAGGCAGACAGCTATGAAATTTCGGAGCCTCCCGAACCTGATATGGTCTATCTATTTAGTAGTCCTCTTTCAAGTACTTGTCCCACTCACATTTCAATTTCCCATATCCACAGCATCGTTCAGCAAGGACATCCCCGGGTCTGCTGTGTGCAGCTGCAAGAACTGCCTCACTTTTTATAAACCTGGTTCTGACCAGTTTTGATTGATGGCTCTTGGTTTTTAAATGGTAAACTGTTGATTCTTGACCATTGTCTCCATGGCATGCATATCAGTATAGGCCTTTACTAGCTCCTCTTAAAGCCATCTTTTTTCCAGGCCAGAGTCCTTCCCTGCTCCGTTATTTCTTACACAGAAGCCATTCCGTAGTGCTTGTCATCATTGTTGTTCTTCTCTGACACATTCTCAGAGGCACCTATAAATGGAACAAACAGTAGCAACAAAAAGAAAAACCTGGATTGTGTGCTGTGTATTTGCGCAAGGGACAGGGAGAGGGATCTCTGTAGAGGGATCTCTCTGGAAGTGTTTTCAGTCTAATAACTGTAGTCAAGGGCACAAAGTATTTTTTAAAGGAAATTTAGGATTAGTATTGTCAGTTATTGACAAATACTGCTTTAGAGCTTCTGAGGGAAGGAAAACTGCTGTAAAGCTGCAGGAGCAGAAACAGCCCCTCAAGCTATGTAATCCATTTGGTGTTCAGCACTGTCAGCCCTACGCTTCTGGAAGATATGGAAAAATAGAAAGACTTCTTTTTAAATTGCTCTCTAATGATTAGAGACCCACGATAATACTCCTAAGAGCTCAAGTTTCTCTTTTAGATTAAAGGTCTACTGGCAGTGATTATTGATATCTGAGATTACTTGATGCAACTTGCTGTGGTGCCTTTGGGTGTGGTGCAGGCATAACACACACTCAGAGATGGGGAGAGTGTTTGCAAGAGGTTTCTTGTCCTTCTGTCTCTAATTTTTATTTATTTTGGTGTGTCAGTACTGTAGCAGAGTTGCTGGGTGCAGAGCCATCCTTTCTTCCATTACGCTCACCTATCCCTTGGGATAAGCCTTGAATCAATATTCTCAGATACGATTTTGCACACCTGTTCTTCTGAAAGAGACTCGAAGGTCCATCTCTTTCCCAAAGAGTAGGTGTTCAGCACTTCCTGAAATGGGGCATCTTCGAAGTGTTTCAAATCCGGCACCTGAAATGACCACACGTGTCTGGAAAACCTGAGCTCTGAACGTCTCCTGGTAGAAAAGTCAGATCTTGCTGCACTCAGCTGACATTGTTGGGAGTGTGCAGATTTTGCAAAGATGAAGTGTACTTGGAAGCTGAGCTATGGAACTCCTGGGAGAGATGCCTGGCTGGCAGGGATGCTTGACATCCTTCCTTGCCTGTAGGTTGAATGGAGAGGCATTGAAGTCCTGGCTGTGGTGTGCCAAGGGAGACGCGAATGGCTGGGTGACTGACGTTGCATTTCCCCCTTGCCTTTCACCTGTGTTTCAAAGCTGCTTCACGTGATGTTTGCCATGGCCCTGAAATTTCCTGGGTGGGCAGATGTAGGGGGGGTACAGGGACCAGGCATCTGCGGGTACCTGGGTCCTGCACAGTGCCTTTGGTGCATGGCCTTGAGTCTTAAGGGCCCAGCTGCACCATCCCATCTTGCTGCGGCTGCCTCCTCTTTTCCCCACGCGCTTCCTGCCTCCCAGATAGGACCTGGGAGATGGGTAAGCCAGCGGAAGTGTGGAGAGCTGCCTGGCTGTTGTTTGGCTTGCTCTTTGCTCAAAAGGCTGCTGACAGTAGTCCTCAAGTTCTCATCTGTAAGTGATCAGGGAATGCTTCCTCCTTACTGCGGGGGATTTGCTGCCTTTTGGAAAAAAACAGATGCACAAACCTATCATTTCTTATTAATTTTAACGTAGCTCTTGGCTCACTACCTCCTCTGTATCAGCCCTTGCATTGTCAGTAAATTATATTGGATTTGCAATTAAAAGCCAGCTGTGCCAGTGCAATACCAGCCAAATGCCACCATAACTGTCTCCTGGGCGTCCTAGGGGAGGTGTGGAGCATACAGCTCTCCTCCAGTGAGCTCTTCTCTCACTTCGAGAAGGCAAGATAAGAGTTTGAAATGGCATCTCAGGCACATTATTTTTGTTAATCAGAACACTTGCTTGCTATGAAGTGCAGATCTGTTCTTGATACTGCATGTCTGTGGATAGCAATTCCCAGAGCTTGAAAACTGCCAAACGCCCTTCACCGTGTAAAAAGTTAACTGTTTGAGGAAAAAAACCCTTGTAGCGGGGAATGTCTGTCTTAGGCTGCTTGTTTTTCTCCTTTCCTTCCTCAGTTAAAATCTTTTAATGGAGAAGTATCTCTGCTTCTGCTGCGTGGTTGTTTTGGTTTGGTTTGGTTTTTTTTAAGTGGTGAAGAGCATTTGTGCCCATCTGTGTCAGAGTAGGAGTGTGTGGCCAGGCAGGGGGAAGACCACTGCGGCTGTACTGTTCCCTGCCCCCCCTGGACATCCACCCCATGCAACCAACAAGCAGTAACTTGCTGCAAGTTGTAGCAAAACCCTGACTGTTTTGTCTTCCTTCCGTGCTGGAGCTGGGTAGGGCTTTTTCTACATTAGGTTCTTGGTCCCTCAGCTGTTTGGGCTCCTGGAGCTAGAAAGGAGAAACAAAGAGCTCTTTGGCTCTTACCTTTCTCATTTTTGCCTGGATCAGGAAGGTGTGGCGGTCCAGGGCAAGAGGGAATATGAGAGGAGGGATGGGATGTAGAAAGTGGGTCTTTTCCGAACCTGGAGCGGGACTCCAGGTTGTAGGTTTACAGGCAAGGTCCCAAAAACTGCCGACAAGGGAAGAAGGAAGCCCACGTTAGTGCTGGCCATGAGTGTGATAGGATTTGACATCTACCAAAAGGCTGTGTGCATCAGGGCACAGAGATCAGCGCTGTGGGTCCCTGAGGTCGTGATCTCACCAGCGAGCTGTGGAAGGGCCAATATGTGTCTCTGATAAAATGATGTATTTCAACAGGACAGATGGAAAACTCCTTAAAAGAATTCCTATGTAGAAAAACCAGCAGTGCATTAAAAGCCTGCAAAACAAGGTCATGCACTCAGCTGAGAAACACCTGAACAAGTGTTGTGTGTGCAACTTTTAATTCCTACCATTGCATGTTTGCCTTGTGGCACAACTTTAATTGTGCCATTGCGTGCAGGCTATCTGTATGCTGTAGCAAGGCTACATGTGCATACAAAAATTGTATTATGGGCTGTCTTTAGGTGTGCAATAAAGATCTTGCCCTTCTTGCTGCTGTAAAACCAGTTCACTTTAAAGGCTGTAGTATTTGCTTTGGCCTTTGGCCTTTAAGGGGTGAGAGAAGAGGCTGTCTGCACCTTAGATGTGTTAGTTGTCTCTAGCGGTATCTTTCCTCAGGATGAAGAGATTGGTACAGCAAACAGTGGGGGGAGTGTTGCCTCTGTTGTTCCTCTCCCTGTTCCTTTTGAACACGCTAGCTTTCCCTGTCCTCCCCTTAAATCACATTATTTCATAAAGAGTAAAAAGAAACATAATTTGGAGCAGCAGCAAGCTGAGCCCAAGTTAATAGTTTGAATTGCACTCCATCTGTTCAGCTGCACGGCCTGATGGATGTGCTGAACCCATTTTTCACAATTTGTTTTAAGCTGGTAAGAACCATCTCTCCTGGCTCCGGTCCAGGCTGGCTGTGGAGAAAAACTTCCTATCTGGACATCCATGTCCAGAGGGCAGGATTGACTCAGTAATCCCCAGATGCCGGGCTACCTCTTCCACCCGCAAGCTGCTAGTTTTTTGAAAGGTTAAATTCTTCTCTGGACTTGAACGTTGTCAAAAATTAGAGAGGAGGGGGGAAAAACCCCAAGGTGCGCGCACACACACACACATACACAGAGAGGATGAAATTTGCAAATGTGATTATGCAGGACCCGCTTTAAATCGGCTTATTGCTGTTTTATGATGGCAAGCAAGCAGTCACGGAAGCCAGGGTGATTGGCCTCGCCATTCGCGCATGCTGCTGGTAACTCAATAACCGATGAACACCCACCGTGGTCTCCAGACCTCGAGCCTTTGATGTAGCAACAAACAAGATAGATAGCTGTAATTTATCTGGCCCCTGGAGGGCTGTGCTGGTAATGTGCCATGAGCCCAAGGGCCAGCCATCCATAATCGGTGTAAAAAATACAGCAGGATCGCAGTCGCCGTGCTCTGGGATTGTCTTTGTTCTGTGCCACACGAGTCTGTGTGTGTACAACGTGTTGTACTGGGTCTTGATTTCCAGCAGCCAGGAGCGGTAAGTCTTAGTGTAACGTGCCCGCTCCCTCCCTTAACTTTAATTGGTTTTGTTACGTACTGAATATACTCCTTCCAAGTAGACTTGGGAACGCAGTGCCGGAAACGTGGTATTTCCCCGCATGCCTTTACAAGCGAAACAGACTGGAGAAGGTGTGCTGGGTTTGGGGGGAAAAAAAAGGGATTTTGTGGTAGCTGGAGTCTCCGGCGGGTTTGCTGATGGAAGGCAGGTGCTTACGGTGTTGCAGTTGGGTGGCCTGGAAGCCAACGGAGAGGGAGCATAGCATCCTGGATTGCATGTGGAGCATCCTGGATTGCAGGTGGGTCTGTCTCCTGGTGCAAAATATTCCCGACTGGGCTATGCCGGGAGAAGAGGGAGTTGCTGCCCAACCAGGGATAGTAGGTAGGGTTTGAAGACCCTAGTGATAGGGTTGGAAAATAGGAGTAGTACTGAAAACGAAGCTCTTGTCAGCTTGACTCTCTGGTTTGTTGCCATGCGATGCAGTACATTTTTGTGCCTGGATTCTTCCTGTTACCGAAGAAAGGTTTTCTGTTACCTCAACACTGGTTCTTTCACGGGGTGTTTTAACAGACATTTCCCTTAAGCCAGCAAAAAAACCTGCAACGTGGCTGAGGGGGTGCTGTGCCGGACTTTAAAATGGGGTGTGAGGGCTTGCCTTGCCGAGCACGGCTGTGGGAAGGGGTGGGATGGGTACATCTGGGGGGAGGCATGGAGGCTGCCTGTCGGGAAGTAACACTGGACTTCTCTCCTCCCGCAGGCATGGCCTTGGCCCAGCGGCAAGTGGCGGTGCAGGAAGGACCCCTTTACCGCACGGAGGGGTCTCACGTCACGCTGTGGTGCAAGGTGAGCGGCTACCAGGGCCCGACAGAGCAGAACTTCCAGTGGTCCATCTACCTGCCCTCGGCCCCTGAGCGGGAGGTGCAGATCGTCAGCACCATCGACCCCTCCTTCCCCTACGCCATTTACACCCAGCGTGTGCACAGCCGGGGGATCTACGTGGAGCGGGTGCAGGGGGACGCCGTCCTGCTGCACATCACCGAGCTGCAGGACCGGGATGCTGGGGAGTATGAGTGCCACACGCCCAACACCGACGAGAGGTACTTTGGGAGTTACAGCGCCAAGATGAACCTCGTGGGTAAGCTGTCCTGCTAACGCCTGGCTGGGGCAACAGGGTGCCAGCGTGTTGCACAACACATCACACACACACACCCCTCCCCCCATGTCCAATGTAGTCCACATAAGCTGTCGGGTTAGGGAGAATAGGAGTAGAGAGCAGGCGACACGGTGGTATGAATTGCGGGAAATCACCGTGTAGAGACATAGGAGATACCAAGCTTTGTCTGCTAATAAGGCCCTTACAAAGTATTGGCACCAGGCAGCATAGCCAGGGAGAAGAATGTTTGAAGCCATGGCTGAAAGCAAGAGGGGTGCGGAGCTGATTTGCACAGCAAGAGTGGGGTAGGGAGGCTGCTGCAGATGACACAAGCTGCAGAGAGAGCTGTGTGCCAAAGGTGGCAAAATAGTGGAGCCATAACAAGTAGCACGTGAAGCGAACAGGAGAGACGGTTGTTTTCAGGGTCTTAACAGAGGGTAGTGCTGCTGAATGTGTCCTGGAACCAGCACACTGATCAAATAGAGCTGCAGATGAAAGGGGGGGGGGGGGGAGTTTTTTGGTGTTGGAGGGTTTTTTTGGTCTGTTTTAGAAAAACCAAAACCAGGTTCTTTAAAATCTGGGGTATTTCCGTGGCACACGTCTGGCTAGCTGATTTGACCTTTTCAAGCTTCAGCTTGTTTTCTGTATCTCAAAATAGGATTGAAGTCTCTTAACTCTAACAGCAGTGAAATAGCTTCCATCAAACTCTTTGGGTGAAGGACTCCTAAAAGAACTTCTCTGCATCAGAGATACCCCTTAAGCAGATTGAAGCCCACTGACAGCAAGCTTGCTTTCCTTAGGAGACATTCATGAGCCTACAGGTCTCTGGTTTGGAAAACACTTTGGCATCATCCAGACGTGCTAGCCAGTTAGGGTGTTGCCAGTGCAGGCCAGTGTTGACACAAGGAACCTGTTGTGAAAAGAGAGGAGGTGTACGTTTAAATCACAGTAGCCCTCCTTTTTTGGGTTGTGCTTCTTGCCTCCAGTTTGTGTGCACCTTGACTCCTTCCCTTCTGAGATGCCAGCCCAGCCACTCTCCCAGGTGAAGCCCCACAGCCTGGATGCAGGTGCTTATTTAGGTGCCACCTTTCCAGCTGATGTCCATGAGCAGTCAGGATGTCTGAATACTCTTTTCAGGTTTGATTGATTATTTTTTTTTGATTTTTTTTTTTTTTTGGTGTAGTTCTGTGATTTGCTTCAGGTGTCCAGGTTTGTGGTTCCCCCTTTAGTTTAAACAAGACTGAGTCAGTGCTGCTGCTGTAAAGTCATCTCAGGGAGCAAAGCCCACTGAAAACCAACACGTGGTGAAAAACAAGTGCCTGGGGGCGTGGTGGGGTTGTGGCGGTGGAAGATCCCAGTAAGGAGCTGGGATCCTTACAGGAGAGCCGCTAGAGCAGGTGAGAGTACCTGCATTGGCTGCTGGTGTGGGTGCACTCGGACCGGGATGTGGGCGAGCGTAGCCAGCGTGCCTGATGGCTGGGCAGTGGGAAGCTCCTCCGTTGCTCTCCCTGGGGGCTGGGGAGCCAGTGCCCTACTGGTTTTAACCATAGCTCAGCAGCTGCTTCCAGTGGCCAGCCCAGGGCTTGCTGGGTTTAGTGTGCTCTTGCTCTGTCCTACCCTTGCCACAGCTATAAGGCAGGTAAGATGTGGGACTCGGCAGACACCCATGTATAGTGCTTTGAAGACACCCGTGAATCATGCTTTGAGGACATTGGCTTCGGGGCTTGCTTCTGTCGGGGATGCTGAAGAAAATTGATCTAAAGTAACTTTTAGTGGATTAGTTAAATCACATTATGTCCCTTCATGGATGCTTGCGCTCAGAATTTGGGGCCCTAATTTGGTTTAGCTTAATTCATTTCTGAAAAGTCATTTCAGAAGCGGCTTAGGGTCACTTGCATTTTAAATGTGTGTATCTGCGTAGGTGTTTTCTGTGGTTCTACCAAACTGACCGAACCTGAATTTTTCCAGAGTGCCCCCTGTAATGACCTGCAGACCACAAGCCCTTACAGTGGGCCTCCTCTCTGGCTCCCATTCACATGAGCTGGTGCTGACTTCAGCCCCATCGGACCCTGAAGTCCTGCCAGGAAAATGGGCTCCTCTCGTTTTTTCCCCCTCTCATTTTAGCTGTAAGCTACAGGTCATGGGTTTTCAGGCAGGCTTTGTTGCAGCAGACTATGCAAGAAGAGGTACACGGGAGCCAAATGAGAGTTATTGTTCTCATTTTCTCAGAAACAGAACCAAACTTTTTTTCTCTTTCATCCAGTTATGAATTTTTAATTGACTCATTAGATTGAGTGGCTCTTGTTTGGCAGCAGAAAAGCCTGGAGGGAGACAGGTTTGTTAGCATCTCTATTCTCTCTGTTTATGTGTGAAATGGATGGGTTTGAAGCAGTGTTGATTTTAGACTTGCTGCTCTGGGAGCTTCGGATTGTTGTGTCCTGTGGTTTGAGGGAAGAGCTGAAGCAAGAGTTTCTCCCCTTTTCACCCAGGCGATATGGCCCTGTGATGGGGGAGCTGCATGGGACACTGGTGTCTGCACTGGGATGTCTCAGCTTGCAGCAGAGCAGCTGGGATATGTCTTTGCTCCTGCCATCTGAGCACAGCTCTGCAGCTGCTCAAATGTGGTCTTGTCAGGTTCAAAGATGTGCTGGTTGGGCTTGAAAATCCACTTCTATCCACCTCATGAAGAGCAAGGATGGTTGATTGTCCCTCTGCCATTTTTCTGTCTCTGCTGAACATTACGTTTTCTTCAAGATCTTGCCCAAGATCGAGTAGTACCAAGTCTGAGAACGTGATGTCTCTGATGGCCTGGAGTAAGAAGTGCTCCTCAGGCACTTTGTGTGGGACTGTTATCTGAACTGAAGGATGCAGCACAAGCACTAATCTCACTGAAGCTAGGAATAAGGCCAGTAGTGTGGTTCAAGGGCCTTCTGCATTGGGGAAATGTGTATCAAGGCTTAACCTTTTTCACTGGTCTTCAGTTTCCTTCAGTTGCTTCAAATATGAGTCTGTCTGTATCGTGCTGCCCCTCTTCTCATCTCCTCCTGAGCTACTTCATTGGGAAGGGGAAGTTACACCTGGGCTGTAGAGATGCGTTAGGGGGAAGAATTTAACTTCTCAGTCTTGAGTTGCAGGTGCTGAGGGAGGTGGCAGAAAAACAAGATGGGTGCAACTCTTCAGGATGTTGTGGAACCGTGGCCTTGTAATTGATTTATGAGAAAGGATTAGCCCATGTTCAAAGTGTGCAACTCTGTTGTTTGCCTTTGGAGCTCAGTTCCCTGAGGCTGACACAAAAATTGTTGAGGCTAGTTCGTGCTCTTTTGCTCAGGGTTGGGAGAAGAGGTTTTTAGAAGATCGCACAAGTGGTTTCCCACTAACACCAGGCATGTTGCCTAAGATGTTCAGGCACTATCTGCCATCAGAGGACAGAAAGGGACAAATCTGGAGAGCAATCCATCTTTAAGTGCGTCCTTCTCTAAGTTGGGTAAAGAGGGAGCCTAGATGTTAGACTTGGGCTGGGCAGCTGATGTTGAGTGAAACTAATTCTTCCAGTAGTGGTTAAAGGCTTGGCTGCTTTGGGAAAGTTCCCCCACAGGGCTTCTAGGCAACTGATGAAAATTTTGGCTTTGTGGTTGAATTGGGAAGACACTTGAGCATACTGAAGAGGGGACTTAAAGAACTGGATTGATTAAATG
The DNA here is from genome assembly GCF_023634085.1 of Falco cherrug. NCBI lineage: Eukaryota > Metazoa > Chordata > Aves > Falconiformes > Falconidae > Falco > Falco cherrug. The sequence continues at coordinate 113,977,811 of NC_073698.1, read as the reverse complement.
GGGATCTGAGGACCCCACACACACCTGACTGGCAGCTGGATCAGTGTCCTGGCCTGCTTGTTGCTGGCTGCGAGAAGTACATGGGCTGCTCCTTCGCTTTTTGAAGAAGTTAAGGACAGCAAAGAATTTGCAGGTGAAAGAAGACAGCATCCCAGTAACATAGCATCAGCAGTGGCAGGACAGCAGTATTTTCCAGGCTGTCAGTGGAATTATCCCTTGTCTTAATAACTCTTGAAATACGGGCAGAAGAGGAGGTTTCTGTGCAGTAATTTAGGTGATGAAGCTGCAGGGGTGCTGTGCAATCTGAGATGCTGGTTTGTGCTTCTCTTCTTATGTTGATGGGTAAACAAACTTGTGTTTTGCTGTAGGGTAGAAGTGAGCACATGGCAGTTACTTCAGAGTGCATGAGTCACTGCAAATTTGTACTCCACTATATCTCTGCAAGGAGTCGTTTGCGTGTCTGTACCCTTACTTAAGATAGCATCGAAGAGGCCCAGTTCTAACCTCTTCAGAAGCTTCAGACTTTTATGTCAGTGGTTTTTTTATCTGTGCTCCCAAAACTGTGGAGCTCTTTTTCAGAGTAAGTCATTTGAGAGAAGAAATCAAGCTTTGAGGTTTTTCTTAAAACAGGTAGTGTCAGAGCAGGAGAAAAGGTTTCAAAGCACTTGAGGAGTGGCAGCTCTTGCACTCTTTTATTTTTGGGGAAGCAGCTGTACAGCATCAGTCCTAAACAAGTTAGAGCAAAAAAATTAAAGGGGTTTGGATGGAGGGAGAGAGCACAGCCTCCACTGTGGTACCACAGAGTGGGAAGGAGCAGTTTTGGTGCAGACTTGAGAAACCAGCAGCACTCACAGGGTTGTCTCAGTGCAGGTAGGAGCTGCTGTGGAGCTGGTAGTGCCTGCAGTGATGGTCACTGGTGTCTCTTTCCTGCCAGGCTTAGGTGAAAGGGGGGCAGAGAGGATTCACACAAGCAGGTGCTATTCAGTGGCTCCCCTGTCCACCTTCTCAGCCCTGCCACACTTCTGCTTTCTGCTATTTCTTACTGGCCTCACCTTGCCTGGGTAGGTCGGTGCCTTGATCCTCTGCCCTGTTCCCCTGGGTCCTGCCTAGCTGTGACAGCTTGCAGGGGCTGAGGGTGTTTTTCTTTTTGGCTGGCAGCCCCATTGTGGCAAAGTTTCAGCATCGTGCCTGGCTTGGGAGTGATGGTGGACAAGGACACTGGTGGGCTGAAGCACCAGCTGCCACTCTGCCGGAGGTCAGTGCTGGCTGCCTCTGAGCTTGGTGGGGGACTCATCTCCAAATGCTGAGCTGCCTGAGTCACTTGCAGCTCTCTACAGCCCAGAACTCTGCCCACGGGTATGTCGACCATGACATTAGGAGTGTGTCTTGTAGGGGTCCTCTGTGGCCTTCAACTATGGCAGGTAACTACGTGGCTAGCTGCAAGCCTGTGGCTGAGATGGGAGGGGTAGCTGGAGGATGTATCTGGGAGGCTTTGGTGGCCCAGGAGGTAGAAGAAAGATTTATGCGGACTAGACACTTTGCACTGGAAGGGAAGGAGCTGTGTGTGTCTCAGAACAAGCGTTCAAGAGAAGAAAACAGGCCTCTCTTGTTGCACTTGCAACTAAAAATCTCTGTGGAGAGCTAAAGGGCATGTAGCAGACAAGAAAGAACAAAATGAACTTTTATTGGCCCATACCACCTGCTGCTGCTTGCTGCCAGCAGCTTCTCCTTTCCTTCATCAGGTGCTCCCATACGTGATCTGTCTGTGTGCAGAGCAGAGGAAGAAAGTCACGTCACAGGTTTGCCATGTTTGGGAGAGCATCATCTGTTTCTGGGAACTTGGGGGTCTCAGGATGAGAGCAGTCATTTCTGCTCACGTGGAGCACGTAGACCTCGGTAGCTGCAGGTTTGTTCCAGCCATCAGCTGGGCTGAAGGTGGCTTTGCTTGAGGGAGTTGGTGAAGAGAGATGGCAATATTGCAGACAAGGATCTACCAGTTTTGATAGAAGTCTTTGGGGGCTCTTCTTTCTGGGCTACCTCTTTCTCCTGAGAGGCAGGGGAAACTGTGTCACTGTATGTGGGCAAGCAGCTCGTGTCCTGGGTATGCCAGGCTTTTTGTAGATGAGCAACAGCAGGCAAAAATGGAAATGAGAAATCCGTGCTGCCCTGCGAAGTTGCACAGGCTCCATCTCTGGGAGGCTTCAATACCCAACAGGATCAAGCTCTGAGCAGCCTGGTCTGACCTTGCAGGGTCCCTGCTTGACCCTGTATTTCAGCTACAGATCCCCGAGGTTCCTTCCACCCTGAATTGTCCTGTGATTCCATGATGAACTGCTTGGCTGCTGTGCAGCAGGAACCACTGTTAGGCAGCATTTTGGCAGGAGGGTGTTTAAGGGAAGGTGTAAAATGTGGTGATGTCAGTGCTAAATAATGGCATAACGTTGGTGATCTCAACCAGGTGAGAACAGCAAGGACCTGTTGTACATCCCCAAATTCTTTTTTCTGGCACATTTTTTGTATTTCATAGGTTTCTTATTTCTGTAGAGAATGCAGGAGTTTCTTTCTCTGCTCTGGTGTATGAAGGTAGGATTTTGAGATCCTAAGCACCGATGTTCTAATCACTCTGAGGCTATCTCAGCAGCTTTGCTACCTCTGTGAAGGATGTGTATGCTTTATTTGGCCAAGCTGTCAGTTAACCAAAGTGAGTTCTAGGACTGGCGGTGTTGAAATTCCTGCTTCGTGAGTTACATTCATCTTTGCCTGTTTGGACCGTGCTTGTTGCAGTAATTAGCTCCCCAGAGGAGTAAAATGTCCTTCACTTTCAAATTATCCTTCAGCTGACATTAAAAAAAAAATATATATTTAAAAATCAAATACCTTCTCCTAGGTGGTCCTTTGCAGCTAGACAGAGGGTATTTTGTTCTTACTGTCCTCCTTTACATACCTAAATCTGTAGTAGCCTTGAAAAAAAATTTGACCTATGCTACTCTGCTTTTTCTTCCTGTTCCAGCTATGGATGGAGAAGGCAGTGTTTGCCTGTTAACAGGGGAGGAATGAGGAGGGGTAAACACATTTATCTCGGGCAGTTTCTATGGGCACAGGCTGGGGAATTGCACCAGCAAACCAGAGTACCCGGTTTCTGACGTTGCCTGCAGTCCCCTGCTGCTCTGCATTGGGTCCTATCATGCTGCCGACCCGCTGCATGTCCCTGGGTACAGCGCGCTCTGTCTCCCTCACCGTTTTCCAGCTGGTAAAATTAGGGATAATAGCATACAAGCCTTTCACAAAGTCTGAGCTAAATAATTGTGAAGTGCTTTGAGCTCCTCAGATAGCGGGAGTTAGAAACAAAGGCTTATATTTCAGCTCTGCCTGGTAATGATGCTGAATAGGATTCATCTCCAGCCCTGCTTAGCGGCTGAGTTACCATCCCTGGCGGCATTTAAAAGACGTGTAGATGTGGCACTTGGGGACGTGGTTTAGTGGCGGACTTGGCAGTGCTGGGTTAACGGTTGGACTTGATGATCTTAGAGGTCTTTTCCAACCTAAACCATTCTACGATTCTGTAGCTGCCTAAGCTCACCCCGTTTTGCCCTTGCAGAGGCTGGGGGGCCAGGCGGTGCGGGTGGTCTGCGGTGCCACAGGCAGCCCTGTGGCTGGTGGCTCTGGAGCTGGCAGGGGGGCTGCGTCCTTACAGCCTGCTGCGGCATGGGGGTGCGTTGAAGCCAGTGCAGAGGCTCCTTGCCCCTTCCACATTTAAAACTCCTCCTGGTAAGAGGAAGGCACTAGGACCCGTTTAAATTTCCAGTCTTTTTTATTTTTAAAGTTTGGCTTTAGTCATATGCAATCCATCAATGAATTGCATGGGCTAGTTATTCCTTGCGCTTTCTAAAACTCTTTTTTTGTAGACAGCATTCAGGTTATTACTGAAAGCTTCTAACAGAAATCTCTGCACGTGTCCTCGCATTGCTAGACAAGGTTCATTCATTATTTTGTGCATCTTTATCTCATCCCGTTACTATATTTTCCTGCTGAACACTTCCAATTATTCCTGTTTTGTTGCCGTACACCAGCTCCTATTCTTTCCTGTTGGAATTGCTTGCCTAATTTTTACTTTCTTATTGTTGTATTACATGACATCACTTCTGCATCTTTATCTGCACCGGAGAAATGGAACAAATTTTAGGCAGATCATGCCTGAAAAAATGCATAATCCATTGTATCTGCTCTTTCCATTTTTAGCCATTTTTTTTTTCCTCCCTCGCCTTCCTACCCTGTCCCTCAAAACCATGGGTAACTTGGTGGCATGACATGCTTTGTGGAGAGGGCTCTCAACTGTGGAACTGATTCTTTCCACCCCCCCCCCCTCTGTCCACCTACCCATTTCTCAAAAACCTGGCGTTGGACACATTTGGGACGCATCACTGTATTCCATGGTTTTCCTACATTGTCCCTTTTGAGGTAGAGGTACTTTTTTAAATTTAGCTAGCCTGTGGAGAATTACAATAAGAATACATGTCCTTTTTTTTTATGCGTGTCTGTACGCTTGTACCTATGCATTGTAAGGAAAAAAAAAATATTCTAAAATGCATTTCTAAAAATGTAAATGAATGCAGCCTCAGGCAGTTGCTCAGCCCTCTGCTCACCAGTCTAGGCTGGTCTTTAAAATGAGCCTGCTCACTTCCAGACTTTCTATGTCCCTTACTTGTCAGGAAGGGAGGCGCAGAAGCCCAAATGCTGACTTGCCTTCAGACTGTGAAGAGCTGTAGTGTTTTGCTTGGGTAGGTTTCTGTGCAGTGCCGAGCCTGCATAGTAAAATAAGACCAGTCAGTTAAAATGATCTTTGAAAACTAAAGCTGTCTTTCCTGCAAAAGCCTGTTTGCTGAAGGCTCGGAGTCTCGCCCTCTGGTCTGCTCTGTCACGGGCTCCAGCCATGCTTGGCTCTGCATGGCCGTCTGTCTGGTTGATGGGACTGTGGCTCTTGCTCTTCTGCTGAGCCCTTTGCCTCTTCGGTGTCGGTGGGGCTGGAGGCTGTGAGGCTTGGGGTCCTCTGCTGCCCTGAAAGGAGTGGCTGCCGAAGCAACACTGCTCAGCCCACACGTGCCTTTCACTTGTCCTACCAGCTCTGCTCCTATGCTTTGCCAATTCCTGGTAAAATGAGGTATTTGGTAATCTTGAATGTCTTATTGATTTATAGGATGCCTCTCAGTCTGTCCCTCTGAGACAAGTGATCGATGGTGTAGGCTGTTTGTGTATATTCTCATAATGTCTGGGTGTTACATGCCAATAGGAGGTAAAGGATGCAGAGGTTTTTACCTAGGATAGAAAAATCTTTAGCCGGAGATCCTGGTGCATGTGAAGACCAGCTCTATCACGAGTGGTTTACTCACGACCCTTGGTTCAAATGTTGGGGGCTCCATCCTTTCCAGGAAAGTGTACTCAGCATGTGAGGCAGATCTTCCAGGTCAGGCTCTGCTTGTTAATCATGAGAAGCAGAAGGTTGTCTGGTACTAGAAACAGTCTGATGCCACCTCCCATCCTGAATTTAACATTTCTTCCCAATCTGCTCCAGGCAGCCCCCAACCTTTTGGTGTGTGTCGTCCCCCCCCCCCCCGAATGATTACTTTTTCACTACATGCATAACTGAGAGAATCTCTGGCAGGTGGAAAAAAATTACGGAGCACAAAAGGAGAGCCAGAAGGAGCCAGGTTGGGTCAGGCGAGCAGGTGGTGGAGTCAGTGGGCTGTAACGTGTGCTGGACGGAGCCTGGTACCTGCCTCCTACCTCCCGCATGCTTGGCAGCTTTGCAGGGGCAGCCTTCCGGCTGGCCGCCTCGCAGGAGGGCGGCTGAGGAGCACCCATCTCTGCCTCCTGCGCCTCCCCATTTGGGTATGGATGGGTACCCGTGGGGCCAAGCGGCCAGCACAGCCTGGTGGCTCCCTGACATGGGGACCTGCTTGCTGACTCGTTGGCAGAGCCTGTTGGCATTTCTGGCAGCTTTGCCGGAATATTGGGTGGCGGAGGAGAGGCACGAAGTATGTAGGTTTCTCTGCTTCTGTGCCTCCAAACAGTCTCTCAGCGTTAAATGGGGAAAGCGATAACTGTGAGCGCAGCTGGTAACATATGGCACCCGTCCCCTGCCTTAGCAATTGCTCAGTGAACTCTGAAAGTGGAATACGGTCCCCGTGGCTCCAGCCAGCTGCAGCGCTGAGAAATCCTGCAATGGAGCAGCCCGTTATTCGATTACCAATGAAAATTTCACGTTCCACGTTGCCTATTTTTCCTGCTGCCTCCCTGGGGAGGTTTTTGCTATGCTTACTCTTTCCTCCCACTCCTTTTTTTTTTTTTTTTTTTTTTTTTTTAAATTGTTTCCCCTGGAGGATTGCTTTATTTGTTCTTTAGTTCCAGCCCCCTAGACTTGGTTGCTCTGCATTTCTGTCAGTCTGCTGCCCTGAGAGGCAGGGGCAGCTGTTTCTGCTGTGGATGCTGATGCTTTTCTCAAGTTGTCTTGGAGAACAAGTAGGTCTAGTGGTGAACGATCGAGTCCCCATGTAGCAGAGGGGGAAGCGCAGTGCCCGTTGCTGAGCCAGTCTGCTTCTGTGCCACAAAGCTGCGTGCTCGCTGTGGTGTGGATGCACGTCTTTTTGTTGATAAATTACAAACCAAACTGGGGGCCAACACGCAGGCAAACTGCAGAGCAGCAGCAAGCCCGAAAGCCCCTAGCAGCATTACCGATTGTACATCAGATCCTTTTTGTCCTGTCAGATAGGATAGCACAAAAGTTGAGAGCCTACTGCTTTCCTCCCACCCCTGGGAGGGCTCAGAAGCATAAGTGGGTCCCCTCTGATTTCGGCTCCTGATGTGCTATTTAGATGTGTTGCTATTGAGCATCCCAGCCGGGGGGAGATTTCTGGTTTAAAGCATCAGAGAGGGTCTTTGCCTTGCTTCTGCTCCCTGCTGGGGGTGGGGCAGGAAAGGGACAGCAATGCTTTGGTGCTCCAGGGGTAGGCTTTGGGTCCCAAGGCAGCCTGTCCCACCTCCTCCTTCAGCCCAAAGCCCTGGCAGGACTGGCCTTTCCCCCACCCTCCAGCTCCTGCCAGGCAGTGCGGGGTTTTGCTTTGTGTGCTGAAGGAAGCCTGACCTACACTGGGAAAGAGCTGCCTCTCAGCAGGGAGAAGCTGGGAGGAGAAATTTTCCATCTTGATTCTGCAGCTGCCCTATCAGTTTAGCCCTATAACAGTTTTACAATCTTTATCTGATACAGGTTTAAGAGGATTTCCCTGGGCACAGTGGGATTATTATTGAGTCAGAGAGCAGTCTCCAGCTGATATTGCTTCGGCAAGTATTTATTTTAAGTGGGTTTAACAGTGTTTAATTTTAAATTATTTTTTTATTGCATGGGTTATAAGTAAATTGTTTATGTTATAAGAGAAGTAGAGCCTGGATAAAACGAAGAAATGTATTATTGCGTTCCAGGCTGGGGGTGGTGGAAGGAAAGCAGCAGCTGGAGGTGGGGAGGAAAGAAGATAAAATAGTAATGTTGAGGAAAATGTAACATTATTCCACGCGGCACTGATTAGTAATACTGCCAAACAGCTGTTTAGAAATAAGAGATGTAATGGGAAGGGGAGCTGGAAGGAACATGAGAGTGCTGCAGGCAGCACTGGCTCATCATTTGAGGAGAGGGTGGCTTCTATCAACCATGTATCTGCCCCTGAAGGTACCACAGGCTGTGTTGCTGCACCCTCCACGGAGCATGGGGGGCTAGGGGTACGTGGGACACCCTCCCCGGCCCTTGTGGGATGATGCCCAGTCAGGTTTACACTAACTAAATGTAAGGTTTTCATGCCACCTTCAGAAAAGAAGAGCAGTGGTGACCATTGGCATCGGGAAAGCTGTGCCTGTAGGAGGAAAGTCTCCTTCTGAGCCATGCCCAGGCTGTTCCTTTATCCTCTCCCTCCCTCCAGCAGGCTTTATTGACAGCGAGCGGCTCTGGGGCTGGATGTGTGTGCGTACACCCAGAAGTTGTGCTGGCTTAGTGAGAGCCGCCTTCTGGCCACCTGCACCCAGACAGCGTCCACAGTCCTTGGAGTATTTCAGAGGATGCTAATGGGATGGGATTAGCCGCCCCACTTGCCCTTGCCGTCAACAAGAGACATTTCCAGAGAGCCTACAAAGAAGAGCAAAGCCAGAGCCAACGGGGTGAGCCTGAACAAAGGCGCTTTTGAATGTGGAGAGAAGCATGATTTTACCTTCTGGCCCTGTGGAGGCGAGAGGTGGGGCTGCTCTGCTCCCCATTTGGAATCTGAATGAGCCTCTGCCTTAAGGGATCGTCGCTGGCCGAGTTGGTACTAATGGGCTGGATGTCCTTCAGTGTCCCTGCGCTGTCCTGCTCTGGTTCCCTGACACTGTGTTTCAACATACTGTGCCCTTTAGGGCTTTATTCCTTACTGTGTACCAGTTAAAATGATAACTTAGGGCTTGCAAGGAAATGTAGCTAGAGATGCCTGCCTTGGGGATGTGTGTCACAGGGGGCAGGGTTTTCGGGACGGGAATGCCTCTGTCCCAGGCGCTGTGTGCTCTGAGCGCTTAACTTTCTCAGACCCTGTTGTTCTTCAGTTTCAGCTGCGTGTTCAAGAAAACAAGATTTTTAGAAAGCGGTTCCTTTACCGAAAGCATTTCAGGACTGTAACTTGTAATGCCATGCTTACTGGGGGTGAGAAGATTTGGAGGGACCAGCTTTTTTACGGCATTGTGCTGCTGCATGGAAAAGAAGAAAAGAGATCCCAAAGCAGCAGGTTGCTTGTCGGAGGGTTAATGTTAGGCTCTTGAGCTTTGTCTGCTGAAGAATTGCATCAGCATGCCACAGATGACCACAGGCACTTTGGCAGTCTGTTGTCACCTTTTGAGCTCTCTCAGGTGTACTGATGCCACCTGTCCGTGGATAGGACTCGTTTCAAAACCGCAGGTGATGGTCGTGTGCCAAGGGTGGCCCACCTGGCAGCACGGCTGGAGGGTGGGGGCACTGGTGCAGCAATGCTAACCTATGGAGAAGGGAAAGCTGGTGGGGAGGTGGGGTTGCCAGAGGCACGAGAAAGTTTGTTTGGAGAGACTCTGTGCTTCAGAAGAGCTCCCTGGCTATGGGTGCTGGCCAGAAGGGCCACCCTGAGAGGGACAGCTGCTCTGGCACAGCCCAGAGATGTACTGTGGCCACAGGGATGCTTCCAGCCTCTTCCTTCTGCAGTGATATCCTGGGCCAGGGTATCGCTATCAAGGGATGCTGCTCAAGCCACACCTGTGCGGTGGCACTGACGAGTAAAGTTAGGAACACTGCCTGTCATCCAAAAAGCCCCACTCGAGGTGTGCAGCAGCTGAAGGTACATGATGCATGAACGTACCTGGAGGACACAGTGGCTGGCACAGGTGGCCCTGGGGATGAGCATCGCTTTGCGTGAGGTGCTCTGGCTTCCAAGCCAGGTCTTGGGGTGTGGGGTAAGCTGAGCCAAAGATGGAGCCCTTTAGCTGCAGTGTGGTCGGGGGGAATCAAGAGGCTCCTGCCCTTGCTGAGGAAAGGGAAGGTTGTGATTGTCCCAGTGCTGGACAGGGCAACGGGAAGGGGAGCAATTGGAGGTGTGCGAGGCGGAGACTGGAGATGAGGGAGTTAAACACAAAGCGGGGGGGGGGGGGGGAGGGGGAGGGAGAAAGAAGGTTAAAAAGGGAGCAGGAAGGAAAGCAGGAACAGGAGCACCGGGAAGGCAAGAAGGAGGAGTGTGGAAGTGGCAGGTGGAAGACTTTGGACAGGAGTTTGTGTTGTGAAGAGCAGCCGGACATGTAGGAACGTGGCATCCTGGAGGTGCTGGAGCAGAGAGAGCTGCACGTGGGGATGACCGGTGAGGGACTGTGGCTGGGGTGGTAGGAATGTCCTTGCTCCCTCCTGCAATGGGAGGAGGCCCCAAAGCTGCCAGAGACATGGGTCCCAGTCTCTTCAGCTGGCTGCCTTCTGCAGGGGCCTTGTGGGAGCTCTTCTCCCATTCTTTCCGTGTGTCCTTCAAGTGCCCTAGATGCTGTTTCAGGCTCTTGACTCCAGAGCAGCCAGTGGGGATTTCAGTGCTTTCTTCCATCAGGGCTGTCGGGGTGCAGTAATTACCTTTGTGCTGCCGCCTCCTACCCTTTCTTCCTCCCCCCTTGTGACTGGGAAGTCGGAGGCAGTGATGGTGCTTTGAGAAGCTCCTTTTGAAGTGACTTTGTGAGTCACAGGGGCTGGTGAGCGGTGGGGGATGAGATGCCGGCGCCTGACACTCTCAGATCATTTCGGCTCCCTTGTGTCTGTGGCCAGAGCAGCGCATGCTGCGTGGCCGTCCTTGGGGACACCAGGCTCCTCAGATCTCGTCTGTTTTGAGAGGCTCCCGCTGAGGATCTGATGTGGATGGAGGGAAGAGGAGAGGAGGAACTGGGACAGCAGAGGTGCGCGGGGCTGGGCAGCAGCAGTGGCTTTTGGTTGTGTCCATGGGGTCAGGCTTAGCCAGAGCCTGTTGCTGTAGGTACGTGCAGCGCCAGCTCAGGGTGCTGCATGTGTGCTGAGCTGCCCTGTGGCAGCAGCGGGATGAGCTTCTGCAGGCAGTCCTGTCGCAGACCCTTGGTACAGGAAGATTGACGTGTCATCTGTGGTATGTTCGTGCCACAGGATGCTCTGGTAGGGCTAAGTCAAGCTGAATAAATACGGACAGTTTGCACTAATAAGATGGTTTAGATGACATGTGTGCTCCAGGAGCCACCCGAGAAACTTCCGCTCCTTGGACTTCTCCCCGAAAGGCTAGATGATGCTTTCTGTTGCTGCTAAAGCATAATGGGTTTGAGCCAGCCACCACAGTCCCAGTCCTATTACTGGTCCACCAAGGTGATGTCCAAAGGGCCATCCATCCTGTCCCTTCTTATCTGCTGGTTGAAGTTGTCATGGCCAAAATGCGGATCCTCCTGTTGACTGCCAGGGTGTAGCACCGTTGTTGAGTGTTCAGGGATGCTGTCTGGAGTGGCAGGACAGCCAGCCTGCCGGTGAAACCCCTGTATGCCAGCCGGAGAAGAGCCTGATTAAGCTTATGAAACCTGACAAGATCATAGCCTAAGGTGGTATTGCTGGAGGCTGCTTGACTGGGAACTGTAATTCCCGCTGCAGCAGCACAAGCAATGAGCGATAGGGATGTGTCACTTGAAGCCTGTCATGACACACGTCTAGCCGTTGAGTAGGGAGCACGTGAAAGTCTCTTGCAGTCGTTAGCCTGCCAGTAGTGTGCAGAAGAGCTGCCTCCCAAAGAGACACTGGCTGCATCTGCCTGCAAATGAGGAGCAGCTTCTTGTTCTGCACTGGGTGATGCCCCATCTCAGCTTCAGATAGGTAGTCCCCTGAACAAACAAATGCTGGCCAGGACACAGCTCCTCCACCTCTGCAGGTACAGTGACCCTTGCAGCCTGGCTGGTGTGTGTAGCCCCCAGAAATAACCAGGCTCTGCCACCTGCGAAGGATATCCCCATAGTCCTGCTGCTCCGTCAGTAGCCTGCGTTGCTTTGACCCCAAGCGAGGAGCTGTTGCCCCTTTGTCAAGGCATGGCAGTAGGTGCCCGAGGGCTCTGCGTGCTGCCTGCTGTAGGTCTGGCAGCTGGTGGACCAGGGGCTGGTGCACGGGGGCCCTGCGACCTGCTCACCATCAGCTATAGCATAAACTCTAAAGCAATGCATCCTACCTAGGTAGGAGCCTACCTGGCTCACCACCTCTGTTGTAATAGCTATTGGAGGGGATCTTCATGCTGTTTGTTGTGGATCTGCGTAAAATCAGAGGCTTATATTTCCTAGCAATCGGTGTTTCTCATGCAGGTGCTGCCCTCGTTCCTGCTGGTCAGATTTGTGTTTGGGAGAAGCAGCAGCTTCTTAAGCAGACCGGCTCTTATGCCTTTGTTTCCTTCAGTCCCACAGGGTTAATCTCCTTCTTGGCGCTTGATTATTTGCTGCTGCAGGGAATGCACATGGGTTTGCCGGGTGTGTGTTTGAAATTCTCATTTTCCTGGCTTTAATCCCCATCTGGGAGCTGTGGCCAGGTCCCAGGGGCTGGGGGCAGGTTAATACCTGAGCCCCTGCAGAAACCCGCTCCAGAGCAGCTCTCTCGCCTCTGCCTCACCCTGCAGCTGGTATCTCCGAGGGAGGTTTTGTAGCGAACAGAGCACTTCCCAAACAGTTACTCAGCATTTCGTCTTCCTTGTGAGGCTGGTGAGCATCAGTATGGCCGGCTTAATAGCAGGCCAGCTGAGAGACAGGGATGGGGGTTTGCAGGGCTCTGTGGTCAGGCAAAGGACAGAGCTCCCCTTCTCTTGCTGCTGCTGTGAGCTCCTCTCCTCCACCTCTGGAATACGCCAGGCATTGGCACAGCTGGCACAAACATTGCTGTACCCCTGTGAGCCACCAGCTCCTCTCCCCTTCCTGCGGCTCCAGCTATTTGCACAGTGCTTCTGTTGGAAAAAGTCCCCAAAACTTTTCAGACCGGTTCTTCATGTTGCTGCCATCTCCTTCTGCCAGGACCCCTGGAGATGTCCGCAATAGCCTTTTCAGCATTCCTCTGCTGCCCCACCGCATTGCTACCTGGGCAGGGTTGTCACACTGTCCCTTTCCCCTCTTCCAGCACCCTTGCTGCTGGTGGGGCAAGGCAGGACCGTTCCCGGTGGAGCTCAGGATGCTCTCTGTCCTCCCACCATGCGTTGCCACTTCTCCCCCAGCCCCTTGGTCTGGTTTCCCTAGCTCCTGCCCCCCCCCCCCGTAAGTTAACCATTGGTTTTTAGGATGCTCTGTTTCCTCTTCTTTTTTCATTTCCCCCCGCCTTCAGGTGCTTTTGTCAGTGCGTAATTAGCTGGCACGGCACTGAGGCGTCAATCCCCGGAGTGCTCTCTCACTGACATTAGCAGCAGACGGTGACTAAAACAAAGAGACAGCTCAGCGCGCGCCACACGCTCACTTTGTACGTCTCGTCCTCCTCGCTGCTGTTGGGAGCTCAAAAGGGATTGCAGATGTGGAATAAATGGGAGCTCTTTGAACAAGTGGCACTGTAATCCCTCCCTGCCCCCGCCCCTCTACCCCCCTGTTTGCAGACATTAGTTTGATTAAAATTGCATGAGCCCACACACGGGTGTATTTTATTTTATTTATTTATTTCCTCCCGGCGAGAGGCTGGTTTGAGGTCTGCCTTGTGGGCAAGCAGCCAGGGGGGTGCTGGGGAATTTGGGGGGTTTTCAAAAACTTTCTCTCTGCGGAGCTTTACAGCCAGGTGCTGCGAGGCTTGTTGTACTGGCAAGACCTGCTTTTCCTGCGGGATGCTAAATGTGAGCACCTTCTTCCCTGCGGAGCCTGAGGTGCTTGCTGGAGGTGCAAGGGTGTGTGCTGGGCAAGGGGGGGGCTTTCAGCGCTGGCAGGCGGCAGCAGCATCTGGAGGGGTGCGGTAGGCTTGCTCTAGCAAATCTTCACCCCAGGCTTTCCAGGTTACTAAGGGCATCTTCACGGCTGAGGGCGGGCGTAAACAGCCAGCGTAAAACCTAGGTGACCATGTGGCAATTAAATAAAAATACTGAGAAAGCAAAAATTGGGGTGGGTTGGTTTTTTTTTCAGCCAGGTTTGCATACCCAAGTTGGCAAGAGGTGAAGTCTTCACTACCATTTTGCAGCAGCCTTCCATCTTCTCTAGAAATGGGGAGATGGCATGGAGAGTTAGATTACTTTGTACGGCAGTTCTGTGCTGCTCTGCAAGCACAGTATTTTTGCCCATGCTGTGGCAGTGCTATATCAAAACTGTCATACTCCTTGGTGGGCACTTACAGGATGGGCTCTGTCTTACTGCCTCACCCAGGGGCATGTACAATTCAGTGTTTGCATGTTTTCCTCTGTTTTGGAAAAGGAAGATGCTATTTTCTTCCCTTTGGGAGGGTTTACTTTTAATGGAACATTTGCAAAGTACAGTATAACTCTTCAGCAAGGGCTCTGTTATACACCAAGTGTGATTTCCTTGTCTGCATCCTTGCTGTGCCCTCCTTGTGCCTCTGCATTTTTCTCCAGGAGGAGCAGCGAAAGGAGCTGATGGCTCCTGCACTTGCTCATCCCAGGGCACTGGGAGCTGTGTGTGGGTTTGATCTCCTCAGACATCAGTGTGTGACACAGGGCTCTGGGGAGCTGGGCACGGGGACCTGGCATCCCTGGCACCAGCTGGCTGCTCTGCCCTGAACTCCTCCAGCTCAGCTGCTCCGTGAGCTGTCAGGTGCGGCTCACAAGCCCCTGTGCTTTTCAGTAGGTGGAAATCCAGTGGGAGCTGTGCCTTGCCAGCAGGAGACAGCTTCCAGCTTCCTCTGCCTCCTCCTCCCTGCCCTCAGGGGTGAGAGAGTCGATTGTGCTGCTTGGAGGATAGTGAGGTCACACGCAATAGAAGTGCAAGACCCTGGATTGCTCAGTGCAAGGGATTCAGAACCCCAGTGGGTCCCCTCTTAAGGCCACAGGAGCCCCCAGCAGCCCTTCTCATCAGCTGGCGTGCGATGTAACCATTGCCTGGTGTCCCCTGGCGCTGAGGCTGGGCTTCAGTGAGACCCCCACATCTGTCCCTCTGTAGGAGTGGACCCTGCTCGGTGATGGGACGAGATGTGCCCCGCAAGAGGTGGTGCCAGTGCAGCCTCCGGCGTGTCTTGCCACAGGGTGCAGTTCTCCAGGTTTGATGGAAGTGTGGATGCTTGCCTGGGCACTGACTGGAAATTTTAGGCCAGCCTGAAAAGGTTAACATAACAAAGTGGCAGGTGAGAGGGAGGCATTGAATTTCAATAAACCAGCAACTGGAGAATGAAATCTCCTCGCTTATAATTCAAGCTCCTGGCTCAGGCGTCCCTCTCGCTTACCTTGGAGCAAATCTGCTGTAATGCATAGGAAACAGCTCAGCAACTGCAGTCCTGGCTGCCATCGAGGTGGAGGCTGAGGTTTGTTAAAGACCTGCAGAGCTCTGTAAAAAAAAATAATAAATTATGATCTGCTTGGACTTAGTCATTACAAGTAAAATATTTGATTAGGTAGGGGCAAGCGTTTTGCTGAAATTGGATGATCCCTTTCATATTTATGCTTGGTTACGCCTACTCCAGATGTATTCAGATGCTTGGCTGGGGGCGAGAGGGAGGTGAGGGATGAAAGGGACTTAGTATGGTGGGGGAAAACAGGAGCAGGGAGAGATTAGAATGGAGAAGAAAGCAAAGGAAACAATTGAAGGTTAAAAATAATAACAATTAGGCTGGGGGGACTGAGAAGAGGCAGAAAAATAAGCAGGGCCTTTGAAGAAAAAGGGAATAGACAGTGAAGCCTCTTATGAAAATTTAAATGGCTGAGTCTGAAGATAAATGAGGAGCCTGCAAAGAAACAATGAAAATAATAATAATAACAAAAAAGCGGAGGACAGGAAGGAGGGAAATATATAAAAGGAAAATGAGAGATTTTTGCAGGTGTATGCTGTTGAGCGTGTCAGCAGAGATGCTCCATAATGTCCTCTTAATAATGTGACAAGTACTGGGGGCTTTGTGAAAACAAACAAAGCCCAAACCTTGCAATTATTTTTCCAGCGAGTGGAAGTTTCCTGAGCATGTAAAGCTGACAGTGTCCTCCTTTTGTAGGTCTCCCTGGCTGCAGGTTACGATCCAGCCTTTCCTTCCTGGGGGGAACTAGATGCCAGGAGCTGCCGCTGTCGGGAGCAAGCACAGGCTCTCCCGGGGCACCGGTGGCTTTCTCTGCAGATGTGGGGAGACTGGAGAGGCAGCAGTTCAGTGCTTGCCTGGGGTTGCACAGCCAGCAAGGTGCTCCCCGCCAGGCAGCAGAAGGAAGGGACTGTGATCTTACCTTAGGGAAGATGCTGCTGTTCTCCACCCAGAAGCGCTGGCTGCAGGGGGCTGTTCGTCATGGTTTCGTCTGGTTTGCTGTGTCCCAGCGGAGGTGGTTGGGGGGGTTCAGAAAAAGGAGCTGTGGTACCCTGCTTGCTAAGGAGGAGCCAATGTCCTGTTGGGCTACCGGAAGGATCTGTCAGAGGGTCACCTCTTCTGTCACTAGTTAGTTCCTTGGCACTGCGGGGAGTTTCTTGGCTTGGTGGGACAGGGCTGTGATAGGTGAAGATGTCAGACCCTGCTGTGGGGAGGTGTGATGTTGCTTGTCTTTGTGGGTGGCCTGCCCTTAACCCATAGGCAGCCAGGTAGAGGTTGTGTTTGCTCCAAGCCTGCCTGGCATCTTCAGCACTGACAGACTCTGTGAGTAGTTAGGCGCAGCGAAATGGGGAAAAGGCTTGAGTTCACTGGCCCTGCTGTCCCTCCTCCACCGAGGTAATGCTCTCAGGAGCGAGCTGGTGCTGCGTAGTTTAGTGGAAAGTCCAGTCTCAGAACCTATCTGAACAGTGCGTTAGTCAACAGCTGGGTAAAGACCACAGCAGTTGCCATGAACTCTAGAGGTGGAAAGCAGATATATGACTCTTTTCCTTAAAGGAGAAAGGTTGAGTCATAGGAACCTAATTGACCATAGCTTAAAATAAAAAAAAAATACAGGAGGAGACCGATGTAGGTGAAACTCGGCAAGCCAGTCATCACTGTTAGCCCCTGTTAGGCTGCTCATCCCCCCCCCCCCCCCAGCTCCACTGCTGTGCTCAGGGTGAACGTGGTACGTTGGTCGGGGACGTGGCTGCCTCTTCCCCACTCTCTGCCTGTGTTTCCAGGGTGCAAACGTCTCACGGGCCATGGGAAAGGGCTCCTGCATCAGACTTGGCTGAAGCCCATGGAAGGCCGTGCTCTCAGCGTTCCCAGCGTGGTGGTGTGCACCTCAGCAGCTCTATGGGTAAAGGACGAGCATTTGTCAGCCTCCTAGGAATTTAATCTTCACATTTTTGTCGTGCTCTTTTGGGGCAGTGTTGGTTGAATTTGCATCGGTGGCATGAAAGGAATTGGTTTTTCACTTGCAACATGTGAGGCAGGTAGTTTTGCATTTGGCCCGTGTGTCTTTTCCACAATCTTATTACCCACACACCCCCTATGTGGACACCCTTAAGTTCCTTAAACTGTCAAAGTAAACTGCATGGATTAAAGTCTGCTGCAAAACTGTTTTAACAGGCAAGTATAAGAGGCTGCATTAGTTTTAACTGAAATCACTTTGCATGGATTTTTCTGGCATAAACCAGTCCTTAATAGATCCGGAATGTCGGAGGATGATCGAGTACTCAAATAAACTTGCAATGAATTTTAAGGGGAAATAGCTTTCTGTCTCTTTTATGTTGGATTTTTTTTCAGTGATGGCTAGAAGAATGAACATTTTTCTTAAACAACAGTGGTGGGTTTTTTTCCTTTTTTAAATCACTTCCCTGCTTATTTATTGTGGGGAGTAGCGTGCAGTGTTGCAGTATACGCTTTGCTTTAGAGTGGTGGCATTTGAAAGAACCTGCCTATAGAAGAGCTGTTTGGAGCCTCAGGTGTGAGCAGAGTCTTCTCCCATCTCTGCCAAGGGGCTGCAGGTAGCAAGTCTTTCCCAAGGAAGTTTTTTCCCAAGTGTGCCTGTTATTAGGAACAAGCCAGGACTTGGGAGCTGTAAGAGCCTGACCGAAACTCCCTTCCCTTATTGATTTCCCCGCTCCCCCTCCTGTGCTGTCGTGATTCCACTAGTTCTTCAGTCACCCTTGAGTCTGCCAGGGCACAGGAGACCTGAATACCTAATCTGCTCAAGCAAGGGGGGTTTTTTGGGGGAAAAAAAAAACCAACAATGGTGGGTGGGTGGGGGGTATTTCTCGCCATTTTAATGTAACAGAAAAAAAAACAGGCTAAAGCTCTTTTCTTCTTCCTTTTTTAAGGTCGTGTTTACAGGAATGTAGCTGTTTTCTGAAATACAATAGCCTTTAAAGCTGTCCTGCTTTGTATGTCTGGGTTACAGGGAACAAAATCCTGATAGACAAGGAGGGAGGACGTGTCCTAGCCACGCCACAGAACAAGGCTCCTGAGCCTAGCTTTGGCGATTTTTTTGTTGTGAGTGGGTAAGTGGGTCCCCAGTTTTACACAGGCTAGTGTGCTGATACCAGTGCTGAGTTTGGAGATTTTTTTTTTTTGTAAAAGAAAGAATAAAAAACGTGAGCAGAAGAACTAGTGAAGCTTGGTTTCCTGTGGGTTTTGCGTCATGGTTCAATTCCTAGGTATCTAATAAAGCGTAACTGTTGCTTTTCCTTGGCTGGGGTATCCCCATGGTTGTCTTCTAGGTGATTTCTTTGGTGTCTAAGGGTTGACCAAACGTTGCATTGTTGCCCACAGATAAATATTAATATGTGGTGGATATCTCCTCTGCTTCTCCAGCTTTTTCATGAAACCTGTGAAACTTACTCTGAGACTGCTGTTCATCTCTCGGTGCTTTTTTTGAGAGCTTCAACCACTCTCAAAGCAACAGCCACTTGCTAAAGTTAAGTATGACACAGGCACACACACATGCACTGGAATTACATACCCTTTATTTTGTCAGTGGGGACAGAGATTGTGTCCTGCCCTTCTTTCAGCCAAGGCAGAAGGGCCATGCTTCTGCAGAGCGTGTGGCTTGGACAGCAAGCCTCGTCACCTGGGTGCTGAGCCGTGCACGGGGACTCGTACAGCAGACTCCCATCCCTACAGTGGTGGTCGTAAGAGGGGATCAGACAGGCTGCTTTCGTGTGGCAGAAGAAAAGCTTAAATGGGTTGTGGGTCTGTGCACCTGCCCTGAGTTAAATAATTAATCTGCTCTGACCGTTTGCCATCCCTGTGCTCTTGCGATGATGGCTTGCTCTGACTAATCAGTCATAATTCTGCAGTTGACCTGTCTTGATTTCTGGTTCTACTTGCTTGTAAAAAACCTGCTTGGATCAGATAGTTGTGAGAAGATTATTGCCCCCACAGATGGCACAGAGCGAGGGTGATGCAAGAGTAAGTATCTTATCAGGATCCCAGTATGTTCTTTATTTGCATACCATAGCTCATCTGCATGGGAGATCTTGGGCTTTCAGGCTTTGCAGGTGCTGGTGAGACAAGCGGTTATCTTTGTGCAGGAGAAGGTGAAACAGGCCCTGAGCAGATTCAGCCTGAGGTGCAGGTCAGGCAGAGCTGGTGGCACTTCTGGATGTGAAACGTAGGTGGCTGAAGCGCTACAGGAAAATCTCCCCTGTTGTTGTCTCCTCTGGAAGCCTAAGTATGTGCAGGAAGAGGTTAACCTGCGAATGATACAAAGGCTGATACAGAGGGTAGAGAGATGCAAGAAGGTACTGGCCAAAGATACTGAGGTGCTGAGAAGCCCATCCTGAAGACTCCTGCCTTTCAGCAGGCTGAAAAATCATTAGCTTTGGGTCTTGCTCCTTTATTTTTCTTTCACAGGAGTCCAGGACGTTTAGAAATCCCCTCTTCTTGTAACAGCTGAGAAGAGCTTCCCTCTGCTTCTGCTCAAGAGCCCTCAGCTCCGATGTGAGCTGGTGGTGTTTCCATCACGCTGTGCTTTCCTCAGCCTGTTGCAGACAGCAACCAGCAGAGTATCTGCTGCAGTTCCTGGCCGTGCCTCTCTCGGTGTCTCCGGAGTTAAACTCCACAGCCTGACTGTGCTGAGGGCATTCCCAAGAAGCAGCAGCAGCAGCGCAAGTGCGGTGTTTCATGCTGGTCACTTCGCCATTTACCTGCAGGGCAGGGAACAGCAGCTGGGAAGCTGGCAGCTTGCAGAGCCTTTTGCGCTCCGATGCAGTGGTGACACAAGCACTGACTGGGAGAACTGGGGCTGTCTGGAGACCTGGGGACAGCAGTGTGTCAGCTGTGCTTGGCTCTCAGAGAGGCTTCACCAGTAGGATGGAAGTGCTATAAATAAAATCCTGGATTCTGCTGGAGTCGGTGATATTGATCCTGCACTGGAGACATCATGGAAACTTCCTATTTACGACTTTATTTCATGACTTGTTTACTGTTTTGAGTGGGTTTTTTTAATGCATTAATTTGACACAGCATGTGCCTTTGGGTTAATGATAGGTGCACCAAAAGCATCTTCTCCTTATTTTAATGTAAGAGTTATTTCTTGAACACTTATTTTTACATGCCTGCTGGCTCCTGCAAAGGATTTGGGGTATCCTGGAAAACTTGAGCGCTGTGCCTAGAAGACATACCTGTGTTTTGCAAGACTTAGACCTTTCCCTTCTGACTGTAACCATCAGTGGTGGGCATCTGTGCTGCTAGCTCTGAGCTAGGCATCTTCCTACGGGGCTGCTCGCCTCGTGGGGTCACTTGGTCAGCAAAACAAGCAGTCAGTGGCTGTAGAGCTGGAGAAAGTGTCCATCTCTTTCTGAAATGATGCCACCGTTTGGCAATTTAGCATGTGTTGTGGAAGACCACCTGGTGGTTTCTCAGTGGCTAGCTCTGCCGTCAGTTCATTGAGGTTGCATGGAGCACTCGCTGCCGGGGAACAGCAAAGCTTCCCCTCAAGAGTCATCGCACTTCCAAGTAAGAAGGTTCTGAGCGCCATTCCAAAACCATTTAGAATACAGTTTGTATAGCAGGAACTATCTGTTAAGTGAATCCTTTCAACCTGTCCGTCTAGTTTAGCAGCTGCTGCCTTAGAGGTGTTGAACAGAAGGGTTTCTGACTTCATGATGGAAAGCCATTGTTATTTCCATCAACTGATTGTTGTTCACAGCTCTTTCCACTGCACTGATGTGCCCTGTCATTTTCCTCATCTCCTTCAAGTATAGCACAGTTTGTCGGGAAAAGTGGTGGTCCCTTCTGTAGCTGCGTGTGAGGATGCTGCTCAAGCCTTCCAGACAGTGCCCTTCTGCAGGGAGGGCAACCTGATGGTGGCCATTTGTCGTTGGGGTGATAACCAGAGAGGTTCACGGAAACCTGAGAGAAGGTGGAATGGGAGAAAGGAAGGGCGCTGTGTGCTTTGAAATGCCAAGATCAATGAGTATAAAAATAAAGACTTTTAATAAAAGATTTCAATATAAAGGTGCCAGGCACTGTCATGCAGAAAGTCAGTTGGTTGTGTGTGCCAGGCTACCTGTGCCAGACTAGCTGATTGCTATGCTGGAGCAAGAGAACGCCTTTTTACACAGTCTGAAAAGCCCTTCCAAGCACAGCATTTCACATCCACTATTTTTATCCTCTGTCCCCCAAGTGATCGCCACCTAAACTAGAAGAGGCTTGGAGCCTGAAGGTCCTAGAGGAGAGATGACCATAGCCATGTACTTAAGAGGCAAAATTGCAGAAATACAGTGGGAAAAAATAAACCACATCAGGAAAATAGATTTGCAGAAGTGGACGTTACCTGCTTTTGTCTATGGTACATTGATCAGATGGCAGAAGTCTGACAACTGTTTGGCTGAATTTGTATTACTTGTCTTAAATTCTGCTTTCCAGAGTCTCTAGTGCAGGAGGAGAGCAGGTGGTCCTCCTGGTTGGAGAACTTGGACTCCATCCTGCAAGAGCCAGACCATGCCTTTCATTCATCACAAGAGTGCCAGCTTCAGAATAACAGTTCTGAGCTGCCAAAACCTTGTTGGAGGAAGGTAGCTTGGAACTAAAAGAACCAACATCGTTCATTCCAGCTCCCAGAAATCCTTCCAGCTCACGCTGACTTCGTGGCTCAGTAGATGGTTGTTGTCTGGTGAAGGTGAATATTTGTATAATATGTTACGAACAATTCCCATGCTTTAAACAGGACTGACAGAGAAAAGGAGAGTTCCGCTGTCTTAGTTTGCATGGGGGATTTTTTTTGTTCTTGGGTTTCAAACCTTTTTCTCATCTACTTATTAGCCACCCTTTGTCTCTCAGTAATCCGCATGTGAAGAAGATAAAATTCTGATCTCCCCTGCCTGTGCATTGGGATGCCAGCATTTTCACTTTGTCATCCCAGGGGAACTTTAACACCCAGACCTGGGCTGAACAGAAATTTGGGCAATAATAGAGAATAAAGCCTAATTCCGTGCTTCCTTTGGTGCTTTGCTTGTGAGGGCTGAAATGCTCTGTTCTCTTGTGTTCAGCAGGAAGGTGGGTTTTGGGGGGGTTGGACTCAGATTCTCCATTTGGGAGCCTTTTAAAGTCCTTAGTTTAAGAACTGCTGCTTGGAAAAATTGTCTCCCAAGTGTGTCTTGGTCTGTATCATCTGGACCCTGAGGCAAAAATAAATCATTGCTGCTGAGCTTAAGGAGTGACTGGCCAAAAGGGGTCGTTGGAACCTCTGGTCCTGGGCTTTGCAGCTCTAGGGACAGGTCAGGCCCCCAAAAGCAGATGGGAGAAAGGTGCTTGCAAGGACATTATCGCATAAATGAAGACAAAACAGCTCTCAGGTGTGCGCCTTGACCTCCTGTGTGATCTCTGCTGAGCTCTTGAAGCAGGGACACTAATCTCTGACAGCAGCTCTTGCACTCTTATCTCCAGTGTTGCTTCTGGTCTTACTTGTATAGTTGAAATAGAGGAGAATCCTCCTTGAAAATTGATTTTTGAGAAGGGCAACTCACCTGACTATAAAGCACCGCAAACGTTATAGTCCGGGGGGAATATGGCCTGAGATGCGTTTTGATTGTTTTGAAACAATACTACACGACTCTCCCTGTTCAGCTTTGTGTATTGCCTGCCTGTCTAAGTGTGCTAGGTTGAATGAAATAAGGCTTTTAAAAAAATTGCAGAAAAGAGGATTTTCTAAGCTTCCCCCATGTCTATAATTTCTTAACTTCAGCTTCAGAGGTGTAAAACATTAAGTCGGCGTTGCATGCACAGCTTCGGAGAAGCCCAGGCTGCATCAGCTCCTCTGCTCCATGTTTGCTGGGGATATTTTTTGTTTTCCCTGGCTGTCTTGCAGGCTCCAGGAGGCTGTGGCTTAGTAGGTTGCCCGGTGCTGGTTTAAGCCACAGCAAATTCCCACGTCCCTGCTCTTAGCTCACGAGTGCTGTTAAGTAAAACACATCAGCTTAACCCTCGGTGGAAGAGGTGTGTGCTGATGTGTTCTGCTCGCATGTTTGCGGTGGCTTAGGCTTGCCATAAGCTTCAGTAGCTCGCTGGTGGCGTTTGGGATCAGCTGGAGAGCTAAGCCCTGACAAAGGTGAGATCG
The DNA here is from genome assembly GCF_023634085.1 of Falco cherrug. Classification (NCBI taxonomy): domain Eukaryota; kingdom Metazoa; phylum Chordata; class Aves; order Falconiformes; family Falconidae; genus Falco; species Falco cherrug. Next base: position 113,954,700 of record NC_073698.1, on the reverse strand, counting down.
TAGAAGAGGGAAGGCGGTGGAGAAGGAGGGATTTGTGAGCTGACTCACCTCGGTTTGCTGCTGGAGATTATTGCCTCCGCAGGTGAGTGGTCAGCGCGGTGGGCTGCAGCCCACAGGTGCCCTCCATGGACGTCTCCGCCAGGCTCTGTTTCGGAGGGGGTCGGTGGGGTCCCCTGCAGTGCACTCAGGTGTCACTGAGCCATGCAGCTGGGGCCTGGGGAGGTCCCAGGGCTAGGGACACGCCAGGCAGAGGCCAGCAGAGCTGCAAACACAGAGCCCACTGAGGAGCCGTGGCTGGTCAGGTGTTGGGTCACAGGGCGGGGACGTCCAGGCTGTCACAAAGCACGGGTTCCCCCGTTGCAGAGAAGGGAAAACACGTGTCCCTTTAGAGGGCATCTCTGCCCCCACCTCGTGCCTTGTTCGCTTGCAGGCTGGTTTTCACACTCCTTGCAGCGAGCATCTGCCTGGCAGAGCGGGGTTGCCGCATCCACGTGCGCGTGCGAGGGGGGTAAAGGTTTTCCTCCCTGCGGGGGCTGGGAGGTGGAGGCAGAGGTGAGGCTGGTGCTCTCTGCCCTCGCCACGCACCCGGCTCACCCTGCTCTCTGTGTCCCCAGTGTTTCTGCCCCTCGGGCCGCCCATCATCAGGGTTTGCTCCACCGATGCCCCAGCTAATTTTTGCTTAATGAACAAATTGTGATTCTTACTGCTGCCTTGTCCTTTTGCCATCCCTTCCTGGTTTTTCTTTTTTTTTTTTTTTTTCTTCTTTTCCTTCTTGTAATGAGGTCATTTGAACTTCTCCATCTAAATTAGCTGTCCTAATAACCAGATGCTCCTGGGGGTGCTTTGGGATGAGGTGGGTGGAGAGAGGAGAAGGAGCTTGTTAGAGGGAGCCTGCCTTCCCCCACTCCTCAAAGCAGCTTTAGCTGGGGGCAGGGGCGTGATGGGACACAATGAAATAGGGGCAGCAGGTGTGAGTGTGCTCTCAGTACCCACCTCAGCGCGTCTGAGGCAGTTGAAGGAAGGGGACCAGCAGTTCTGCAGGAGCATCTGCCACTCGCTGGCAGGAGGAGGCTGGGAGAACTGCTCTGAACAGCACTGTGCTGGTGGGGCTGGAGCCCCACAGTAAAGCGCAGGGGGAAAAGAGAGGGCGAGTGGAGCTGAAGCACTGCGAGCAGTTGGGAGAGCTGTAGCTCCGGTGGGTCTGTCGAGGACAAACTGGAGTCGGGGCTGAGCGCATCTGTTCCCCTTGCACGCCTGCCCTGTGTGCACAGGAAAGGGGTTGCTCGGGGTGCCTGCTGCCATCCCAGTGGGTTCGTGCGGGGCTTGGGAAGCTGCGGGGGGGCATTGCTGCCCCGTGTGCTGGGGATGAGCACACTGGCTTGTGACCACCCCATCCGGCTGGGGGTCCCATGCGGTTTGGCTGTGAGGCTGCTCGTGGATGCACACCATGGGGCAGGAGCAGGCTGTGCACAGGGGTCCTCTGCCGCTGCCCGGAGGGAGCGTAGTGACAGCCTCGAACAGGCACACGGGGCAGGCTCTGTGTGCGACTAACGGAGCCCGCAGCGAGCGAGAAGTTCAGGCCCTGAGCTGGAAAGCTGACCTAATTTCCAGTTTTTGCGACTTCGGTCTGATTCTCTTTTCCCCTTTCTTCTACAGCAGTTACTTTTGGGTTTTGCTGTGCCCTTTCTCACTGGCTGCTTGAACTCACCCTGTTGCTTTGGGAGATGCATTTCTATCGGCATAATTGTTCCAGCCAGTCGTTAATATACCAACAAGGATACTATTGTAATCGGAGGATTTATTACTACTGCTGTGAAACAACTGTCATGCTATCTTACTTAGCTCTTCGGCTCCCCTCTTGCCTTCTGCCAGCAGCTGAATCAGTGACAAACTGCCCTTTTAAAAAGGTGCAAACGTGCAAACTGGGGATGTTGTTTTATTTTATTTTTATATTTTATTTTCCAGCTTTTACTACAGCATGCTGCAGTGATACAATTGCAAGTGACTTTAGTGCTTCACTATGCATTTCTTGATTGTGCAGCAGCTCAAAGTGACTACATAGTTCAACTTCTCATTTAAAATAAGGCTTAAATATTTGCATGAGGATTAAAAGTATATTCTGACTGCTTTTCTTTAGACCACAGCACAAGTTCTGCTCATCCCTTCAGGAGCTTGAAGTGAATTCCCTGACTTAATTCAGAAAAGTGTATGACTTCCTTTTTAGTTTAGTTAATTAATAGTATTTTAGCTGCTTTTCATTTAAACCTGTCTTTAACCATCCTTAGTTCTCAGTGCAGGTGGGGCTTTACTGAAGGAAAGTAATCCCCAAACCAGATTATTAACACTTGCTTTCTATTTTTCCCATGGAACCAGGAACCTGTTGCTATACAGTGGTGGGCGAGGAAGAAAAGAGGGAAAAGGTTTGCACAGAGACCGCACAGAGTCACAGCGAAAGTAGGTCTTGGGCTGGTAGGTTTGCCTCCTCGGTTTCTGGTGTCAGGTAGGACCTTGGGCACTGGAGGAAACTTAGAAGCGACAACAACAGGAACAAAGTTTTCCTCTGCCTGTCACAGACCTTGTAGTCGTGACTTAAAAATAAGGCAAGAAAAGGACGCTGCCGGTGGCGTGATCTGCTCAGTTTTGTCTGCTTGCAAAGGTGATGCTTGAAGGTCTTCATCAGTTACGTAGTGTTAACACAGAATGTGTCTTCCTCTGTGCTGAAGGCATTAGGTGAGCTTTTGATTGATGAGGAAGAGCGGGGTCTGGTGTGCTGCAGCACGTATGGATCGGCATGTACAGCTAATTGCCAGGCATGAGGGCTTGCGAGGATTACACTCCTCGTCTGGGTATCTTCCCTGCCTTATCACCACCCTCTTCCTCCTGCCGCATGCACGCACATGAATTTGGATCCTGTAAAGAATGGAAATCAATAGCAGTGTGGGGGAGGGATACAAGGAGCGTGGTTCCCTGAGAGCTTGCAGTGGCTGGGAGAGGACAGGTCCCTTCCAGCTCTCTCTGTGACAGTGGGGTGGCTCTGGTAGCAGACCCTCCCTCCCTCCCTGGGATGGCACAGGTGGCTGCAGGAGGGTTAGCAGATGATGGTGACGGAACGCTGTATCCCTGTGCCTCACACTCCCACCCGCGTTGCCATTCACGGTGCCGCTGGGTGCCTGCCAGCGCTCACCTCTGGACCGGTGGCACTGGCGTTGCAGTCCCTCTTGAGCAGCTCGTTCCTGTCTTGCACACGCATCCGGAGGGGTTGGGGAAGGAGGTTCGTGGCACCAAGCTGGGATCCCTGCAGGGCAACAAGATGTCGTGGGGCAGGTGGAAACATAAGTCTCACACCTGAAAAATCCCTAGCAGTATTTCTCAGCCAGAAGCAGCTCCCTAGGAGTAGGGAACACATGTGTTTGTTCTTCCTAGATAGTTCACATTTGACACTTGGCAAGCTTAGCTCTGTCCAGGTAGTACGAAGTGGGCGTATGGGCGCACAGGGTAGCACCATAGGGTGCCTCTGAAGCAAATCAGTGGGTAAAAGCTGTAACAAAGTCCAAGGGAAGAAGAGGTTGGTGGGTTTTACTTGTCCAACAGTGGCCCTGAGATAGTCCCGTGGTGCTGGGTGGCCTGTGTGAGTTGTTTTACTCCTGCAGAGCCTCCAGTGTAAGGCTGTCATGGTGCTAAGTGATTGTCACAGTGGTGTTTTACCAGCTTGAGCTAGGGAGCCTCTGGCTCCCAGCCTGATGCTCCTCCTGCATTGCTTAACAAGGAAACGGCATCTCCGGCAGGTTTGCTGCCTTGCCTGGGTGTAGGTGAAATATTGGTAGCTCTCTAGTTTGTGACTAGCACATAAAAGCTTTGATAGCCTATTCCCTGGAGATGGTCGGAGTTTTGGATAGCTAAGGGCGAACCATGGGGAAAAGGGAGACACCTGGGTCATCCGACCGTGTGGAGAGAGTTCAGCACGGTACTGGGAGCTACTGGAGATGGAGCTGGTCCTGGGGCTCAGAGGAAAGCCTGTTGAAGGTGTGTGCCAAGTCCAGACCTGGGAACTCCAGCCTCTGCTCCCCACTTGTCTTCTGGGAGTCTGTAGGCCAGTTCCCTGTCCTGAGGTTAGCCTTAATTAGCTCACCAAGCGCACGTCGATTGTGTGTTGCTGAGGTGTGTGTCCATTTGAAGCGGGTTTGACTGGAGCTGTGTGTGCAGGCTTCCTGAGGAGAGGGATGCTCGCTGGTACTGCCGTGGCAAGAGGGGAGCATCTCCTGGCTCCCTGCTCCTCCTCCTCCTCCTCCTCCTCCTGCTGCTGCTAGCCCTGGGACTCTCCCTAGCTGGGTTCCTGACGCCCTCTAGCGGTAATATTTACATTTAATAGTTCAGGAGCTTTCAAAACTTGGCGGGGGTTGTGAGCACCCTGTGCTTAGCAGCCCACCCCCTGCCAAGTACCTGTCCCAGTGCCCTCTGCAGTCGCCTGTGGCTTGGGCGCTAATAGGAAACGATGTATTTCTTGCTGCTTTAAGAAACTTACTGTTTCTGCCCTAAGTACAAGCTCGGTGCTGTCAGCTGCGACCAGGCTCAGCGGACTGGTTCAGGGATGGAGGTAGCACAATAGCTTTGTGTTTTTCATCTTCCTGGCCAGCCACTCACTGCCAAACCTAACCTTGATGCTGGAGACACAGGGTTCTGCTGACACCTCCAGGGGGTCATGACAGCTGCAGGGGTGGACTTGTGTTGGAGGACAAGGAGGAAGCAAGGCTGGATGGCGCGTGTAAAAGAGAGGAGAGACAGGGAGGAGCTGGCTGAACACGTGTGCTGCAGCATCCCTCTTGGCTCTGATTCAGGTGCGGCCCTGCTCCCCTTCACACAGTGGTAACTCCCATCTAACCTTACCCTTGGTTTCAGGTGGAGCTCAGCTTGCAGAGTGTCCCCAGAAGCCGTGGTGCTTCCCACAGCAGGCAGCTGCGGGATGAGTGCGGGCAGCTCAGCAGCGTGATGGCTGGCAGCAGAGCCAGCGCTCCCAGCTGAGCGCTGTGCAACTCGTGTCCTGATAAGCAAACTGGTGTCTTTGGAGGCTGAGCAGGGTGACTAGCTTGGGAGGAACTTCTCTTCTGCTAACGCACCTCCCTGCGTGTGGTGCTGTGCCCTGGCAAGCGCCTTTGCGGTGTTCCCTCCTTGCTTTTCTCTCCCATGACTTCCAGGCTTGGTCTGCTCCAGCTTGATGGGCTAAGGTGTGCCTGTAGCCCTCTTGTCAGCACAGGCCAGGAAGGTCTGTGCCTTGGGCTGGTGTGTGAGCCCCTGCAGACCTGCTGCGGCAGTCCCCAGTGCTCCACAGCACTCAGAACAAAATGCTCAGGCTTCTGAAATGAGCTGTGACCTGCTGCCACGTTTGGCTGCCTCTTGAGAACAACGTTTTCTCCTTCCTCCTACCCGCTTCCCCCGCTCCCCAAACGTGGTACCCAAGGTGCATCTTGCAGTGCAACTATACAGTTGTTTGTGCATCACTGGCCAAGCGTGAGAGCAGTGGTGCGAAGCGCAGAACCTTCCCGCTGGCCCAGCCAGCTTCGGGCTCTTGCCTGTCCCTCCCAATGTCTAATCCTTTGGAAACTGGGATTTTATTTAGTGAGTGGGTCTCTAGTCCTTCTGGTTAGGAGGGTGACACTAACCGAATGTATGTCCATGCCAGGCTGATTTAAGGCAGTGGCCTCAAGGCTGCGTGCAACCTCAGAGTTCTTACTAATGCCTCTAACCAGGAGGATTTTGGTTGAGTTTTTTAACCAGAAGAGCAAGAGGAATGCAGCACAGCGTGTCAGGTGTTACCACAGTTAAATTACAGCCTTTAACAGCGTGCCACCACCTCCTGATTTTTCTCCAAGAATGCATTTTGCAATAGTTTGCCCATGTGGTGTAAAAGATGCTAACCCTCCAGCCAGATTATGACCTGGGAATAAGTCACGGTTCCAGCAGACGAAGCGGTGCCTGTGCCAGCCTCTAACCTGCTCGGGGAGATGTGTGGGAAGCGTTCGCTTAAGGCTCAGCCTTCGGATGGGCTTCCCAGCATCAGTCCTGGGGAGTGGGCAGCTCCAGCGGGGCTAGCAAGCCAAGTGCCTGTCCCCTCCTCGAGTGTGACCTGGTGTCCTGCGGGGCCAGCAGCTCTTGGCCAGAGCGCAGCTGTGCTGCTGAGCAGGGCTGAGGACACGCAGGCAAGTGGTGGGTGCACAGGGCCCTCAGACTGGGGGCGGGGGGGTGAGGATGGGTTCACTTTCTTCACAGACACCCACGTTCACCCCATAAGCTGCTGTGTGGAGGCTGGTGTAGCAGGGCGCTCTGCCTTCGAAGCAGCTCAGCAGGGAAGGAACTCCAGCAAGGGGATGATCAGGTTTAATTTATTCAAATAATGTCAGAAAAGTTGTAAGAGCCCATGCGTGGCTCTGGAAATTATGCAGAAGGGTTTGAAATGAGAAATTTGAATCTTACCGTGCAGGCATTGTGAACCGGCATGGTTAGTTGTTGCTGTCACCACTGGTTTGGGAGTCGGAGGGAAGCGGGAAAGTGAAGCAAGGCGGGATCCTGGCCATGGTCTGCCAAAGGCTGTTGCCGGTGAGCAGGGAATGGGAGCCCCAGCGAGGAGCATGAGAGAAAGGGAGGGAGGAGGAGACATGGCTGCAGGGATGGAGGCAACAGCCTGTAAACGGCTTTACCAGGTACTTTCCCTGTCAGGGGCAGTAAATTCCTTGGGTGGTGAACACGTCGTAGAAGCAAATGCTCCTATCCAGGCTGGATGCGGGAAGGTTTCCCTCTCGTTTACTCTATCTCTTGGCTTTTTTCTTTTCTCTCTTCTGCTTTTGACTTTTCTTCCCGTAAATAATCCCAGTGGTTGTCTTCACTGCAGCTCATTGCTTTCTGTAGCTGTGCCTGAATGAAACAGATGCAGCTTTTGGCAGCTCAGCTAATTTTATCAAATCTTCCAGTGCTGTCAATGAAACCGAACTGAGATATGGTAATTATATTCCACCAGTACGCGGCAAAACCGTAGGCATTAACAGGCTCACTAACGCTGCCTTGTCTGCAGAGCTGGGGAGAGGGTTTGCATTCTTCTTTTCACCTGACGTTTCTTGAGACAGCAAAGTCTAGAAAGGCTTCTTTTTAAGAAAGTCTGTCTTCTGGTGGGAGAACCTCCTGCTAAAATTAAGATGCTTGTTAGCGTCAAGTAGAATTGGGGGGCCGCACTTTTATTTTAGCAGCTGTACTTCTTTTCCTCTAGTTAATCAACTGGAAAAGTAGCCAGCAGTTTTATTACCGGGTGCCTTGACACGGCTGTGTCCCGGGGGCAGGCACTGGCCAGGCTGCAATTGCATTGCTGCCCTCAGAGGAGCCTCTTCCCTCTGAATGCAGAAACCCCTTCATTTGGCCTGCAGGGTTCATTAAAACATGAAACGATATAAACAAAGGAGAGGGGGATTGGATCACCGGGCTTTTTAATGATGGAAGATTAAAGGAATTAAGTATGTCTAGCTTGGCCCCACCGGTGACTGAGGGGCAAAGACCATGCCAGAGCTCAGGGGTGGCTGAAGGATGTGGGCAGGAGGAGGGTCACGAAGCATGCTGCCGGGGCGCGGGATGAAGGGGAGCCCACCCGTGACGAACTGCCTCGATGGGAAGCGGGTGTATTAAGCTGTGCTGCTCTGCAGCGTGACGGAAAACCCAGTGCAGTCACTGGGGCCGTTGAGAGCAGGAATTTAAGCGCACCGCTGGAGTGTGTACTGCAGGTTGCGGTCTTTCCCAGCCAAGGGTTTGGGGGATGATTTTCCTCCTTTGGGGAGGTTAAATGTGAGCTTAACAGGGTTTGCTAATGCTTAACAATTAATGACAATCGTAAAAGAAACCTCTCCCCCTGCTCTCCTTTAATGCATCTAGGCTTTAGGCTCAGCATTTTGGCATTGCTAACACGGGGGCTGTGTTTCTGTCCCCCTTTGCAGTGATCCCCGACTCGCTGCGAGTGACAGCGGTCCCACAGACACTGAACAAAGTGGAGCGTGACTCCCTGGAGCTGAAGTGTGAGGTGTCCAAGAGCACAGCCCAGCACAGCCACGTCTCCATCGCCTGGTACCGGCAGCGAGGCAGCGAGATGCCCGTGGAGATCATCTCCCTCAGCCGCGACTTTGTCTTGCGGGCTGGCAGCGCCTATGCCCAGCGGCAAGCCACGGGGGACGTTCGCTTGGACAAAGTTGGGGAGACCACCTCAAAGCTCACCATCTACAACCTGCACCCATCGGATCAGGGCGAGTTTTACTGTGAGGCAGCAGAGTGGATCCAGGACCCGGACAAGTCTTGGTATGCCATGACCCGCAAGCGTTCCCAGGGTGCCATCGTCAATGTGCAAGCCACCGGTCAGTGTCTTCTCTGCCTCTTCTTGCTTGCCTGGGCGGTGGGAGGAGGCTGGGGCTTGTCTCCCTGCTTTGCCGTGTGCCCCGCTTGGGAGGCTGCTGGTCGGGTGAAGCATGGCAAGGGAGGGCCCAGGCGCTGCCTGTGGGCAGAGCCAATGTCAGCAAAGAGCAACCAGGGGATGCCAGGGCAGCGCAGGGGCTTGTGTGGCAGGCCCTGTCCTCTTGACGTGGTCAGTGGTCTGGGGCTGACACAGGAGCTAAAACATACCTTAAGCGCTTGGTGCTAGCACAGGCAATGAGAATATTGGTAAGGGAGGAGGGTAAGAGTGACACGGCAGAAGATAAAACTAAAAATTTCAGCAAGCGCTGTATTGCACAAGGCCCATTTGCAAATCGAAATCCTTCTCCCAGCCCGAAGCACAGGTTCCTGCTAAGGATCTGAAGACGCAGCTGAGCTCTTTCTTCCTCTGTGATGTGCCCCAAGGCCCTGCCTTTTGACCCTGGTTGAGCTGGGTGCGAGTAGGACTAGGCGTTGGGTCTCATCCCACAGTGCCACTGGATGCTGGTCTCACAGTAGAGCTGCTCCCAGGAGCAAAGGCTGAAGGAAAGCTCTAGGACCGGGGCAGCTCTTGCGTGCTGGGCAGCAAGCTGCCTCTCCTGCAGCACAGCCAAAAACAAAGCCCCTAACAAAAAGCAAAAGCACAGCAAAACCAAGCCCCGAACCCCTTCATCTGCAGATGTGCGTGTCTGAGGGTTGTCGGCCGTGCAGGAGGTAGCAAGCTGTAAATACCTCACATGAGCTTGCCGAGTCTTCTGCTGGGCTTTGCCATGCTGATGTGAGTTGGTGTGTCTCTCCCCAGATAAGGAGTTCAGTGTCCGGCTGGAGACGGAGAAGCGGACGTACATCGTGGGTGAGCCGGTGGAGTTCCGGTGCATCCTGGAGGCGCAGAATGTCCCTGACCGCTACTTCTCCATCTCCTGGGCCTTCAACAGCTCCCTCATTGCCAGCCTGGGACCCAATGCTGTGCCGGTGCTCAACAACGAGTTTGCCCAGCGTGAGGCCCTGGGCCAGCTCAAGGTAGCCAAAGAAAGCGATAACGTTTTTGTGCTGAAGATTTACCGCCTCCGCCTTGAGGACAGTGGCAAGTACAACTGCAGGGTGACAGAGCGGGAGAAGACCGTGACGGGGGATTTCATCGACAAGGAGAGCAAGCGACCGAAAAACATCCCCATCGCTGTCCTGCCACTCAGTAAGTAGAGACTTGTCCATCCCCTCCTGGGGCCATTGCTCTACTGGGCAGCTAGCTGGTGAGGCCGTGACGTACCCAGATTTTGGCAGTGGGGAAGAGGGAGGATAAGAGTTTGCATGCTGTGGAGGCTTGAAATCCCAAGTGGAAAGATTTATTTTATTTTTTTAAAATGGGAAGGGGATGATAGAGAAGGAGGGTTATGTGCGGGGAAACACGCACCCACCTTGGTAATGACACCAAGCTGGCGGTTTCGTCCTTGAGCTGAAGGTGCACGTGACAGCCTCTGACTTGCTCCTCACACCTCTCTCCTCGCCCTGCTCTGCGGGGAGCTGGGTGCTCTAAAGTACTCGGCAGACATGATGGGGAGACCAGCTTGGCCTTGGTTTATCCAAAGAGCTGCTAGGGTCCTGCCGTTGAGTGGCTGTTGTTGAGCTGTACTGCGTGAGGGCTGTCCTGGGAGAAGCCAGGGTTCATGTGCTTCTCGAGCCCCGGGTTGCTCCTCAGCTTGCAGCTCTGTCACGGTCACTGTGTGTCTGCCAACCCTGGTGAAAACAACCCTGCTGGAGGCTCGCCTGAATGCCTTTTATGTTTGTCAGGCAAACATGACAAATACAGAAATAACAGGTTGGGAGGACTCCTTCCTTGTTTTGTTCTCTGGAGCTCGGGTCGCTGTGGCATGGTGAGCCATGCACGCGTTGCCCAGGCTAGCCTGGCAGTGGGCTGTGACTAAGCAGAGGGTAGCTGCGAGAGGATTTTGTGCGATGTCTGCTGTCTGTTAGGTTTGTAGGAAAACGCAGCCCTTTCCTCTAGCTCTTTTTTCCCCTCCTCATTTCTTCAAAAGAAATTCTGTTTCTTTTCTCTCCTACTAATATTTGGTCTCATTTGTTTGGCTTTGAAAATTACTCTAGCTAAAATTTTTGCGTTTGACAAATGCCTAAAATGTAGTACTTTTAGGCACAGCCACCTTGCAGACAGATTTCGTTCTTGCCGTTTGATAAATCACCAGCTCTAGGAACAAATGTGATGGTTTTTAAAGGGTGCTAAGCGTCCATAACACTGACAAAAGAAAGCAAGAGTAACGAGCGCTCAGTATATCTGAAAAGACAGCTGTAAAGCCGTACACCTCTGGGAAGCTCAGGATACCGTGGGTTTTTTGATGTTACCAGAATTTGATAGCTACCTCTAGTGTCATTAGCGATGGGAGTTGGGGAGAGCTTCTCCCAAAAGCTGTTGTAGGAATAGACGTGGCAAGATGGTGATCAGGATGACGTGCATTGAAAAGCCCAGGGAGCTGGAAGCTTTTTTTTTTGGCAGAGCCAGTTGCATGTGGTTGATGTTGTAGCAACACAAATTCCCTCAAGTTTTGCTGAGATCCCATCCCGGACCTGCGACCAGAAGATGCAGCAATGTCTCGTGAGCCGTAGGCAGAGAGATTTCTCCCAGCTTTGGCCTACGCCTGATTTGAGTGTGCAAGTCACCAGGAGCAGCTCGCTGCCCACAAAGCTGTTTTTGGATGTGGTCATGCATGAGGTTAAGACGTGCCTGGACCCAAATGCGTGGGCAGTTTCCTGCACCTGGTAGAAAGCCTCTCTGGCCGGCAGCGTCCTTCTTGCAGACCAAGAAGTGGCAAGTGTGTGTCATCTCCCCTGTGTGTATGCGTTTCTCTCCTTAGAGACCAGCATCTCCTTGGAGATTATCAACAATGCCAGCAATGTCTTGGAGGGAGAGAGCCTGCGCTTTGGCTGCAACGTACGCTCGGGCTTTGGGCCCCAAAGCCGCCTCTCCGTCACCTGGCAGCTGGTGGACAAGCTGAACCGGCGCAGCGAAATCGTGCGTCTGGATCGGGAGGGCACCCTGCAACCAGGCCCCTCGTACGCTGAGCGCAGCAGCTACGGGGGCATCCAGGTGGAGCAGGTCCGTCCCGGCTCCTTCACCCTGGAGATCTTCAACAGCGTCAAGGCAGACGAGGGCCACTACGAGTGCCGGGTGGCCGAGTGGACGCGGACTCTGGATGGGGAGTGGCAGATGGTTGGGGAGCGGCACGCGGGCACCCCGGTGTCCATCACTGCTCTAGGTGAGTACTTGAGGCGCAGGGGGCCACGGGGCCGTGCTCCCTCTGTGGCCAGCCCCCCCTTCAGAAGGTCACCTGCGAATAACTGGGGCTGCTCTCCGCACTCCAGCCCTTGCTTGCTGGCCAAGTGGAGATCCCTGGCAGCCCACCCGCAGCTGCTGGTAGGTTGGTGCAAAACTCCTGCGTGCCCCGTTGTGTGTGGGGGCAAAGTCTGAGGGGTGGCTGTGGCAGGAGCAGGGCAGGGGGTGGCTAAGGAGAGGGGCAGTGCTTCCAGCGTCCTTCTGAGGAGAGAGGCTGCCAGTCCCATGACGTGTCCCCCCAGCACTGGTGAGCAGTGCAGTGGTGGTGCTCCATCAGCAGCCTGTGGGCACTGAAGCCTCGCTGTCTGCCCTGGGTAAACCTTACCTCCACTCGCCAGGCCAGGAGAGCAAAAAGCTGGGCATCTGTTGGCCCAGCCACCAGAAATGACTAGCATCTCTTGACGGCGACAGAAGCCTGCGGAAGACATGGATCAGGAACGGTCCTCATAGCTTCTGCAGGGAGGCACTGAGCTGCTGGCCTGCAATCACAATGTTGTCCATGCCCAAGCCGAACCAGCTCCCGGGATCATTGGTACTGTGCTCTGCCGAGGGGCTCCTCCATTCCAAACACAGTGCAACCACGTCAGTTTAGGAGAGGGCGGGTAGGGCATTAGGGATTTTGCACAGATTGTGAATTGCTTTGGTCCCGCTCAGGCCTTGCTGTATTAAGCCCTGGACTCGTTTCCAGAGCGCTCTGCAGAAGACTGAAGAAGGGATGTCTGCTCCTGTGAGGCTACTGATTTGCAGAATGCCAGCGCTATAAACAATCTGGGAGCTCTGTTGAAAGGTTGAGATAAGAATTTCGGTTGGTGAGGTTTTTTTGGTTCCCTGCAGTATTAAACTTAAGCTTTGGCAAGATGTGTGAGAGACCAGACTTCAAAGCTGTATCGTATTCTGATTAGAATCTTGCTTTTTTCCTCCTTTCCTCCCCTTCACTTTGGACCTTTCAGAGGCTGTTCTGTCTGGAGCTAGAAATCTTTGCTATATAGCTTCCGAAAGCACATAGGGACATTAGTTTGTAAAGAACTAAAGGCAGATACTTACCTGGTTTTAATGGCACCTTCCTTCTGAGGTCAGCAGCATTTGTCCTGCCGTAAGTTTATGTATTGGCCCTTCTCTCTACTCGGCCACTTGTAGAAGTGTTGAGATTGAGTGCTGAGATTTTAAAATGTATCACTTTTGCTCTTGTTAAAATTTGTAAGATGCTCAGAATTGCCCAGCAGCAGTTCTAGAAGATGTGATGGAAAGGTAGTTGTCCCTGCTCCTCTGCTCCTTGTCCCAGAGAAATCTCCAGCGATTGAACATGTTCTGTCAAGTCCTAAGAAATTCCTAGGTCCTCTTCCTATAACTAGCAAAGCTGCAGTAGCTTATGAAAATTTAGGGGAGAAAATGTTGAGTATTGTTTCGTTGCTGCTGAATCTGGTATTTTTTGTTCAGCGCAGTGGTTTTGAAGTGCCCTGAGAAACTCAAATGGAAGGTGCTAAGAAGGAGCAAGAGAGGTTTATGGCTACAGAAATTGCTAGTAAAAAAAAAATGCAGTAAATTTAGTGACACTCACACTTCAAGTTAAGGTCTAATCGTTTACTAGTCTGCCAGGGTAAGAAACTCTTTAGCTGTACCAGCACAAATGATGTTTAAACCCATAAATCTGTCCACAGGGTGGTTCAGAAGCAATAGCCAGGAGAGCGATGTGACGTTGGATGAGACCAGATGTCCCTGAACTTTTGAGGATCTCAAGTGCCTGGCAGGGACTTAGTTCTTGGCTGGCTGGGGGAAGGAGTGGGCAGGCAGGGTGAGATGGGGGGCTGCTGCGTTCTTGTAAGGAGGTCCTGCAGCAAATCTGCCCCCTTTATGCGTGGCTTCTCTCCTTTTGTACCAAGTCCTGAAGGAAGCATGGCCTTTGTGTGTTAACCTGAGTGCCATGACCATGTTGGTTGAGTTGAGGACATGAGAAGCACACCTGGCTTTTGTATGGCAGTCAAGAGAAATCCCTTCGGGAAGCTTCCTTGCCCAGGGCAACTGGAGATTCAACTTTTAAGAAGTCAGCTGGTCTTGGTGGAATTAAGTTGGCTTTCTAGGGCCGTCGCTGGCTCAGTGATGCTCTGAGCTGGGCCCAGTAACATGCTGGCCAGGACAGGAGGGCTGCTGCTGGCTCTGAAGGTAAGGGCTTACGTGGGGATGAGATGCAGCAGTCCTGCAGGGGAGACAGCCTGGGTCTCACTCTCTTCTCCTGGGTAATCACTGAACATGTCACAAGAGTCTTTAATCCCAAAGATTGACCTGTTTTCTCAGTAGTGACATGTCCTGGAGCTCTGGCACGGTGACGCCGTGGGGCTGCAGAGGCGCTTGCTGGAAGCAGGCGGATCCAGCAGTGTCCGTGCAGCAGCTCTGCGGGTTGCAGGGAGCTCCCGGCTCGTCTCCCAAACTGTAATTTCGAGCCAGTGGCAGGCTGAAGCTCTGTGCTGATCCAGAAGACATTCCTCTTTCTACTGGGCACTGGCAGGGCTCTCGTCCAGCAGCAGCAGCCGCGCCAGGTGCTGGGGTGGTTGGCACTGAAGGGGGAGGGAGGAGAGCTGCCAGCCGGCGTGGGGCACCCCACGGAGCCTCCTGAGAAAGGAGCGCTTCTTGGGGAGGTTCCTGGTAGAAAATGAGGTCCCTGCTAAATCTGCTGGCTGCGCTGAAGTGATTACAAGAGAGGAAAATACTTCTTTCTGCAGCGCAGAACGTTACTTTTGAATTACTAATAGACTGCTGGTTTTAAAGTCCCCTAAACAAGGTGCCGGGGGTAGACAAGTCAAAACGTATTGACTGGCTTAGAGTGCCGTACAGCCTAAAGGATAACTGCCTAAAGCTGTCCTGGAGCTGTGATCTGGAAGAGAACAAAAGCCATGCTGTGTGAAGAACAAGAGCAACCTGTTTCTTTTTTAGTTGCCTCCATCCTGGGGATTTGTAACCACTGCCAGCTCTCCGATGCATGAACGAAGGCTGCTGCTTGTTACTGTCCTCATCTTCCCTTCACCTGCCGCAACCAGCCGCAGGCTGGGTGTGGGGAATGGGGGGGGCACCCCCTGCCTGAGGGGTGGATGTGGACTGCGGGGTCTGCAAGCTGTCAGGCTGATGCTGGGTAGCTGCAGTGCCTGGTGCTGCTCCCTTGCTGCTGCGCTGCCACGTTTTCGTCCGGGGCTGTGGCAGCCTGCAGAGGCTGGCTGCTCACCCTCTGGGTTTAAAAGATCTGGCTTGTCTGGGCAGAACACACCCAAGTGTGTTTTTGCTGCTGCTTTTCGTGCCGCTTTGCAATTGCAAATGAGGAGCCGGCACAATGCAAGCGGCTGATTACTCCATGCCCACGACTGGGTGACCACACTCTAGTTTTTGTGTGCCAACAGCCTGGACTCACTAGGCAGGTGTCTCTTAAAGCCCTCTTCTCTCTTTCCACAGAGGCCGGCTTTGCTGTCACAGCTATCTCCCGCACCCCTGGGGTGACCTACAACGAGTCCTTTGACCTCCAGTGCATCATCAAGCCCCACTACCCATCATGGGTACCCGTGTCTGTAACGTGGCGTTTCCAGCCAGCAGGCAGCACAGAGTTTCATGACCTGGTCACCTTCACGCGTGATGGCGGGGTCCAGTGGGGTGACAGGTATGCGGGTTTCCGGACCCGCACTGCCATCGAGAAGGCTGAGTCCAGCAACAACGTGCGCCTGAGCATCAGCAGGGCGAGTGACACGGAGGCTGGCAAGTACCAGTGCGTGGCTGAGCTCTGGAGGAAGAACTACAACAGCAGCTGGACGCGGCTGGCAGACAGGACCTCCAACCTGCTGGAAATCAGGGTCCTGCGGCCAGGTGAGTGCCAAGAGCACAGGAGAGGGGCTGGGGGTGTGTCATGGGGATGGGGTATTTACCAGTGCTGCAGTGGTCTGTCTGGAGTGAGGACCCCTCTCATGGCTGCAACTGGTGTCTCACACTTGTACAGGTGGAACTGCTCGGCTCTTTGCCCGCAGATGTGTTGGAGCTCCCTTATCCACCTCTGGGGAACCGGGTCCTCTCTTTGTTCCTTGTATGTTGGCCATGGGGCTTTCTTCTGGGAAGTGAGGTGACTGAAGCTCGGTCCAGTTTCTGGACTGTTCCTGTGAGATGGAGGCAGCTTTGAGATTGATGGCTCCATTCATCAGAGCAGACTAACCTGGGAAGGAGGGGAGAGGGATGGGGCAAACAGGGTCAAGGAAGAGAGACATGCTCCCACCAAAGCCTGCATGTGCGTCTGTGCCATGTGAGGTGCCGCAGCTCTTGTCTGGTAACTGGCTGCATCTCTCGCTCTGCTGGAGGCATCTTCAAAAGCAGCTGGCGATCACAGAGCGTGACTTTCATCCCCGCTAGAAACCGAGCCCTTTGCAGCGGGAAGTCACCGAGGCCGTGGGTGCCCACACAGAGTGTGCAACAGCTGGGCAACAAACGCCTGGCTTGGCAGCGAGAGTCAGAAAACCTACAACGTGCTTATTCTCCCTGTGCAGCCGGTGGAGAGAGCTGGGTCTTAGCACTGATACTTTGGTGGTGCCTTCTATTGTCCACAAAGGGTGCGAAGATACGTCTGCAGTCAGGGCAGCTTGGGCCATCGCTGAGCTGAACGGTCCATTGCTGTCTCTGCCTTAGGGCTGGAGTTGATGTGTGGAGCGAGGCTTTTAGCACCTTCAGGACTCTTGGCTCAGGTCCATGCGGTTTGGTAGTCCTCCCTTCATGTTCCCATGCAGAGGAACTGCTTCCTAAGGTCTTTCTTCTGGCTTAGGCTTTGTGCTTTTCCCCTCGGTGGCCCTTTTCATACTCCCCTCCACCTTCCCCAACCCTTAGTATGCGTTTAGAAAAGTCGGGGGATTCTGTGACTTTCAGGTGCCTCATGAGTTTTCCGTCATCTTTCTTCCGTCTCTCATTCCTTGCCTTCATCTCCAGGTTAATCTTTGCCATTTATCTTGATTATCCTGCCTTGTGATACGTGTTTTACTGCTGGCAAGGTCAGCTTTGTGATGTTCATCATTTTAGCTTGTTTCCCTAGGAGGCAGCGTTGACTGGATATGGTCCCTGGAGTAACATGCTTCTTCATGGCACATCTCTGTGCATGCATACATGTGTGAGGGGGAGAGAAAGAAATCCTTGGTAACAGCTTCCAGAAGAGACCCTCTTTGTCATAGCTCAGGGTGGCAAGGAGGACATTCAAAGGACATGTAAACTGTGCTCTGGCAGCCAGTTCTTCTTTACTGGAGCAGTAACCATCAAGTGATGCCTTAACAGAACAAGTCATCTAGGTCTCCATGGTTTTTACCTCTCCCTATCCCCCTGCTGCTCGACAAAACTACTGCTACACAAATCTTAGCTGTCAGTCCAATGAGCCTTGCATAATGTTTCTGGTTTTATGGCTTACAAAGGGAGGTGGAAGAGAAGAGAGGGACTTCACAGAGCGTCCCCAGTGCCATGGTTGCACACTCTCTGTGCTTTGTCTCCGTGTCCAAGGCAGCCTCTGAGAGCAGGTGGTTGATGTTCTCCACAAATGCAATGCCAGCAGTCACACCAGTGACTGCTGTGGTTCTCTCTGGTGTTGCAGGCTGCAGAGGGTCACGTCACATCCTTGCTGGGTCTTTGGCTGGATAATTTCATGATGATTTCCAGAGAGGATCCAGGATGACGTGGGAGGCACCTTCCTTGGACACCTCTGAATGAATATCCTAGAGCCTGCCCAGTCAGACCTGTGCTGGTGAAGCAGGGGCTGGTTTTCAGATGAATATCCAGGGCTTCTTCAAAAGGATTGAACACCTGAGAGTGCTGTCGGTCTAATTCAGTGTCTCTGTCATCACCTTAATCTGAGATGCCTTTGGGCTGCTGTTGGGTATCTTAGTCCCAGCTTTCTCATCCATATGCCAGTGTGTTTGGGGTGAACTATCTCCACTACCGATCCACTGAGGGACGCTGTAAAGGCTTGTCTGAAGGTCTTTTGGCAAATTGAGCCAGCATGTGTTTCCAGCTTGGACGTTAACGCTGGGATTCTAGTTTCCTCTTAAACCTCTGCTCCCTGTTCGTCAGAGCGACCTTTCCATTCGGCAGGTTCCAGGTGCAGATGTGGCAGTTGATACAAGTCAGCCTTTAAAGTGTGTTCAGGTGAGAAAGGTAAAATAGCGGTTGCCTGATTGCTTCACTAGCCTCTTGGCTTTGTGAAATCCCACATCCTCAAGGAACAGGGTGCTGAAGCTTCTCCTGGTGTGCTGGTTTGCGGATGCGGTGCTCAGGCTGGCTCTCCTTGGCAGTCCTGCAGTGGGTAGTGTTCGTAGATGTCATCGGTGCTGGGTGGTAACTGCAGAGGTGGCAGCGCTGGGTTTGCACTGCGTGTGTTAATGTGGCTGCGAAGTCATTTCCCCTGCGGCTGTTTCATGGCCAACAGGTAATGGTGAGGAAACAGCAGCAGCTTGAAACACTCCGGTCCTTTCCTACTACCAGGAAGAAACAAGCGGTATTTGAGAAATGAAACACACGGCTCCTGAAGAAGGGAGCAAATGAGGCGGCAGCATTAACTCAGCTCTGAATACAGGGTCTGTAAGCAGGATGGCACAAGTGTCCTGCTTGGCATCTGGAGCCAGATTTGGCCGTTGGGTGTGACATTCCCGACCTCTTGGGCTTGAAGCCGTTATACAGACTGGCAGTGTGAGGAAGAGCCCTACAAAGGGTGCTGGCTGCGTGAGAGCTGATAGAGAATTTACATATCACGAGGGCACCGGTGTTCATCACCTGCTGGTGCGTGAAACCTCACCAGCAGCAGCAGTAGGATCTGGAGCTCCCTTTCGTGGCCTGCCCTTTGGTGTCATGCAAGCCTGCACGCCTTGGGTTGCAAAGCAGAGGGAGGGTTGTGCACAGGCAGGGACACGCAGCCCCTCGTGTGTGCTTTGCGGGGAGTGAGACCTGCACTGCTGTAGGGCAAGCGCTGGGTTCCAACTTCTGGAGCCTGGGGCAGAAGTCCCGGCTGGTGTGGGGGTCCAAAGGGCAGGATTGTGGACCAGCCTGGCTAGATTGTCTGGGGCTGTTTCATGTCCTTACAACGCAGCGTTCTCCTTTTGACTTTTGAGCTGCGTGTTGTTTCTTTCTCAGTGAGCTCATGTTGCAGCAGAGGGGGAGGAACGATGAAAGTACGGCTCCGTTCATGCCAGCTGCTTCCCTGAAGCCAAAGCTGGCGGGAGACCACACACAGGAGCGCAGGCTGAGCTTGGAGCGAGCCCCAGCTGCAAGGTGGAGGTTTCTTCCTGCCCACATCCGTGTGTTTGGGGCTCCCTTTCTGCTGCGGTACCTGGCCTGCCTCTGACACCCCGATTTTTTCATCCCTGAAAGCTGAGGCTCACCCTTCCTTTCCCCCAAGGCTTCACCATTGTGTTTGCTTCTAGAGACGTTGCCCTGCCCTTTGCACACTTGCCCTTTTCCAGGTGGGGAAGAGCATCCTCCGTGCAAGCTTTACTGGGCTGGTCTGCAAGAGATCAGTCAGGACAGATGTCCCCTTGGAGGGGACAGGTTTGGTGACTCCCTGGCACTTGTTGATCTCTCGGGTTTTATGGGAGGTAGAGGTGCAGGTGGTTCCTTTTGAATCCAGGTGACCCTGGAAGCATTTGGATTTGGGCTGAGCTCTCTGTGTGAGGACACCAGCTGAGCAGTACCCCTCACTGATCTCTGCCCCCTTTCTCCCACAGCATGGAGGGGGAACGGTGCCTGTGCTCCGCGTCCTGCCCAAGGGAGGAAGGTGATAGATAGATGCATGTGGGTCAGGGGGAGACCCAAGGGCTGTCAGGCAGGCTCTGTTCCCAGCCCCTCCTTGCATCTTGCTTCTCCCTGCCAGGTTTTCAGGACGGAGCAGCCGAGGTGGGAAGTGCTGTCTGGGAGCAGCACGTGTCTGTGCAGCCTGCGGGACTCAGACAAGGGCAGCAGACAGTCCGTGGCGGCACGGGGATGATGGGGCCTGCGCTGCAGACTGGGCAGGTTAGGACATCTGGATAGGACTCTTGCAGCGAGGAGGCCTGAGCAGGTTTGTGCTGGTGCATTAAATTGCCATTGTCCTCGTGTGCATTACCGCACTTACCTTTCCCCTGCAGCACAAGTGAGTGATTCAGCAGAGCTTTGAGAGGGCCTGAGGCCTGAGTGCTGGGAGGTCTCTGGCAACAGCAGAATGAAAAAGTAGAGCTTCGCACAAGCAGGAGGTTGTAGCAATCCCCTGCTGAGCACACGCCCCACCTTTCATGCTCAGGCACAGACCTGTCCATCCCAACCTGCAGCGTACCCCCCTCCCCGTGCCCCTGCGCTCTGCCTGCCCCTCCAGCCTTGCACTGTCCCTTGGCCAGTTCCTTCGTGACTAGCACTGGAGCAGGTGCATGGGGAGAAGCTGCAATCGCCTCTGTAAATCTGCCCTCTTGCTGCCTGGTTTTTGACAGTAATGAACATGGGAGGAGGGATGGGGAGGGGCGGCGGGGGATGATAACTGAGCAGACGCCAGGGGTGCTGGGCTCCTTGCTGCTTTTTCGCAAGCTGGGCTACGGCAGATTGATTGACCTGGGAGCTGTCGAGCAAACAAGGCAGTCAGGCTCTTCATTAGAGCATTAATTAGCTTCCAGGGGTTCTCCAGGGGATGCTTGGTAAAGTTTGGTTTATTAGGAGCTGTCAAGTTGAAACCATTGTGGAGGGGGAGGGTGGAGGCTCCTGAAGCTGGCCTGGGAGAAGCTGGGGAGGCTTGTTCCTGAACCTTACTTTCAGAGTGGGGTGAGCCAGAGCCGTGCTTGCCCTGAAACGCTGCGCCCGAGTGGGTGCAGAGCGCTCTGCTGTTCTCCTGCTATCCACAAGAAACCACCACTGGCAGCAGCCTGACTGTGTTGGGCGAGCAGTGGCCAGAGAAACTTAAGGAACGGAGAGCAAAGGACCTCTTCGTTACCTTTGTTACCTCTTTGTCCAAGACCATCCCTGGCAGCCTCAGAGGGACTGCTCAGTATCCCGCTCATCCTTGTAGATGGATGTGAAAGATGCTTTTTCTACAATGGGTGGCCACTGGGGTACTGACCAGACTCCTGAATGGAGGCTCAAACAAGTGTTTGCAAGGGCCACAAAGCGCCTACTGAAAAACCTGACACTTTTTGCGGCTGCCAGCATCCAGCAATGAAGTTAAACAAGGGAAGTTAATGAGCTGGAAACTTCCTTACAGAAGTGAAGTCTGGCAACTGAAGTTTGCTGCTTACTTGATCCCAGAGTGGTTTTGCTCCATAGAATAGCACTGCTTCCCTGCTTTACAGCTGCCTGCTCCATCTGGCAAATCGTTGTACTCTTGCTTGAGTGATGGAGGAGTCCAGGATGTGTGGAGAGACAGGAGGCTGTTCAGCAGCAGTTGTGACTGCGGCGCAGAGCAGTCTCCTCTGCCCTGGCTGCTCGAGGACTTGCTCCTTTCCCTTCACTGCCAGTGGGTTAAGACCTGCTCTTCTGCCTCCGAGCTGCTGCTCTTTCCTGTCAGCTTCCAGCACACTGAACAGACAAAATGAAGGGGTTCAGTGTTGCAGGACCCAGGGCTGTCCCCTTGCGTAGACCTGCGTTAGTGACCCAGCTGGAATCCTTTTTCTTTTCCAGGTAGCACAGGAGGGTTTGCTTCTTCCACTTCTTACCCCTGGTAGTCTCCTACCCCTGCACATTTGCCTTGGGGAGCTCTGTCCCCACACTTGCCAGGTCCTTTGGGTCAGCTTCCCCACTGAGACTTGCTGCCACCTCCTTGGCACATTTATTTATCCTAGGCTGGCACCCCAGGTTGCTTTTCCTCCGCACTTAGCCATCACACCCTATTCCCAACATCCCTGTGCCCCATCTTCTCCGTGTACCATCACTGTCGCACAGCTGAGAGCCTGCTCTTGTCGCTGCCACTGTGGTGCATAACATACCCTCTAGCATTCAGGCACTGATTTGTAAATACAGTTTTGAGGTGGGATGTTGCCTGTGGGCACACACCCACGTGAGGATGCTCTCCCTGCCCGGCTCCCAGTGTGGTGCTTCCTGGCTGACCTTGTCAAACCAGCTATGGTTTTGCACTCACCAGTATCGGAGAGGTGCTCGGCCACATCGCTCAGCCAGTTAGATCTGGCCCAGTGCAGGTCACGCGTTGGCAGGAGGTCACATTGGTGTCAGCAGAGCCGAAGCACCCAGAGCAAATGCCATCTTGATTCCACAAAACGGTTGCCATGTCGAAATGAGCCCGTCAGCGTGAGCAGCAGGGGAAGGAGCTCATGCTGGATGCACTGCAGCGTTCCTGGCCCCACGCTGGGGATGCTGACACTGGACTTGCAGGGTCAGAGCTGTGATTCGCCTCCCCCTGCCTTTGGTTGCCCATCTGGGAGCAGTGATACTTGGCTCCTCTGCAGGTTTGCACGTGGAGTGTTTCTGCTGGAGCTGAACGTGTTGAGCTGATTGCAGTCAGTTATGTTCAGGGCTTCCCCTGGGGCTTCAGCCTGGAAAATGCACCCAAGGGTGTAACGTGAGAAGTTGGACTTTAAATGTATGAAGCATCTCGGATGCATTTCACTAGGGTGAAGGGTGTGGGAACAGATCCTTGCACCTAGAGGGACCTAACCCAGCTCAGCCTGCTCTGTGTGCCCGTTGATCTTACTGCAGGCAGTCTTGCTTTTCTGCCCCCTAACAAGACCGACCACGACAACACCAGGAGACCTGGGTTGGTTGTATTCAGAATATGCTGCTCTATTCAAATTAACTCTTCCTTTTCACAGTGACTTTTTTTAGGAGCAATTTTTTCGCTTCGATTTCAAGGCACTCTGCTTCTCTCTTTGATATCTCCTGAACGGTTTTCCACTCCCGTTTGCTGCATGCCTATACAGAGCCACAGTGTCAGTCTGTTTGCAGTCTGTGCACACGCAGTTTCTTTGATGTTGTCTTGAGCGTCTTCTCTCCACACACTTTAGCTTCTCATCGATTACCTGTTTGCTCTCTTTGGACTAAAATACTCTGCAGCAAACAGTACTTAGACGTTGTGCAGCTCTAAAGCTTTGTACGTCCCTCATGTCCTTGAAGACTTCAAAAGCAGAGTCAGCAGGGACAGCCCCCGGGGGAGAGGGAGCACTGGTGATGACTGGGTTTCCAGCCAGGTGTTGACGGCCGCTCTCCTTCCTTGGTCCATGCATGGAGTGCCAGCCCTTTGGCTGCCCCACTGGTCTCCAAAAGGTGAGTGGCCTTGAGGCCAGCGGGCTCAGTGCTGCAATGGCACGATTTTTCTCTTGCTGCATTCTCAGCTCTCCAGTCAGAGAGCGGTACCCAGCCTGGGTGTCCCTCCTAGCATGTCCAAGCAGCAGCTTTGGCTGTCCATCCTTGTGCCTGGGACCTGTACCATTTGTATTTGTCTTGCTTCTTTATCATGTGGGGTGTTTCTCCTGGGATGAGAAACTACGCACGCCCCATCGGTCCTTTGCACAGCCAGGCTGTGTCCTCTTTTGAGAAGAGCCGCGGTAAACAGGCCAGGCAGAGGGGTGGCCTAGCCCCAGTTACCGAAAATCCCCTGCTTCTTGCCTTCATGAGCATTGGTTCGACAGATGGTCAGGGGGTGTCTTCTGCTGGTGGGACACAGTTGGCTGGACACAATGGCTTTGCTCTTCAACATGACAGTGACCTGCGTAGCCAGGTGGTGCAGCAATGCCCACAATAAGGAAGCAACTTCAGTAAAATAAACCCAGCCACTTCCTCCCGTGGTGATTTTACCTTCTGAGATTAATTTCTCTGTGTCAGTAGAACAAACAAGGACAATTTTTAGCTGAATGCTTTTCCAGAAGTTTGGTTCATAAGAGGCTTATTATTTGGGGGTTTCTACCTGTTCTGACATTGGTCGAAGAGTAAATTGCTGGGGTCACTGAACCTGCAATCTGCTTCCTTACAGCAAAGTGGCAGGCTCTGGACACGCTGAACCTACGGCTCAGGGTCTTTTATTTTAACACGTAAACATAAAAGTTGGCTCCCAGGGCAGGGCCATCTTACTTGCTTAAATAGGGATTTGAAGCTGTTAAAAGAAAATTCCTACAGTTTTCCCTGTCCCATATAATAGCAAAACAAGGAGTGCTGGTAATGATGGATCTGTAGCCCATCCTGCAGTAATATTTCCTTGGTCCTTAAGAAGTTCAAGAAGACAATTTCTTAAGAAATGACAGATGGTTCATTTAACTTGGGTTGTTCTTCCACACAGTAGTCGAATTCGCCAGTTAATCTATGGAAGCAGCAGCATCATGAGCATTTAGGGTGCAGGTGGAGCTGATCTAGCACTTCGTTGCACAGAAGGAGATGATCCTCATCCCTGGACACATGCTGCTGGCTGCATGGTCTTGTCCCATTCCTTGTGCCAGCATCAATCCCACTGTGCGCCAGCTCAGTTTACTGAACCTGCAGAAAATTAACCCGGTGGAAGGGAGTAGTTAAAGGTGAGTGGAGTGAGCTAGCTCTTGGGTGGATTCCGTTCGGTCCTTCTCAGGGGACTTTTATCTGCACAGAGGACAGCACTGACAACCTGGGGCTGGCAGGACTGGCGTAGGCATTGTCCAGAAGACCTCATGGTCCTGCCTGAGGTCTGTCTGGAGAGCTTGCTCTCTGGACGACAAGAAAATGGCATTTCATACCATTGGCATGTATCTACACAAACCCTACCAAGGATTTATGTTAAGAAATTTGACTGTTCATGTCCAGCCTCCAGAACAGCATAGGAGTTGGTGTGTGGTGCTGCTGTATGTGTTAGAACTTGTTCTTCAGGTACCTTTAATTACTTCTTTTTCCTAATGGACCAAGTGCTCCTTTGTTTGAAATCTTTCTGATGAGGAGTTGATTAAATATCTCAATATGTTATTTTTTTTTTTTCTTTATCCTCGGTGGCTGTAGCTTGGTACTGAATTTATCTTCCAGTGATCCTATCTTCATATTTTAATTTACAAGTGATCAGTGAGCCGTATATTGTTTCCTGACAGCATACACAACTCATGCTGGGAATCTTTTATTCCTCCCGCCCCTCCTCTTTCTCCTGCAGAACTTTCATTCATTTCAGGGTTTGGCAGGAAGACTTCTGGTTTTAGGTTTGCGGGGCATTTTGCTTTGGGGTATATTTGTGTCTCGCTGTCCTTCAGAGAGTTGTGCTTTCCGGTTCTTGGAGAAGGTCTGGCTTTTCCCAAGCCAGTGGCATGTTCCAGCCGGTGGTCTCTGGCTTACCATGGCTGGCCCTTGGAGGCTGCGGGCTTCCCAGCTTTCTCCATCACTGCAGCTACACGCACGGCCTTTTCCATAGATGCTCACAGATGTATGGCTTCTGGGCTTTAAAGAGACTTTCTGGGTCACATATGTATGCTTCCCCGAGGCCCTGCTTGGTGCCCTGCTAGTTCGTGAGCTGCTCTGCCGACTCCGGCGTGACATGGCTGGTAATGCCAGGCTGTCCCCTAGCTCAGCAGATGTCCTTGTCACTGCCTGCAGTCTTCACGCCACAGCACGAGGTGTGCAGCGATGGACTTGACCCGCTGCCTCTGTGTTTGGCAGGGCAGCAGTCTGACCGCGCTGCTTTTGGGGAGCGTGGGGGCACCCAGCCGCTTGTGCATGGGTTTGGCTGACGCAAGTGCGGGGCTGAAGCTGGCAGGGGTGCAGCAGAGCAGGGTCCACCGCAGGGTTTGAGCAGAAATGCCTGTTCCACTTTGCCACAGCACCCCGTGGTTGCATTTTGGGTGCGTCAGGCTGCGCTTCCCCAAGATGCAGGAGGACAGTGTGCTTTAGGGTGCATGGCCGGCCTCGGGGCTGGGCCGTTGGAACGGGTGGTGGTCAGCGTGGGCGTGCGCAGCTATTTAAGTACCCCACTCATCTTGCTGCAGCAGCAGGCTGGGAGGCTGGGGAGCGGTCTGCGTCTGCTGGGCTGTGGACCTGGCGGCAACTTGCTGAACGTACTGAAATGTGAGTGACTTGGTGGGTTATTCCTGGCGTCTTTCTGTCCCTGAGAGGAGGTGGGTCACAGCCAGCTCCTAGGCTTGCTCTGGGGCTGGGGGCACCCACCAGGCTGTGCTGCAGGGAGCACTATTTGCAGCATTCATACAAGGGACAGTAAATTCCAGGAGAGAAGTGTCATGTAGCTGATTTTTAGCAAACGTGAGCAGTACTTGCGGGCAGGCTCAAGCCTCTCAGACCCCAGGGGAGTGTGAGTAGCATTTGGGTGGCACCTGGGGTGATGTGAAGGGGCATGGCCTGGGTGGGTGAAGGCATGCCTGCTCCTTCCCGCTCTGCCCAGGGGCTCTGGGAAGGGCCATCGCAGCATCTTTCCAGGGGAGTCTGGCCGGCCAGGGAGAACAAAGTCGGATTAACAGCCTGATGGCAAGCAGACGGTACTGACCCTGCAAGGGGAGAGGGGGAAAAAAGGTGACCTGCATCCATCGAGACTGGCAGTCATTCAGTTTGGTGGCTTGTCCAGGCACCTGTCTTCTCTATACCAGAAAGGAGGCACCTGCAGAAGTGAGGATTTAGCTTTACAAAATTAGTAGGCTAGAGGTTGCAGGAAGACGTGCGAAGATGGGAGAGCTCCAGCTGTGGATCCTTATTGCTGCTGCAGACAGACGTATATTCTGCGTTTGTTTGCATGTCCAACCCAGAGCAGCCCACGTGCAACCGGGACCTGAGCAGTTTGGGGACCACAGAAACTTTCGGCACTGCTCTGAAACCAGCACTGCTGAAGGTCAAGGCGGCAGGTTGGTGTTCAGAGTCGAAGCCTCAGCTCTTTTTGTCTGCCCGCTTGGGAGGGGGCAGCAGCTGAGCCCTCCTCAGGAAAGGGTTAACATTGTCTCTCCTTCCCATGGAGCTGCTCTCGCAGTAATTCAATCATGTCAGCCTGTTTGCAGGCAATAATTCATTGTTATAGGAACACTACAGTAAAGTGACAAGTTAATAATGGCAGTAATAATGACAGGCAAAGTCTAATGCTATTTCCCTTTCTTCTGCTCCTGTTGCACCAGCAGCCTCCCATGTTGGCTAATGCAATTTGCAACCTCGCTAATCCAGTTTCAGGAGGAATTGTGTTCTGTTAAAAGAGAATAGCAGGAGTTGGGAGCTGTGCTGCCATTTCCGTGCTATCTCTGGGGTGGCTGCCCCAGCACTGGAAGTCTTTGTCTTTACTGTGCTGTGATTTCTGTGCCACGCTTAAGCTTAATGAGCGAGGTCTTCCTAGCAGCATCTCGTTTTCTTCTCTTCTGCAAATGCCTTTCCGCTGATGCCTCTTCTCTGGAAAGGCTCACTCATCTTTCCCTTTTGAATATTGGTTTTCTTTCAGTTAACTTGGTAAACATGAGTCACCCACCCCTTGCCTTGCTGAGTCCAAAGGCTGGCATGTGCTTGCCTGACTCCGGTTGCCCCAGTTCCCCGCAGTCATTAATGCAGGTGTCCTTGCAACGTGTGTGGAGGTGGAGGAGGCTCTTCAGCCTTCAGGAAGGGAGAAAGGCTGGCAGGGGGCTGAGGGTTAGTGCACGTCTGAGCCTGTGGCAGGGCAGTGAACCTGCGCAGGGGTCTCTTGAATCCCAGGCAAACATCCTCTGGGAGGAATTTGGGCACTGAGTGGGTTTCGGGCCCCAGTCAGGGAAGTAATGAGGCACCTTTGGGTGGTGACTGCAGGCCGAGAGGTCGGCTGAGTTTGTGCCAAAAGCCTGGTCAGTGCCCTTCAGGATTGTAGGCTGAGGGTGCTGGGGAGAGATGGTTTCCTCGCAAGAAGAACTGGCCCGGGGCCGTGTTCCTGGAAATGAGTCTCCCAGTCAGCCTGCTAAGTCGTGTCTGGTGTTAAACTGGGACTGGGTTCAGGCTGGGTTGGCCTCTTTCTGCTCCTTTCCCCGCCCCCCCCCCCCCCCCCCCAGCACTGTGAAATCCCAATGGAGGCTTTTAAAAGTAGGACATTCCCCAGGAGAACTTTTTGCAACGCTTCATCAGTTCTCTCCAGGCAAGAGCGTCTTCTGGAGGAGCTCTCCCCAGAGGGCAGCAGCCTCCAAAGTGGGACACCACCTCCCTGCTATGGTGACAGGGCTCCCAGGGGACTCTCCGGGCTGCTGGTGGCTGGCCAGAGCCATGGGCTCCTGCAGAGCCGGCTCGTTCCCCAGCCAGCAGCCCTCTCCTCCTTCCCTGCAGGGCAGCTTGCTGGGGTTTTGTATGGGGCTTGTTGTTTTGTTTTTTGGGGGAGGGCAGTGGGTATCTTCGACTGCAGTTAAACATTGCCATTCCCAGGACTTGGTAATAGCAGCTCCCAGGTGGGAAGTAAACTCCTGCTGTTGTTCTTGCTGCCTACACGGGAAGATGATGTAAGGAATCTGAGACAGAGCATCTTTCCATCGCAGCATTTTTAGATACAGATTGCGAAGTGCCGGTAACCTCTGCCTGATGATTAGGAAACAGAAGGGAGGGAGCCAAGTGGCTTCACCATGGCAGCGAGTCAGCAGAAAAGCTGTGAATCACGTCACTGCCTCGGTCCTCCTGCTCTGATGACTGCTTTCCCTTCCCCCAAATATTTGTATAAACGTGCTTACCACATGCCCAGCTTGAGGAGACTGATTGCCTGCTTGATGGTGTGTGGAAAACTCCTGCCATATACATCAGCCTGTAGAGCTCCTAGCCATGCCGTAGCCTGCCGTGGCTGTAAGGTGTGTCTGACCTGGCCGCCCCCCCAGCCCAGAGGAGCAAGTTTTGAGGACCAGAGACTGCCACAGGTATCCTGAGACAATGCCTGTTCCCGCAAAGGAGCGGGGACATTTTCCTCAGCCGGGGAATTAGTGCAGAGGGACCTTGATGCAGGAGGACAGTCCGTGATGTGGGGTGTCCAGTATGTGTATGGGCTTGCTGTGGACACCTGCCACCTGTGCCAGCCTCTCCACCCTAACAGGGCACCTAAAGACCCCCATGTCCTGGCCAGGCTCCAGCATGAGTCTCACCCATCTAACACCCTCCAGCAGAGACATCAGGATGCCCTCAGTGGTGCAGGAGAGCGTGTCTGTGCCATCGGAGAGCTGACGTCTTCTGTCCCGGCACTGCTTGCCCGAGCATCGCTGCAGAGTTCAGCGCCTGCACATGTTTTTCACACAGGTTGCTTGGCTTCACGGGGGCTGGGGGACCAGGCTGGCTTAAAAGAAATGGGAGGGTTGTAACCGTGACTTGTTGCCAGTGTAAATTGAAAGCCTTAATAGCATATGTAAAGCCAATTACAGCACCTCAAGGTATGATACCCTCTTTACTGGCACCCTCCAGGGAGCCAGGAGACACTGTGGCAACAGGATTATGGTTTGCAGATGATATGCACGATAACTTCACCTAGACATATGCACCTGTTCCCCTCACTAAGCAGATGTTCGTGAGGCTGTTAAGAGAACATCACCCCCTTGACAGCGCAGCAGAAAATGCCGTGTAGCTCTGCCTGTTCACATCACTGCATCCACCACCTCTGCTGCTTGACAGCCCTGCCCTGGCACACTGGAAGCCCAGCCCCTGGGGCAGACGGGATCAACTCAGCGTTGGAAGGCTGAGCCCTTTGCTGGCTCTCTGCCCAGGCAAATCCCCAAGCCAGGAAAGGGAGTTTCCCCTGTGTCAGGAGGGTGAGGTTTGGCTGGCTCGGTGCCTGGGCTGTCAGTCTTCTTGCAATCTCACTCATGCACCAGCAGCATTTCCATGTCGTGGCAGGCATCTTTAAACATGACCTGGCAAGCTGCATGGGGCATAGAGAGACCCACTTTGTGCTGGAGTAGGCTCACCACCAGGAGGGAAGGAGATGGACTCCCAGGGGTTGTATTGCAGTGTTACCATCACCCTGGACCACTAGCTTCAGGATATTTCCCTCCCCACCCCACCCCCTTTTTTTTTTTTTAAATCATTTTTTCCAAATGTAAAATGAGTCTTTTGGATTAGTTTTCATATCTGATGGTCATCCCTGTGGGAGAGCAGGAGTGCAAAGCTGCCCCGCAAAGCTTCCCGTGCCTTAACCAGACTGTGGGCAGAGATCTCTCCTCTGCCTGAGCAAGCAAACCCCCCTGCAGCCCGAAGGTGAAGCTGCCCCAGGGTGACCTGTGTGCCACAGTGTTTCCAACTCAGCAGTTTTCAGCCTGTGGTCTGCAAAAGCCGTGAATTATTTCCATAGGATCTGCAAAAGGTAATGAAGAGGTAGGTGTGCATTTACTACACAGGAGCCAGCGCACCTGGATGGGGAAGCATTTGGTGTTCAGAGATTGGAAAAAACTGAGAATGTCCTCTTTTAATTCTGTGGGAGGGAAACAAAACCTGCGCTTGCATCTTCCGTGGTGTGCCTCTGTTAGGAAAATAAGTCGTGTTAGTTGAGAAGTGCATTGGCAGGGGTGTCATTACCTATCACTGATACCTCTAATCTAGACGAAACTTAGCGCACCGTGTTACAAACCTGCACAAGTGCAAGCCTAGCAAAGGGAAGACCTGTAATTCCCTGCCGGGCCCTGCTGCTCCGGCTGGTAGCAGTGGTAGAAACGATCATCTCATCAAGATTTGGGGGACTGTGCACGCGTGGGCAAACTCCTGAACTGCAGTGGCTGCCAGGGAGGGCTTGGAGGGCTGGGGTGCGTGCGTGGAATTTAAGATCTCGGTTTTGCCACTTAATCAGATTTCTTCCTCGTCACCCTCACAAAAGACGATGTCTTCCCAAGTGTTGAACAGAAGCGGGGAGAGCTGCACAGAGGCCACCTGAGAGCCCTGGATGACCTCAGGGGTCCGTGCTCTTCGTACATAGTGAGAATTGCCACGATTATGGTCTGGGAACAAGCCCTGGCTGCTTCAGTAAAATACATCTGTCATGTACGAGGTGCAGGTCTGTTGTTTCAAACACCAGGCTTAAAATTACTCCATGCTTGTCCTCCTTTTCATCTTCTGGAGGTGCCACGATGTGGGAAGAGCGCTGGGAGGAACGCTTGCATCTCAGCAGCTCTGCTCTGTGTGTACCCTGGCTTTGTCTCTGTGTGTGTGTTGATACTGAGCAACCCCACCACACGCAGCCTGTGTATATACTGCATTTTAATAGATATAGGGCTACTGACTTAACATACACAGTTGCTATAGTAACAGAGGTTTCCTTAGTAACGGTTGCAGAAAATAATCTAGTACCAATTAAAAATAAACTGTTTGGAAAGGGGGCTGGGGGAGAAAGGAAGCTGCTGAGAATCACCTTCCCCTTTATTGGTTCATCTCCCAGGGACTTGGAAGATTGATTAATGCTTGAAATAACCTTTCTCAACCGACGGTGAGCCAAAAAGGTGGGATGAGTGTGAGTGCGGTGGATAAGGCTGCTACCCTTGAGCGAAACAAAGGGGAAGGAGTGTCTTCGGGGTATGGCAGAAATACAACAGGGTGATGCTAAATCTCTCTATTAGGTTCAAGTCCCCAGGGAGGAAAAACAGGGGACTGCTTTCCTCCTTCCCTCCCTCCACTGTCTTCCTTCGATACCAGTAACACAGCCCTTGAGTCTTTATTAGCATACTGATTAAAACCACAGGCAATCCAGGCTCCAGGATGCCTATCTCGGATGCTGTGTTAGAGCAGAAAGCGTTGCTGTGGTGGGGGTCCCTCCCTCCCATTTGAAGTTGTTTGCCTGTGCCCGTCCTCTCCCTTGGTGCCATCGCTCATCGCCTGTGCTTGCGCCGACAGGCATCTGAGTCGCGGGCACCCAGGGGAAGCTGGAAGTGAAGCAGCGTGATGCGAAGCGAGGAGCCCGTGCCTCTGCGAGAGAGGGGAAACGATGTTGTTTCCCTGCAAACACAGGATGCGTGGGATGGGTTTCCAGGGTGCGGATGGGCACAGCTCCCCTGGCAGCCTTCAGTGGCTCATGCCTGCAGTGTCACACTTCTGCTGTGCCGTTTGTGCCCAGGGCGCTCACCAGGTTTCGTTAAGAGATTTACCAGTTGTCAGCAGAATCCTTTCACCTGGCAGCGAGACGGCAGGGCCCTGTCAGAGGGGAGCTGCCGTGGGGGGAGAGGCGAAGGAGGGGAGCTGGTGGCAGAGCTGCTGGGAGCAGCGGTGTGTCCAGCTGGGAGCTGCTCCTCTCCTTGGGGCTGTAGCCGGCAGGGCCGCAGGGCACGCCAAGCGCAAGTGTCACAGGAGGGCGCTTGGTGTCCTCCCCTGCAGACAGCCATGCCCTGCGTCGTGGCTTGGCGTATACACGCAGCAGGGGCTTGATCTCCTGCACCTGCAGGGAGACAGGAATCAGAAACCTCTCTCCGTGCAGTGACAAGAGCGAATGACACCGCTGTGTCATCCCTGCCACTGTGTGACCGCTTAGCTACCTGCGTGGGAACCGCAGCTGTGCTTGGGAAGCCGAGGGAGGTGACGTGCCTGTGGCTTGTCCCAGGCTGTTCCATCCATGGTGGACCTGGAGCCAGATCTCCCGGCTGCTGGAGCAGAGCTTGCTCCCGACTGATCCCTTCCAGTCTGGCGCTTTCTTCTTTTCCAGTTGTGCCATTTGCTCACGTAGCTGTTGTGTCTGTGGGTTACGTGTCATCGAGACTGCTGGCATGTGACAGCAGTAGAATCTCGTGTAATTCAGTCTTCCTGGAAATGGTTTTCTCTAGAACTGGTCAGCAGCTGATTGCCCCGAGGTGCAAGCAGTATGATTTCACTGTGAAAAAACCCACTGAGTTTGGGTGTAGTCTTCATGCTAGGTTTGGTGCCTTAGATCACGGTGGATTAGGAAAGGACAACTTTGAAAGGGCAAAGTTTGAAAAAACAGCCTCTTGCTGAGGGACACGGTGGGAGGATCCAGAAGTAGAGCAGGCCTTGAAAAGAGGGAGAAGATTTTGTAGGAGAACTTCTAAATGCCTTTATCCTAAAGGTCAGTGCAAGTGAGATCCAGGCAAGAGCAGCTATGCCTGCAGCTGGGGGAGGACCCTCTGGTCCTCCCCAAAACCAGATGAGTTCCTTTCTTTTCTGTGTTAATGACCCACCCCTCCTCATCCTTCTTGGTTCCTCCGTTGCAGTGACCAAGCTACAGGTGAGCAAGTCGAAGCGGAGCATCACTCTGGTGGAGAACCGGCCCATCCCCCTCAACTGCTCAGTGAAATCCCAGACCAGCCCCGACTCGCACTTTGCTGTGCTGTGGTACGTCCACAAGCCCTCTGACGCCGACGGCAAGCTCATCCTGAAGACCACCCACAGCTCAGCCTTCGAGTACGGCACCTACGCGGAGGAGGAGGGGTTGCGGGGCCGGCTGCAGTTCGAGCGCTCGGCGTCGGGGGGTCTCTTCAGCCTGACGGTCCAGCGGGCAGAGGTCCGAGACAGCGGCAGCTACTACTGCCACGTGGAGGAGTGGCTGCTCAGCCCCAACCATGCCTGGTACAAGCTGGCGGAGGAGGTGTCGGGGCGGACGGAGGTCACCGTCAAGCAGCCAGGTACCGCGTGCCGTGCCAGCGAGGTCCTCTTGGCATTGGCTCTTGTGCATGGCTCATGAGCTCGCTGAGCTTTTCTGGGGCAACGGGGAGCCTCTGGTCTCCTTTCCACTACAGATTTGTCACCCCCCTCCTTGCATCTTTGTGCCTGCACATCCCTGCACAGAGGGACATTTTCCCCCTTTGATGTGACCCTCCTGCATTTAGGCTGCACTGGTGTGCCTTTCAGTATTCGCACAGGAAGGTTGTCCATCCCCCACAACCTAGAGGGCCGCTGTATCCAGCCAGGTTTCTTTATCTTCAAGAGCATCACGTAGCAATAGTGTCGACTAGCGACCTACTGAGAGAGAGCGGGTGTGTGCCTGCCTGGGAAAGCATTTGCATGTTTTGCACAGTTTTAATTTTACTCTGTGCCTGTATCCTGGCAGGCGTAGGGAGCCTTGTCTCTTTTCTCTCTGCCGCTGTGCACACGAGATGTGAGTAAGGAGTGTAATGAGATGGGGAGCTGGCTGCCAGGAAAGGAGAAATGTGCTCTGCTGGTGGTTTCCGTGGCAGCAGACATCACTGGTAAAGGTGGGCTGATGGAGGAGCTAAAGATGGCCCCCACAAGCTGGGGACGGAGCCCTCATTTTGTACACAGTGGGGAGGCCCGGAGGCAAGCACCATCTCAGAGAGCAGCCTGGACCCCATGTGTGCTGCTGAGGCAGAGCATCAGTACTTTACAAGGAAGCCTGCCATGTCCCCGCTTGCTCCGGGTGCTTGTTTCTGGAAGATAGAAATCCTTCAGGCAGGAGGGATGCGCCTGGATAGCAGGGCCGGACTAGGATGCCTAATGCCTGGTCTCTGTCTCTGGATTTGGCTGCTTAGACACAAGCTCTGTGGGTGGGGGTACCAGAGGGATACTGAGTACGGTCCCAGTGCGGCATTGCTTGGTCGGGCAGGAGGCACAGCAGGCCACAGCGTGCCACTGGCTGCTGGTCCCAGCTCCTTGGTTTAGTCTGCAAAGTCCCAAGATGGCTGTGGGGCAGTCAGGGAGCAGGGAGCTGTGATCTGCCCCCTTCCTTGCATCGCCCACCTTGCTCTGGGAAGTACGGTGCCTATTGCTTGCTGCAGCGGCCGTGCCAGGGAAGTCCAGACTGTGCCCCTGAAAAGTCATGAAGGAATCAGGAACGCACGACACGTCATTTCACATAAAAGAGCTGATTGCAGTCACCCACCCACCCCCACCCCGAGTATCAATGAAATCGTGGAGCAAAAACCAGGGACATTCCCAAGGCAGCAAAATACTGTGTGTGACTTTGCCCTCATGCCACTTCTCGTTTTGCAGTGGTGCTTCCCTGTATTCAGCTGTCCGTTCTCCGCCTTGCTTTTTCCCCTTTTCCCGCAACAGGAGGGCTTACTGGCCAGGGGGTGTGTGACTGGGCTACTGCCCTGTCCCAGGAAGAAGTTGAGGAAAGGTTGAGGTGTCACCTCCCTTAATAAGGTGTCTGTGCGCTTAGGACACCCCCCCCCCCCCCAGATCCTACTGGGAGATAGTGGGTTGCCAGTTCCCTGTGCTGAACAGGGCATTGTTGGTGGCTAGCCTGAAATTTTCAGAAGCTCCTAAAAAACACAAGTCCCGTTTTTCTTTCCTCCTCTCTCCCCCAGTCCCTCGGGGTTTTTTTCCTCCCTTTCCTCATTTCTTTCATCCCACCCCGGGATTGTGGCCACGTGAGAAGGGCTTGTGGAGGGAGAAAGGACCATTGCAACCCTCCATCACCTTGCATTTCTAACGGCCTTTTCTCATAGATAACCGCCTGCAGGTGAACCAGACCCACAAGAACATCACAGTGCTGGAGAACCAGTGGGTGACCTTGGAGTGCCTGGTCAGCAGCCGGACCAGCCCCTCGTCCCAGCTCTCGGTGGAGTGGTACGTCTGGCGGCCAGGTCATCCGGAGAAGGAGGTGGTGGCCCGGCTGAGCCGGCAGAGCACCCTGCGCTACGGGGACCTGGTGATGCTGGGTGACCTGCGGAGCCGGCTGCACCTGGAGAGCCCGTCCCCAGGTCTCTACCTCCTCTCCATCCAAAACGCCACTGTGCGGGACAGCGGGGCCTACAACTGCCGCGTGGAGGAGTGGCTCCTCGATCCCAGCGACCGCTGGTACAAGCGGGCAGAGGACCTTTCCGGACTCATCACCCTCACCGTCAAGCAGCCAGGTGAGGAGGATCTCGTGCCAACAGCTTTGAGCAGCACTCTGCCCTCTTGGACCAAACACACGGTCACCATCTGTCTGTCATTGACAGCGAGTCCAGGCAGAGGGCAGGACCGCTGTGCTGCAGACCCTGCTGATGCTTTCTCGCGTATCTTCTTGGGTGCGCCCTTGCTTTTCTGGAAGGAGCACAGAGCAAGTCCTGCAAACACAGCTAGATGGGCTTGGGCTTTGGGGGTTTGTCACCACTGCGTCTGCAAATGTATTTTTTCACAGCACTTTCAGCAGATTCAATAGGATGGGCTTCTGATTTTACTCACAATTCCATTGAGAATGAGATGGGAGAAGCTCCCTGTGCGCCCCACGTGTGTGCCCCAGGGGCAAGGTCCTTGCATAAAAAGAGGGTGGCAGAGGAGGTTGAGACCCTTGCCTGGTGTCCAGAAAGTTTTTCATGCTTCTGCTCCTTGTTGTGCAGGTGAAGAAGCAGATGCAGAACATGCAGCTCTGAGGGTTCATCTTCAGTTGGGATGGGGGCTCAGGCTTCTTGCTGGGGCAGGAGTTGGCTGTGAGGAGCCTGCCTCTGTATGGACAAGGGGTACTTCTGGGCTTCCTGGCCACCCTCTTGCCAGTGATACCGATTCAGGTGGATCCTGCTGCCTAACACCACTGTTTTGGCTGTTCCCAGACACAGGGAGGCAGATATTGGGGATCCAGGTGCTTCTCATTCTTTCCAGGATCTAGTGGGGAAAAAAGTGCTACAGAAGTTCAAACCAGGGAGGAAACTCCAATTTTGGAGAGTTGTGAAGAAAACAGAACAGAACATTTCAGTTGGAAGGGGCCTGCAATGATCACCTAGTCCAGCTGCCTGACCACTTCAGGGTGACCAGAAGCTAAAGCACATTACTAATGGCATTGACCAAAACTCTGACAGGCTTGGGGCATTGAGTGCCTCTCTAGGAAGCCTGTTCCAGTGTTTGACCACCCTCTCGGTAGAGAAAGGCTTCCTAATGCTCAGCCTCAATCTCCCCAGCACAGCTTTGAACCATTCTCTTTGAACCCATCCTGTTGCTGGATCCCAGGGAGAAGAGATCAGCATCTCCCTCTCCACATCCCCTCCTGGGGAAGCTGTAGAGTGGTGAGGTTGCCCCCTCAGCCTCCTATTCTCCAAAATGCACAAACCCCATGTCCTTAGCTGCCCCTCGTAGGACATTCCTTCCAGCCCTTTCACCAGCTTTGTTGCCCTCCTCTGGATGC
Organism: Falco cherrug; assembly: GCF_023634085.1. Taxonomy (NCBI): domain Eukaryota; kingdom Metazoa; phylum Chordata; class Aves; order Falconiformes; family Falconidae; genus Falco; species Falco cherrug. The sequence continues at coordinate 113,918,053 of NC_073698.1, read as the reverse complement.
ATTCAAGGACCTTCTGACATTGTGGTGCCCAGAACTGCACACAGCGCTCGAGTGAGGTGCACCAACGCCGAGTACAGTGGGACAGTCACCCCTTTTGACCGGCTGGTTACGCTGTGTTTGCTGCACCCCAGGATGCAGTTTGCCCCCGGGGCTGCCGGGGCATTGCTGACTCGTACTGAGCCCATTTTATACTTGTGCCTGGTGTTACTCCATCCTAGGTGTGGTATCTAGCATTTGGACTCGTGAAATTTCATCCCATTAATCAAAACCCAGTGCCCAGTCTATCTAGATCCCTCTGCGAGGCCTCTTCTCCCTCAAGAAAGTCAGTAGTACCTCCCAGTTTGTTACCGTCAGCAAACTTGCTAATGGTGTGTTCAACTCCTGCGTCCAGATCTTTGATAAATATATGGAACAGAACTGGCCCTGGAATCGAACGCTGAGGGACACCGCTGGTGACCGGTTGCCAGCCAGCTGTAGCCTGGCTGAGGGACACTGCTGATGACTGGTGGCCAGCCAGCTGTAGCCCCATTCACTTACAACCCTTTGAGCCCTGCCCTTCAGCCATTCTTCACCCAGCACACCGTGAACCTGCTCATCCCACAGTGGGAAGGATACTGTGAGGGACAGTAGCAAAAGCCTTACTAAAATCCAGAAAAACTATATCCAGCACCTCCCCTTCACCTACTGGGTGAGTGACCTTATCATAGGACGATATTTAATTTAATATCCTAATTTGTTAAACAGGGCTTTCCCTTTGTGAACACATGTTGACAGCACCGGATCATTGCATTGGTCTTAAAATGCCTTTCAGTAGTACCCTCCATAATCTCCATATAGTACCCTCCAGTATAATCTCCATCATTTTTCCAGGAGCTGAGGTTAGGCTAACAGGACTGTAGTTTCCTGGATCTTCCCTCCAGCCCTTCCTGTAAACGGGAACAACACTGACTAGCCTCCAGTCAGCAGGGACCTCCCCTGACTCCCAAAGCCTTTGGATGATGATCTAGAGGGATCCTGCCATAACATCCCCTAGCTCCTTCAGTATTCTGGGATGAATCCCGTCAGGCCCCATGGATTTGAGAACTTTCAGCTGATACAGCTGGTCCCTTACAATCTCAGTGTCCACAAATGGAAAGTCGCTGTTCCCACACCCGTGATCTCCGACTCGGGGAACGGGGCAACCCAAGGTCTATCAGTATTATTAAAGACCGATGCTAAAAAAGCATTGAATGCCTCTGCTTTTTCTTCATCCCTAATAGTCAGGTGACGCTCTTCAACAAGGATCATAGTCCAGTGCTTTTTTCAGACCTCTTCTTGCTATTAACATACTTTAAAAAGCCTTTCTTGTTAGCTGACACAACACTGGCCAGTTTCAGCTCTAGCTGAGCTTTGACCTTCCGTGTCTTTTCTCTGCGTGTACAAACCACAGCTTTGTAACCTTCCTGCAAAGCCTGAGATCATGCAATTTCTTTTTTCCTCATGAGCTCCATGAGGAGCTCCCTGTTCAGCCAAGCTGCATTTCTGCCCCGCTTGCCAGACGTACAATGCAGTGGAATTGCTGCTCCTGTGCTTCTAAAAGGTGGTTCTTAATGACTGACCAGCACTTGAGGACTTTTAAGCCGTCAAAAGCAGATTCCCATGGTACTCTGCTTTATTCTTATATTATTTATATTTGTTATTTTTAACAACAGATAAGCTGCAAGGACAATTTACCTTGGAAAATACGGATTCCCTAGTTTTTGAGGTATATGTCTTCAAGATTAAATGCCTGTCTTAAGGGCTGTAAGTCAAATAACAGTTACGGTCCTTATTTGCTGGGTTTTTTCCAGCATGTAAAGCAGCCACTCTGCAAGCCCTGCTGTGGTGCTTTATGCATGCCCGTTCCAGCAAAGGGTAAGAGTCTGGAAAGGTTTTAGTCATCATTCCTGGCGGAGGAGATTGGTCCTGCAAAGGAGGAGCTGTCTCCGGGGACAGCACAGCCCCTATCCGCCAGGTCCTTGCTTGGGAAGGCTTGAGCAGAGACCCTCCCCGGGCAATCCCTGTTCTCCGCGTGCCTGCACGGTTGGGAGTGGCAGCTCTTCATGCAGGCTGAGAATTGCCAGCCCTGATGGAGGGGGGAATGGACAGCAGGGAAATCCCTGAGGCTCATTTTGATTTACAGAGGGATGTGGAGTGGGAAGAAGCGAGTGCACTAATTCAAGATATATTTTTTTTCTAAAAGTGCTTTTTTGTTTGTTTTTCTTTCGCAGCAGCCAGTACTTCACAAAATGACTAAACTTGCTTGTGACTCATGCCTCATTAGTGAGGATCTCCTCATGTTTCAAGACTATAATCATGAGCAAAGGGGGGAAAAAAACTCTCGGCACCTTCAGACAGCAGTTCTCCTCTTTCTGCTTGACCTGCTGAGGTGGGGAAGGCTTTGTGTTGGTTTTGACAAGCCATTTCCTTCCCTTCCTCTTTTTTACCTCAGTAGTCTCCAAAATACCAGTATTTACCACCTTCCTGTTTCTGCTGAGGAGTCTTCCCAGGGAAGATGTGAGCTGAAAACACTCATCTTGCCTACAGCCTGAAGAGCTCCGGTTTTAACGGAGAAACTCCTTATGGAACCATTTTAAAAGTGTCGGGCAGGTGCTGTAATGAGAAGCCCCGTGGGGCACAGCAGCCCCGCGGCTGATGGGAGCTGGGGGACAGCAGCCCCATCCAGCAGCACCACCTGGGCTCTGGGCAGGGGAGGGCTTGCCCAGCCGTCTTCACTGGAGGAGAAGGCACCTCTCTCTGGTGAGCTGTCGGCTTACCCCTCCCGCTCAGCTCCCGTGTCGGAAAGGGCTTTTTAATCTTTAAATGAAAGCTTAGATCTGGACTGATTGCGATCCCTGGAGTATGTGTTCCCTGGCAAGATGACTAAACCAAATGTTAATTGCTCTTGAAGTCAGCCTTTAATCAACTCATCTTGAGTTCTGGCCACTGTATCTCAGTTAGATAAAAACATCTCTTTAGCCTTGCACCAAGCGCTAGAGAAAAAATCATGAGAGAGGGAGACTTCTGGAAGCATCCTTGCTGTGTCTGTGCTGAGGACATCTCCATGGAGGAACCTCTTACCTAAACAACTTCCTGAATCGCTGGAAAAAATCCTCTTCTCTTCTGTCATACTGATTTTCAAGTCCTTTGAGCACTCTCAAAAAATTAGCATGGAGTGCAATGCTCTTTGCACCAGTAGCTGGGGAGCAGCACTACATTGCTCCTCAGCACACACACCAAACCTCAGTGTTTCCTGACGTGTTCTTGTAGCGTGTCTGGATGAGTCGCAGCAGCTTTCTCCTCTTGCACACACGCCCATTAGTTGGTGTGAAGGTCTGCGTGGGCAGGGTGGTACAGCGCGGCGCTTGCAGCCCGCTCCCGTTTGACCCTGCGCCAGGCGGGGTGCGGTGCGGTGAGGATGCTGCACCTGTGGGGTTGACCACAGAGGTGCCTGTGGGACTCAGCAGGCTGCATCAAGCCTTTGGGTTTTGCTTGGATTGCACCCAGCACCGGAGTCACGACAGTTTGTGCCAGGGCAGGGTGGCTTTGACAATAGCATTTTGCTCAGCGCTCACCTCTCCCTGTTGTTATCTCAGATCCCACCTTGCAGGTGGACACAGCCACTGCCAACCTCACGGTGCAGGAGAAGGAATCCTTCCCACTGGACTGCAGCATCCTGTCCCGCTCCAGCCCGGAGTCCTATTTTGCAGTGACATGGTACAACCTGCGGGCCAAAGAGGCAGGCGGCCACGTGGAGGAGGGCACAGCGGAGGAGGAGGAGGAGGAGAGGGAAGCGGTGCTGAGTGTGGGCCCCGATGCCATCTTCAGCCCCGAGGCCGGTCGCTGGGAGGGCCGTCTGCGCTTCCAGAGACTCTCGGCCGTGCTGTTTCGGCTGACAGTGCTGCAGGCTGGCGGTGCCGACACGGGGAACTACTCATGCCGTGTGGAAGAGTGGCTGGCGGACCCCAACGGCGTGTGGTACCGGCTGGCAGAGGAGGAGTCGGGGATGGTCGCCGTTCACGTGCAGGATGCAGGTGAGAAGAGGCAACGACCCTCTTGCGGACATGACCCCGACATCCCCCGCATCTTTGGTTCAACCAAAATAAAAAGGTCAGGGAGCGAATGGGACTGGGTCTTGCCTGCACCTGGGCAAGTCTGTGGTGCTGGTGCTTTTCCAGTTGGCTTAATGGCTCGTAATCCAGCTCTTGCTCGGGCTTAAGCATCCACACTGCACTTAGCTCTGTGCTGGGGCTGCCTGCCCCACAGCACTTACCGCCTGGCGCGTCTCGAGTCAGTGAGGGCAGACATTGCCCCCCACTGGGGTTTAACCCTTGCCTTTGGAAACACCCTGGAAGCTGGCTTAGCTCTGCACAAGGGTCTCATCCAAGCAGCTCTTGAAGCCATTGGATGGTTTACAGGCTCCAGAGAGAACTGGGGTCATGAGAGTTTTGTGAGCCCTTAAGGGAGGTACCCTGGGGTGCTGCCTCTTGTGTACCACCACTGAAAGGGAATCGATTCTTTGTGAGGCTCTCCGCTTCATAAGATCACATAAAATCGGCATCAGGGAGGACTCTTTCTAGCACTCAGGAAACTCTTGGGGGGGATAAAGCCAAAACATGTCCTGCAATAACTTTCTTCTGATGCTCTGTTTTCCAATATTGCTATTTTTCTCACAGCCCTAGCTCCTGCATTGACACAAAGTAACAAGCATCTGGGTTTTTTACATTTCTAAAGAAGTTTTTAGGCCCTGTGTTGCAGAGAAGCCATGAAATGTGACTGTCCTCTGTCTCTTTCCAGGCTCCACCCTGCAGTCTGTCATCTGCTCCAACGACGCCCTCTTCTACTTTGTGTTCTTCTACCCCTTCCCCATATTCGGCATCTTGATCATCACCATCCTCCTGGTGCGGTTCAAGAGCCGGAACTCCAGCAAGAACTCGGAGGGCAAGAACGGGGTCCCCTTGCTGTGGATCAAAGAGCCCCATCTCAACTACTCTCCCACTTGCCTAGAGCCGCCGGTCCTCAGCATCCACCCAGGAACCATAGACTAAAGAGGCAGAGGCACCCGGGGGGACATGCAGCGAGAGAGAGAGAGAGAAGCAGAGACACACCGGGAACCCTAAGGAACAGAGTGGGTTTTGTTGTTCTTGTTTCATTTGTTTCAGTGTCTGTGCTCCGACGTGGCGGCTGAGCTCTGTGGAGCACCCAGCCAGCGGGGACGGGAAGGTCCGAGGCTTCCTCCAGCACCTGTGGGAATGCACCCCCTTGCCCCGACAGACGGAGGGGAGGGTCCCTGCGCTTGCTGTACATAGCAGCTGTTCCTCTTGGATTAAGTTTGCTCCCATTAGTTGCTGTCTTTTGGGCCATTACTTTTTTGTTGTTTCTTTTTTGGTCGCTCAAGGAACTGTAAGCTTCCCCTGCCCTCCATACAGTGAGGAGTGCCCAGGGGGCATTTGGTCCTGGGATGATCTCTTTGGAAGTAAATGTATATGTTTTCCAAAACAGACTGGTTTTCCTCCTCAGACTCGGTGCCACAGTGAAGGTCTTCTCCCAAGGTGCGCTGAGCTAGCTCCTCCTTCTTCCAAAACAAAGCCAGGTCCACCTCCAGAGGGGTTAGCTGGGCTGTCAGGAGGTCCATCTTAAAGACTGGCTGTAGCCTCAGCATCTTCTTGCCTCCATCTTACTGTTCTCTCAGGAGGGAGCGGTTCACCTTTTGGGAGCGTTCCCACATCTTGGAGAGACTGAATATTCAGCGCGCTTGCGGTCAGGACAAAAGCAACTTAGTTTGTCTCCAGGAACTGAAGAGGGGAATGGAAGGAGGACACCTGAAAGCTCTGACTTCGTGGGTAGCAAAGAGGGTCCTCGTACAGTCCAGCTTACCAGAGTCGCGCTCCTCCCTGGTGTCCAGGCCACCACCTCTGCTGAGGCAGGTGCCCTCTGTGCCCCAGTCGTCTGGGGACGGGTGGCTGGATCCAGTCTCTGAAGACTTCAACATGACCAAAGTAATGACTTTAGGAAGGGGGAAAGGAGAAGCTCCACAGGCTGGGGTTCACGGCCCCTGGGTGGTTCAGCCAAGGACCCCAGCTGCAGCCATGGCACGCAGTGGGGATGTGCAATTAATCACCACGTGTCACGAGTGTGCCTGCGGCTTGCACTCCCTGCTGCCGCGCGCTTGAGCAAGGCAAGGAGCCTGCACCACATCGGCACCCTCTGAGAGAAATTTTTCCCTGCGTGTGTGCGTGCATCTGCCGCTTTTCATTTCTGGGGCTTTAGGAGGAGAAACCGTTTCTCCATCAGCTCCCCCTCCTGGCAAAGTCACCTGCCCTTGTCCGAGGCAGCCACTGTGGCAGGAAATGCTGTTCTTTCTGTGAAAGATATGGCTCTCATGAACCAAACCAGGGCTCTCGCCACGTGGGGCACCTGAGCTCCCGTACCCCGTAATGCCAAGTACCCCTGCCCTGTCCTGTGGAGGAAACCGCCTCCTCCCCCATACGCCCTAAGCGTGATGTCTGGCGGAAGAAAATGTTTGCCAAAAATGGCCTTTTGTTGTCTTCCTTGATGTCTTCCTGGCACATCCAGCCATTTATTTTTCGCAGCGTGGCTGAGGCCAACCAGGGCAGATGGGCGCAGCCACAAGAACCACCCCTGCCTCACGGGTGAGAGGTGCCATACCCACAGCCGTTGTCCTCTTCAGGAGGGTCGGACTGCTCCTTGTGAAGAGAAGGGGACCTCAGCAGATGCTCTGTAGCACTAGTCGGTTAGACCCTGATGCCTTGATGTTTCAGAGGTGGTGAAGCCTCAGGTGTGAGATCTGCACTGCGCATCCTCTTTCCTGACTGGGAGAGGACCCGTGTGGCCACAGACCACCCTGTGCTGGGCTGTTCAAGGTCGGACACCTCTGCTCCTCCACCAGAAAGGCATTGGTTTCTTCTTCTGCTGGGAAGCCCAAATTTCACTTGTCCCTCTGCAAAATCTGCCTCCTTGAGATGTTAACTGCTTACTGGCCCCAGCATATGTGTAATATCCCACTCATATATATATATATATATATATATATATATATATATATTGAAGTATCGCACACCCGCACACTTGTCTTCCCTTTCTGGATAAGGCGTCTGCAAAGAGAGGAGTGGGATTATAAGTGAATGGAAATGAAGAACCGAGGCGCAAACAGCAGCAGCTGCAGCCAGTGGGTGATGTTTCATAAATGTAGTATCTCCTGTATATACTGCTCCGGGGCAGGAACTGCAACTCATTTCAGCTTTAAAGGAAGAAGACAAAATGAAGTCAGCAGGAGCTGTTCTTCCCTGAGAGCACTGCGCTGCACCTGAGCCATGCTCCTTCTCGCCAGCCTGCCTGCCCTGGAGCAGGGCTCTCCTGGAGGGCTGTCCCGTGGCCCCATCCCCCTGGCTGGAACAGGTCCCTTCCCAGCCCTGCGGTTCCTGCACTGAGCCCAGGTTTTCCTGGGAAGCGGCTCCCATGGCGGTCCCTGAATGTACCTTGCCGGTGACATTTCTCCATTGCTCTGGCAGTGTGTTGCCCAGTCTCAAACTTCTCTGTTTTTGTAAGGCAGACTCTTCCTGTAACAAGTTTTAACACGAAGCTTTTCAAACCACTCTCTCTGCTGTAACTTTCTGTAATGAACCTGAGAAGAAAGAGAGATACCCTATCCATGCATGATGTGGAAAAATGTTTGGGATTTTTAAAAAAAAAAAACAAACAAAAAACCAACAACAAAAACTTTGTACTATGTTGCACTAAAACATGTTTTATACAACACACCTGAGAGCTGTAGTAAACTGTGTTGAAATTGTGAATCCTATTGCTGGTTTTTTGTCGGATCTGGGCTTTCATTATGCCTTTATGTGCACTCCCTGCATAAAGGCGTGCAGAACTCCTTGTTTTAGCAGCCTCTCCCCCTCCCACCACTCCTATTCCCTGATGTATTAACTCACCTCCCACCCCAGTAGCGCATCTCCTCTCTCTTGCAGGCTTGAGCTTGCAGACATCGTGCACCCTCTGGCTTTTCATATTTCTCTCTCTCATCCCTTAATTCATCCAACAGAGGTGTGATGCCAGGTCTATTTATTGAATGGGATACACTGCTTTTGAAATTGCTCTGAAAGTAGTACTTTGCTGTGTCATAGTCTGGATTTGAAGAAAACACTTTTTTTTTAAATAGAATTATCCATAGCGAATACTAAGCAAATCATCTTTAGTAACTTTGATGTAAGCAGAATAATATAGTTCACTGCAGAAGTTGCTTAAGTCGATATAAAAATGCAACCTGTTACTTCTCTTTACCCACCTTTACCTTGAATAAGGGTTTGGTCAGTAGCCTAGAACTCCCACAGTAACTGAAATAGGGAAGTAGCGTGATACATTCTTACCTGTACAGCAAAACTGCTGTGAACTTGTGCAAAACGCACTGCTAATGCACCTGTAAGGTTGGGTTTGGGGTTTTTTCCACATTCGTTTAAAACAAAAAATACCCTCTGCTAAAATAATTGCATGAGAAGACGCTGCTGTCCTCGGACACAACTGGCTGTTTGTGCCGCTGCACCCCCCCTGTAGGTTTGTCTTGGGCTACATCTGCTGTAGTCCCTGTGTTAAGGAGCAGAGGTTTTAGCTCTGCAGATGCTCCATGCGAGATGGCAAGCGGTGTCCCTAGCACTCCCCGTTGACAGTACCAGGCAGCAAGCTTGGGCTAGCCGTCACCGGTTTGCCAGGAGGCATCTCTGCCAGCCCACGTAGGCTCTGTGCGGCCAGGCGTGCGTCCCTGACCCCCTCTGGCATGCTCATGTGGGCAGGACCCTGCTCTGGGGTAGCTTGAGTGGGTTTTGCTGCATGCCCTTGCTGCTGGAGCATGGCTGGCGATGCTGCCGCAGGTGGTCCTGCTCCCCTTGAGGACCAAACAATGTGTATCCGAGGAGGAGTGTCTCAGGGCTTGGCTGCTCGAGGGCCTGTTGTGTGCTCCCATCAAACCACCTTGTGACAGCTCCCCCCACCCCCAAGTCACAAACTGCTAGCTCCGAAATGGCCTCCCTGCTGCAGGCAGCACACACAAACAGAAAAAGGAGGCCTGGCTCTGGCTACGCTTGCACACTTTAATCCAGCAGGTTTGCAAACCAAATCTGCAAAACCTTGAGGAAGTGAGGGGTGGCAGGTGGGGTAAGCACGCCCCAGGGGGGGCCTGCCACCCCCTGCCTAGGCAATGTGGTACAAGTCCTTGGCCACCTGCTCCAGACGGTCTCTGTACTCCAGGTGGGCATAGAGGGAGGCGTGGACCCCCTGGAAGCCGTGCATGGCCCCCCACCAGCAGGCTGCAATGGCAGCAGTGGAGTCACTGTCTCCCCCGTGGAAGAATGCCCGGTGAGCCAGCTCTGTCCAGGAGTCCCCTGCACCCAGCAGCGCGTCGTAAGCGATCATGGGGGCATCGTGCCCGCTGCTGCCCCCCCAGCCATCATAGCTGAGGGAAGTGTAGAATGAGTCTCTCTCTTCCACACCATACTTGGGAGGGAAGGTGGGCGGCGAGACCCCATCCGATATGCCTCGCCCTGCCAGGTATTTTTTCCATTGCTCTTCGAAGTAATGCCTGCAAAACAGGAGACGGGATGGAGGGGCTGTAAGAGACATCCCACAGCAGAAGCATATACTGAAGCTCCCCACAGGCGCGCCCGGCAGCAGCTGAAAACTAGCCACATCATGAGCCCGGAGCGATGGCTCGGCAAAATGGTAGGCGTCCCCCATTTGTCAAACTAGGAAGATGATTTACAGTAAGAGGCACAAGGATATGTTTCAGTGAGTTAAGATTTCCCCTCCCTCCAGCCACATGGGAGAATGCAGCCCAGCACCTGCTGCTGTCGCGCTGCACAGGATTCAAAGGCTCAGAGCGAGAACTGAGTCATCCTCCCAGGTTCCGAGTACCTCTGCCCCTGTGTGTCTGTGCCCCTGTGCACGGAGCCACACCGAATCTGCAGCCAGATTTGGTTATAACTTTCAAACTGAGCTCAGCCCTAAGCCTGGTGCTGCTCCCCAGCCCTGCTTCCCAGCTTTCATCAGCTCACAGCTGCTTGAGATGACGAGTCTAGCCAAAAAAATGGCACAGCTACATGACCCAAACCCAATCTGCCTTTTTTTTTTGTTTCTTTCTTTTTTTGTTTTTTTAGTAAGTTAGAGGTATTCTGAATGGATTTGATCCCATGGCAGGCATGTGCTGCTCTAGGAATTTACTGTAATGCGATTACTGAAGCTTAAGTATAAACAGAACTCGCGTCTCATACGTGAGGTTCATTTTCATTTTAACACAACCCGGTGCTGGCAGCGCAGCTCACCATTGCCCCATGTTCTCCTCCACGAAGAAGCCAGTGTCCCGCACATAGGCTTTCGCCCGTGGCAGCACCTCCAGCAGCCCCTTCCCCCAGGCCGGGGGGGGCACGCTGTTCACTGCAAAAGCCGTGAAGAGGGCTGATGCCAGGGACCCGAGGTAGCCAGTGGGATGGTGGTGAGTCATTCGGCCGCTTTCGATGCTGACTTGTACCAGGGTGTCCAGCTCAGCAGGGTGGCAGAAACGTAGCCCAATGCACATGGAGCGCATGGCAGCCCCGCAGCCTCCCTCCCGGGGGCTGAATGGGATCCTCCAGCCATCCGCCCGCCCTGGATCCAGCTTCAGTGCGTTTTCCGTACACGTGGCACCTGGACAGGAGTGGCAGAGCCCGAGAAAGAAAAGAAAGAAACAGAAACATGCATCAGCAGGAGTCAGGGTCACGTAGCTGGGGAACAGAGGGAAGACAGGCAAGGTAGTGGGGAAGGAAGCATTAGTCTGTGTAAGGAATTTGAGCTTCCCTTTAAAAACATCAGTTGTCTGCTCACATAAGTATCCTGCCTTAAATTGCTGGTGCATCCTGCATACTCCCAAGCAGACCTGATAATTCCTGTTTGTGAAAATAATTTTAAAAGTCTAGGGAGGTAAGAAAGTCCACTGACAATTTATTTGCATTGTTTGTATTTCCATTTCATGTTATTTAATAACTTCTCTATAAAACATACATAATCTATACATTAGGTATATTAAGTACACATATATCTAGATATCTAGATCGATATATATAAATAGAAACAAAGGAGGTTTGGAGGATCCCTGACCCCAGGCAAAGCTAAGTCACTCTGCTTTTTTAGTTTAGCCTCTTTACAGGGCCTTTTAAAGGCAACCCCACAAGCTCCCCAGGAATCTTTTCCATTGCCTCACTGATAGGAAACGTTTCCCAGAGCACCCCTGCTGCAGTTCAGTTTGTCAGAAAGCGATGAGTGTAGTAACTCCCTCACTGCAACGCGGCTCTGCCTAACTGGCTTCACTGTACTCTTCTTCAGCAAGCTGAAGAACAACTGTACTAGGCGAGACCAAAGGTTTGTCCAGCCCACTAGCTCGTCTCCAAACACACCCACTGTCACAGATAGCTACAGAAAGGCTATAAAAAAATGAGGCAAGTACAATGGTTCCCCAAGAAGGCCAGCCTGGCTTCCAGCAGAGCACAGCCTGCTTAAGTCAGAAGATGGATCCGAAGTGGTATGTTCAATAACCCCCAGTGGACGTAGCCACCATGAACTGGTCTCCTTAACTTGAACCCATGCGTGCCCTCAGACTCCTTTAACATCCCATGCTAACAAGAGCCACGATTTTGTTATGCAAAGCATTTCCTTCTGTTTTAAACTGCCGTTTGACAATTTCCTTAAACTCCCCTCTAGTTCTTCTAGTACAAGAAATAACATCTTGTCAAGCTGCATACTACTTAAGATTGTATATACTTTCTCCCTCTTCCTTAGTTTTCCCTTGCTGAGCTGACACCCTAGCCCAACTTGACCTCTCTTCTGGTGGGAAGCCCCACCGTAACTCCTCCTTCCTCACCTCCATCTCGTTCATAGTTCTATTTACTTTTAAAGAAATTTATTTCTTCCAGTGGTGCTGCTTCAGAAACTCACTTGTTAGTCCAGCACATTAACAGGCAAAGCCATCTGCGCAAACCATCCAAATTTCAGAGCCTAGCCAGCTTCCCCAGTCAAGACCGTGAAACAGGGTTTGAGAGCTAAGCCAAACATTTGTGTGCAAGGAAGGAGAAACAGGTTTGAAACATTAAATTACCTTTGATTCTCTTCTTCCTTTTCTCCTAGTCGTCTTGCCAAACCTGAAATACTTCTTTTCCAGTAGAAGGGTAAATCAAGGGCAGATTTCAAGCCACTTCATTTAAGTTTTAATGTGTTGGACAATGGCAGACACGGACTCAAAAGACTAAGGCTTTCTTCTCCTACCCACAGCACGCCCAGTCCTCTCTCAGACACACAGGGTAACAGCAGCAGTTGACGTGCTCACGCCCCTAAAATTTGACTGTTGCTTCTATACTTTGCTGCCTAACTAGGATAGGTAGCTGATAAAACTTGGAGGTGTTCTGTTACTTTGAAAGTTAAACTAAATAGAACAGAATGGCAAGGAAGAAGCCTGGTCAAAAAACTTAATCTAACTCTAAAATTCAATTACCTTTGGTGCAATTCAATCACCACGACCTGGGACCCAGCTAATTGCAGCTAGGTACTGCACTAAGCATTCTGCAGAGAGCTCTTCTGCACTTCCATTTACACACTTGACAGTAGGATTTGGAATATGGCAGTCTATTTTTCCTGCACATGGCATTTACAGCACCCTTGTAACTAAAATACCTCCATATCCAAGCATACCTTTAAGATTGGCTTCTGGACATGCTATAAAATAAATAATGGCTGGCTGTTGTCAGGAATAAGGTCATGTGCTGGTCTAAATGTCTTTAGCATCTGTCTTTTCCAACAGTGTTGTTGCATTGTAGGCTTATTAGATAAGCACAGCCCTCTGTGCGGTGTGAACAGGCAGACCAGCTCCCCATGAATGGTTGTCTGAAACTGAAAAAGCAGCTCGGTCCTGCGGCTGTTGGGCTATTTGCCCCACAAGCCTGTCAACCAAAATCAACTTTGGGAATGGGAACAGCCTATGCCAGTCCCCCCCATAGGAAAAAAACAGGTTGCCGATCAGCACAGCCCATGTCAGGCCACTTTAGCTCCCAGGAATTCCCCGCAGCCTGATCCAGGCATGAACCTGACCTGCCATTTCACCAGCCTCATCCCTGCCTGCTACGCCACCACACCAGCCTCTCACGTCATGCCACCACCACACTCCTCCCAGTAGATGAGATCTGCTGGTTTTGTGGTGCCATATGGCCAGCCAACCCCTGAATCAGTCCAGATGTTCCTTACACATCCTTCTTCCTGGTGATTTACGGAGTGAAAATTGCAGGGCCGTGTTTCTCAGCTGGAAGAAGCGGTAGGCAGAGCATGTGGTGTGGGTAGCGCTGGGCTCTGCCAGGACTGATCGTCACCAACCTCTGAGCTGCCTGGGAGTTTGTTTTCGTGTTATCTCAAAGTGGGAATGTGTTCAGGCTTCTAAACCTGCTTTTCATGTAGTTTATTAATTCATAGCTGGCCGCTATGTATCAAAGTCATTAAGGGGGAGTCAGTATAATTTCCAGCTTTTTAACAGAAAATCGGTGCATTTTTCAAAAATCTAACTATACTAAGCATTGCACTTATGACTTATAACCTGTGACATGACATTTAAAAGAACCTGTCAAACAAAGCCACATTTTTAAAAAGCTGTGCCAAGTACCCTATTCATATGTTACTGGTAAAACAAACCTTCTGCCAGGAAGACAAGGGGAAATGGAGAGAGCAAAAGGACTAGGTAGCTTAAAATCAAAATCTGCTTAACAAAAGCAAAATGAACTCTGTAATCTTGCTGGAACTGTGAGAAAGACATTTCTTCAGGACATGTTTGGGCAGATTGAGACCAGACAACTCTGTCCTTGATAAAAAGTGAGATTGTTCTGGCATTAACTGTAGTCAAAAGAAAATGAGGAAGATGACAAGGCTTAAACTGTAAAGAAAGACTGGTTATTGTGCAATACAATTTGCTTGCAGCTTTAAGCCTGTGCATATTATTCTAAGAGATGACTACTGATAACCTGCAAATGGAAAAAATTGTATAAAACAAACCAGTATACAACAACTAAGACTCTTGTGATTTATGAAGTATTACAAGTATTATCCTCATGCTTTTAAACAGTTAAAAGCTGATTTAGGAAGACTAAGCTGAAATCACGTCAGGTCTTTTTTTAAGAACAGGTTTAAAAAAAAAAACTGCTGTAGGAGTTTTCAAATCAGGAAATCCTGTTTTGGAAATCCACCAAATCCTTGTTAGGAATCCTTTGTACTAACAATAAGAAACTAAAAGAATTTTGAGGGTACTGGTCTAAAGAAAGAAGAAACACAAGCAAAAAGTAGCATGTGAATAAAGTTTTGTGAAAAAAAGACCTCAACAAGTTTCCAGTAGAACTGGATGCTATTTCTGGAACAGACTTCCATTCCACTTTAGACTCTTCATGAGGAAAGACAGTAACAGTTCTTTGGGATCGATCAATACACATTAAAAAAGGTGAGTTAAAACAACCACACAGTGGTAAATAATTCCACAGGGAGAAGACTTGGACCAAAGAAAAGAGTTTAGCGGCAGAAGGTCTCCTGGAGAGCTGTGGAAGCAGATGTAGTTGTACCATGAAAAAAGTACTTCTGTGCTTGTGGCGTTTAATTCATTGGCTTCGTTATCTGCAAAGAACAATGAATTTGGGGCTGTGGCCCATCACAAATAGCACTAACAGATGTAGGGAATTAACCTGCCATTGAATTAAGACAATGAGTTCTCTCCTGGGGCAGCATACTTGAGGGACCCTTCCATGGCCCTCTGATGATTCATAACGTTGTGGGAATCCCTTTGTTACTGTGGGTTTTGGTTTTTAGGTCTGGACTCCTTTGTGTGGGCGAGCAATGTGACTTTCCCCCACTGGTCTGGGGCAATCTCTTCTCTGTTGGGTGAAAGTTGCAGCAGCAACTTTCCGTTCTCAGCCTGAAGGACTGCAATTCCCCAGGGAGTATTTACTTTGCCCAGAACAGCATCACCTTGGGTTATATTCTGAGTTTAGATCCATTTACTCGGAACTGCCAAAAGAAGTTATCAACATGCAACTTCTGTCATTAGGATTTATCAATATGGCATAGAGACTCCAGGCTGCAGACAGCTTTTCAGGATATGCATTAGGTATTCCCTTTGGCAGTGTTTCAGTGGGCATTGAACTATTAAGTATCAGGATTTAAGCTCCCAGAGCAGACTGTCTTTCCTGTGGCTGCAGCAGGAGCACTCCAGAACGCTGTTACAAGAACATGCCCAACTGACTTCCATTTTTTTCCAGGTTACTTTCCCTACTTTCCCCAAAATTTTACAAGGTTAAGTGTCTACTGACCCACTAAAGATGTTGCATTTCTCTGTTTAGCTAGATTACCTGACCTTTCCTTGTCACTCTGATTAGTATCCACAGCAAATTTACTTTTAAAATCCTTCACTTCCAAATGGGAACTGCTTTTTGGCACGTGGTAGCTCAGTTACTCACAGGACTGCAGCAGGTGTGCTATTAACCTTAGCTATTAATTACTAACATTTAAATTTTAGGTTCTTTTCCTCTTAATCTCAGGTTTTAGTCACAAAGATAATGGAGGCAAAAGTACCTTCCAGGTGCTGTCTCACTGCCAGCTGTGGTTAGTCCACCTTGGCAGACTCCATCAGCTGGGGAAACTACAAGATGGTCTTTTGCCAAAACAGCAGTGAATCTCTTGGAAGTTTAACCTGCTGACTCCCGCTATCCTAGTGAGCATCGTTACCCCTTCCTAAATATTTTATTAACTAGGCTACTCCAACAACTGAGACTATCTGTGTTTAAGAATACTGATAGTTCTAGTCTTTACACAAGGGTAGGAGGTCACTGTGGAAAGGATAAGCAGAATAAATTCCTGCTCAAGTTTCCAACTTGGTTTATCTTGGAAATGCACAGCTCTATCACACTGTGCTCAGTGGCTCTAAGAAAGCAATGCAGGATTTGGCCTTTCCCATGTTAAATGTCAATCCAGAACATTCTTGATCTATTCTGACCACTCCAAATAGGCATGTCTAGGCAATTTTTCAATGGATAAACATTCCGCGGGATAGCTGAATTTGAGTGTTTCCTGAATACTTTACACTGCCTGCCCTAGTCCAATCAGAGGCCTAGGATCAGTAGCTCCAATTTAAGTTTAATTCAAGGCCAGGCCATAAACACAGAGACAGATGGGTGCTCAGGAAGGCGCTGGGTCAGCAGCCCTGGGTGAACTAGGAACTAGAGGAATGTTGCATACAGCTTAGTTACTGCAGTCTGTCAAGGCACCCTTCCTGAATAATGCCACACACTGCCAGTCCCCACTGCCTACTGCCTGCGACCCAAACTCAGCACCACTGTGTCTATGCAGACAAAAGAGAGGCGATGGAAGTACACAGTTCAGAAAAGACCATTGCAGCTCAACCATCCTACCACAGAAAGCAGACACGCAGAGCTATCTCAAAGCAGACTTTGGGTTTAATAAACTTCATTATTCCAAGCAAGGATCTTTTTGCCTTTAAATATATTTTATGTGTAATACTACATAAATAATAAAAACCAAACACAGCAGCATCTCAGGCTGTGCATTATACATCACTGAACTTGCATTTTTCAACCACTGAGTGTAGGAAAAGACACATCCCCAGCACAAAAGCCAGCGTCCTTTCCCTGAGTTCAAGGCCAGCCCTCAAACATGCCTATAAGAATGTTTTGTAAACACGGGCATTTTCATCAGAAAACGTTATCTTTTTCATCTAGTTCAGAGAAGCCCAAACCACTTCAGCTTGCCTTACTCTGTTCTCTTTAGCTCATGCTGAAACAGGTAACGAGTGTGGAAAACTTCTGACTTTACACGAAATACAGTTAATGCTATCAACAGCCAAAAGTAGAGCCAAGGCCAGCCTCAGCTCCAAGCTGCAGGAAAGGGAAACACGTTAGCAAGAGGACAGCCCTGCCTAGACACTACTATGGAGGGATTACCTGGAGCTCTGCCCTTCATGTCATTCATGCACTCCTTGTAGTTCTTGGCAATCAGGGAATAGAGATGCGCTAAACTGGGGTTTTTCCCAGCAGCTACCAGGGCTTCGGCCGTGGCCAAGTGCATCACTGTATCATCACTGACTTTCCAACCTTGGATGCTGAAGTTACCGAGTCCCCCCATCTCTGCCAGCTCCTTGTGGATGGCTGGGCCACTCTGCAGGAACTCCCACCGCCCATTGTAATAGCCCAGCGTGTCACCAACTGCACTCAGCACCATCGACGCCACATAGTTTTCCATTGCCTTAGGACACACTTTTTGCCCCAGGATTGCTTCAATGCAGAAAATACTATGGGGGAAACAAAAAGAGAAGGAGATTGATAATAAAATCTTTCCCAGTTCAGGCCTCTACTGCTAAGCTTCGGCAGATCGACACCTGGCCCAGTACTTCCATCTCCCTCAGAGGATGCATTTCTTCAAAGTACATGCTTCCCCGTGGACCTCTGCCCACCGGCCCCCATCAGTGGGGATGTTGTGCCCCCCCCCGCCCCCGGGCAGCCCAGCCCTGGGCCAGGGGAAGCCGGCCACGTCCCCATGTCCTCCCAGGGCAGTGGCAGCAGCCCAGGGCAACAGCAGGTCCCAGCCGGGTCAAAGACCAAAAGCAAGGGCAGGACTGCAGAAACATGGGCGGGTTATGTCACCACACCTGCGTTCACCCCTGTTTTCAGTGCAGCCCACAGCACGGGGCAAGGAGGTTAGCTGTGCTGCCGGCAGCTCCTGCAGCCTGGGTGGGGATGAGGGGCCTGGCAGAGGCAGTAAGCGCAGGGGCCCTGGGCCTGGCTGCGGGGGAGCCCGGGCCTGGCTGCGGGGGGGCCTCGGGCCTGGCTGCGGGGGGGCCTCGGGCCTGGCTGCCGGGGTGCCCGGGCCTGGCTGCGGGGGTGGCCGGGCCTGGCTGCGGGGGTGGCCGGGCCTGGCTGCGGGGGGGCCCGGGCCGAGCTGGCCGTGCCAGGGGGTAGCTTCAGCGACGACCCCCAGAAAAGCCGACGCTCCTCCTCAGGGTTTGCAGCGCCTCACGGCCCGGCCCCTCCGCTCGGGAGAGGCGCAGGCGAGGAAGGATCAGCCCTGCCCGGCCCCAGCGGGTACTTACGCAGCCAGCCCCGCGAGCAACGCCCGCCTGCTCCCGGCCGGGAGCAGCGGCCACCTCCCCGGGGACATCCGACGTGGCGGAGCGCCCGCAGGACTCGGCTGCCCGCGGCTGCCTGAGGCGGCTCCGCCCGGCCCTTCCCCTCCGCGGCCTGCCGGGGCGGCGCGACCGGGGCTGGCGGGCCCGGCTCCCCCCGGGCCGCTGCCGCCTTGTGCCGGCCGGGGGGCGGCCCCCGAGCCGCGGGGCTGGTAGCTCGGCAGGGAGCCCCGTGTGTCCTTCCATTCTCCGGATTGTCTCTTTCTCGGCGCTTAAAAGCACGACAGCCGACCCGGGAAACAAGCTGCCGCATGGAAATGAAGTCACGCATGGAAGCGAACTAGTTTATTTAATAAAAATAAAAATGAAAGGCGCGCTCAGCATTTCCTCCAAAACTGCTCGCTGGTCGGGCCAGCAGCCCCTGGCCCAGCCCCAGCCCTGTGCCCCGCTCAGCCGCTGCGCTGGGGGCAGACCCCGGGGGCTTTCCAGCTTTGCCTTGCCTTCCCCCTCTTTTCTCACCTTGCGTTCACCGCAGCCTGTGCGGACCCCCCAGCCTTCACTGGGGGTCGTTACCTATGCGCCTGCCTCGCCCTTGGGTGTCCTGGGGGCAGCGTCCCCCCCCCCCCCAGCCCCCAGCATGGCCCAGCTCAGCTCCCTGGTGACCCCAGCCTCACCCAAACCAGGGCCAGTCCTTGCCACGTCCCGTGCTGCTGCCTTACGGTGCCTCCCGAGGCGCTTGGTGACCCTGTTGCTTTGCTTTATCCTTTCTTTTTCATGGTGGTGGTTAGGTGGCTGAGGGCATCAGCGAGCAGGCGAGGAAGGGACAGCAGCAGGGAGCTGGAGTAAGAAACAGGATTGAGCACGGCCAGGGTTGCATTTTGCGGAGGACGAAAATTTTTACCCACTGGTGGTCACACCAGCTCTCTCCAGAGCCCCAGTTCATACCAGGAGGTACCAAAACCTCCTATATGCAGGGAAGAAAAAAAAAAAATCCCCCTCCCCATGCTTATGAGAGATAGTGGTGGTAGTTTCTGAGCTGCAGCCCTGGGGGATTTCAGGGCAATCGCAAATGTAGCGCTGGGTCAGAGCAGAGTCCCTGGGGAATTTGGGGGCAAGCAAGAGTGGGGGGCTGGAGGGGGGCCCTGGGGGATTTCAGGTAGCTGAGGGCACGGGGCTGGCCAGCAGTGCTTGCCCCAGCGGCTGGGCGTTCTGTACACCGTGCCCATGCGGAGAGCTGCTGCTCGTCCACACCCTGCTGCAAATGTGGAGTTTGAGGAGCATCTGGTAGAGAAAATAATAACAGAAAAGGAAGTGGGGACAGAAGCTGCCAGTGTCTCAGCACTGCCAGCGGTGCCTGCTGACCTTTTCTGCTTCTCTGCATCTTGTTGTTTTATATAGAACGGCTCTGAATTTAATCAGGTTGGAGCAGTGTTTAAAAGCAAAGCAGGAGTTTTCTCTCTTAATGTTCGGGCCCACTTTTGGCTGGCTGGTGTGAGGAACAGCTTCTGTGGTGGCCTGAAGGGCAGAGGAGCGGAGGGAAAAGTTGCAGCCTTCCCCCAATGGGCAGGAAGATGGGCAAATGCCTCTGCATCAGCACAAAGTAACTGCGGCACTGAGGTCTTTGGTTCTTGTCATTGTTTCCTGCTTCCTGAGCTCTTTCAACTTCCTAAAAACCAAAACCAGGATGCACAACGCAGTTAAGTGACATCTGAGATATGTCATAGAAAAATTTCAAGGGCTCCTCATTGACAAACAGAAGACAATGACCCGTCAGCAGGAGCCTGCAAATTTGCGGTGGGGAGAGCAGCAGTCTTCAGGCTTGAATGCATGCATTGATCCTGAAGGGATCTATCTCCTCGTGCGAGTCCCATGGGATGCCCATGAGGTGGGTGATGAGAGCACTCTCCACCAGGGAGCACCTCCAGGTCCAAGATGGTGCAGCGCAGCATTGCCCTGACTAACCCCATGGTGTGGAGAGGTGGGCAGAATCACTCCTCTTTGCAAGGATGGCCTTCTGGTGCTGAGCCATGCAACGAGTTAAAAATTTACCATGTTTCACCTTTCTGGGTTTTTTGTTGTATTTTTTCTTTAATGAAAATTTAGGCTGCGGTGGACCAATGGCCAGGATATGCCTTCTGGAAAGTACCACCTTGGAGCAGCTCGCTGACATGCCCCTGCCATGTGTTGGACACTGTGGTTAGTACTCACTTAGACTCAGAATTTTCCTTCATATTCATCTGGAAAAAAAGGGTAATTCTTTCTGACTAAAAAAAATGTGCCTTTCTAGATGAACCCAGGGTTGAGGGCTCCTGTTTGGAGGGGCTGTGAAGGACAGCATTGCAGCGCTGGAGCTATGTACTGGTTTAGACTATGTGGGACGTTTCCTCAGAACTACATGTGGCCTTCAGGCCAAAAGCTGGAAGAAAGTGAACATTAAACTGGCATGGTGCACCCCCTTAAACATGGCACTGCCCCTGTTCTGCATCCTACAGCTGTCCCCAAAATGGGACTGCAAGGGAACATCTGGGATTCTCATTTTTCACCCATCCTATTCATCTTCTCTTTGCCCCCCAGGTTCAAAGGTGACCTTCCACAGGATCTTCTGGGGCCCTCAACCATGTTCATTTTGGACCAATGCCAACCTCTTAACAGTCTCTCATTCTATTAATAGCCCTTTTTTCTCTGTAATGACAGCAGGCATGTGTTTTGAGTGGGGAATATTTCTGGGCTTACCCTAATTCTGAGTCCCCAGGTGCATGTCAGTCTTTGTCACTGGCCAGTCAATAATAATACGCTATAACAGGGGCATTCAAAACAGGGGCTGCAAATGCCACGTGAGGTCTGCATGGGACCTGACCAGCTCACTGCGGCGAGCCTGGGCCACAATCGCTGGTGAGGCAGCGATGCATGACCCCACATGCACCCATGAGGGAAACGCTCGCCGTTGTAGGATGCTCGGGGCTGCTGTGCTCGTTCTGGCTGCATGTTTGCAGCAGGGGATGGGCACCCAGCAGCAGCAGCAGGTTCTGGCTCTGCACTTCCTTCGCCCTGGGCATGGCAGGACCTTGCCTCCTCCAGCTAATCCTGGTGGGGCGGTCACCCTCACTTGTTGCCTGACTTCCCACGGTAGTGACAGGGGGGTCCCTCTCGTCTATCTGTCCTGTCCAGGGACGCAGACCTGAAAAAGGTGGCAAGCGCCTTGGCTGCAAACACAGACTGTGTCTGGGGCAAAGCCAGTTGCAGGGATGCCTTCGCCTAGACATGGGATCATGTGAGGAACAGCAAGAGTGGTTTTGAAGGGCTTGGCTGAAGCAAGTTTTCAATATGGCAGCAGAAGAGGTGCCTTTGGGCAACCAGCTTGGTTTCAGAGAATACTGGGCTTCAGCCTCTTATTCAAGAAACCAGACTTCACTGCAGAAATATCTGCCTCTTTCTTTCCAGACTTGCGTCCTTCAACAAACTGTCCAAGAGCAGGCCTGGCTTGCTGCCCAGGGCAAAAGGAAAATGGTGGAAAATTACTGTGTGGCACCTACCACTCTCCTCAGGATGCTTCCAAAAGCCCTCTTTAACACAGATTTAAAAAGAAAAATTTTAAAACACACACCCCCTCACACATACACACACACAAGTATAACTGTTTCAAATAACCATAATTCTGCAGGGTAGAAGATAAGCAAGGTAAATGATTTACAACAGAGAGAGGCACTGCAATGCCAGCTTGGGACAATCAGCAAGGTCAGTGACACAGGGAACATCTCCTGGGTGAGCTGAGGCCTGTGATCATCACTCTCATGTCCGTATCTGGCAAAAAGAACTGCAAACTGACCTTCACTGGCCCTGCATTAGGTTTATAGCTGGCGTGTTGGTAAGTGGGAGTATGTGAGGACAGGGACCTCCCCAGCAGGCTGCAAGTCCTGCTTTCGAGCCTGGGGGTGCCAGTGAAGCAATCCCAGCCAGCTCCTGTGGGTCTGGAGTTTGGCTCGAGCACTGGATCTGAGGCTCCTTGATGTACATCAAGTGACATTTTCATTTTCAGTTGTGTGCCAGTGCTGGCACTGTGCTCCCCACCTGCAGGGTGATGGCATCTGTGGCCCTGCGTCGCTGTCCTTTCTGCCACTTTCTTTCCACAAGCTGCTGGCAGTTGCGCCTCTGTCACTTCTGAGCACATTGGGGCAGGGGGACCAGGGGTGCCCGTCAGAGGGGTGTCATGCCTGCAAGCAAAGAGGCACATCAAGCCTGCCTTACAACCACTGTCAACTCACAGCCACTGGCAGGCTAAATGTGGAGGTTCTTGGAACTTGCCAATGAAGATAAGCCCTAGCAAGATGTGGCGGGTTAAATGCAGCCAGCTGCCTGGCAATGGGAAGGGAGGAGATTTCATCATGCTATATGTTTTAAAACTGTGATGCTCTTCCTGCATTGCAGAAGCAGCAATGTTTAGAGTGTTAAATGTGCTTTCTGCTTGGAGAACAGGTTTCTCCTTTCTGTGTGAAAAGGTACAGTCTGGGGAACATAATGGCAGTCTACACTGCAGAAAGATGTGTCAGGTGTGAGGAATGTGAAGAACAGCTACAGGAGAGGGGGTTTAGCCTTCTGGAACAGAAAGCACAGCGTCTCTCACCATCTTGGCTGTATCTCTGCTGAGGATCCTGGTGTTGGAACAGCAGCAGATGCGGCCAAGCACATGTGGTTCACACAGGCGACGTCCTTCCACGCTGCAGCAAAGGCAAATTAACTACCAGTCTCCTCCAAAAACTACCGCACCTCCTTTTCCCTCCAGCTTTCCATCATCCCAGCTGCATGCATCTACCTCCTGCCACAAGGGTCATCCACCTGCAACGTAAAGCCCTTTTGGCCCTCGATCCTGCCAAAACAGAGCTAAGGGAAGGTCAGAAGGTGTGTAGAAATAAGGGTGGGAAAGGAACTAGGCTGGGGAGTAGGGTCTCCTCTTTCTTCTGCATGCAAGTTGCAAGTGTGTTCAAGCAGTCTAAGGAAATCTCAGACACCGTGCAGGCATGAGAGCTAAACTTGAAGGAGGAAGAGCTGGAGGCACTAGCTGAGGTCTGGGGAAGCAGGCTGATGGGAATGGTGCATAGATATTCCCGTTAGCTTATCGGGGAGTGCTTACAGCACCAGGACCTGCCAAGCTGAAGGATGACTTTCCTCAGCTTGAATGACTTAAACTGAGACTAGGCAAAATCCTAGGTATGATTTCCTAGGTTAGGAAAAGCCCTCTGGTGGCTTTGAGTTATTTGATTGGGTGGTTATTTTCCACCACAGGGATTTCTCTGATGCCAGGTTGTGACCTGAGCCTTCTCCTGCTTTTCTCTCCTGGCTATTTCTTCACCAGCTCCCTCCAAAACACTGCCATTCCTGGGAATGACACCCACTTTTAGCCATATACCAAAAGAACAAAGGGGCATGAGAATTAGTGGAAAAAAGCTTAGGGACAGCATAACATGACATTTGAAAGGTTACTTCTGCATTTGATTCTTCATGAATTGGATTTCAGAGAATTGGGAAGTGCTAGTGTGTGACAGAAGAGGAACATATGAACAAGATCACCGAATGTTCTGTTTTATCCATTGGTCTGACAAGGCTTAAAAATATCTGCCTGTTTCCTTTCTGTACTTATGCACTTTGCATGATGCACTTAGATGGTGACGTTGCCTTGATGCATGGAGAAGTCCTCCTGGAAGGAGGAGCGGGGATGTGTTGCAAAGGACGTCGACTGCTGGCCTCCCCTCTTCCTATTTCACCCTCACCCCACGCACGTACCCAAACTTGCATGGGAATGAAGCCTTCTGAGGCCACCAAAGACGCCGCTGTGCTGTGGGTAGCCCTCTGGTGTGGTCCTGCAATGGCCCTGCTCTGGCAGAAGGGACGGGCCTAATCTTGACAGCAATTGCTAGGCAAAGGAAGCTGCTAACTGTGAAACCTCTTGCTCTTAAAACTGAGATAGCATTTGAGATCTGGGAGGAGATGGTCTGCCACTGATCTGTCAGGTATGTGGCTGCACAAAGCTGCAAAACAGTGTGAGAGGATTTGGTTTGGGGAAAAAAACCAAACATACTTGATTGCTGATACGTGTCAGACCACGTGTTGTCATAAGTCAGTTGAAAGCTAAGAAAATCACAACTCCAGTTGTGGGAGTAAAGTGGGAGTAAAGATGCTGCCCCTCTTGTATGTCGTTGCTGCAGTCCATACCCCGCAATGACAGTGGCTCTGTGCTGTCTCCAAGCAGCCACTTTGCTGGCAGCAGAGGAGAAAAGAACACTTGTGCTTTCATTCTGTATCGAAGACCCCTTCCCTGTGCTCTACCCCAAACCTTCAGCAGCGGGAGCGCAGGGCATCTTCATATTTGACATGGATGTGACAAGAGCATGAGCTCAGGGGTCAGGCTTCGTGTCAGACCAGGCATTTGCTGGATGTGGGAAATGTGTTGGTCTCCAGTCTGTCAAAGCTGCCATTGTGCTGGAGTGGCTGAGGAGCTGTAAGAGGCAGAGAAGTGTGAGATCTTTTTGCATGCTGTTCAGTCATCTGCTTGCACTGGGACTGGTGCTTGGGATGTGAAATGTTGCTTATCCCATCCTTGGTCTCCAGAGCCTTCTCATTTTTTCCACTGAATATCCCTGACATGCCAGCTGCTTTGATGTAACCTAGCCATGCATGGCTTAAGTTGTCTTGGCTGCAATAACGAAACCTGTGAGGCCATGCTTGGACTAACACAAATGTGTCCGGCCATAAAGGAGGCTGGCATGAGGCGCCCATAGGCACCTTGTCCTGTGGCCAGGAGGAAGGAAACCAGAAGAGCTGATAGCACTCCTTGCTGGAAGGGGGGTGGTTGTACTTGTGGGTGGTGGTAGGGGGAAACGAGGGGCAGTGTCCTCCCCAAGTTCAGGAACTGGCATGTGAAAACACAGTTCGGTGGTAAGAATTTCTACCAGCAGAGAGGAGCATAGCAAAGGTCATTGCTGTCATTAAGAAACCAAGGCTGGAGCGGTATGTGAGCTGGGACCTCCAAGCAGCCAACTAGCCTGAGCTCAGTAAATGGGAAATGAGATAAAGTACAAAATCAGTTTACCAAGGCTATCTCATGCCAGGCTATCGTAGTGGGTTCATTTTGATAAAATAATTGACTCTGTAGACAGACGACTTCAGAAAGGCAGTCCTTACAGCGCTACAGGCAAAGCCATTAAGCTGGAGAAACAGGGGATTAATGTGAGTGTTGTAAGGATTTACCTAAAGAAAGGACGTTAGGAGGTTGTGCCTGAAGGGAAGTGAGCAGGGTGGAAAGGGGTTATTAACGATGCTCCTCAAAGTGGTGATCTTGTTTATCCAGCAGGAAAACAAGTTCTAATCAGATTCAGTCAGATTTGAAGGGCTAGTCATTGCAGAGATTGTGCAGGGTACAGCACAGGAAGAGCTGATGGCAGCGAGGGCTGGAATAGGGGAAAGAGGATTAAAGTCAGCAGCATGGAGTGCAAGCCTGTGCACGCAGAGGAACTGGAAGCTGGCTCCCAGCTTATCCCCTGCCATTCAGAAATTACAAAGGAAGGGGTGTTTTTTATTGATTCATGATGAGTTCTCACCATAGTGTAGCCAAGAAAAAGAAGGTGAGCACAGAGGAGATGTCCCCAGCTGGTTTAAAGGCACTTTTGGGCGGCTATGGAGGCGCGGGGCCCCTGCAGTGGGCATGCAGGGTGGCTGGGCAGCCCTGCCAGGCTGACAGAGGACCAGGCTGGGGGGAAAGCCCTCCGTGTGGGGAGAGACAAAACCAGCATGGCCAGCGCACAGAGGTGTGCAGGGGCATGGCTTCAGGGTGGAAGTGACAGCAGGGCGCCGATGCTGGAAAATGCACGGCGCCAGTGTCTCACCAGGGCATGGGGGCAGCAAGTCCAAGCCTGCACCTCTCCGCGAGCCCACTGCAAAGCCACACTCACCCAACGGGGCTGGCAATGCCAGGTGTCCATTCCTCAGTGGGCCACCTTACCCTGGGGTACATCTTTCCCATGGTAGCAGTGACAGGGTTACGTGCTTTGGGAGAGCTCTTCCAGATGTGTTTGCTTCAAACTTATTTCCAAAGGTGATCCTAGGGTTGCTGGTGATGCTTGCAACCTTCTAAAGGCCCTCATCATGGTGCAGCCTTCTTTCAAAAGTTGAAAACTTCTGAAAACCAGGGGCCAGCTGTGGGATACCAGACAGGGAACCCGTGTGTACATGGGCACGGGCAGCACAACTGCCAAACAGGCCAAACACAGCATCTGTGCTATGGGAGTGCTTTGTCTCTTCTCACGGCTTTTCATGAGCATGTTTAGACCTTGGGTCTCCCCTCAGTCTTCACCCTCTCCCAGTGCCCTAAGTGGAAAGATGATCTATTGATGGAGGAGCTGAATTCAACAGACACCCTCACCTGAGCCTTCCAGCTAGTGGATGGTGCCTCTGAAGGAAGGCACAACCAAGTAAAAGGCACCCATGCCCCAGAAGTCCAAGGGTTTCCATCAAGAAAGTGTGATACCCATGTAAAGGGGGAAGTCCCATGGCTCACACTTACAGAAAATCAGTCTTCTTTAGGTTCAAAGGGAAAAGGAAAAAAACAGTTGGACACCACCACGTTTAGGTTTGAGGTTCAAATGTTTTCAGGTTTGGTTCTTGTTTTAGGCTTTGAGGGCTTTTGTTTTTGTTTGTTTCCTCCTGAACTCCCCCTCCCACCTTCAAATGTCAACCTGGCAGGTTTCTGGAATTGAGCCTTTCTTCCTGAAAGCCCCGAATTTGCACTTCCCATGTTGCCATCTGATTTGTGTGTACCCTAGAGTGAGCTACGTCTGCAGATGCATCAGCAAGGACAGATACATAGCTGTCTCTAAATAATCAAATTTGCCAAAAAATGTGTTTGGCAAGAAAACTACTCTGATGCGAGGAGTGGTCGATCTGCAGGTTGCCAGCACAACCTTGCTGCAGATGGAGGTTGAGTTTCTTGTTCCAGCGCAGAAATGAGCCAGAGCCTGGTAAGGATATACAGGCACAATCTCAGCACAAGGGAAAAAAGCTTCTTATGTTCTTACAGCTAGTCTCAGAAATAGATATTTATTTTTTTTATATATTTTTTTTTTTGGTGGATTTTTTTAGTAGCTCAGTCTAAACCATATCTGGTGTATAACATTTCATCCCAGCAGAACTAATGCCTTTAAAATGAAGCCTAACCATAAGGAAAGCAGAGGACAACAATGCCAAGCAGCGCTGATTACAGGTAGTGCTTTCAGCTCTGTTTTTAATAGAGGGTATAATTCCGCTCTTTGGGTGTGACTCCCGTTGAAATCAGTGTTGCGTTATATATACAGATCTGTGTCAGAATGATATTCACACTTACAGACACTGTGCTCATCCATATGGGGAAATTGCAGGTAGGAAGCTGGGCTGCAAGATACAGCATGCTCATTAATTCTAATTAACTCCTTATTTACATGCTGTTAGTGGGCACCGGGTATGATTTGCCTTACTCCAATCTGAGAAGAGAGGTCCAAACACAATGGTTTGGGTGAGATTATATATGACAGTCAGAGCTGATTTAATGCCTGACTTTTGCCAACAGGGACCTGTCCCTCCTCTCTGCCTTCAGTCCACCAGATCCCACTGCTGACTCTGGTTCTTGGACTCATCTGATATTCCAGCAAATTGATGCAATTCATAATGATGGCCAAGAAAAACAAGTTTGTTTAATTATTTTTTTTTTTGTTGGGCTAGCATGTTGAACCAGATTCCAAGGGGGCACTGAGGGACAAATGTTCCAGGGTGAGATTTGTCCCTCTCTCTAATCAACCATATGGAAGTAATTCTTGGGATTTTTGTAAGCCTGCATCTTAGGAACCAAGCACCATGTGAATCAACAGTGGATTACTAAAATCAAAACAACATTCTGACACACAAAAGCCACTTACAGATTGTCAGCCTTTAGTCTTATTGACAGATTCCTCAAGCTAGCTGGACAAATGCCCAGCAGACCTCATGTAAGAAGACAGATTTAAAGAGCTACTTCTCAAACATGCTACTTCATACCATGATTCATTCATTTTACACATGCGTTTTCAGATCTGCACGTCATCATATTTGTCATTGGCACTGTGGTTTTATTATTAGGACGGCTTGAATTTCCATGGACCTCAGCAAAACCTCTAGGATCAGAGTCCTCAGACCTCACCTCCACGTGGTCCACTCTGAAGCTGACTCAGAGCCTTACACTTTTCACCCCAGTGAATGCAAGGGCAGGCGCTGCTCCCCAGGTAACATGGAGCAACACTGTCCTGTCTGGAGAAGAACCAGATAGAAAATCATCTTCTCCATGATGCAGTCACTTGTGCCAAATAGTAAAATGCCTGATTAGGCAGGCTTTCCAGGGACCCGCTGTCCTCAGCTGCGCTCCGGCACTGCTGATGCCCAGAGCAGGGAGCGCAGATGCCCTGCCTGTGGGGGGAGGCAGGGTTCCAGCAGTCCTCTGGGGCAGGAGAACAGGGCAGGGAGCGTGCTGTAAACGTGCACCCTGATGTATCATGCAGCAGCCCTCTGAGGTCAGGCAGGTCCCTCTTCAATGCTTGCTTATTGCTGCACTTAAATCTCTTGTGTGTAACAGCACACAAAAAGGAAAATACAGCCCAGCGTGTACTACCAGGGGCTGCATTTCAGCTGTGTCTACCTGACTGCTCGCCTGGTGTGGCAGCCAGTGCTGCTGCACATGGTGCCGTGTTGTCCCCTCTGCCCCAGGGCCACAGTGAAGGTAGTCAGGATGAGGCCATCTCAGCCACATCAGCTCCCGCAGAGCTGCCGTGCCCTGCCAGCCTAAGCTGCTTGTGGAAACAGGAACAAGCCCCTTATGAGTGAGCAGAGGCCTACTACGCAACCAGCACAAATAGTAACTCAGAGCCAGCAACTAAGTTTGAGCCACTTGTGCTGAAATAGCTGGTGCGACTGTTAAAATAAAAATAATCAGCCCATGTCGTCTTCACAGCCTGCTGCTGCCAAAGGCTGTGACTCCCTGGCAGGGAGAGCTGGCACTGCCGTTGCAGGCAGCACAGCCTGCTTTATTCAGGAGAGCCAGCATATCTGCTGCGTTATCTTCACACGCTCAGGTGGAAACTGTGCAAGATCAGGTTCTCTTTTAGGAGCAGATGAACCACTCCTGCTGCAAGGGAAGAGCTTTGTAGGAACCAGCCTTAGGGGAGGGTGTGTGGATGAGGGCAACTGTGAGTGCCAGCTTGCGTGCGGCAGGGCAGAGACCCGCACACTCCTTCCTGCGTGGACCCTGTGAGCACACTGGGTTCTTCTGCATGGTGGTTACACTCACAGTGATGCCTCACAACAGCCAAGTACAGCAGTTGAGTGGGTCCCATACAGCAGCTGGCTGTGAGGGTAATTCAAGAAGGTCAATCCAAGATTGTTAAGGCAACTTTGGGTTTGGCAAAAAGCCCTGGTGCTTTCAGCAGTAAAAATTCAAATATCCACGCAGTAGTCGGATGAAAGTAACACTTGCCAAACAATGTGGGCGCATTTTGCATTTACCTTACTTAAATGAATTTCCCACATTTCCCCCCTCTCTGAATTCTGACATAAGAAGACTTTTTTTAACTGCATTGGTCACTCCTGACTTCCCATGGCAGAGCAGACATATATACTGCCTGTGCTTTCTAATGCACCACGCTGCCAAAGCACGTTATCTGTTTGTGCATGGCCGGTCCAGTGCCAGGCAGTGCTGCCTGCCCTGGCCATCGCTGGACTCTGGCCCCAGCACTGCGCTTGCGATACTTGTCCAGCGGACTCTGATAGCAGTGACTGCCTTGGTCTCGTGAAGCACCCTTTGGAGTACTGAGGTAAGGAATCTGTGGACTTGACTAGCTGAGTGCTAAGGGGAAACAGAGTCTCCCTGCTAGCTTGGATGTGATCTGAGTGCAAAGCTGTCATGTCAGCCCTCTGAAAGGCCTGCCACGGCATACAAACCACTCTGGAAGGCCAGAGGACCGCTGATCTCGGGAGTGTACATCACACCAGACAGGCTGCAGAACGATGGTGCACCAAGCCCAGGGCACTGTACAGGGGTAAACACTGGCTCTGAGCTCATCTCCCAGCTTTAAAATGACTTTCACAGGTCCAGAGAGGACTTCCTTGGGTCCAGAGTGGGACATGATTTTGGGGCACTTGCACTACCATTTTTTTTGGTAATGTACTTCTCTGGAAACACATCTTGGATACTTCCCATTCAACACGGACATTCTTGTGTTAAAATCATGGGGATGTGCTTTTAGTTCAGATTAACACAGATGGGAACGTCCGTTCACATTAAAAACAATAAAAGGGATGCCAGTTCTGTAGGAGGGAATGTGGTTATGAATCTTCACCAGAGAGTAGGTGTTGTGTTTTGGTTTTCAGTATTTACCCAGTTCTGCCCTTTCTGATATTTCTCTGAGATGTCAACTGAGAAACAGGGGGAGGTTGTTTTGCTTTTTTTTTGTTGTTCTTTTTACCAGTCTCCAGATGTTGAAAATAATGATGTTTGAGTGTGCTGGAAGTATGTTTCTGCAGCGGTGGCTCTGCCATTCGGAAAAAGTTGGTGATGTCAGTGGGTCTGCAGGAGAAATCTAGAAGCAGTATATTTGAACAGCCTTCCCTTTGAGTGCAGAAGATTTCTACCACAAGTGCTGATTATTGAAGTTAATTTCCTCTACATAGCACACATGTTGCAAAATTTCACTTGTCTTTTCTGCTTCTTTCCTAACGGTTTTGTGTGAAAGCAGAGGAAAGATGCGGTGTGTGTGATACTCTCACATCTTCCTCTTTTCCACAGTAATTGTTTTTAGCAGAATTTAAAGGCCCATTCTCATTAAATCCAAGCTTCCCTTTTCAGGCTGCAGTGCTGCTTCTACCCGTTTCAACCTGTTTCTTGAGCACATATAGGTGAACTGCTGAAGGCCTATTAAAGCGCACAAGAAAGATTATTCCTGTGGTGATTTTGCTGTGAATTAGTGGGCTTATATTTCCCACTGCAGTGCTCATAGAAAGGAGTCTTCTCTGAACTGGACTTCAATATGTACGAGTCCTTCAATTTTGTTAGCATCCTAAGGATGCATAATACCTCCTCCCTTGAGGAGTTGCCTTCTAATAATCAGGGCTATGGGCTTAGGGAAGCTTTAAGTGATGGAAAAATTATGACTTCTGCCTTTGATGAAAGCAGAGCAAAGCACCTGACCGCTACATTCTCTCTGTTAATGCAGTCAGGGAGCTCTTCATAGAAGATATCAAGAGCCATGATACCTAGAAAAAGAGAGGGAGCTCTGACTGAGAATAACATCTGTGAGTTCAGCTGCCTATTTAAAATCTAGGCAGCCTTAATGAAGCAATTAGCTGCTCTGGGTTCCTCTGTGGGTAAGAAGGGGTTATGATGCCTCCCTGCTCCAGACTGGCAGCTGATGAGCTCTATCGCTTTCCCTGGGACTGCTCATCTGAGGAGCAGGGTTGAACCCTGAGGAAGAAATGCAGATGAGGATGTAATAGGCTGGAGTTTCATTCTAGTTGTAATATGCTAATGGAAGAAATATTAGAAAAAAAAAAAAAAAGGGGCTTGAATTTAAAATGAAAGTGAGATGATAAACTGTACAGCTATAACAGGGTTGCCAGTAACTATAATGATGCAGGATACATGATTAGATTAGGAGTAGAAAGTGCATGGGCCCATCTGACTCGCAGAGAGGCAGTCCCTAGGGCTTAGAAAACAATGTATGAAAGACTATATTAATGATATTTTTTCTTCTTCTCTGAGTACCATGGAAACACTTGCATGTAAACACACGGTCCTAGTATCATCTGCATTTGCAAATGGTGCCCATGGTCCTGTTAGAAAATGCACAGGTAGAGTACGAGCGTACAGGATTTCAATCAGAACCCAAATCACAAAACACGTGCTCTGGAAACCTCGCAATGGAGAGACACAGAGCCCCAGTCCGATTCAGCAGCAACCTCCTCTCTGCCGTTTCATACACAATGATAATTTATTCTCTACAGAAAAGTTGTAACCTGTTCTTGTTCTGGTGTTTGATTTCTCTATAGAATACACCCAGTTAATTATGTCAAAATAAATCTCTGATTTATATTACGATCCAATAAGCCTAATTCACTTCTGAATCAGTCCATCTAATCTATCTAATTCAAGGAAGCTATACTGAGAAAAAACTGGAGCAACATAGCGGCAAATCATTTCTGATAAAAAGGAGGCATTTGCTTTAAATCAAAGTAATTTAAATCAGCAAGCCAGAAATCTGCATGGAAATCAATGATTTTAATCTCAGTTTGCATTTGCACTTTATTTTTTTCCTTGAGGAAGATCAGGGTTTCATTGGTGTGTAACTCTCTCGTTGTGATTATTACAGCTAAATATAACCCCTTACATTGTACCGGGGTTTGTTTTATTTTTGCAGGAGGGTGTGCAGTATCTGTACATATCTACATCACTTAGCATGTATTTACTCCCTCGGGCTCTTAGTAAATACGTGGTTTGTTTTTGTACCTAGGATTTGCTTCAGACTGGTTTTGTTTGGCTGCTCAGGTTTGTGAGGGCTCTGCCCTTCCAGGCTTTAGAGCAGGGATGGCCCGTGCCTCTCCCCTGCCTTGTCCGCAGCCTGGGCGAGCTGGGGAGCAGGGGGAGGGGGCTGGTGGTGGGTGTCGTGGGTGAGCCGTGGGTGCCACAGGTGAGCCATGGGTGCTGTGGGCAAGTGGTGGGTGCTGTGGGTGAGCCATGGGTGCTGTGTGGGAGAGTGGTGGGTGCCATGGGTGAGCTGTGGGTGCCATGAATGGGTGTCATGGGCAAGCGGTGGGTGCCATGAGTGAGCAGTGGGTGCCATGGGTAGCCATGGGTGCTGTGGGTGAGTGGTGGGTGCCATGGGTTCTGTGGGTGAGTGGTGGGTGCCATGGGTGAGCCATAGGTGCTATGGGCGAGCAGTGTGTGCCATGGATGAGCAATGGGTGCCGTGGGTGAGCGGTGGGTGCCGTGGGTGAGCAGTGGGTGCCATGGGTGAGTGGTGGGTGCCATGGGTGAGTGGTGGGTGCCATGGGTGAGTGGTGGGTGCCTGCTGGAGGAGGGGGCCTGGTGCTGGGAAGGCAGGCGCTCCCCCTGCCTGTCCCACCAGCGCTGGTGGGTGCTTGCTGGAGCCCGTCTGGTCCCAGCAGCCACTCCCCGTGTGGGTGCTCAGCCGTGATGGCCAACACGCGCAGCTCGGGACATCTGTTTTAAATTTTCTTTATGTAGCTGAACTTGATGGATTACATCCAGCTGGGCCTGAAATGATGTTGGAATGCTATTTTAATTTCCTTTTCATTCATGATTTTCATTATTTTAATTTCAAATACAATCTTACAGGATTATTCCCAGTGTCAGGTGTTTCACTTGGTCGCATTTTAAACTCCAACCTGAGACTCCCCAGTGGTGCCAGACACTGAGGTTCACCCCTGCTGGCCGTGGGCAGGGCCCTGTCCTGTTCTGTCAGACCAACACCTGCCTGTCCCCTCAGCCTGACACCCTCTCGTCCCCTCAGCTTGACTGTCCCCTCAGCTTGACTGTCCCCTCAGCTCGACTGTCCCCTCAGCTCGACACCTTTCCGTCCCCTCAGCTCGACACACACCTGTCCCCTCAGCCCACCATCTTCCCGTCCCCTCAGCCGGACACCCTCCTGTCCCCTCAGCCCAACACCTGCCTGTCCCCTCAGCCTGACATCTTCCCGTCCCCTCAGCCCGACACGCTCACGAAAGGCACGTCCTGGCGGGCACCGAGGGGCGAGGGCAGCATGGTGCCCGTCCCAGGGCAGCGGGGGCGGGGAGCATGCAGCCTTACGGACGCCCCGTGAGGAAGCCGTGGGCGGGCGTGAGGTGACTTATGCCGAGCGCCCGCCAGCTGCCTGGCCTTCCCCCACGGGCAACCAACATCTCGGCGGCCCTGCAGCAGGAGCCGGGTGCCCATGGGCCACCGCTGAGCCCCCAGCCTCCTCCCTGCCTCAGGGCTGCTGGCCCAGGTACCCCAGGGCACCGGGGAGGCAAACGGGGCTGACGGGGATTGTGCTTGCGTTTTTTGGAGGCGGCAGCAGGCAGGAAGGAGAGGGGAGTGGCGGCGGGTGCTGTGGCTCCTCAGGCACCATTTCCCTAACTGTCCCCCTCTCCCCACGGCCCAGGAGCTAAAGGAAGATGGCGTGCCTGCCCGCTGCCTCGCTGGCGTTGAGGAGGTGGCTGGGGCTTGGGCTCTTCGTGCTGCTCTGCCTCAGTTCAGGTAAGCAGGGGCAGCCGGTGTGGGAGTGCGGGAGTGGGCACGCTGGGGCCGGGTGGGCAGCGGCACCCGTGTGCCAGCCGGCAGCGATGGCGGCCCCCAGGGCACTCGTTCTGGTGTCTTCTACTGGGCCTGAGGCTGGGCCGAGGTTTGGGGTGGATGGCTCTGCTAACCGTGGCAGCAAGCACTGAGGGACCCATGGCCAGGCTGCCAGCCCCAGAGGGGCCAGGCGTTCACCCGTCCCAGCGGGGGTGAGGGGAAGGTGGGTGTTTTTGGGGCAGATGACCTCTTCAGGGAGCACATGGCTCCCTGGGCTTCAGCTTCAGTGGTGGGGACGTTTCTATAGGTTTTTGGAGGGCTAAAAGTAAGTGTGTGGTGGGGAAGACAGGGCAGGGTGGTGGGTCGGAGGGGTCTCTGCCACATGGGCAGTGCAGCACACAGTGGATGTTTTCTCCAATGACACAAGTCCCAGTTGGAGGACTGCAAGGGTTGTCCCCCATCCTCTAAGGACCTGCTGCAAAGCTCACTAAAGTCCACAGGTCCTTCCTTACCTCAAGAGGCTTGGGATGAGTCTTCTCAGCTGTGTGAAATGTTAACCTTGAAACCACACAAAACTCGCTTCTGAGCCGGGGTTCATTGTGGATGCAAAATAGGTTGTGCTTATTGGCAATTTCAGTGTTTCATTGCAGCTAATGATACTCTAGAGCAAACCTGGGCTGAACTGAGGCTTTGATTAAAAATCAAGTGATGTAAAATTAGTAGGTTTTCATGCTGATGTTGTGAAACTGGGAGATATTTGATGCTGAGTTTCATTTTGAGTTTCCGTCTCAGAATCTTAAAACAAAACTCAGAGAATTTAACAGAGATTGAATCACAAAGCTCACTTGTAAAGAAAGCAACCACCTCAAATACCGCTTGTGAGATCTCTGCTCTCCTGTTTTCCCCTGCATTCCTTCCCCTACCTCTGTGTTTGAGAAGTATGGATGTATTTTGCCCATGCTGCAACGGGCAAACAATCTATCACGTGCAGAACTCTTTCTCTCTCCATAATTTCAGAGCTGGTGATATGTTATTGTAATTACGAGCATGTGGTAATTCACCAGTCATGTTATTTCCCTGAAAAGGATGCTGATTCCAAGGCTAAAGATGTGCAATACTTGGATATACAGTCTGATACATGCTAATATCCAGTAGTAGACATAGGAGTTTGATAATAGGAAACTAGGTGTTCTGATGGTTGTACCTTTTTCTGTATGGTTTACTAAGGGAATGATAGTTTATCATGCTTTCCATCTCTCCATCTGTGTCTTAGTTCCCTGCTCGTGACTTTCAAATCCCCTGCCCAGTTTCCACCGAATTTGACAGGAGGGCAGAGCTAGCAGAGATGTGGTGTCCTTGTCCGCTATGTGGAAGTCACTGGCTAGCAGTGCCAGTGAGCAGCACCCAAACAGCCAAAACCCGCACTGCCCCTCCTCATGCGTAGCCAACAGGAAGGGCAGAAGGCAGCTGCGAGAAGCCTGTAAGGAGCATGGTGGTTCCAAGGGCTTGGGAATGGGCTGGGAGATGTGGGGAGAGGTGCCTGGGGTAGGGAACACAAAACACAAATCCATAGGCCAGCAGGATCTGGTCATCCTGTGGCTGAGAAGACTTACTTCTCCAAATCTGATCAATCACAAAATTCTGGGGTTTGATTCTGTGCGAGGTGGAGTGGGGAAAAAAATACTATTTTAAAAGCATTGTATCAGCTTTAGGGGCATAATTGTTAGATGCTTCCCATGCAATGAGTCTGTGGAAGTCCCGGTGCCTCAGGAGCAGGTTGCTTGGCAGACTGGTAAGAACAGCACAGCTGATGCACTTTCTTTCTCTCTCAGCATGTACGCACACACACCCTGCCACCTTTCTCTCCAAAAAGAGGTATTCCTATGTTAGTGACCCTTGAAAATACATGGTACAGTACCCACAAAGGAGTGGTTTTAAAAGCCTTACTGGGACTCGTGGGTGATGCCTTCCCTAGGTCGCCCACAGGGACCACAAGGACCAACTTCTGACCTTGCCGTAACAAAATGGTGAAGCCCTAGGAGTCTGCCATTGCCCTGCCAGTGACTTCCCACGCCTTGTTAAGCGAGTCACCAAGGCCAGCATTTACAGAACTGACACCACTCTGCTCATGAGGGTGCTCATAACCCCGTCAAGGCATTGGCAAGGCCAGCACCCAGAGCCTGCGGCTACATCTTGCAGCCTTGGATTTAGCCCAGATGTCCTGGTCCTTGCACACCTTGGTGCCGTAGTGCTCCAAAAGGTCAGGCAGCATGCTAGGATGAAAGCAGGTGCTCTCTGCCTACCCTGTGCGAGTAAAATACTAATACGGGGAATGTCAGGCTGAATTTTTACATCATAGCAGTAGAAGGCATTAATGGGGGGCTTAATTAAAAAGAATGATTTGAAGGTTGTATTTCATAGGAAATGGTGTATGCCCAAGCTAGGTAGATACATTTCTTTCCCCTTGAATTGAATTTTGCTACTCTGGGGTCCACCTGAGGTGACCCACTGAAATGCCAGTGTAATTTAGAGCTGCTTCTGAGATGTTATCTGCTGCTAGAGACGCTGATGTGTGTGAACACCCTGCTGCCTTAGCACAGCGGAAAAGTGGCAGAACAGCCCTGATTACAGGACAAACTTATTTATTTACAGTCTGAGCGTATTGTCGGTATCCCCATAGGCTTTTTTTTTTCTCCTGCCATTGCACCTTCACACCTACCTACAAATTGTAGGATGTTCTCAGTCCCAGTTTATTATACTAGGAAAATGTTGCTAGAAGTCACTCAGTATGCCCTTTCCCTGCCCCGGTGCAAACACGGCATAGGCACTGATTGCAGGAACCCAGTGAGCCTGGCTTTGTGTCCATGGAGTATTCCTTTTAACCTTCCCTGGAGTCATTTATTCTGACTGGGGACCCACCTAGTTCTTGGTTTCTTCCCAGTGGTGAAATTTTTTGGGAAGTTTTGAGGAAAATCCCTGCAGCTTTTCTGAGTTATTGGAGAGTGGAGGGAGGGGGGAATATCCACTTCCCTCCACCTTGTCAGTGAGCACTGGCTCACAAGTAACTTGCTCTGGGAATCCCCTCTTGCATGCTGCTGCCAATAAAGAGTTCGGAGCGGAGCTTGGTTTCAGAGGGACGAAGTGGGTTGAGAACGAGAAAGATTCCCTGTTTTGTGGCCACTCCCAAATAATGAAGGGTCTAGCAATGAGCTTTAGGTGCATGGCATCTGGTTTCCATGCCAGCTCTGGTATGGGTTGCCCCTAGGGCAGATTTCATGGTGGAGATGGCAGAAATTTTTCTTCACATACCGGATTTGCCCACTTGATCACTGGATGCAAATTGAGTTTCTGTCTTATTGCTCTTGCTGCCTTCAGCTGGTTTTTAATTTCTTTTTTTTGGATGAGTTTCTGTCTCCTCCTGTTCCAGACATGCAGAAAAGAAGTATCTTTGGTTCAAAAATAAGAGTGGTGGAACTAAGGAACGCCTTTGTCTGTCTGTCTATCCAGAGTGAAACTGCTGTAACAGCTTGTTTGGAGAAAAAGAAACCCAACTAAAGGCTCCTGCTTTTGCATATAGACTCTGTTTTACTTCTTCTGTTGTGTTTTTTTAAGTAAAACTTTAGAAAAAAAAAAAAAAAACAACAGAAAATTAAGCATAGACAAGCTACATTCTTACACAGCCAAAATACAGTTATACACCTGCATACAGAGTCTGTGAAGCTACCAGTCGAACATTCTTTTCACCCACATTGTTTCCTTTCTCCGGTTAGATCAGAATGAACCCAGGTAACTCCAGTGAGCTCACATTACTCTGAGGGCAACAGCTTTTTTGCATTTCTTGGATCGCTGAGACATTTGTATCCTTTTTGCAATGTGAGTGTCAGACATTCCTGTATTTAAGCATGCAAAGTTTGGGGCTGAAGCTTTTACACGCTGCGGTAGGTTACCAGCAGAAGCTGGCACCCTGTACGCCCTCACACCTTTCCTGCTCATTGCTGCCTCCATCCTGGCTTACAAGCATGGTTTAATAGATGTAATTAATCTGACACAGAAGAAAGCTGCCACTGACAGAGTTATCCCCCTGCCTCACTTGTGATGAGTTAGTTTTCTGCAGAGGTCAGCCCGCTCTTTTCAGTTTGCTTTTACACCTGATGCTGTGTACCCTGGAGGGGGATGCAGACAGACTGCACAGCTGAGGGACCCAAATAGGTCACTGCCACCAAAAGGTGTAATTCTGCTCCTTTTTCTGCTGCTTCGGGCTATGCGATTCTCCTTTCCTTTGCACTAGTTCTGGTACATGTCTGATCCTTGGATGATCTAATTTGCCTTCCAGCTTAGTTTCTTTTTTTTCCCTTGTTTTATACCAATGCGGCATATTGAGCCAGCCTCTGGAGAGCCCTGCAAGGGAAGTACTGGGAGTACATGGGATTGAAAGGGAAAGGGGAGCAAGATCCCCTCTGCTTGTGGGGAGAAGGCATGAGATCTGTGGCAGTTTGTTGTTTGGCTGCACGCCGAGGTTGTGCCAGGCTGGAGGAGAATTTCCATGTTCAGAGGAACTCTCCTTCCTTTTAAACATGTGTTTCCTACTATAAACGCTGCGCACATGTGGATGTGGTGTTTTTCATGAGGTGGAAAGCTAAGTGTGCTGAACACAGTGAAGTCTGTGCTTGGCAAAAGGATGTAGGTTTTGTTTCCAAATAGATGAACTTTGTGTTTCATTGTAGCTGTTCTGTCCCCTTGGAGGGACTTCACCATTGGGAGTCTCAGGAGGTCATTTGAGAAAATGTAAATCTTTCCCAATGAGGAAATGCCACAGGCTTTGCTTCTGCTTTTTCACTATTATGCTTTTAAAATATCATTGGTCCCAGGGGACTCCCTGGCTGAAAACAAAAGTGCTGACTGCTGGCTAATGGTGGCATCTCGAGTGATACTGTGCTCAAAAGACATTCACCTTTTGGAGAGCCCAGAATGCTACTGGTCCATATAAAAAGTTGTTAGAAAAGACCGCTGAGGCAAGTCTGTGCACTGCTGCTCTCACCATAGCAGGTGTAGTCCTAAATGCCTGGCAGACAAGGATTTTATCCCTGTGCCAGGGAAAGTCCTTCAGTCTGAACAGACCTCGCCGTCAGACGCTGCTTCCCACCAGCCGAGAGAGCCCCTGCCCCACGCCACCCTGCCCTGAGATGTTCCCAGCCAGTGCCTCCAGTGGTCCCTGCCCAAGTCCCTCATTTCACTCCCTCTGCGGCTTTTGTAGCTTCAGACACCTCTAGACTGCTTTGGTCTCATTTCCTTAGTCATCCTTCAGTTAATTACCAGCCGCCATGCTGCAGTCATATAGGGCTGTTTAACCTCTCCTCCAGCCAGTCCTCCAGCTGTGGGGCTGTTGGCAAGGTTATCATCTGCACAGCGTTAGTGAGTTAGTGCCTGAGCAGGGACCAGGTTTTTATAATAAGATAATGGCTGGCAGGCCTGTAGCGTTGTGAGCTGCACTGGTGAATATTGCTATGGCTGTGGGCAAGTACTTTAGAAGAAATAAATAAATAAATAAATAAATTCTAATTTTGAGTGGGCTTATGCAAGAGGTATCATACTTCATTTTCCTGCTTACTGGGCACTTTCACCTTCTGTTAGTTTCAAGAGAGGGCTGGCTACTTGGGGAGCACATGAGACAGTGAGATTTAGCAAGCACTGAAGAAAAACCGTGGCTTTAAGCAGTGGGAAGGACCTCAACTTCAAAAAGCTGTGCTGCGAGGACAGCAGTATGCATGGCAGTGGTACTGGAGGAATTAGGAAAATTATCTGAAAACATCTTCAGCTGGGAGATAAATATAGAGGAAGTACAAAGTGATCCAGTCAGCGAGAGACAGAGTCTGCAGGGGAAAAAATTATTTTTGTCTTTGTGTGCGACAAATCTCCCCCAAAGGCCTGTCTTACACAACCGCCACATCTAGTTTCTGCCCCCAAACTGGGAAATCCTAGGAGTGCTGAGCCAGTTGCAGGAATTTGATCTTGAAAAGACCTAAGATATGCAAATCTTCTGAGGACATCCAGATTTAGTGACCCCCCTGCCTTTTTTTGTTGTAGCAGGGTCACCCACTCCGCATGCTGGGAACGGAGAAAGGGAGAAGGTTCAGAAGGACTCTTCCCTTTGCTCCTTTCCCCAATGCAAAGACATCCTTCCGTCCCCATTGCCGATGTCCCTGCTGGTATGAGATATGAATATGGAGATAAGCAAACCCTCTTTCCTCTCCTCCCCTCAAGCAACACCCACGTGGAAGGCTGTACAGCGAAGGGGAAGATCTCAAGACATTCTATCATCCCCTTCCCAGCCCCAGATACTTGGGCGTCTCATTTCCAGCCCCTTGCTTGCATCTGACCTCCCAGATAGTGCCGAGATTAGAAATTTGCCAACCGACTTGTGAAGAGTTACGATCTTACTCAAGTTAAAAACAAAGTAGACTGGACATACCCAGGGCAGTGGGCTTGTCCCAGCCAGGGCACTGGTGACTCAGAAAGCAGTAGATCTTCTGTCTCAAGAAGTACTGAAACATGAGCTGGAGCAAGGGGGAGTGGTACCGGCTGGCTGGAGCTGCCCCAGGGCTGTAGCAAGCCGCTTTACCAAAGTATTTCAGATTCCCTTTTGTCTTCTCAGTTGCTAATTGCAGATCATGGAACTTTTTCATGATTAATAGAGTTCCCTTCCCTTTGAAGCCAGGTTTTTGACAATTGTGACTCAGTAACAGCACTGCTTTTCATTACCTGTCTGGCTGGGTTGCCTTGCTGGATTTTGTGGCAAAAGACAATCAGCATGGTGTGAAATCTGCATTCTGGTGAGCAGCAATTAAGACTGGAGAAAGCAGAGCATTCGTTCTGCAACGTGCAGAGGAGACTGCAGTCAGAGGGCTTCAGTGGGAGCACTGCAAGTCTAAGAAACTGAGCCCACATCGGACACCACCATGTGTTGACAGTGCCATGTGAGCCACTCTAAAATGAGTGTTACCTACAGTACATTACTGCTTATCAAAGTATGCTTAGGGAGACAAAAGCAATTGATCATTCCCTTTGTCATCAATAGGGCCCTGAGTCAGCATGGTGCTGGAAAAAAAAAAAAACGGGATTAGTGCACCTCCTCCAAAGATGGGTTGTCTTTCTGCCTACAGATGCAGGAAGGTGTCCTTTGGTTTTCACAGCTGCTTCACGACTTCAAGGAATTCTTCACTAAAGGCTTTGTACACGAAACAAAGCAGCATTAAAATGGAATGAAGGCTGCTGAAACCAAAACACCATGGCGGTATTATTATCACTGCCAAATCAAGCAGTGTAGAGCCGGGCAAAGCAAGGTTACTGTTCTGTTTGAGAGTGTGGCAATGTGAAGATGGGAAGTGCATAAAGCCCCATAAGGGGTGCCGTGCTCTTGCTGTACTGCTCCAGCAGGGCGCCCTGAGGTTACAGTGCAGAAGCAAGCAGAGATGAACTTTTAGAAAACCCTTTTCAAACCATTTCCCTACCTCAGGCCTGCCATGACATCATCGTAAACTAGGATTAATCCGGTCACTTAAGTGCTGCAGGCACACGCTTGACTAGCATGAGCGGGTATGGGGAAGCGAGACTGAGTGGAGCTGCTGCCGAATGAAGTGCATCGCTGCTTTTCTTCAGGCTGCCTTCTCTTCTGTTCCTCTCTCTCGCTGCATTTGGGATGAGTAAGGGAACATGGACTTCGCAAGAGATCAATGTGGCATCAGCAAAGCCAGGTTTGCAGTTGCTTTGCTTTGCCAGAGAAGATTAGAGCAGCAGCAGACCCATGGTTCATGACCGCAAGGTTGGGCTTGGGGTTGTGCAAGGGGAAAGGGCTGCTCCTCCTTTCTCTGCATGCTGAGACCTCCCTTTGCGTGCTTCTGCTTGCTGGAGCGGAGTCTGGGTAGAAGGAGCCTAGGAGGTTTGCCAGGCACTCATGACCGGGTTAATATGCAGTCATGGACTCCTTAAAGAAGACAGCCAACAGGGCCTACCAGCACCTGCTTTTCTCTGTTTTCATCCCATCTTCCTCATGGCACAGGGTTCTTACAGTGACACACAGAGCAAAGCAGTGTTTTTATGCATTTATTATGAAATGATATCTCCCCATAGAAGGTATCTGGGCATCTGATGGGGTCTTTCTGTGATCAGTGTATTCACAGGGTCTGTCACAACACTGATTTAAATACAAAGCATTTCTTCACATATTCCAGGGTAGCACAGGATGTTTGCTGAATTTTTACTCCATGGAAAGCTTTAGGAGAATCTGATTCCTCACTGGTAAAATCACCTGGGATAAAGAAAAGACTGAGGGGCAGTGTCTGGTCCTTTGAAGACAGCTTTTCAAAATTCCTCAGTTTTTCAACTGATGATCTGTCTTGCTTGGAAATCCCTGTAAAATACTGTGTTGTCCTCAAATGGTAAATCCTGCAAGCTTGGGGTGAATGTGCTTTTCGCAGAAAATGAGGGTCCTGAGCTGCAGAATTACCTGGGGACTGTTAGGTATGATTCCCGCACTGACCCCAGGGGATGGCTGCCCAGGAGAAAGCCACAGCCCCACAAGATGGGTTTCCTCAGCTGGCCCAGCCCCTGTTATGAGAAATGCCCTTGACTCACCACAACGTGATGTGCACCTCTTCCCAGAGCTGGCCCGAGTCCCTTTTTCCAACCCATGCACGGGTGGAGGGCAAGAAAGATGTCAGCGCCCCAGCAGAGCGGGAGTCCCAGGTGCATGGTCCTAGGCAAAGTTCAGTGATGCCAGTAATTTAAGAGTAGGGAGACCAGCTGCCGCTGCAAAGAGAACTAGGGAGCCCTATGGGAAAAAAGCAATGCAAGGCTGGTTTGACCCTCCTGGTTTGGGAGGGCCACCAACAATTTGCCTCAGAGGTTTTTGCAGCACTGTTGGTTGAAAAACTGTGCAGTTGCACTGTCTTACCTGCTGCTTACACAGGGGCAAAGGACTCCAGGCTCACCAAGAAGGACCTTTCTTTTCATGTGTGTTGCTTTCTGGGTTGTGTGCAAAGTGAGGTGACACGAGGTAAGACCAAAAAAAGGCAAAGCAGTTCAGAAGGGCAGAGAAAAGGGGAAAAGAGGGAAAAGAGAATGGTTTTGAAATTTCTGTTCACCGGGAAT
Source organism: Falco cherrug (assembly GCF_023634085.1). Lineage (NCBI taxonomy): Eukaryota > Metazoa > Chordata > Aves > Falconiformes > Falconidae > Falco > Falco cherrug. The sequence goes on along the minus strand of NC_073698.1, from coordinate 113,874,356 downwards.
TATCTGCAGGTTTCCAACAGTTCAACGCTGCTTCTCTAAAGCACTGCATGGTCTTTTACTGCCTCTTACAGACAAACATCTCTGCAGGACTTCTGTCCCAGAAGCAATTTGCTCTCCTGTACCGCCTGACTGTATGTGTGGTCAGGATAACTAAGCTTTCTGTAGCTGGGGAATTTCTGAAACATGGACTTGGGCAAGGAGTGAAAGAAATAGGGATACAGGCTCAGCAGCTTTCCTGCTTGCTGACTCTTGGAACAAAGAAAGGACTGTTTTTCTCTGCACTCACCTTTCTCTTCTAATTAGCCCTTCCATATGGGGCATCTGCAGCACAGACATGGTTTGGATAAAACGTGTTTTTCTGCCCTGGGAACAGAAAGTCAGCCCCTTTCATCGGTTCAGCACTGCGAGCTTCCAGTGACAGAGTGATGTGCATGCACAGCAAGGGAGCAGCTGGGCTTCAGGGGGTGGGAAGAGGAGGGATCTTTTTTTCTAGAAAAGTCATTAAAAATTATTTCCATGGTGGATACCTCCCCCACAGCCTGGCTACAGAGAGTATTCAGCACAGAAATGGGACAGAACTGAATTTTCATTTTTGCTTTGCAGTTCACCTTTAAAGTGAAAGGGGACTTTTGTGGGCCTGAATGACTCTTCGTGGACTTTGGTTCCTTCAGGTTTGCAGCATACAGGTTGCAGTTTCAAAAGTGCAGAGCCTTTTAAGGGTAGATGTGACATCAGTAGGAGTTTCCAGCCCCTGCACATGTACTGCCAAGAAGGTTTTTGTTCTCCTTTTGGTTGCAAAGGAGACTCTTAGGGGCAAGGCGTGGACAACCTCATGCAACTCATGATGCGATGTCACCCTGACATTTACTGTACGCCTACTCTTCCCTTATTGCTGCAAAAGAAAATAGAAAATTGTCTTTATGAGGCTCCACAGTCCCAAAGTTTGACTGGCTCCTTTTGTGAGTGTCTCCAGCAATAGTAAGAGCTGAACTGTGAGAATAAGCAGTGATGTGGTCAAGGGGAAAAAAAACATGTACACACACAAATGCATGCAGACATGTGGGAGGAGGAACTTCAAGAATCACAGCCTAAAGTAGGCTGCTTTAAGGGGAACAGAAGGAAATGTTTTTTCACACAGCATGTAATCAAACTGTGCAACTCATCATCACAGGATGTTGTGGAAGCCAAAAGTGTATGTGCATTCCTGAAGGGGCAAGAGCTCTTCCTGAAGGGTAGGTCTAGCAGTAGTGATTAAACTGCCGATGCCAAGAAATCCCAAACTTCCTGACTGCCAAAGGTTGGCAGGGCATGGTGGTTCTTATCCCGTGTGGCGTGGAAGAACTATTTTTTCTGCCATTTTGCTACCAGTTGCTGGCTGACACAAGCCAGCAGGCTGAGTGGGCTCCTGGTCTGCCCCAGTTTGGTTGCTCAGAGTCTGCAGTGCATGATAAGGGGAAGTACAAGTGGTGGGGGGAAAAAACTGTGTTTGAATCTTTCCCTTTGGAAGGCCAATGAAGTGACTGAGTGGAGGGAAACCAGTTAAATGAGAAGTTACTCATTTAATTACATATTCCATTCTATTTAATTCATATTAAAACATTCCATAGTGTTGCCAGGACCTCCCCAGCATTTTTCAATGTGTTTCCTACAGATCTAACGTAAAGCATTGTGAAATTGCTCGGAGAGGGGCGTGCAAGCAGGACAGGGTAGGCGAGCCATGGGAGAAGGAGGTAAAAGCTTATTTTATATTGTATCCCAGGCTTGCTGTCTGGGCTTAACTTCAGCAAGCTTCTCTCTGTGCTGCCCCAAGACCCAGCTGTGCCAGGGCACTGGCTGAGCATCTGCTTGTCTCCCTCCTGCACCAGCAGCTGGAGCATTGCAAAGCACATCATCAGGGTGTGCTGCTGGGCACAGGTCAGCATGCCACAGGGGTCTCACTGTCAGCTGTGTGACAGTCTCCCAGGGATCTGGGAGTCACTGCTAAGCAAATGAGCCCTGGCTGGCAGCAAGCTTATGTCAGTTTTGGATGTTTCAGCTGAATCCGAATGTCACAGCGCCCCAGGCGCACCCTGAGCGATGCACTCTGTGCCTGTGGACAGCATGGCTGTGGTTAGGCATTAGCTGTGACAATAATGTGTGAGCCAGCATCAGCCAGACTTTTCTGGGGTGGGTGGCAGTTCTTAGACTCAGCTTTTTCAAGCAGTCAGGCAGAGGCTTTGCACATGGGGTCTTACCTCCACGGATGGGTGATGCTGCGCCTGGCCAGGACATCCCTGCTTTCTTTCTCAGACATGTTTACTGAGATCTGTTCTTCAGGGATGGCAGAAGGAATTTAAATTTCGTCTGTCCTGAGGCTGGCTATTTCCTTGTTTTTCTGCTCTCAGTCAATGGAGTGCAGTAGATGGGTATCTCCCACTACCGGAGATGGGTGCTAAGGTAGTGAGGCTGAGGCAAGCAGGGCAAACCTATTGCAGCGCGACTTCCTGGACTAACAAAGCAGGGTGTGCAGGGATAAGCATCATCCTGAAGGCTGCACAAACCCAGCCAAAAGCCCAACCATCTGCCTTGGCCTTGGTGCAGCACAGGATCGCGCATCGGTGCTGGGGCGCTCTTCCAGCAACAGCAGGAACAACTTGCTAGGCTGCTCCCTCGTGTGTCAGGTCCTGCCCCCTGCAAGCACCTACCCACTGGAAAGGGAAAGCAGGGCTGATCACGGGAGTGGAGTGCATAGAAGTCGTAGTGCGAAGGGTTGGGGTTACTGTTGGCATGGTCAAAGTTGTACCTGATTTCCCCCTGCATGGATTTCAGCTCTTTATTGGAAGCACATGCCTGCATACTAGGTATGGCACTGACATGTGTGGTCGCTGGGCAGGAGTTGAGGAATGCCTATGCTGGTTTGCAAGGCAGGCACACGGGGCTTCCCAAATATAAATTTGTTTTAGCTAGACTAGGCAAAAATGTTCATGTGCTAGTAATGTATTTGCTGATGACAATGTAGCCGTAACCTTTGTTTTATCATTGTAGGGCTGCTTCTAGCTTCTGGGATCTTGAAAGTTTTGGGTTTTTTCTTTTACAGAAGAAAACCTTCCAAAGAAAACCCCAAACCCCCAAACTAATAGTCCACTGTGCTTCTGTTTGGCACGCAGGGAACCCATCAGAGGGTGACACAGACTTTCCAAACACTGAGCTTTGCGAAGGGAGAGCAGAGGAGACAGTAGTTTGGCACATGTGGTTTTATCCCTTTACATGAATAGTGGCAATTTTTTCATCTCAGGTGTGTGATTTTTAAGCGAGCAGAAAAATTTCTGTCCAGGCAGGTAGTTCTCCTGTCTTCGCCTTCTGTAATTCATGCAGAAATCACTGCATGCCTGCTAGCGCAGGATCCTAAGCAGGACTGGAGCATCATGTAAAAGGCAATGCCAAGGAAGAGCTCCCCTCAGTGCAGAGCTGAAGTTGTAAACAGCTCGGTGGGTGATGAGGTGCATTAGTGGGTGCAGACAGAGCTGAAAGAGGTGAGCTTTATGCAGAAGACCCTGCCACAAGGCTATATCACTGCCTCACTGACTTTTGTTTGCCCCCCACCTACAGGCTACACACTGGAGAAGAAAGTAGTCAAGAGCAAAGTGGGGGAAAAAGTTGGCCTGCCTTGTTGTCATGAAATTCCCAGCTGGGAAAGCCTACATAATTACCGGGTCTACTGGCAGAAGAATACTACAGAAGTAGTGCTTGCCTACGCAGAGGGAAAGAAGATCTCCAAGCATGACCGGTACGAGAACCGGACAGAGATGGACCCAAGGAACCTCACCCTGTGGATCTCCCACATGGAAATCCTAGACAATGGCCCTTACCAATGTGTAGTTCAGCGCAGAATTTCACAGAACTCAGTTGTTGTGTGTGATGAGGCTGTCTCCCTCATTGTTACAGGTAGGTGGATTGCCTCCTGACACCTGAGGCTTTCTGGTGTCAGCCTCTGGGGGTAAAGGACACTGCTCTAAGCTTTAGTCATAGTGCAGCAGATAAGACGTTCATCAGGAAACCTAAAAGAATGCTGGAAGGTGTAGTGGAATGAAGCTGGGTTAATTAGCATTGATAATATACAATGTGGGTTGGCTTCAGAGGTGGAGGGTTGGCCGATGTAGATAAGGTGCAGGTGTGGCTGGTTAAGTTAAGATGTTGGGCAGCCAATGGAAAGAGAGCAGCCGAGGAAGAGAAGGTGAGAGAGGAAGAAGCAGAGAGAGAACACGTGCCCTGGATGAGGTGAGACAGGAAGGCAGCAGAGGGACTGGCATGACGAGTATGCTGGTATGAGATGGTAGAAGACCTTGCTGCAGCTGGCTAGTTTGGGGAGTGCTGTGACAGGAAGGTGCTTTACCTATTTCCATTGTAGCAGCCTCCTTCCTTACCTTTCTAAAACTACCCCAGGTACAGAAAATTTGTCTTTCCCACCATCCTCCCTTTGATACCCCCCTCTTGGGAAAGGACGTTTCCCAGGACAGATCCCCAGGTACCACTGCTGGTGGGTGCCCTAGGCCACCTCTTCCCCTTGCTATCTTTTGGCCAAAGCAGAAACTAAGTCCTTGGTGCACTGGAAGCATTCGGGCCAAAAGAGGAATAGGGTGGCATTGCTCCTCTGTGGCCACGGCAGCAGCCCAGCCCTGCAGCCCACCCCTGGGGAGCCCAGGCTGGCCAGCTCGCCAGCTGCACTGCAGCTCCACAGCCTAAGGCTGAACCCAGCTGCAGATTTGAGGTTTTTTACCTTGAAGAAACAACCTGAGCTCCTTTGCTCAAAATGAACCTGAATCTTTTCTTGGAGGTTACAAAAAGTTCCATTGACATTATTTTCCATTTCCACCACTGTTATTTTGGCAGTTGGTTTCCACCAAAGGCAGAGATACTGGTAACAGATTTAAATATTTACATACATTTGAATACCTTTACCAGCAGAGAGTTCCAGGAATCCTTCAGACAAGTCAGTGAATGAGTGTTCCCCATGTTGAATGAGATTCATCAGCAAAAAAAAAACCAACACAACAGGTTCCTGAGGTCTGGCCATTGTCCGGTTTTTTTTGAGGGCATGGTAGGCATATGTGCAAGGAGACAAATTTAGTGATCTTTCTGGAACCCGATATGAAAAAAGGGAATGCACTGCCAGCACCCTCTCTAGCCATGAGGGCTCTGGAATTAACTGCATGAAAAATGTGAAACTATGATGCCTTTTCCTCCTTGCAAATACTCCAGTTTCTTTCCTTCTAGAAGTATCTTTGCTGTCTTAACAGACCGGTTGTGATAATTGTGGACTTCTGCTCCCTTTGGTAAAGTGGGATCAGTTATTGTGGGGATCGGGAAAGGGAAAGCTCCCCTCAGCCCTGCTGGAATCAGGCTAACCTGGGAGAGTCAGAAAGGTGTTACTCCCTGGTGACAGACCAGGGAGGCTTGGTGAAGCTGACTGGGATGGTTGAAGGGACTTTCCAGACTGGATGTCAGTGCCATACTGATCAAGAGATAGTGAGCCTGGAATGAAATCTGGGTCTCTCCTTGTCTGCCACTGCTTGGCCATGCAATGTTGAGCAAGTTTCTTTCATTAGTTACTGGTTCCTCAGTAGCCTAAACTATGGGTTTGTGGCCAGCAGAAGCTGTGGAAGACACGCTACGGCTGCAGGCCCTTCTGCCTTGTGCAGATCCCAGCAGTCATGTGGTCAAATGGCAAGTCAGGCAGGGAGCGATTGCAGACAAAACCTTAAATGCTCCAAAAAGGGCCATTTTGCAGTGAGCTGAGCAACTTTCTGCAGCTCTCTGCCTGACCTTGCCATGGCTGGGGCTGGCGCCTGAGGGGTGTGCAGGCTCCAGACCTACAGCTGGCAGGGGTGGGAGGGACAATGTGGTCCCTTTGGCAGCGGTGGTGTTGGTGTGACTTTCGCCCACCAGGAAGCCATGTGCTGAGTCTTTTTCTGACTGGTGCCTCTCTTGCTAAAGATGTAGTCCTGTGGATTTTTCCAGTGTGAAAGTTGCCTGAAATAGCTCCTTTGCCACCCCTTGCCGCCGCCTCCTCCTCACCCTGGACTGTTTGTTGCAACCTGTGGGCATCCTTAGTTGTACCAATGCAACAATTTACAGTAACGTGGTGAACCAGACTGGCAAAGTGGGGCAGAGTAAAAAGGGCACCACCCTTCTTCTCCTTCTTCACTCATGTTAGTCTTCTCATCCATTCCACCATGCAGCCCCACAAACACTTACAGCAATACACCTGACTAGGAGAGAAGGCATGGAACAAGCTGTGTGAGTGGGAAACCTCTGAAAATTGTTTTTGTCAATGAGAAAAAAGTCCAGTGAGAATGTGGTCTGAGAGGACCCGTGCATTGCTAGGCATTTTTGCAATGTATGACTTGGTCTTGCTCTCAGCTGGGCCTTCTGGAGGGGCTCCCATGCAGAAAATATAATTCAGTCTTTTGCTGGTTATCCTGGCTGAAAGTCCAACATGTGACTCAGCTCCTCTCCTAGCAGAGGTGGACCCTGTGTGAGCTTTCGGCTAGGAAGGGACTAATGAGGGAGGGAAAATGAAACGGTCTGCCATTGCCTGTAATATGGATTTTTATTCAATGCTGTATTTTTCCTACCTGTTTTAGGATTCCTTCTGTTGTTCCACAGACTGCTGTATGTAGAGAGAAATGGTGGCATTGGAGAGGTGGGGTCAGGAGGGCTGTGTACAGCACAGGAAGGAGAAGAAGCAAAGGCTTAGGCCATATCCAGTCAAGGCTGTGGGGAGAGTGCTAAGGCACGAGAAAGGCCAAACAGATTATTATAGAGGAAGAATGCCCTGTGGGGGAGTCTTTGCTTTGACCATGGGTGATCAGGACTGCAGCCCTCATTGTAATCTGACAGAATGGTAACTAAATCTTTCTTGCTTCAGCTGACTTCAGTGAGCCAAACATAACAACAGAAGTATCAGCTACTTCTTGTGAATCAACTGAGATGGTGGTAACATGTTCTTCTCACGGAGGTTTCCCCAAACCCAGAATCTCTGGAACCCTCAACAACATGTCTGTGGTGTGGAATGCCATCTGGGTGTCTGAGTCCAGCTTCAGCCCATACAACGTCACTGGCAAACAGTCGCTCAACGTGACCAAGGACACCAACATCACTTGCTCTGTTGAATATGGTGGCCTTGCCAAGACCACCAGTTTGATTCTGAGTAGGTTTTATTAATAGTTTGTGTTACAAAACCATTTTGTTGAATCTGCTGAGTTGCCTCTCTGAGAAAGCAATAGATTTTGTGTATCTGTTCATGCAGGGATGACCCAATGATGGCACCTGTGAGCTGCACACCAAAATATTTCAAAGGCTGTAAGACAGCAGGGTGGGAAAAGAGAGTTACAACAGTACTGACAAGCCAAGATGGCTCTGTCTTCCTGCTGCTCTACCGCAAGTCACAGCTGGGCTGAGGGGGCAGCTGGATCCCATTGTGATCTGGTGATGTCAGCCTCAGTAGCTCCCACAGACTGGGGTTGCCACCACCCAGTGCCCCTCTGCACCAGCATGGTCTTGTAGCCAGTTGCGTGACACAGACCTGGCATTTGAATGGAGGAGCCTGAGAAATTTGTGTGCCTTAACAGCTACGTGTTGCGCTGAAAAATAATTTCCTCATTTAACAAGCATGTTTGTTCCCGCTTCAGAAGCTGTCAGCTGGAATCAAGAAAAAATTCTGCTTTCCTGCACATATTTAATAAAGGGTTAATTCATAAGAAAAATTCCATCACTGTGTGTGGCTTGAAAGTGATAATGTAGTAGATAAGTCTGTGCTTTGAAAAGCTTGAGGTACAAGTGAAAACAGGGAAGGCAGCACACTACAGTCCAGATGTTTTACAGTAGAACGGGATTTGCAAGAAAATCCTTAAAGCCAAAAGACCTTTTTTTTTTTTTTAATGTCGTTACTAAAAAAGTATTCCGAAATGTCTCTGGGTCTGAAGCTTTCATTGTAGAGATAAGGGCATCTTCAAGGGAAGCTAGAGAAGTGCTATTTTTCCTGGGGAATTGTATCTTATTCATCAAGGTGCCTCATTCATCAATCTTACTAAAATCAAAGGGGCTCATGAGGAGAGGTGCCATTCAGCTTCAGAACAAATGCCAGAAACTAGTGCTTTATGAATATCGGTTATTGCTGGATGTAGTGCACAATGTCCCTAGAGATGGTAATGGGAGAAGGTTATGAGTATCATACTACGTAGAAAAGGAGAGTAACAAAAAAAGTAATAATAGTAATACACTGTTGTCACAGATTCTCAGAGGAGGGGGCAATCAAGAGTGGCAAGGGCAGTCACAAAACCTCCACTTGTTGATTTTTAAGATGTGGAACCGCTCCCATTTTGGTATGATGGAAAGGGTCCTTGAATCAAATCTTTCCTGAACATGGAGTTCCAGACAGAATATAGCCCCTGGCAAACATAGGAGACCAACCCTGCTGTGGGGGGGAAGGTTGCACAGTGGATCAGGCTAGTGCCTTAGAAGTTGAATGATGCTTAGTTGTGCCAGATGCAGACAATGAAGATCTGAAGACCCGTGAACAGGCACCAGCTCTGTCCCTCCTGTTGAATTAGAGCTGTACTGTACAAGAATGACCTGTTCTTATCTATTCTAATGTCCAGGCGGCAGGATGGTCATCTCCAGTGGTGAAAAGCTAAGGCTCCAGATCCACTAAAACTGAACTTTGCCACAACACTTTCCTGCCGTGCAGAAAAAGTCTATTCTAATCTAATGCATCATTCTCCATAACTTTTGAATGCAGAGGGGACAAAAATAGGCATAAATTGGGTGAAAACATTAAGAAAAAATGCAGAGTACCTTTGAGAGTGCAAGTTTTCTAGATATGGACTCAGACTTTTCCACCAAGCCTAACCAGTTTCTTTAAAAAAAGATTTAATGTTTTTAAGTATTGCCTGTCTCGACCCTGTTCTGGACAAAGACCCAACATTTCAGATTCTGTGGATATGTTAAAAGTTTCAGAACATAGCAAATTGTGGGGAAATGGAAGAAGTTCAGGTACTAGCTTCATCTATTTGTTTATTGAATAGGTGAGTTTTCAGGCTGAGTATCTAAATTAGTATTTTGCCAGAACCACCAAAATTCACATACCTGCTCTTACATGAAAATGCCAATGTGTTGTTGGGTCTTTTATTTATGTTTTATTTCTTCTGTCTCAGAAAAAACAAATTACTGCATTGACCCTACTGTGCCTCCATCTTATAATGTCATTACTGCCTCAAGTATCATCATTATCATCTTCCTTTTGGCTATCACCCTAGCAGCAAGATACCTCCCAAGGCATGGTAAGTGTAGCTCCTTTTTCAAGAAAGTGTCTTTTCCTGCTTATGGAGTTTCCATGTAAGATATACATTTATAGAAAATAAACTGACACACTAGGTATTTTTGTACCTTCTCATTTCCCCTTTTTTTTTTTTTTTTTTTTTTTTTAATTAAAATGCAGCATCTACTGTCACAAAATCTAAGTCCAGCTCAGGACTTTCCTACGTTTTTGTGTGCAGGCAGCACTAGGGTTCAGGTTTAAGAGTGAAGGGTTGATGGGGAGTTTTGAAAGCAGATCAGAATATTTCCAAAATCAGGGGTATACAGGACTGAAGAGATTCACAGAGGTCCATTTTTATGTATGCCAAGAATCAATGCCAAGAATCTTGGTCATCATTATAGACACAACTGAGCACTGACGGTTTCAAAACGGGGTCTCTCTACTCACCCTACTCAGACAATCCCTCAGAAAAGTCACGGAGCCAAAGTTACAAAAATACATAGTGCTAGGGCCACAGAAAAGACTGAAGCATAGCAATGCCCCACTTTTAGGAGAACCCCAACTGGGAGACATGGATTTGCCATCTTTTTGTGGCCAAAACCACCACAGGTGATGTGCCCTCTCCCAACCTATGAAGTATTCTGTAACTCCAGGCATGTCTCCAGGAGCTTTTCAGTGGCAAAGGGGACCTCAAGCATCTCAGGGTTAGCTGGCAGCTGAGTAGATTCTTTTTTTTTTTCTTTTTTTTTTTTTTCCTTTTTTTTGGTGGCTCAAAAAAAAATCTCATCTGTTAGCTGTCACTCCTAATCATGTCTAAGCTGACCTAGCCAAAAAGCCCCTGAAAATGTGGGTAGACATCTAATGGATCTATAAAGGCAGTTAGGCATCCAGTCAGTACTGAAAGTCAACCGCAGCAGATGCCCTATCCACACCCTGTTAGCAGCTTTGAAAAGCAGTCCTGGAGAAAGATAGCAACACGTTATAAATATCACCCAATCAAGTTCTGGTCGCTGGGGAAGTCGAGTCTGGAGACAAGTATCCCACACTGAGGGTGCTCTAGGTTCAGCCCACTTAAACCAGAAGCCACCAGCCTGAGCATCTTAGCTCATCACAGTTGCAGTGGTACCTCTGGTTGGAAAGAGGTTATTTGCTAAGCAGCAGGGACTCAGTTCACTTAGGGACGCTTGTAAGTTTGTTGTGCTTGTGTCCTCTGCTGCCTCCGTTTCAACTTCAGACAAGTTCACTCCCAAGTCAGAGGTGTGGAGGTAGCATTAATATTTTTCTCTTTCCCTCCTCAGCAACCACATCCCTTCAAAAACCCATGTGACCACTGAGTCAGGCTGAGCTAATTCTCTTTTTGGTGTTTTATCACAAAGAAAGGAAGCTTCTGGAAGGCAGTGACTCTTGGCTACACCTCTGCACCTCCTCATTTTCCACTCGTGCCCCTATGACACCAGTGCTGGTTCTCTCCTGCTGTTCCCTGGGGCTGTGTGAATGGGAAAGCAGCAAGCAGGTTGAAACCAAGAAAAATCACAGCTGATCACAGCCTGTGCTGTTAGCTGCGTGGATAATGAACCTCTGGTTATAGGAGAAAATTAACTGGAATCGGAAGATTTGGCTCTAAACAAATATAGCTGGAAATTAAAAGGTTCCTTAATTAGTATCAGTAGTATTCTGGAGCATTCTGAGATAGCCTTTTATATTGAAAGCAGATTGCTTTTAAAGTAGATGTAAAAAGCGTACCAGCGTGGTCGAATGTGATCACCTGCAACAGCACGGGACATGGCTGCATAAACTGGAATTTCCCTTTCAGTCCCGTTTTCCTAATATGCACAGGGAGTAGATTTGCCGAGTCAAGTGGTGCTGTTTTGTACAACCACTTTTCAGACCAGGCCTTTGTTGGAAGAAACTGAAGATAAGAGCTTCAATCCAACTTCCCAGTTTGTACGGTTGTCACATTTCAGTGCTGCTGTGCGTTGCCACCCGTCTGGGAAGGGAAATACCTGTCCTAAGAGTGCTTTCAGCTGGTGTTGCCACCTTTCAAGAGCTACTGTGGGAGCTCAAAACAGGTCTGAGAGTACCTCTGTTGTTCTGGCATATGGAAAGCTGAGCTGGAAGCTGCCTTGATGCTAAGAGTGGTTTCTGAGCTCAAAAAGCCATGCTTCAAAGAGCTGAAGTGTGGGAGGGGAAAATAGAAAGATAGAGCAAAACGGAAATAAGGGTTCTCAGATGTGTAATTGTGGTGGTGACCAAAACATCTAGATGCTTTGTTGAGGTTCACAACTCCCTACTTGGAGGACCTCATAGCCTATCTTTGTAGTAATTTAAGAATGGAAACTCTTGAGATTGTTTTTTGGGGGGAGTTCTTCAATTAATTTAACAGCAAGTACCAAGATTAGACCAAGATTAGAGGTCACTTGAAGGATAGCTTAGGATCCATGTTGTAAAATTTGTGCAAATACAATTTGTTGTAATAGTACAGAGAGAGTCATCTTGAATTATTAAAACAATCATTCGTAGGTGCTGAGATACTAAGGGGATCTATTTAATCTGAACTCCTTTTAAAGCACTGAAAGAGTTTGTTGGCTGGTTCTTAACACTGGCGTTCTTTCACTTGCTTGGGTAAACTGCATCTAGTGACATGTAAATTTTACCATTATTTCCCTTCTGGCCTTATATTAGCATGTAGCAACCTGTCTTTGTGCCAGGCTGAGGTCCTAGCCCTGTGCCAACGAGAACTGTTTTATCCATATGACACTATATAGGTCACATTTATATAAAACAGAGCTTTCTACCAGATCAGACTATGGGCCAGCCGTATTCAGATGTATGGCAGGGATAAGTGCTGCCAATGAAAAATAGAAGTAACCAGACCTGAAAGATTTCTTCTATTCTTTCTTTCCATTCTCAGTTATACTTTGTTGAAAAAGACATTTGGATTCAGTGCTTTCATATCTTCTGGAACTCCAAATACTAATGAGGGATCTTCTTTTTCAGTCTGTTCTCACTGTTGTAAGCCTCAGGATTCAGTGGAAGAGCGTGTGAAAGAATATACGAAGCCACCCATGAGCTCTAAAGTGACATCTGAAACATCATCTGTATGATCAGATTGCATTTGCAGGTAGTTTTCTTCACCATTCTTCTCTTGGCAAAATAGCTTCTCAAATACTGTTAGATTTAGCTCACAAAACCACGTGTGGCTTTTAACACGAGTGTGTGCAGTCCTTTAAGATAAAGAAAAGCACTAGAGTGCTGTTGCCAACTCAAACACATGGTGTTTCCCAGTCAGGTAACCAGAGGAATGATGCTCCTGTTGCTTGTGGTGTATGGCTTGCTTTGAGTTATCTCAAGTGTCTAGAAACGAATCTAGTGAAAAATGTTGGAGAATTGAATTTCCTGGGCTGCTAAGCTGCTTTCTCCGCAGAGTGGACCCTGCACGGATGACTTGCAAGGTGTTGTGGCGTTTATTTCCTTAATTAACATAAATTTTTAGGGACTAAAAGGGGATGAAAAGAGAGAGAGATGAAGGAGAAGGAACATTTGACAACTTTGACTGCCAGTGCCTCCTCTGAACCTGTGTAAGGAAGCTCGTTAATATCTGAGAGGTGGGTTTGTAGCCCATTCATCCATCTATCAGGATCTGCAGTGACATCCCCTGCTACTGCCCTTGTGCTCATTTTATGGGCCTCCCAACTAAGAACTGGGCAGTCTTTTAGTTGGACTCATTCGTGAGTAGCTCATCACTACTGTGGGTCACACATGTGGCTTCAGCCCCTAGAGGTTATTTCTGGCTGATGCCCTGTGAGGCGTGTGCCTGATCTGATGCATAAACAGGGGACCATCACTGGTGATGGAAATGAAGGATTGGCCAAATGGTGATGAGGGAGAGGTGAACAAGAAGAGAAGAACTCCAGCTATCCCAGGAAGATTAGCAATGCCAGTCTACTGAGATATCTCCCTTTCTTTCAGCAGCTGGAGGAATGGAGAAGGAAAAGTTTTCCCTCTAAGACTTGCCCAGGAAACACTCATATTTTAGAAGGAGTTACTTTTGATAATGAGGTGTTGTGAAGGATGGGCTGGGGAAGGCTGGGGCTTACCAGGGTTTTATGACTCCAAAGCATTATATTCGTTTTGGCTTGAAAGCGCCGCTGTGTTTAGGGCTATGTCTTCCAAGAAGACATTTTTCAAGCCAAGAGACTTAGGCAAGATTAGCAGTTAACTCTGTTCTTATTCACATCATTATCCAGGTGACTGCGTTTCCTGCTCTCACCTCAGCATGCTGCATTGCCAGGGTAATGCAGCAGAGCAACAGCTGCAGAGTCCTAGAAGTCATGAATTTGTCACACTGTGCGTTGCAGTAATCTAAAAGCTTAATGTTTCTGAGATGGAAAAGAGGAGAAACGTATCATTCAGGACACTTGTCTCATTTCCAAACCTGACCACCCACTCATGTTTTCCTCGGGGGAAGGCCCTCTCTGGAACAGATACGAGAGCCTTGGTTGGCATGAATTTGGTGGGGGGCAGGTTGTGAGGGGACTGACGGGAGTTCACCTACCGAATAAATCCCTTCTGCCACATTACTCTTTTGTTAAAAAAGCTTGCCAGGCTTCTTCTGTAAGTGGCTGGTGTTTCCCAGCTGCAGTGCCTGGAAGGGCTGCTGTCTGTGGACAGGGATGGAAGAAGCTGTGCTTCCTTAGTGGCCGTCATCTCGGAACTTTGTGATGTGCTGAGCCACGTCCTACTGCTGCTTAAATAGGGTAGTGCGTTCACTCGTCATCCTCACTTCGCAGAGGGGTAGCACCTCCGTATGGCCCAAAGGTTTTCACAGTAAGCCTTGAGCCAGTCTGTCGCTCACTGTAGGGCCTGTCTTGAGCTGTCTGGCTCTGAAACAGCTCTGTCTTCACTGCAATAGGAGCCCTCTCGTGGAGGGCTATCGCAGGTGATCCCTGTTTCTGGCTGACATTTAGGATTAAGGAGAAGAGGGGGAAAAAAAATCATTAAAATCTTTTCTTTGTGTCCCTCAGGTTTCTTACCCTGTGTATTGCGCACTGCAGTCCCCACTGTTTGTTGTACAGCAATGCTTATTGCGTTGACCCTTTGGCTCTCTGAAAGGGGATGACAGCAGGAGAAAACTGCTCAAGAAGACTGACAACATAATCTTGTGTGAATGAATACAAACCCCCACCTACAGCACAGAAGCTGGGGGGCGGTCACATTACGATGGGGTCACTGGAATTCCACCTGGGAGGACCCTCCGTGTTCCTGCAATGGGGCAGGAGAAGAGCATCGTCAGCATTGTCACACCAGCTCAAGAGTTTGGGATCCTCTGGCTTTGATGCTGCCTCTGTGAAAATCAGGGGGCCTGCAGAGCTCTAGCAGGTAGCCCATGCCCCCTACCCCCTTCAGTAATGCAGAGCTGGCCCTGGGGAGAGCCCAGGCCCTGACACACAGTCACAAGTCGGGCTCTGCCTCCGTGTTGTGACTGGGAGCAGCTAAAACTTCTTTTATATTCAGCCTCACACGGATATGTACCAATACTGTTGTTTGTGCTGGAAGACTCTGGATTTTAACTTGACCATTACAGATACATGTCCCTTCTCCCCTGAAGAGGCAATAACGCATACACTTCTCGTGAGGCAGCACCTTGAGGTGGGACTGGATGCCTCGTGCTTATTTCCAGTGCTATGAGACTTCTTAGGGAATGATACATACTGAAGGCACACCTAACAGCTAACTAATATTGCTTATCTACAGCAGTGGCAGAAGTTCTCATAACCTTTTTCTCCTGAAAGGACGGTCTTGCCAACCCAGGTCCCAAGATACAGCTCCTCCGTTAAATTACTCAGAGATACAGGAGCACGTCTGACACAGCACAGCCTGCTCGCTGCGGGTGGTGCGTGTGACTGCACACATGTGCACACCTTTGCGCATACACATGTACGAGCTTTTACGTGCATTCCTTGTAAAGCCCCATTTACATTTCTGTAACACTCAGTGGTTCTCTCACATGTATCTGTTGTAATGAAATGCAACTCAGGGCCTTGCTTCCTCAAAATAGGTCTGCATTTGCTTGTACATTTGCCTAGGTAAGGCTCTCCAGGTTCTTGGGAGCTTCTCACAGTGACGTAGAGATTTACTTTGCGTTGAATGTTGCTGCTTTCTGCCAGCATTGTTTCTACCCAGCCAGGACTTGAGGGAAGTTCCCTACAGGATGCTGACATTGGATAGGACTCATCTGATCTGGGTGACATTCTTGCCTACTGTGTAGGAAAAAGTGGTTTCTCATTTTGACGGGAAAAGAGGAAAAAGCCCCAAGCCCCAAGAAGCTTCCCAAGCAACTCTGCATACTAACCTAACTCCACCCTGCCCTGAGTTTGACAGGTTTGTTTCTCCCCTTTTGCTCTGTTCCACTGCCAGCTGTGCCCATTCCCTGACTGCTCTATCCACGTGTGTAGTTAACAGGGCAGACCAAAGCCTGAAAGCACCGTGTCGTCCCCTTTGTGAGATGTTCTGTTGCTTGAGCCATTTATCTTGCTAGGACACAGCAAAGAAATACTCCGTACACTTCACTTTTCTCGAGCAGGTACATATTGAGAGAGAAATTGCTGGAGGAGATAGGAGGGCCAAAAGCAGTTTATAGAGGATTGGACTATGACAGCCTAAGGGATCATGTCTCCAATAAAAAATAAAGACACTGCTCCCTCTCCTGCAGTCATGCTGCCCCATCAGCTTTTTTACTGCTTTCCCATTGTATGAGGTAAAACGGGAACTTCAGAACATCCTTATGCAGGGGGGTTTGACAGAGAATGGGAGCTAAGGTGGGTGGCGGGGAAAGCGCACTCTTTGCGCTTGCGCATTCTGGTTGCAAGCAGAACATAGATGACGCTGAAAGCAGTGTTTCCAAAAGGTAGCCTGACCTTATTGCAGGACTTGGGTGTACGGGCAATGATGTCTCATACTTTCCATGTTTCCTTTTATTTCAGTCTGTGCTTGTTCTTTCCAGCACAAACTGCTACCTTCTTGCACGCTGGACACCCTCTTTCTGTATTTTCTCAGCTCGTTTTCAACACTGGGCTTCCTTCCCTGCTATAAGCACGACACATTTCCACCTCGTCAACCACACCACAACTCTGCCAGACGCACCAGCTTATTTTCCCTCTGACTGTCTCGTGCTCTGCTTCTGCTCCTGACTGACAATTGCACAGCCTCCTGGAGAAGGCTTTGTCTTTTGCACCGCGCCAAACCTTTCTACATCACCACAGACTCCTGTGACACTTTAAGTAACTTCTTCTAAAGGAAACAAAAAAGTTTCACTGACAAATATGTCTAGCATCAGTTTTTAATATTCTTGATGGGTGGGTTATTTCATTTATTTTTTCCTTAAGCACTTACATTATGAATCGTGGGTTTTATTGCCTTAGGCTGTATTGAGTGAATTGCACACAAATGGTTTCTGTGAGACCTTTTCAGCTTAATATCTGGGTCTTTGTCCTAGGTGAGCTGCTCTGTTTATCACAAGTATTTTGTCTATAACGTTTTTTCCCCGGGGTTCCTCCTTTAATTGTATTAAAAAATAAATGGTAAACTTGGTTTCATTTCCTCAGTAATCCAAGATGTCTGTTCTATGTGCTGGGAAACGGCAGAGCCTTTAATTATTCACATAAGCCCCAGCCACCATTTTGCAGCAGCTAACTCCGTAGCAACAAGGCAGGTGATGCAGCTGGTTGACAAAGCTGTAACAGGTACAGCTGGTATGAAGGCTCAGCTCTGTTCGGTGTGCTCAACAGCAGTGACAAAACGGCACCCAGGTGCCCAGTTTGTAACTTCCACGTATCTTGTGTCTGTCAGTTTGTCAGGGATGAACAAATGTCAGTGTAGCTACGGTGCTCGACGCTCAGTTTGCAACACGTCTGCCTTCCCCATCCCCAAAAGGGAGGTTCTCTGCAAAAGCAAAATCCAGTGTAAGATGTTCTCAGTGCATCCCTGCTACCTGTGGTAACCTACTCAAAGTGGAGGACCGGTAACCTCAGTGCTGTGCTGGAGGAAGGGTGGGGGGAAAGGGTGTAGGGGGGTGAAGAATCCTTTACATTTATATTTAAAAAATAAGTTCTGAACCAACTCATCACTCCCGTTTGGACAGTGATTTTGAAAACAAGAAACGTGTAAGTGCAGGGAACTAAATTCAGCAGGAAATAGAGCAAAAAATGGCCACTAATTTTGAGTGTAGATGGAAGTCTCTGCTTCCGCTTGCTAAGTGCAGCATAAGGGCACCTAGCAGGCCCGTCCTTCCTTACATGGAGAGAAAATCCACACAGCTGCTCCACCTTGGCTCTGCCATGGGAGAACATCCCTGCATCAACGGTCAGACATGACAAAATTAGTATCCTTTCAACAGCACATCAAATACCACTAAATAAGAATAGAGAAAGATTGAGCAGTGACACAGCTAAGCGTCATCAGAAGTGCTGTACAGATAAAAGTGTGGGGTACTGGGTGAGGATGTAAGAGCAAAAAAAGAAGAAAAACAAAAAAGAAAAAGATGAAACATTGCTGTGTAACCGCAATGGCAAAAATGTGACTCAGAATGGCCTCCTATTTTGTTTTTTGAGGGGGCAGAGGACAGTAACACTACTGTCACCAATGCATGCAGAGCTTCAAACAGGAAGGGGAAGGGACATACCCGTACCTCTGCTTATTCAGATCCCTCACACATAAAATAGGAACATCAGAGCTGGCTGATGACGACCCTGAAATGCATGTGTTTATTCAATGGAAAAGTAAACTACACTGAGGTGTTTAAAAAGCAAAATGCTGATTTCAGAAGTCAGAAAACAAAACACCACCTTGGAAGCGAGCTGTGCTAAAAATCTGCTTTGGGTGGGTGGAAGACCCTCTGTGGAATCAGCTGTTCGTATTTCATCCAACAGAAATCAGCTGTAAAAGAGAAAAGCGCTCAACCAGAACAGACTGATTACTCCTTCCCGTGGGAAGGAGACCCGAACCCCCTGCCTGGATGTAACTCCCTTGAATAGGAGAAAAAGCTCCAACAAAGAAAGGGGACAAGAATTCTGACCTTCTGCTTTGAAGGAGATGGTGATGGTTCAGACCGTCACTACATTAACCGCAGCCCTACCCACAGGTAACAGCTGTGACTTAACAGTTATCTCTGGTACAAAATAATTAACAGAGTTGGCACTCTCCTGGCGCTTGTCTCTGTTACTGCCTGGGCAGAGGAACGTCTGACTCCGCCACCAGACTTTACTGCTAGCTGGTGGGATCTCAGGTAAAGCTCTTCTCACAGGGTATCACTCCAGCATGTTTCTCTGATGCAAATACCGTACTAACATAAAGAGCTTGTGGACACAGTCACCACTGCTAGATGGCTTTATTGAGCATCTTGAACCACATTTCCCGCAAAGGTAATCCCCTAATTCCCAACCTTCAAATGACATTAGACGCCTTTTTATTGTTGTTACAACTGTCCACAGTGCCAGTTCCTCCCCCATCTCACCAGAAACAATTCATCCTTTCTGTGGCCCCCTCAGCCATACTTCTACTGAGGAACCTAAAACATGTATTTTGCAGGGTATTTCCGTATCATTCCCAGCTCCTCCACCCTTCACCACTGACTGCAAAATATCCCAAGTACTCTAGGAACCAAGTGTGGTTTTCTGCCAAAAGCCTGAAGAAACCACTGTTGGCAAAACAGCCCTGGTCCCGGCCAGGCCAGGTGGGAGGGGGACGACGAGGGGAGGAGAACCACCAGCTCTGGTGCTGCCTGTACTGCGCTGTGACAGCAAGTTCTTCAGGCGCTGTCTCAACAGCAGCTTTCACCAGAGCATAATTAGCTTTTGGAGTCAGGGTACTTTTAGCATCTAAACTATTCAGTCTCCTTTACCTTGAACACTTCTACATCACTGGTGGTCTGGACATTTTCAGCAGTGAAATGGGCTCTAGACAAGGCTCTGCGGCTGCCCTCACCCTGCCAAACCTAGATGACACTTCCTAGTCTGCAGAGGTGGCAGTCCCACCTTCTCAGCTGAAACAGGTTTGGCCCTTCCAAGCTCTTGTGCAGTGATATGGATCCACAAACAATGCTTTCAGCAAAATGCTTTTTCACAAGTGCACAGGACATAACTGCATTCACTCATGATCTCCACCACCCCTTGACTGAAGACTTTTAGGAGCAGAATCAAAATACTTTGTAGCTGCTTGCAACAGACATCTGGGGAAGATTCAGTAGCTCCTAGATTCTCTTCCTCCCTCTGTCTCCAGTCCTCCCTGGGTGTCGCCTTCTGTTTGACCTAAGACTTCAGTCACATTGAGCCTGGATTGCCTAATGAGAGAAGAGAGAGCGCAAAATAATTTATGCCTGTCTCCTCCTGACAAAGGCATCACTGCAGAATCCCTGCTCCTGAAACTTTTCTTCTAGAACTGGCATTATTTGTGCCCGTTAGTAAGTCATGCAACCAGCGTCACAGCCTTTTCTCCCCAAAGCCTCCAGCTGTCCTTCTTCCTTTTTCACAGGGATGGAAAGAAGGCAGCAATGAAGGAAAAGCCAGAGTCCTGGCCTCTCGGCTTATCTTCTCAGCCACCGCAAAAGTGAAAAACTGATGCAGTTACTGGGCTGGGGCGGGGCATGAATTTTGAACAAAAGACCTTGTTACAAAATAAGCAGCAACATCTAACACGGGCAACACTGCGTCAGCAGTTCTGGGACTGGTACGTGAAACACATCAAAACCCAAGAGCAGAAGAAACAAGGTTTAGAAAACCTAGTGTGTCATGGTTTAAATGTTTGAACCACACAGACCTAGACACACTTCTAGTCAGGACTCGAACAGGCAGAGCTGTTCCTTACCACTCCACTAACTTCTGTTCATACAGCTCCCTGCGCTCACGGTTTCTCCTCTCCTGCAAGGTCTCACCAGCAAACTTCTGCATCACCATTAAGAGGGCCCCTGCAGGGATCCTAGAGGAGGAAGCAGAAAAGTCACAAGTCACCCAGGGGACACTCAAGAGTAAGAACTTACCTGCATCAGCAAGAGGAGCATGTGGGAGCTAGCCACCAGATCAGTGGAGCATAACCTTCCCCAATACTCACATCACACCACAGACTAAGGTACTCCTACCGCCAGCCACCAAACATGGCCCGTCTTCAGCTGTGACTCACTCTAACCCCTTTGATAGCACATTTTTAATTTACTCACTGACAGGCATCCATAGGGCAAGGAGGTGGAAGGATTTAAGGTGTCCCCGACCCCCCTGTAGATCACCTAACCCATAACTGAGACAGTCACATGCCTGCTTAGCTTCTGTCCAGCTCTTGGTGGTACCTGTGTTTTCACTGAAGCTCCACGTTTTGGCTTTGATGGAGCCTATTTTGTAAAAAAATCACTTTTACACAGATTCCTAACCTAGGGGCTGGCAGTCCCCAGGGAGCCCCCTTCTTCAAAAGGTGCCATCACGACATCCAACACCTCTTGTGCGCTGTCTGGATTCTGAGCTGCTACAGGAGCAGGCTGATGAAGCTGAGAAGGGAGCCCAGAAACCGTGTCTTACGCTCCTGCCTTTACCCACAGATAACACACATCCTTAAAACAGACATCCAACGGTTCTCCGCACAACCACTGCGCTCAGCAGCGACCGCGCCAAGGAATGGGGACAGGAGACACGTCTATAAGGCATCCTCACAATTTCCTATTTAACAGTAGTTAGTGTCTCCTCTAAAGCAAATAGCAGCAAGTAAGATGCTCCCACTGAGAGCACTGAGCTCCTTCCCTGAGGAAGCAGCAAAGTACAAATCTAGAAGAAAAAGAATTTAAACCAACAGCTTGAAGCCTGGAAGAAAAGTCATCATCGTGAGGTCCCAAGAGAGATAGAGAAAATTCCTCAAGGCAAGACAGGAAGGGAAGCTTTGGTAGCCCCACCTATGACTCAAGGCTTGGTGTGTGCGGCCACCATCTAACAAACACCCTTACAGAGTAGCTGTGTCTCCGTCACTCACCGGCAGCAGTCACAACTTACCCAAACACTGTTCCCAACACGAAGCCACCTGCCAGTCCCTGCAGGCCCAAGTGCATTCTGAAAACGGCTCCTGTGAAGGCTAAAAAAACCCCACAAACCCACTGAAACCACGAACAGCCCCCCACCAGCCACCGCTTACAGACGGAGGGGGCTGCTTTGGCGCATCTCTCCTCTCCGCGAGCTGACATCTACCTTTAACAGAGCAGAAACCAAGTGCCGCAGCCAGCGGGAGGGACCCTCACCCTACAGTCACCATGGTTTCTGCACTAAAATGTTACACAAAGCTCCTTCGGCTTCAGGAAAACTCCCCAAGAAATGCTAAATAGAAGTATCTATGAAAGTAAAACCGAGCTCTCCCCCAGGCTGGAGCATGACCCCACTCCCCCGCTTTTTTTCCCTAATTGACAACGGCTAATAATAGTAGCTGCCATGTAAAGCAGAAAAGATCAGCAAAACGTGTATCCCACCGTAAGGGCAATACAGCTTGTAAAACCGAACCAGCTGATCACTTATCCGGAGCCCTGCTGCCAAAAGCGGACATGCAAAACTTAGCATGAAAAGGGTAGTTTATAAACAGCGCACTGAACTGTTACAAAGAGTGGAAATGAGAAATGTGTTCCCTGCTAAATCGGTGGTTATGAGAGCGGGGCATGCACAGGGTGCTGCCTTTTCCCTGCACAAGCATTTTTCACCCCAAAATCTCTGGCAAGTATTTTGAAGACGATAACCACACAACTCCCCAATGGTTTCAGAAGTGCATCGATTATCTCTGTTACAAATAACGGCGCACAACGGAGCAAAGTTACAACGGCAGTTGGTAGAACAGGAAACAAAACCCAGCACAGGAGCTGGGGACCTGCTCAAATCCAAGAGAGATGGAATTCTGCTTATGCTTTTGCACTTATGACCCTTGCTCATGAAGTACAGCAGGTTGCAGCAGTCTTACCTCCTGCCGAAGCAAAATTACCGATGGTGGTTTTACTGCGGTACACGGACAGACCGGTGCTCACCGTGCTGCAAAGGTAAGGCACAGAAGTCAGCAGTTGCACATGGAAAAGGACAGGTAGCAAAACAGCCTGAAATACGGATTTCATTAAGCCAACCCTCAGGCTGCCTCTAGCTGCCCTGTTGCCCATCTGTCCAGAGCACACACGTGCCAGCCACAAGTGCCTGGATTCCTGTGACTTTACTGCAGGCAGCTGCACAGTCAGAGGCCACGGAATACCAGGATTCCTGGCCTGGATCTGGGATATCAATTCTTTTTGGGTTTTTAATCAAAGATTATTTTTTTCCCCATCATCTAGTCAAAGGACAAAAGGAACTGAGCAATGAAAAGGCCCTGTCAGTCAGTCCGTCCCGATAGAGGACCTTTATCCCAGAAGCCAAATCCGTGTGCCGGTACAATCTTGCCTGACAGACAGTCTCCACCACTACAGCGAAGTCACGCTCACGACATCAGCAGAGTCACCTACTTTTGTGGTGTAAGGTTTCTTCCCAGGGTAGGTACACCACACCATCTCCTCCAAAGACATCAGTTAAGCCCCAAAGCACTTGTCCTCAGTTCAGCAGCCACCTCCTCACCAGCACTCCAGCGAGCCTCCTGGAGTGACCTGCACGCCACCCCCAAGCCAACAGCAATCTTCCTTTCCTTCCCAACACTGCAACGTCACCCTAGCCTTTGCACGAGGTAAAGCTAAACAATTTGGGTTTAAACTGAAAACCTCAGAATTCACACAACCATAGGACAAAATCTTCAACTGGGACTTTACAGAAATAATTAACGCTGAGTGGCAAGTATCTGCTTTCAAAGCCTTCAACAAAAGGGCAGTGGGAAAGGGCGATGATCTGCCTGCAGAGGAGACACCTCGTGGAAGACGACGAGGTTACAAGTCAAGCCCAGGAAAATCTAAAGAAATCAGGAGCTCCAGGAGAGAAAGCAGACAGTACTCTAACTGAACCTAAGAACATACACTAAACCAAAAGGAGCCAAAGAAACCAAGAGAGATCAAGGGAGAAATTCAGAAAGGTACAAAAAGCCATAGGGGGACAAATATAAAAGCTAGTCAATACTGCTGGTACCTTAAAAGCAGAAGGGGAATTTAAATGGAATGTACCTGCAGATACAGTCAATGCAGGTTTAGGACTACACATAAATTTACCATTTTGAACGTCAGGGAAAGAGATATTCCTAGCTCAAAAGGGCTTTACTCAGAAAGAGCATGGTTAGTTTGATACTATATTGTCAGAAATGCACTGAAACATCCGAGAGGAACACTATCTGCATTGGTTGTGTGTGCAGGAAAAGTCTGGAGACCTGAAGAGTTACATACAACTGGTAGGTCTGACGTTCAGTGCCCGCTTAGAGCAAGGTGATCATCTGCAAGCGTTTGAGGACAAGAACAAAGAACTGTGAGTAATGCTAGTGTATGCAAATTAGGAATAATGAAACATAACAAAAAGGAGAAAAATTAGTGTGGGATAGAAAGCAGAAACAGCCAACACACTTCAACACCCTCGAGAGAAAAACACAAGGGGAAAAGGGAAAAAAAAAAAAAAAAAAAAAAGAGATGAAGCCAAAGCAGAAAGAAGCCGTCAGGTACAGGGATGAACAGATATAAGGAACAGCGCTCTTCCAGTTTTCGTTTTTTTGTTGGTTCATTAGAAGATTTGCATTCGGGGGCAATTATAAAAGGTTAAATCCGCTTCATGCTGATGCCTCATCAGTCAGACTCCCTGGTAACGCTCCAAGCCTCAATGAACCATCAGTCATCTCTCAAGGAGCTGCGAGCTCTGCCGGCACGAAGGGCTCCTTGTCACCAGTGCTTAAGCATAAGCCAGCTCTTCTCCCGCCGCCGTCCGGGAACACTTACTTGAATATTGCCACAAAAGCAGCGACTCTCCAGCTCCAGCGCCAGCCATAGCGGAGGAAGCCCCTGAGCCCAGCACGATGCGCAGATTGCTGGGGGAGAGAGGAGAGCGGTTAGTTACGGAGCTGGCACCGCCAGCCCGCTGCATCCAGGGTATCCGTGATGGGTCACGGGACCGGTGTCACTTGGGAATGACACCCTGACCCTCAGGGATCGTTGGCTGCCTCCAGAGGAAAATCAGCTCACGTTTACCCCAGACAGCAACAGGAAAACTGAAAATTAATTCCAGTTTGTAACATCAACCAGTCTTCCAAATCCTGGTGCTGGAACACATCTGGGGGGACGGGGAGAGCTTTCCAAGTACAGGAGAGCAGCAGAGGAGAAAGGGGGGACAAACTAGAAACTAGCTCATTATTATGAGTTCATAAGTATTAATAAATAATAACCATTAATAAAGAATGACCACAATAAGTAAATAACAGCCACCTACTTTAAATGTTAAGAGACCACCCAACCCCGCAGTGTAGCACTGGTGCTGAAAAGTCTCGCCATAAGCAGCTTTTTAAAAGGTGTGGCCAACAGCAGCTCCGTAAAGATTAAGAATATTCCAGTTCATACCATGAAAGAAAATAAATTCTCTTTTCCAGAGCCTGTGGGGTGAGTGCCTGGCCCGGGTGCAGGGGCACAGGAAGGTCCAGCAGGACGAGCGGAGCCAGACTGCCCGACGGGGCCAAACCTGAGCAGCGAGCGGTGTAAGGGCAGGTGGGTTTTTAGAGGGGGTTTCTTCCTAACGGTGCAGGTAAGCAGCGCTTTAACCACCCGGCAACCCCCTAGAAGCTCAGACACGTCAATAAAATGTCACCAGCGCTCTTTGTGGCGGGGCGCGGCGGTCAGCTACAAGGCTTTAGAAAAACTGACATTAACGTGAGGCCGCCCCCAGCCCCACGCTGCGGAGCGGGGTCTCTGCCCGATGTATCGGGGTTAAAGCCAGGGGGCTGCAGGCCACGTCACCCCGCCGTCCGACAGCGGGACACGCTGCTGGCAACTCGGTTTGTCCCCAGGGGTCACCCCCGCGCGGTTCCCGTGGCGGCGGCGCCCCGGCCCGCCCCCGCGTCCCCCCCCGCACTGTGCCGGGGCGCGGGGCTCGTACCACCGCATCGGCGCGGTTCTGGAAGAGCTCCCCGTGGCTCCGCTCGATGAAGGCCCGCCGCGCCCGGCGGAAGGCCGGCACCCCGCCGTACGCCCAGCCGATCACTGCCCCCGTGAGGGCCGACTTGAGGATGTTCACCGTCTCCTCCGGGTACCGCTGCAGCTCGCTGCAAGGCAAGGGCAGGGCTCAGGGCTCGGCACGGCGCTGCACGGGGGGCGGGGGGCCCCCGCGAGCACCACCGGGCCCAGCGACCACCGCCCGTCCGCCCGCCCCGGCCCGGCCCGCTGCTCACTCCCGCCGCCAGAGCTCCCTGAGCCGCTCCCAGCCCGTCTGCGGCGGCGGCGCGGGGAGGCCGTAGCTCTGCTGGGCGCCCGCCCCCTCCGCCATGGCGCTGCTCGGCGGCGGCCGCGCTGGGGGGCGCTGCAGCGCCCCCTGCGCCC
This sequence comes from Falco cherrug, assembly GCF_023634085.1. Lineage (NCBI taxonomy): Eukaryota > Metazoa > Chordata > Aves > Falconiformes > Falconidae > Falco > Falco cherrug. The sequence continues at coordinate 113,848,575 of NC_073698.1, read as the reverse complement.
CGGCGGGGCACGGCACGGAACGGCACGGCAGCGCCCCCTGCGCCCCGGCGGGGCACGGCACGGAACGGCACGGCAGCGCCCCCTGCGCCCCGGCGGGGCACGGCACAGCAAGGCACGGCAGCGCCCCCTGCGCCCCGGCGGGGCACGGCACTGCGCCCCCGGGCCCCTCGCTCCTCGCCGCGCTGCCGGTGCGAGGGAAAGGCCCCAGCCGAGGCGGCCCCGCACCGCCCGGCCCCGGCCCCGCGCGTCCCTCCCTCCAGGCCGCGACCGTCCCGGGGAACGCCACCCGAGCGCCACGCTTCGCTTGCTGCGGCAGAGCAGCTGCCGCGTGTTTTATTAAGCAACGACACTGCCAGCAAAGCTTCGTTTTCGTTTGTTTTATTCCAAAAGCACTTCATTAAAAACGGTTTAAAAATGCTATACACGGCTGTACCGGTTTCGCAGAGCGCTCGCTCTCCCTCCACCGACTAAACCCACAAACACCAGAAAACCCTGCCCACCCTCGCACGCTCCTTCCCCCAGAGCCGGGCTACTTTCACGCCCCGACCGCCATCCCCAGCAGGCTGGGGTAATGCAACCACCATAGCGGCACGTGCCCCAGCACCCCTCGGGCCCAGCACCCCGCGGCTGACGGGCAGCCACAGCCCCACACGGGGCTCCAGCACTGCAAGGCCTCCCTGCAGGTCGGTACGTGTATGAGGGCACGTGGTGTCACTGCTCCTTGTCATGTTTTCTCCTTCCGTGACCCCAGCTGACTGCAGAGGGGACCATCAGCTGTTGCTGTTGCTCCCTTCCACTACTGTGCTGCTCTTCCTAAGCCTTGAGGCTGCTTTGCCATCAAGGGGGCTCAGCCGGCAGGCAGCAGCCCTCCTGCGATGCCATGCTGCTGCCCACGCTCCTCTGAGCACCCTTCTGGATGCCAGAGAAGATGCTGGTCCCCACCGGGCCCCTCAGCTCAGGGGTCACAGAGCCAGCTCAGAAGCTGCGCTCCCCCGAGGCTGAGCAGCCTGCAGCGGGCACAAGCACAGCGAGCGCAAGCAACCTGCGACTGAACCCCAAATGAGTAACGTGAGGAGGAGCTGCCACTGTGTGACTGAAGACATTCCCTCAACCAGACTGCAGGAGATGAGGAGTGCAACAGCTGGGGGAAAGAAAAGTGAATACTGAAATGAACAGACATGTCACCAGCCTCAAAACCAAAACAAAACCCCAAAAAAAACAGAACCCCAAAACAAACTAAAGAAACATCCCTAGAAAGACTACAGAAGGGGATCAGAGCAGAGAATCTGTGAACATCTGGAGAAAAAAAAAAAAAAGAAAAAAAAGAAAAGCTGCCTCCACCTCTGCCAATACTTTCTCTGGTTCCTGAAGGGTCCAAGGATGTCTGGTCAGCCGACCGGTGGCAGCTCGTCACCAGGGGCTCACCCTGCACAGCTGTATGGGCACCCAGCTCACCTCTCGGAGCACGAACCGCTTTTATCTCCGTTGCCAACTGCCCGACTCCTGCTCAGGCTCAGCACTCCGGCATCACCACCATCACAGGCTGCTCCCCAATGAGGTAGGTAGTTGAACTGTGGAAGGATCATTTGTCCTTTCAGTGGCACACCAAAGCCTTCCCCTCACCTCTAAAACCTGACATAAATATAAGCTCTAAGCCATCGAGAAAGGTTACTCCAAATCCCAGTACCTGCTTCTGACAGAGAACACCCAATATCACACAGGTGAGAAAACAGTGACTGCCGAAAAAGGGGGCCTGTATTTCCCAGCTGAGCGTAGCTGACAGTCTGTGTACCTTGCCCCCAAGTACAGAGGACTTGGTAAAAAAGTCCAGTAAAATTAATAGAAAGGCTTCTCGCTGAGTGAGTGGGATTTAGGGTCAGAAACCGGTGGTAACTATGTCGTAGATGTCAACAACCCTCTTCCAGGCATGACCGTAACCACCCTGATCAGTAACCATAATCCCTCATTCTACTAAACATTCTTACGACGACAGTCTAACCGGGTCCTGCTGCCTGGGAGCAATCTCAAAGTTGGCTGCTGCTGTCCTCTGTAGTTCTAATGTAAAGGATAAGAAGTCTGAGAGAACAAGAAGATACACTGATCTTCAGATTTCCACAGAGATCAGTTTGAGCTGAAGAGAAAAACAGAGAAGTCTCTACAGTTCTGTTTTCAGCCATTCAGAAGTGATCTCGCTGTAGCTCTTCCTCCTTTTCACTTTGTAAGTCAAGGCTTGGGAATATTCAGACAGCAGATGCTCCCAGTAGCAAGAGACATCCTCCATCTGCAAGTGCTCGGTGATGAACTGGCGTCCCCTAGAGACACATAAGGCACAGTCAAAACCAGTCTCCAGTTCCTACCAGAGGCTCTGGTTTTGTTTCATATGTATATCAACTTTCACTCTTCCGTGTTTCAAAAGAGAAACGACACGCACTGCTCTGTACCGTCTATTTTAATTTCACCATTGTCACTCATGCTCACAGCTCCGACGGTTGCAGTGCTTTCGTTATCCTCAAGATGGTATTTGTTACCTGGGATAATAAATATCAGATTTCACGGATCAGACGGAGCCTGAGCAGCATGGACACACGCTGCTTCAGAAACTGGCCGCTGCCAGCCTGGATGCATAACACTTACAATGTAAGGAACAGCTCCCAGGGGCCAAGTGACCTCACACAGAGACGAAAGCTCCCAACTTCTGATAGCTTTCGGTGGGGTTCCTGACCTGGTCACGTCTGAACCAAAGAGCTAAGTGTGTGATTTTGTCCTCCAGTTTCCCCCTGCTGCTAGGAGTCCTCCAACCCTCCTGCTGTTATGGCAGAAGATCAGTTTTACTGCACCCTCTTAACACTGGGTTATCTTTGATAGGCAACCCCTTCAAAAGCTGTGTAAGAAAATGCTTTGGAAGAAGACCACCCGATAGCCAGAAAGGAACACAACTTACCTCTCTGAAATTTCTTGTGCTATGGCATCATTTTCCTTTACAAACTGCAACAGCTCCCTAAAATGAACATTAGAAAAAAAAAAAAAAGGTTTAAAACAACTCGTTCAATGGAGAATGCTGTCCCTTAGCTAAACCATTGTGGAGGATGAGATCAAGGATCCACACCTGAGCGAGGGACTGGTCCTCCTCATTTCAGAGCATGGAAGAAACTTGCCCTTCTCATTTGTTCTGTATCAGTTCCGGACAGCATGCTGAAATCTGGGAGCTAACACGTGTTTTGGCCCAGTTGTCAGTTCTTCTCCCCCTTATATGTGCCACAGGGCCCACTTGCAAATTTAAGTGCTTACTGCCTGCTGATCTCAGTGAGAGTGACAGCCCTACGTACTCCACTGAAACTGCACCACGTAACACCAGCAACTGATTCTTTGGGGGCAGTAATAAAGAGAAAAGAACATGACCTCCAAGAGCTTCTGCCGACGCCTAGGAGTGGAGGCACTCCTTCGTGTCACACAAACCAAAGTGCCCTCCCAAACACAGCAGTGCTCCGCTGAGCACGCTCGGGGTCTCACACCTGACGTTGGAGAGGTCTGATGGGACTGGGATGTAGTGGACCCAAGGCTTCAGCTGGGGGTAGAAGAACTCCAGCCACTCTTCTCCGACGTGAAAGACAAGTGAACCACATAAGAAAAGGTGTTTCAACCGGAAACTGGCAGCCACTCCTCGGAAATTAAACAGGTACCTTTAAAAGGGCAAGGAAAGAGTTACACCTGGCATTTTGTAAGGAAACGGCGCTAAGAAACCAGGCTCCAAGCAGCAGTCAGCCCGGCAGCAGCCGGGGGGCATCTCCCTTACACTGAGCTACACACCAGTCACTGAAACAAAGAGAAGACATTTCTTGGAAGTTCCTCACAGAAAAGGTGAGCTGAGGTTAAGGATGTGCTGGGTGACCCTCTGCTGCCTGTGAGAACCGAGGGAGAAAATGCAAGGCACGAGGCTTTACCTCTGATACAGACACCTGTCCGTGACAAACCAAAGGAGGCCTCACGGACAACTGCCCATAAGACACGGGAAGTCACAACGGGGATGCCGATCCTGTGACTCGACCCTACCCTTCAGAGACTGTTACCACAAGGAATTTTTCCCCAATTCTCCCTCTTCTTGCAGTGAGCTTTTCTGTTCATTGTTCTGCTTTGCCACATGTATCTCAGTGGTTTTTTGTTGTTTTTTTTTCCTCTGGGATTCGGCTTTAATCTGAATCTAATTGTTTCATATTAACTTGGGAATGCAACCCTAGGAGGTTAAATAGGCTAGCACACAACAGATGGACTTTGCAGATAACAAAGAATCCAAAATTTTGTTTTCAGTATTTTCTGCCAAGTTAGTGAAGTGGGCTTGACTTGGGGGGAGGGGGGCATTTCTCTTAGCAAACTGTATCTCAGAGGGATGTTTGTTTGTTTACTTGCTTTCTTTTTTAAACCCACATTTCTCCAATTACATGGAAAGCTGTTTTTCCTGTGGGTAAAACCCCTCAGTACACAGAACTAATCTTTGAAGTCAAACGTTTTGGGCTGGGGGAAGGGAGTTCTTCCTTTAATGAAGCTATTTTGGGCGAGATGGGGATTATATATATTTGGAGTGAGATGGGAATTATAGCTAAACTTAGTTCAGCGCTAAGTGACAAGGAGTAAATGTGAAACTATTTTACATTCTTTGTATTATTTAGGAGCTCAAAGCAGGGATGAGGAGCTCGTTGTATTAGGAACTTAACAGATACACGCAGAGGTGTAACAAGAACAGTGGTCTGCAAGGGAGGAGATGCCTCTTGCCCAATTCCAGACACAGCTCCCACCATCCGTGTCCTCAGCCAAGTCGCTGAGCGCTGCTCTCGGACAGCCTGCTACAGCACCTACACCGAAGGGAACAGCAAGAAGCTCATGCTGACCCTACCAGACCCTGAGCTACGACAAAAGCGTACGAGAACGTCTCAGCCTATACTGCGCGAAGGGCTTAGGAGGCAGCAGAGTTGGGAAGTCTATGTGTAACAGAAGGGAAAAATCTGGGCAACAGTCTAGTGAAATATAAAATGAGACAAGTCAGTCACATTTGCACAAAAACACAGAGCCAGCCAAATGACTGCGTTCTTACAGCAGCAGATTCTAGCTGGCAGAATCATAACTAGGTAATTTTAAAGCAAAAGAAAAAGCAAAACATCAGACACAGAAGTGCACACACACTAAGAGTTTGTTTTTACAGAGAAACCCCCAAGAATATCACACCAAAAACCCCTCCCTAAAGTAGTTAAAAAATAAAAACCTTTGTAAATCAAAACCACATTCTCCCAAACAACATACAAAGTATGAATTAATACTCTATCTGCTCAGTCATATTTCAGGTTGTCTTTTATACTATAGACATCCAGTGGCAACACTTGCCCCAGTATGCATATGAAGACATGATTCCTTAGTTCCTTATGTCTTTGAAGACAGTAATGCTATCACTGTAGCACTGAAAAAATAATTTTGAATACACAGCTTGGTACAGGGATATAAAGAAAAATGGATAGAAAGCCTTTTTGATTAAAAAAAAAAATTCTATCTATATGTTTATTAGTGATCTCAGACCTTTACTTTCCCCAAAGCACTTTATTTCTCCTGACCTGACAGGGGAAAGCAGACACTGAAAGATGCCATCCTAAGCTTCCAGATTTTCAGCTGCCTTACGTCTGTTCATGAGCTTGTTTATCTACATGGAGCTGGTTGCTGGCATTAAAACCTTAAAACAAAATGAGACCTTACACCACACCAAAAAATAACCCACAGACCTTTAGCTGCTTTAGTAATCAAAACTCTTACTTGTATTTGCAGTGATCAACCAGTGGAATTTCCTTTGCAGGAGGCTTTCCTAAGGTGTCCTTAAAAAAAAGAGGATTAAACAAAAAGAATTAGTAAGCTTTACACGGTGATTTCACATTTGTTTTCCTTCTCAATTAGAAACAAAGCTGAAGTCTCAAAACTCTCCATTCCTACTTCTGAGAAAAACCTTCACTGGCGGGCTTTTAGAAGTATTACGAAGAATTCCTAGCCCTTCAAACAAGAAAAAAAGTTCAGTAAATTACACACTGCCTGAAAGCAAATGCCAGCACAAACACATTAAATGATAATGTTTAGTTGGCAGCTACAGAGTGGAAAACAGCTTGGGACAATGGACTATGTGAAGCCAAGTGTAACCGGATTAGCCAAGACTATCTGGAGAGAGCTGCACTGTATGCTAAAGCATGGAACTAAAGAGCTATCAGCAACAGTTATCAGAAAGTTACCAACAAGATCAAGAAATGGAGATGGCAGAAAAAGGTTTAAAGAGACTGACAACACATAGGCAGCTCAGGGCTAATTTTGCTGTAATGGAAGAGGAGGGGATTGGCATAGATTCGTTTTTTTATGTGTGCTGGTTTCCTTGAACAAAAAGTGTAGATGGAAGAAAAATGTTTGGCCTGCCAGGCTCTAGAGACTCCTTCCTTTCATCCATCAGAGAGGTGCAGCCATCAAGGGAACTACAAACCTCCCCCACAACTCTCCAACAAGATGCTTCTCATTCATCAAAGCCATCTTGCAGTGCTACACTTTCTGGCCTTGACACTCAGGAGACAGACAACACCCACACACCTTTTCAGATTTCCAAGCCTGGTTTTTAGTGTACTCAGCATCAACAAGTTCTGGGTTTTCTCGGGACAGCAGAATGAGGGGATCTCTCTCAGGGCTCGTTCTGCAGAAGAAACGCTATCAGTAATTGCCAATCCACATGACTCAACGCAGCTAACAAACTACAGGACTCAAGAGCCTACCTCTTTATGACGCTGACCTGCCTATGTGCCCCAAAAACATTATTAAGCACCTACCATGCAGTATATTTTTGTCCAAGGGTATATGAGCAGAAGAGAATGAGTTACGTGTACCGAAATTATCCGAGGCCATTTTTATTTCACTTAATAAATATTCAATAGCATTATTTAAGCAATTCTCAGGACAACTCAGCAGATATGTTGTTTCCTTCAGGCTGTATCCTGATGGGTGCCAAATACTTAAACTACCTTCTAAGTCAGAGAGACCTAAGAGATGCTAATAAGCATCTTCAGAGCTGATCCCTCTGACGCCAATTTAAAACACTACAGATAAACAAGGTTATGACATCCCTGAGACTCACTCCTCATCTCCTCAGCCCACCTAGTAAGATACCAAATCCTTCCCTACTGGGGGTGGGGGAAGAACAAAGTATTGGGTTTAACACTGTTTTCAAACTGTCACTGGAAAGAGGGCAAAAATAATCTTTCTTATCCCCCGCCACTCAGGTAACTGAAAGCAAGAATACTTCCAGTTCGGTGTCAAGCACTTTCATAGTGAAGAATAAAGTATTCACATTGGCAAAAAGCATGCACATCAGTATCAAATCTTTACATTTGTATCATGCACCTGCAGTTCCCTTCTCAGAACAAAACAAGCTGGTTCCTAGTGTGACAGGTTTACTTATTAATAAACAACACAGCAAATCCATCACAACATCCGTTTCCAATATTAGACTTACTATAATAAAACAGTTGCAAATTGCAATTCTTATGGAGAATCACTAATGGTGAAACGCTGCTGTACAGTATGTCTCACTTTCCTTTGATCTAAAAAATACATTCTGGGTTACACTTGTTTAGGTCTTGGAGATACAGAAATTTCTGCATACAGCCAGCTATCACAGCACGTTGGTAGAATCTCCTGTTACAGGAAAATATGCTCACCTGGATCCTCGGAAATAGCCTTTAGAGATTTTTTTCGTCCATGGCCATTTTTCTGCAGATCTGAAAATATTGTTTATAAATGGCAATAAATGACTTAATATAACCATGAAACGCACTCTCATCAGTTTTCACAGCATGATCTCTTTTTATTATTCGTCATTTTTGATGGAAATCACTTTCTTCATTATAGCAGAAAAAACTCGCAGCCAGGTTTAATGAAACAGGTTTTCCTGTGAATATTGTGTTTAAGGCAACATGACACAGGCTACTTTTCAGAATACCTTTCAGTCAAAATGATGAATTACATATGATCCCCTCACCAAACCTCTAAGGGTATTAAAATTTACCTAAAATTTGAATCCGCTTTTTGTATTGTTGCTTTATTTTTCTGTACTTCATTGAATATGGATAGACTATTAGAGAGTTTCTAACCACTCTCATTTCCCATTAAAAAAACTGCAATCAACCAACAACAAACAAAAAACCCCCCATCTGGTGTTTTGCATTTAAAACACAGGGGTTCACCGTTTTCCCAAATAACTTCCATTTTAAATCTAAGCAAGTCCTTCAAAATAGGTGCATGTTTTAATTCTGTCACTGGAGTCACCCACCTCCCTCTGCGGAACCCTTTGTTGCACTTTTCTGTTGCACCTGGTTTGACATGTAGGTCCTGATCCCCAAACTGATCTGCACAGGTCAAGCTTTGCATCTGCTTATAACGCAGTGACCCAAGTGGGGTTCACTGAGAAAGCAAGGGTAAGTAAATGTTTTGGAACTTCATTGTATTATATCACCGTAGGCTTCTGCTATGACTAGTCCCATCGAACTTCAGATTTTGAAGGGGGAAACATTCAACCTTGCATTCTCATGCCAAGTGATTGACACCAAGGTGTTTTTTCTTGTTATGTTTCTATGTTCACTTGCTGCTGCACACTTTGTCACTCTCCATGGGAAACAGCCCCTCATTCTGCTAACAGCAAAAGATCCTGCCAAAAAGACGACATTTCTGACTGGGAGCCTTTTGTCTTACTCTGAGCCCAGTAACAACTCTTGATTTTGGGAACGATTCCAGGTTTCTCTATTGCACAATAATACTCAAGTAAAAGCATATCTAAAGATGGCTTTCCTTTACCCTTCCAGAAGCTTATACAAACATCCTGGATCATCCCTGCAGTGAAAAAACCACAGCTCCTAGCGAAGTAGTTGGAAACAAAGGAAAACATTTCCATGTGTCAAGGGAGATTTCTGCAGGCAAAAGATAACTGCTACTTTTATTGACAAGCCCTATCCCACCAAAAATGATAGTAATCTAGCCCTGACAGCATGAAGAATGTGTATATTTTGTCCTCTGTATTCCTCACTAAAGTGCTGGAAACAGAGAAGCTAATTATAACTTCTAGTTACATCATCCAAGGTTTCCATGGAGAATTCTTATAAAGCAGTCAGGCTGTATGTAGCTAATGAGAGGCAGCAGGACAGATCACAGGCCAACAGACCAATGGCCCAATGCTGCTCAGTGCTGGACAGCTTTTACTGTGAGTCTGTCTTCCATTAAACCTACACACACACACACATAACCATTTCCAAAACATACCTTCTGAGGTCCTCCCTCATGAGGTCCCAGCGCCCTAAACCTGTTGGGTAAATTGGCCAGACAGCTGGTCCTCCTTCCCAAAAAGTCCAGGCAGGATACATAATATCATTGTATTCAGGTGTCTTAAGAAAAAGGAGAGTAATGTTAAGAATCAAGTCATGTCTAATCCAGTTTACTGACAGCCCACCAGTAATGAACAGGCCTGCTGGGAGTCCTGTCAGCTTTCTCTGCTACTGCTCCACAAGCAGCCGTGAGAGCTTTGTGGTCACCATGGTGTTGCTGGGGTTCGGATGAAGACAACCCATTACTGAAACGTTTCAATGGTTTTAAAAAGGCTGTGTCCTGCTGCATGACAACATGGGACTTTCATGTCACAAAATGACAAAAAGAGGTCCACAACATAGCCAATTCATAACCAGAAAGAAGACCTGAGCTCCACTCACCTTTCTAAAGGTTTGTGCCTATGTATAGCTACAAGTGTTTTTTACTGATGGTAAGTTAAGAGGCAGCATTATCTCCTCAGAGATAGAGGCACTTAGAGATGCTTTGACATTAAGGTTTCCAACACTTCAGTTCATTCCAGCCTTCCTAGAGATCATGTAACAACTCACCATAATAAATACCCAGATCATGTAAGAATTTCAGCTCCTCGCTCCCATCCGGATGCTTAAATCCCCATATAATCAGAGGGAAGGCCAGCACTTAAGACTAAACCCTTTCACAAAACCAGACTATAGGCCACTCCTTGCACTAGTAATAAACCTATACAATTATCCACCTATCTGTCACCTGGAGATACTGGAGAGAGTCCAAGGCCACCAAGGTAGTTAGGAGGTTGGCGCACATGACGTATAAACAGGGGCTGAGGAATGGGTTTGTTCACACACAGGAAAGAAGCAGCCTGGGGGAATCTAAATGCTGTCTCCTACTACCTAACAGGAGAGTTCAGAGAAGATGGAGGCACACTCTTTTCATAAGCGCTGGGACAGAACGAGAGGCAACAGGCTTTGATTACAAGGGAAATTCCCATTAGATACTGGGAAACACGTTTTCATTCTGACAGAGGTCAAACACTGTCTGTGGACACCCTGTCCTCACGGACGCTTGGATCTGGGCAGGGCGCAGCCTGGAGCACCCTGATCTAGTCGGTCCTGCTCCAAGTGAGACGTTGGACTGGGTGACCTCCTGAGGTCTCTTCCAACTTAAATGAGCATGTGCCTTTATGATCTGCTCCCTCTCAGTCTTGCTAGAAACAGGCATTGATAAAAAAACATGACAGCTCCACCGCAACCCCAGGGTCAGCCTTCTGAGATGCAGAATAGGACAATCCTTCACTCCCCTGTGCTTTCAGCCCTAGAAATCACCCTGGACCAGCATCCTGGAGCCTTCCTAACACTGGCTGGTTACATGGGAGGTGTGACTGGGTCACTGGGTTTCAGTTAAGGATAGGGCTGAGGTTACAGTTCAGATATTGGACAACGGTGACCAGAGAACTCAGTTTCTTACAGGGTCTTGCAAGGCACCGGGGGCAGGACAATGAATATGGCTGCAAAAGTTAAGCTCCTACAACGTGCTCTGCATCATTTTGGATTCTGCGGGCTAGAGTTAAGGCTGTGCGATGGTCAAGAGGCAAGACAGCTTGCTTTGCTACTACATCTGGCAGTGAACACGGCTGTTGAGTGACAGTGCCTGCAGTGCTGTACTGAATAGAGAGAGCTCTAGGATGGCTGGGGACTAGGCAATAGTTATGGATCCTATCATGGTTCAGACTGCATGAGCTGAACACCTGTGTTCAGAGTAAGATGCTACAAGTTAGCAGAAACAGGATAGGGCCTGAACTAGCAAGAGCAAATGGTTTCTTGCTTCTTTTTGCATTTTACTCTCTGCTGGGCTTCAGCCAAGGACATGATTAAGGTTAGGTAGCAACGGTGCAGTATTTGGGCACGTCGGGTGTACACTAAGGCAAAACAAGATTAGGTGAAGCTTGAGGTGTAACGATATTTTGTTGCAAAGGGTAAGAAGCTACACTACAGTCAGGTTTAACAATGGGAGAGGAAGGAAAACATATGTGAAGGCTCTTGAGTCAGGAACAGAGAACGAATGTCTATGTGTGTGTGTGCATGTTTGTGGATGGAAGAGGAAATCCAGGGGAAAAGGGTTCACAGGAGATAGCAGTATTACAAAAAAGAAATTAAGAAACACTTATCTGTGGTACCAAAAAAGAGGACTAATATATTCACGTTAAATGAGATTAACTGTGTGACAGCTGACTGATAATCAAAAATCCTTAGCAATGCTGATAAAGTACTGCTACGACTTTAACAGAAGCACTGTAGCAAATGACAGTGATGCTGGCACATATCCCATCCCGCTGTGCACCATTTCACTGTGGCAGAAGTACATTTTTTGACCTGGAAGAGGAGCTAATGAGGGGGAAAAGTGTTCTGTTGAATAAATCTGCAAGTCCGTCCACCACAAAACTGGAAGTAAAAGGAAATAAAAAGCGAAAAAGAGCAAGCAATTCTGACACAGAAAATCTGTGGGGAACAATCCTTAAAAATACGTTCTCAAAAGAAAGGACATGCATGTCTCAGAAACACTCAGCTTCTAAAGGTGTGTGCACCTTACTGAAGGAGAAGACTGGGATAACGGGTTTCATCCACCTGGGGACCTGGGGGTAGTCTCTCACATTGATCACCATTTCCATGTCAGGGAGGCGGCTGATGATCTCCATAAGGAAGTGCTCAACTCCACTGCATCTGTGGAGAAACAACATATGGCAAAGAGCTATAAGGAGAAGGCAGAACCCTGAAGTCTCCTGCAGGCCTTTCTGTCTGTGCAGGAGTGGAAGAGATGGTGAATCAGAGACATATGATGATGCAGGCTGGGAACTGCCTATAGCAGTCTCCAAGCCCCAATGCAGCATAGACACCAACGAAGCAACCCATCCTGTTCAATCTGGCCAGATCTGCAGTTTTCTCTTGGATCCCACAACCAACCAATCCTTTGTACACTGAAATGCAATAATTACACTTTTGCCTTGCTATATTAAAGCCACAACCATAATTTTCTAGGCTCTTGCTCTGATAAGGAATTCAGACCTCTTGACATATCATTGTGCTCAGTGACTTCCAGCTTGGCAGTGTTGGAAGTACCCCTGTGTCCCAGGCTGGGGAGATGAGATCTTCTGCGCAGCTCTTACCTTGCAGGGAACAAGCAGTCCTGCTCACGGTACAGTTTGTTCTTAATGATTTGGTAGTGCGTCCCGAGCTTCCTGCTCACCACATCGGATATTATTTCTTTGGAAATGCCACCTCGAAAAGGAGCCAGGTCCTGCTTCCAGACACTGAAACAAAACAATCATCCGTTATTATGTACAACAGGGAGGATACTGCATTAAATTACCGCAGTATACAGAACAGACTTCTAGCTAGAACAAGCTCCATGTAGCTTCCAGGAGCTCTGCTACACATGGCTGTGCTACATAATGAGGAATTTAACTTAAGTCACTTGGAAGAGCTGTTACTCAGAGACTCAAAGGTCCAAGCTTCACTCTTTTGACTATCTACATACTGCTTGCCCAAACAGAAAGCCCAGCACAGGACTCTGAGGCTAAATCAACATGGACAACTCCAGCTGCTCTCCCAGAAAGAGCCTTACATACCCTGGCAGGTTATGGGTAAAAGCCGTCAGCTCACTTAACCTTTGAGTTGTGAAGCTTGTGCTCTGGCCTTCCATAAATTATGAGCCGCACCAAGACCAAATTCCTCACACAACATCATGCTATTTAGACATTAAAAAAGAAGGTAAGAGTCTAGTTGCAAGGAATAGCATTGCCCAATAACGCTGGGTGCAGTGAAAGCCAGCCCAGGAGGACAGGCCTATGTAGCACATGTTCTGTGACATCTGCACATGACCAGTGAGCTCCAGGAATGCAGTATGAAAACATAAGCCTAATGAATCTAAGAAAATGCAGGAGAAGGATGCAGTTTATATAAATTTAGCCTAAAGGCCTTCAGATCTAGCTGCTTGGAGCATTTAATGAAATTTGTCAGACTGGTACCATCCTCCCCACCTTTTGGTAGACACTGCATCAATGGCTTAGTTTAATACAACACTGCTGAAGCGATCCCACTGTGAGTGTGGTCAAACACTGGTACAGGTTTCCTAGAGAGGCTGTAGAGCTTCTGTTCTTTGAGATACTCAAAACCTGATCAGACACAGTCCTGGACAACCTGCCTGAGCAGAGGGATTGGACTTGATGATCTCAGGAGTTCCTGTCCAACCTCCACGATTCTGCTATTTCATAATCAGGTAGGAAACAGTAAAACTATGAAAAGAATTGCCACTGTGCAGATGGGCCGACCACAGGATAAGGAGTCTTGCAGAGATGCAAATGCAATGAGCTTGAGAACAGGAAGAAAGTTGCAGTTTTATGGCACATCCATGTCATTGTAACCTAAGTGACAACTGAAAGGTAGTGACAAACAAGTTAAAACCTTCAGTTCTTGGCCACTGAGTCACAGAAGACTAGACATAAATAGAATCTGATACATAGAGAAAAGTACCAGCTTTCAGCATTCTGCTGCATATTTACATACCTTCAAACCAGCTCTCAAAATGAACGAAGTTAAGTGTCACACTGCGTATGTGCTGTATTATCTTCCTGGATTCATTTGTAATGCCTGTCACTACAGCAGCACTCCTTAATAACCCTTAAATGAAATACTGCTTTAGTAAAAACTAAGTTTCGAGACCCACAGCAACCACAACTTCGTATTACCATCAACTATTATGTTCTGAAGCAGATTTGGAGGTTGTAAACACCTGCGAAGGTGTTCTTATCCAAAGGTGGGCAGGAGATGGTGGAGTGTATGTTTAACTATTTAATGTCTTTAGGCTGTATCTGAATTGGCACTCAGGAAAAAAAACAGAAGGCTAAACTAGAAGAGACTTTTCCTCATCAGTATTTCAAGAGCAATGAAGACCAAAACCTCCAAACAGAGTGTACAAACAGTTGCCCAATATGACTCTCACCTCATACTAAAAGCCAGTATAGCACTCAATCTCACTCCCAAAATGTGTGAGCACATCTGGTACTTTTAAATAGGAGGCTTAAAGCTGAGCATCTGTGTTTCTGCATTTGGAATCCTAAAGGCAGAAGGTGTTGACTCTTCCCTGAATTCCCTCTTCTCCTTTAAATAAACATACTGCTTAAAGGTATCAAAAAGCCCCAGTCCTACAATCCCTGCCCCAATGGCAATGACGACCTATGCACCTGTAATGTTCACCACACTGCAGCCATGCTCTGTCATTACAAACAGAAAAGAAGCTTGATTTGGCTTCATCTACAAGAGAGATCAGCCATCACTTGTACTGCCTACAGTGTTCTTGCATCACAAATAAGCCTCTAGCTCTCTGCATTAAATTCACTACAGGCCACTATTTCAAGCCAGAATGCTGGCATTATACATAATGCTCCACAGTTATAAAAAAAATAAAACAGGACTTGCGTCTTCCTGAATGAGCCTCTTGGATCATGCTTTGGTGACGTAAAAGTCAAGTTAAACATCCACCATCCCTCCAGTTCTCACAGGCAGTGAACCAAACTGCCTAGAAAGAGTGCTAAGAAGTACGACACTGTCACACCAAATGAATCTGTGCTCTGTAACAATCTTTCCTTAATCCTGCTATTTAGAATATTTCGCAGATACTTGATTTCCTCCACTTTTAAAAGCCCATGAGAAAGACTTGTTAGCAACAACACTGGACCGAGAGAGAAGGCAGAAGTGGATTGTTAAGACAGAAATGTCACCAGCTACGCGTGTGGTTTATTGCATGATCACATATGAAATGCTGACATTGCGTATGTTCAATCATGGAAGACAACAAGGAGTGTGATCGGTTTGCAGGTGGACACGCTTTCTGCTGGAACTATGGAGGTCAACCTGTTTCACATGATGCCAGTAATAACCTCCTTGCAAGCACCATGACCTATGATAGTTGCAGATATGATTGCTAGAGAATATTTGGACTCTAAGGTAATTCCCAACCATCAGTGCCGGCAAAAGCATTCCCTCATGTAGTCAGAGGCCTGTGCAGTCAGAAGGAAACCAGTCTCTCACCTTTGGTGGCAGCTGCAATTCCCTTTTACGCATGGCTTATAAACTTCCACAGCTTTCTTAATTTGGTCAGTTATTGTTTTCCATTTAGCACCTGAAACACACAGCAAGGAAAACCCAAAGGAATTAATCCATCAAACTACCACAACAGCTACCCGAACAGCATTTCTGGTCCAGCTGGCAACAGCAACGCACCAGTAGTGCTGCTCCAGTCCAGCCCAACGACAGCATGCCTAAAGCAACGGGGGGAAAGATGGGCCATCATGGACTGGGCAAAGGGGTCACAGAGCTGAGGGGGGCTGGGGAAGGGACAGCGGGTCGGGCACCCTGTGGTGGCCCCCGGGCTGAAAGGGAAGCCGGGAGAAGCCCTGGGGACCACCACAGGGCGCCGGGTGAGCTGCTGGCGAGGAAGAGGAGGCGGCGAGCGTCCCTCAGCGCCCTCACAGGATGCGTGGGCTCCGGCCCGGGCCACCAACCCTCCCCGCCGGCCTCAAAGCGCCATCCCCCGCAACACCCTCACCCCCAGGCTAACGCCAGGAGCCCCGAGCACCCCTCACCTGATGAACCACCCGCCACGAAGGGCTCCAGCCGCCACACGACAGCCAGCGCCCACAGAGCCAGCGCCGCCCGCCTCATGCCGCCGCCGCCGCCAGCACCGCCCTGCGCATGCGCGACCCGCCGGCGGGCGGCCGGCCGTGCCCCCAACAAAGATGGCGGCGGCCATGCCCCCAACAAAGATGGCGGCGGCCGCCTCCAGCCCCGCACAAAGATGGCGGCACCAGCGGGCTTGATGGGAGCTGTAGTTCCCGCCGCGCCTCAGTGGCGGCGAGACCCTGCCTTACTCCAGGGCCCTGTGTGTGTGAGGGCAGACGGCTCTTGTAACTTAACAGAAATAAAGGCACTGGTGTAGGGGGCCCAGAGTTGGTGGGGGCTGTGCTGCCCCACTGCCCGCAGAAGGGCTGAGCCTGCATCCCTCCGAGTAACGAGCCAGCGTGAGCCTCAGGGATGCCAGGAGTCTTATGCAGATCTTGTGTACCTGGTGGCCCTCAATCCCTTTGTGATTTGTCATTTTTTTAGTGGGGGAAACTTCCCTGGATACCTGAATTCACCAAGCAGTTTGTTCAGCCTGTAAGGGCTCCTCCTCCAGGCACGCCCGCCTGCTGTTGCCATTTGATCGTTTATGATTAAGCTGTGAATCTCATCGCTACAATATAAAGGTTTAGACTGATTTGTATCAACTTCTCTACGGCTTCAGGGACATGGACTGTAAGAAAAAAGAGAAACAGCAGGATTGAGAACAGGTGGTTGAGTGCCATCACTGTAACGTGTAGGGCCTTCTCTTTGCAAAATGGTTTCTAAGAATACAGTCTTCACAGCTTCCCTCTGCCTAGTGTTTGGGTCAGCTCGTATTTGACCAGCCTTCAGCAGTCAGGCTCATTAACCCGGTGCTGGATTTAATAATCAGGCTGATAAGCAGCCAAATTAATGTAGGGCAGAGGGGCTGGAGCTAAGCAGACACTACCCTAACACAAATCCAGACCGGTCGATGGATGTTTCTTCCCTAAGGTGAATGTGGGAAGGCCTGTCCCCTCTTTGTGGGGTCTGTGTATTCAAATGTCAACACTAAACCTTCATCTTTCCCAGCCCAGACCCAGCTTGGTGGTTTTGGATTCCAGGAGGAGGTGCTGTGGCTGCTTGTTAATGGAAAGGAGCCACATTTATGTTGAGTTTCTACCTATAGAGCGAACGCTGAGTGATCAGCCACACAAGCTGCCAACTCAACTTGTCATAAAGGCCTCTTTTGTCTGAAATTGAGTTGGTCCTGTAGGTATCTGTCGGTTTGGGTGGAGAAATAATTGCCAGAAAACAGACCGAAGAGGAAAAGCACGTGCTGAGAAGAAGCATGAAGGTGCGCTAAGGACTGATCAGTTCTGGGGACTGGTAGTCCTGGAGCTGCTAAACTCCAGGCACCAAGCGTCTGCTCAATCTGTGCAAGGCCACAAGTGAATGCTGGTATCAACCATAGGCTGTGTGACTGGAGGGCAGGGGCTCCTACGTGTGGACACGGACTGCAGGGTTGTGTGTGCATCCGTGGAAATAAATGACTTTGAGGGACTTTCTGAACACCTGCTTGGAAGCTGCTAGTGTGTCAGCACAACCCTCTACTGAGTGTGCAGCTGGGGTTGTCCCTCCAAACTGTTGCTCCAACTGGGTAACTGAGTGACTGTATGAGTGAACTACAAGGGAATAAATGAATGTTGTGTGTATTATTACCTGCTATTAGTAGTAACAGCTTCCTAGAATGAAAATTTTGAGTACTTCTGGCTGTCTCATCCTAAACTCCTGTTGCACAGCTGAAGATTTTTTAAGCAAATCAGGGGAATTAACAGCTTCTTTCCATCTTCTCCTAGAGTTCCTGTCTTCCTTTTGATTTCTGCGTAGGGTCTGCTTCCTTCCTTTTCCTCTACGGTCTCTCTCACAGCTGCAGTAGTCGTAGATCCAAAACTGGAGACTAGTCTGAAGACTCCCCCAAAAGTGTGAACCTTAAGTAAGAGAAAAGCAAAAATTGCCAATCTGTATTTGCCTCCACTGGCCTCACTCAGTCTTAGCCATCTCTGCATGGCTAATCCACCCATTATTTCTAGCACAGTTTTCTGTCTTCCCTTTCAGGTTCCAGACCAGATTTTCCTGCTTCTTTCCCGGCTGACTGAATAAAGACATCAGCATGCTGTTCCAACACTGTTTCTGGTTGTTTCTCACAGCTCCCTGCTAGTCTCCTACACAGCTGGTAGAGCTGTAGTAGTTCGCTCTGTAGCAAAGGTTATTTCGGGTGCTTTCTCTGAAGCAAAGAGTAGGAGTGGTAGTCAGCATAAATGTTTAATAGGCCCTGAGAGCTAAGACTTTAAGATGAAGCTCCTTTTGAAGCTACATTTACAGCCTCTGCTCTCCCAGGCTTTGTATAATGAAAGCACCCCAGGCCACTGTGGTGTGGTTTTGGCATGTGCTGTAGTTCCCCCCAAGCACCTTGGATGGTTGTAAGCTTCAGAACCCCTTGACTCTCACTTCAAACACAGCCTTTGCCTCACCTTTTCTACCTTCTTAATTTCCTGCAAATCCAGAGCTCTGTGCAGGAGCATCTGGCTCTGATCTTTGATACCCTCCCTCAAACACAGTCCCTCCTTCATTTTTTTTCTCTGCCAAATCAAGCACAAACACCCACAAATTTACTTTCATCGTGTTCCATGTGCCTGGAGTGGAAAATCACTTGGCTGTAAGTCTGGTGTCCTTGCTTTACATATTCAACATAGGTTAGAAGAAGGGTGCTTGCGAAAGAGTTTGGCTCTCCAAGCTGGTTATGAGACTGAGCTAAAGAAAACGTGCTTCCTACATCTTGATTTTTTTCTCAGAGCTGTGGTCTGGCTTTTCTAATTGCTACTGTCTGCTTGTGCAGGGGTGCTTATGGTGGGGGCGTTTCTCCTTTAATTCATCCTCTTGTGCCAAATGGAATTCTTGGGTTTTCTGAACTCCTCAAATAATGGTGAATTTTTCATATGGAGAATGGCCACCCTACCTGCACTGGAGTTTTCCAGAAGTACAGACAACTGGAGAAGGTTTATGAGCAGCTGGAAAACGTGGTGCTAGTAGAAGGGGAAATACCCAGACATTATAAATGAAGCTTCCAATAGTTCAGAGGTAGCTGATGTGTGGCTCTTCTTACAGCATTCACACCTGACGGTCAGTGGAGCTAGGCTGCTGCAAAAGGCTTAGGCAGTCTCAAAGCTTGGAGGAGGGAAAAAGGAAGCTACACAGGCTGCTGAGGTTCAAAACCCGTGGTTGGCGTTACCAAGGCTTCTGGGGCTGAGCCCAGTCTTCTCCGTCAGAAGCCACACGGCTTCTAGAGAGTCAAGATTTTTTCCTGTTGATGAGCTCCTCGTGGAGCTTCTTTTCTCTTTGGCTCCAAGCTCTGTCCTGTAACACGCAGCCCTGTGGAGGTGTTGGTCTGTGGCTGTTGGGATTCAGGAAAGCTGGCCATATCTGCAGTATGTGGCTTGGGGTTGTTTGGTATTGAATATGCGATTATTTTATGTAAAGGAGGCTAATTATGAAACTGTTACAGCGACTGGAGCACTGCATGAGAAGTGTAGGACCAGAATATGCGACACCCAGTAAGGGCTGGGGTCATGAACTAAGTAAGGCTCAGACTAGGACTCTGCGGGGCCTGCGGAACTGCTGTGTTGGACTGGGCAAAACAAGTGAAGGAGATCCCAGGGTTCAGTCTTGATGAATCCCCATTCAAGTCTGCCAGTGCAGGAAGTCAGCAAGCCAGCCCTCAGCCCAGCCCGAGGGTTTGTGAAGGCAACGGAAACAATGGAGGATCCAAGAAAAAGTGGGCAAGGCATCTGTAGCTCGAGCCCAAGGTCAAAGTTTAAGTACTTGTGCATGCTGTGAGAGCAACACCAACCAACCACATCTGGTGCTTGAGAGAAGATGCAAAAACTGCAGTGGTTTCATCCCTTGAGGAATTTGTATGTGCCAGGGGATGCCTGTGCTCATGACACTGATGACAGTATTATAAAGAAATTTTCATGATGGCAACAGAGTGTAGTAGCCCCAGAAGAGAAAACGGACACCTGTTTAGTGTGAACTGTATGTGTAAGTGCACATATGAATATGGGGCCAGGAAGGTATTTAAGCCTAGGACTAGTCCTATTAAGTCCTATTATTTGTACCCCCTGAAAAAGGGAACAGGCAGATCCACCCTTCTCGGAGGAATTAAGAAAATGCAGGACTGTTGCACAGAAGGATGCAGTGAAGAATTAAAAGTCATCCACATCCCCGCACAAACAGCAAACTGGGAAAGGCATGGATTTGTAATGGTGGAGCATGGGGGATCTGTTAGATTCAGAAAGTAAAAAGTCCTTTGTCTCATCAACAGGATGTATTCAATATTTGTACCCACTTGCCTTTGCATTTGAGTCACAGGGCACCAACACAAGCTAAATTTGCGTACATTCCTACAGAAAAGGCCTTGGCATTAGGCCATGGCTGCAAAGACTTTTAAAAATCTGTTTGAGAGGCCATGTTAACTAAAACTGATCATAAATCATTTCTTGCCATTGCCAGTGGGGATCTGGCAAACACCTTCCTGCAAACAGAACGTCTCTTTCTTTAGCTACAGTTGTATAACTTGCAAATTGAATGCGAACCTGAGAAAGATTTAGTAGTTGCAGGCATACTCTCTAGAGCCTTTGACAAAAATGCTGTGGAACAAAGTCCCAGGCTAGATTATGTATATGTCAATTGGGGAAAACAAAACAGAAAAACCCAGCCCTGTCGGTTCTCAAATGAAATGCAGAATTTTATTGCTAGTGGTTTGCTGAGGATGAGACACTGCAGGATGTAATTAAGGTTCTACTAGAAAATGATTTGCACAGCTTATTCTGTCCCTGTTTCAGTTTAAAACGATTTAGATACCACTTCTCTGAGGCATGAAGAAAACTGATCCTTGAAGTGTTGCAGGAAAATAAAGATACAGAAAGCCATTTAGAGCCTGAAGGCAGTGCGAGACATCTCTGCCTCCCTCGATAGCCAGAAATACAAGTGATGTTAAATGGAGGAGCGCATGCTGGTGGAAAACACTCACCCTCTAGAAGGAGTTAACGAAGTAGGCTTGCATCAGCTTGATGTGGGAGTCCTGAGCAGCCATTTTCATATCGCTGGGCAGTCTTTACTGGAAAGCACTACAGCATTATAAGGGAGAAGGTCGCTTGCATCTGCTAACAGTGGATTTCATATACATAACAATAATGTCTGTCAATGGACTATAGCTCAGCACAAGCCTACGTGTATCGCAGCTAATCCCCAGTGCCTAAACCTACCACGCCGGTGGAAGGCAAGGTTGAAACGCTGCCAGAAAGGGGGCAGTGTCAATCTGTTGCACTTCTGGCACTGTTCAGTTGCAGTGGATTGTCACATCTGTGCTAGCAGAAACTCATACCATGGTACGGGTGGGTTGGATGAGATAAGTAAACAGAAAAAGCGGAACAAAAATGTGGTATGATTTTGTACTCTGGGACTGGCAGTGTTTCACAAGTCATATAGATGCATAGTAACAGCAAGAAACAACAACTACAGATGGGGTGTGCTCTGTGGAGAGTTTGTGATCATGTGAAGTTGTTGTGCATGCTGTGGAGAAATAGATTCACGTTTCCCAAATTCCGGAGGGGAGTGGGAGAGTGTAAATTGCTGCCTTTCACGGCGGTGGTGTCAGGTTAGAGTGGCTGTAGTCCAGAAAGGCGAGCAGTTAGAAGTAGTGGGCTTTTTGCTAACTAACCACGGTACGGGTTTTCCAGAGGGCACAGGTGACAACAGGGGACATCTGGGGCAACAGGATGTTTTATTAGAGGGAGCAGACACTTTGTATGTGCTTGCTGTTGTCCATTAGTTGGGCGCAGCTGCACCTGGCTCCCCAGGGAAGCTCTGGGGACCTGCACCTTTCAGAAGCTCGCAGAGGAGGTGCCATTGTGCAGAGGCTCACACTGAACAGCACCAACCAGCTAGAGCTCAGACAGCAAGTAACGCAAAGCTCTTTGGGGTTCCTGGTTAGAAGTGCTTCCTGAACAACGTGGAATGCGGGAGCTCTTAGGTGCTAGTTTCACTGGCAACAAATGGTGTGTTCATGTAGGAAGTGCTGAGTGTTGAGAGGACTCTAGTTCTTCCTAAAGTCCCAGCACTTGTCACTACCAGTGTCATTGCTTCAGCTACTTTGTTTCCTGTGGACCATCATCACTGGAGAATTCCTAGAGGTTTGTGACTTCACAGATGTTAATTCATTCAAGTTGTTAAATCATTGAAGCATTGAACCGTAATTGTGAGCAGCTTTGTTCCAACCACTTATTTTTGCAGAGCTGCACAAAAATTGTGCCTTTCTGTATCTTAACACTGCTTGAATGTAATAGAATTTCCTTCTGCTAATACACTGAGGCATTAAGTTTCTAATTTAGGGACAGGATAAAATGAGTTGTGCTATGATTTCTAATCATGGGAGAACTCTTCTAATGCGCACACATTCAGTGTTTGCCTTATAAAAATGGTTTCTTAACAATGCCCATCGCAGCTAATTTGTAACAACATAGTGTAAACATTGATTTGTACGGGCTTTTTTAATAGATCCCCAAGCTACTTAATTATCACTTACTGACCCTTGTTTTCTAATGGTGATTAGTTTAGTTTCTTCAAACTTTGTAAGAGCTGGGTCTCAAGTGGCAGTAAGATGGACAACTTCTTATTCCATATTTAATAGGATAGGAAGGTCTCCAAAGCATTACTAGCTCATGTCTTCCCAGGAGCAGGATCTTCCCTTCACAGTGACACCCCTCTTAGCTGGGCATCTAGAAAGTTCTTTCTGGTTCAGCTAAAGATTGTATTAAAATCAGGGAGAAGCAAATTCAAAGCAGAACTTCTCTGGGGTTTAAAAAATCCTTTCTCTTACTAAGCCTCTTGCTTGTGGTAGGCTTCTTTCCAGTCTGGCACACCTTTTGGCCTATGAACCAGCTGGATTCTTCAGTACCTGTGTCTACATAAGTTAAGGAGAGAGAACAACCTGCTTTCTGAGACAAATTTGCCATGAGGAAAGTCTTTAGGCTAACAATCCCTATTGCAGTTCCATTGACTGGAACAGTTATCAGAGCTGAACTTCTTTTTTAAAGACTGAGTCTTCCACTGCAACTTTGCATCCCACTACACTATTTAAATGACTAGTACATTGGCTGTAACGTCAGAGCATCACATCTTACTCTGATGTTCTCATAGAGCAGATGGTTAGAGAGCAGTTCAGGGACTTGGGCAGCCTGAATGAGCTATCACCAACAGGAAAGGGGATGCTTGTAGAAAAAGTCGATCAGTCTCTATATACATTTGGAAAAATAAAAGGTGAAACAAATGGAGAGAGACTGGGAAGAGAGAAGAAAATAACAGAAGGGTCGTCAGGGACACCAGAGACTTCAAAAGCTTTCAAGGCCATTGCAGACCATAACGTACATTCCTTATTGTCTTTGTTTTGCTAATCACCAAGTTGTAGCGGGCACTAAGCTAGCAACTCAAACACATGACCTCAGAGTTCCTCCTGTTACTGCCCGTGCTACAAAAATAATAGTTCTACTTCACCTGTCAGGTAAATCCTGCAGTTTATAAAGGGTGAATAATTACCCACCGTTCAAGATCTGAGGAGCAAGAGATGCATGTATCCAGAAGGGATTTGAAGCAGTTGGCACGGAGTTCAATAGACGGCTTGTACTACTCTACAGCAACCTGGGACATCTTCTTGTAACAGGACTGGAAAGAATATCCTTGGGCTAGGAATCCAGGTCCTTAGACCATGTGCTGCAAGCAGCTGTGTTGTGTAGAGTACCCACAAGGCTAAAAGCACTTGGCTTATTCAGTCCTCAAAACAAGATAAATCTTTTCCTGATAGCATTGTTGGTTACTCAAATGTATTGTGAAGGCTAGAAGAGAAGTAGGAAGCACGGGAGAAAGGGCTAATTAAAGAGATGTAAAAGAGAAAAGGTAGAGACTGATTTTGACTCTATTTAGGTAGAAAATTTGAGAAAGGCTTTTACTGATCTGAGAGGAGAGCGTCTGGAAGAGACTTCCAAAAGCAGTAGTTGTTGGTTTTCTTGTTACCTCCTGTTGTCAGACAACTAGATCTGTCTTAAAAGGGATACTGAGACAGACTGTCAGTGATGATAGGGCATAGCTCAGAGCCGCCCACCTGTCTGAAACAAACAGTGAAACTTTTCTTCTTGTCAAATACAGCATCACTGAAAACTCAAAAACCAGGACTGAAAGATGCATTGGGATGCCTTCTAGTCCATTCCTCTATCCGACAGCATGGTTAGCTGTCTCTGTCATTCTTGACCAACAATTGCCCGTTTCTTAAAGACATGCTGTGTGATGAAGCCTGCAGACTTGTAGGAAGTTTGGGCTCATTTTGGGCTTGCTTCCATGGTAAGTCCAAATTCTGACTTCCAATGCTAGCATTGTAGCTCCTGTGTAGCTTGTCCTAACCTTGTATACTACATTTTAATAGCTGATTTTTCCTAAGTAACTGTAGAATTGTGCATGTCTTTTTTGAAAAACATCTTTTTTAGTTCCAGACTTTCTCAGATAACCACAGCTGTTTTGAGTATTAAGTCTGTTTTCCAGAGTATTTGCAGCCCTTCCCAGCAAGGTGCCATCTAAAAGTTTAATAAGCTCAGCCTCTGTTCCTTCATTCTTGTCATTAACGAAAATATTGAATAATACAAGTTCTGGGAGAGTTCCCTAAAAAAATCTAGCTTCTGCCTAGTTTGATGGAGAAGTAGCAGTAACTTCACTGGGTATAAAATTTCCCTCTCCCCCAACTGAGATCAAGAACAATTTGCTTTCACAGATTGTGAATTGTTCCAATTTTAAAATCTTTTAGAAAGAAAAGTCTCCAAAGGCTGGGACAGCGTAGATTATGCCTAACAGCAGAATTTACTCATAGACTGTTGAAGATCCATGCTCTAGCTGTAAAATCTATAAACATTTAGAGAGAGATGATCTGCTCAAGGAAATTCTTTAAGTATTTATGGCACCCTACCAGACAGCTACCAGGCCAGGACACCTCCTGGCCTTAAAGCTGGAGTGTTACAGAAGCAGTCTCAGCAGATTGTTGAAAAAAACTTGTGGATTTAAGTGTTTTGGAAAAGGTATTACCTCTAGAGAAATTGTGGCAATTCCTTAAAGGTTTTATTTCTTTGAAAAAAGCTCTCATGATTTGCTAGTTTTGACTTTTGAGTGATGCAGTGATCTCATACTGGTGGTACATTGATCCGCATGTAGCTAAATACTTCTCAGAATCCTTAGACATTCATATGACCAAGAGGGGTGCTTGAATTTTTCAAGGTAATGATGCCTTGTACCTTCAAGATTTAAGTCAACCTCTAACTTTTTGGTATCAGGAAAAGCCCTCTGCATAAGGCAGATTATTCCAAATGGTTGTGCTACCATTCAAAGGGACCTCAACAGGCTGGAGAAATGGGCCAGCAGGAGTCTCCTGAAGTTCAACAAAGGGAAATGCCAAGCTCTGTCCCTCGGCAAGAATAACCCCGTGCCACCAGTACAGGCTGGGGGCTGAGAGGCTGGAAAGCAGCTTTGCAGTGAAGGACCTGTGGGTGTCCTGGTGGACACCAAGCTGGACGTGAGCTAGCAGTGTGGCCTTGTGGCAAAGAAGGCCAACAGCTCCTGGGCTGCATTAGGAAAAGCATCACCAACAGGTCAAGGGAGATGATCCTTCCCCTCTGCTCAGCACTGGTGAGGCCACACCTGGAGTGGTGTCCAGTCCTGGGTTCCCCAGTACAAGACAGACACAGGCTATTGGACCAAGTCCAGCAAAGGGCCAGAAAAAGAATTAAGTGCTTGGAGTGTTTCTTATACGGGGAAAAGCTGAGAGGGCTGGGACTGTCCAGCCTGGAGAAGGGAAGGTTCAGGGGAACCTTATCAATGTGTATAAATGCCTGATGGGGGGCAGTAAAGAAGACACTTCTCCATGGCATATAGTGAAAGGAAAAGAGGCAGCAGGCACAAGATGAAACACAAAAAATTCTGTCTGAACATAAGAAAATATTTTTTTTTTTACTGTGTCAGGGGGTTGAACACTGGAACAGGTTGTCCAGAGAGGCTGCAGGGTCTCTGTCCTTGAAGATAAGATATTAAAAGGTCTGACTGGATACAGCCCTAAGCAACCTGCTCTAGCTGATCCTGCTTTGACCAGGGTTGGACCAGGCAATTTTCAGAGGTCCCTTCCCACCTCAAAGATTTTGTGATTCTTGGGGATGTTCTTAACATGTTCCTCTGAAGCATCCCTATGTGGCACCATCACAAACAAGGCACTGACTCGAGTTCCGGTTTGCACGGAAGTCCAAAGGAGGAATTTGCATTTTGATGTCAGGAATGAGAGAAAAGTGTCTGTTCCCTGTGTCTTTCACACTTAGCATAGAGACCTCTACCTGTGCCAACTGATGCCAAATTAACATTTTACACATAGCTAACTCTGGAAAGGCAAAAGGAGTCAGGGAAGAAAGCCCTGTGTGATCTAAGCGCAGACCTTTCTGTACGTACAGGGATGGATACATCATTAAGAATGCTCTTACTTCATTACACACTTTATTATTATAGTTAATGTTTTCCTAGCATTATGTTTTTAATTACAGGCATAGATGGATACGTAAATCATCCCCAGTCTGACCTAATGATGAAGGAATTACACTTTCTTTCCTGTAGTGGGAGAGGACTAGAAGCCCGTGCCCCAAGCCACAGCCTTGACACAAGGTACCATTAGCTTTCAAATGACTTGTTTGAAAAAGGGGATGGAGAGCTGTGGAGCTGCCGCCAGGAAGGTCCATGGGAAGAGCTGGGAGCATTGCCTGGCAAGGGACAAGAGACAGCACTTGCTCCAAAGGCAGACTCCAATTTCTCTACGGGGAGACCCCCTGTCTTTGTGCAGTTCCACAGTGTGTAGGCAAATGGGACTGGAACAAAAGACAGAGGTGTATCAAGAAACGCTTTTGCTGATGCACATGATTTCTTCTCCACCTAGAAACAACCCAGCAGACCCTCAAAATCTAGGCAATGAGCAAACAGCGTATTGGTTTTTTCTGTAAGGTATATTAAGAGCGTGTATTTCTCTCAGCTTCTCAGGTAGACCTTTTCCTGTTCTGTCCCTTTCTTATTTCAACATCCTGTTTTGCTAAGTGGTACAGTCTGTGTGCACTGCAGAGACACTTCTGCGAATATGGTCTGTCCAATAGGTCCCTGATATGTAGTTAAATGCTGCTTTCTGAAGGCATCTACAGGATTCTGAGAAATAAATAAATCTTTAGTTTATGAAGAGGTCAAAGAGCATTATACATTGCTCAGATGCAGGATTCCTCTCTTACTTTGGGGTGCAGAACCTGGAGCTCTGCTTGTGCTTCGACTTCAAGTTGTTCTGTGACAGAGCTGCTTGGGTTACCCTATAACAAAAAATAAGAAGGCAAACATTGTAAGAGACATTTTAACATGTACATAAAGTCTGATTGGTATTTCCATGCTGCTTCTCTATATCACCGAGCAGTAGTGGTGCAATCTTTGTACACTAGCATCCAACAATTCTGGACCAAATTTGAGGGCTGGCCTGTTACTGGGATGTAACTGGTGCTGTGTGAGGGAAAGTAGCAAAGTATGTCATTATATCACTGCATCTGGATGCCACCTAAATTCTCTCAACGACCTGCCGTCAACAACTGGCCTGCTTAGGTGGTTTGAACTGGAATTGCAAAGTGCTGCCAGGAAGCTGGTATCAGAAAGTTCTGGCTGCAGCAGCGTTAGCTTCTGAGTGCCACCTTCTGTGGAGCTGAACTGGCTTTCTGTGAGGGCTTTTCCAACAGAATCCAAGATGCTGTGACAACAGCTGTCTGCCACGGTGACATCCAAACAATGTAGCATACTCTCTTCCTGGTACAACTAGCTGCTGAGCTCTCTGAATCCCAGCCCTGACATCCTCGTAGGACCTCTGCAGTAAAATAAAATGTTCTTCAGGTCTAGGGTGAGGCTGCTGGAGCTCCTCTTTTCTCAGATCTGAGAATCCAGGAAGGAGGAAGAATTTCTCCTTCCCAGAACAGTGTTTCTCATTAGCCCTGGTTTCAGGCAAACAATTTTTGGATGAACTGATACCCTTCAGTGGGACAATAGTACCTTAAATGCACTCCTTTCGGGGCTGTGTGCTTTGTGCATTAGTCCCTCCTGCCTTGAAAGAAGAGATTTCTGTATTTACAGGTTTATCTAGACAGTGTTGTCATATCCACATGAAGTAGCATAAACCAAAACTTTAAAATGTGCCAGACTCCCTGCCTTTTTTTCCTCTAAGCTATAGGGTGTTTCTGATTTGTTCTTTACTGTGCCCCCCTTGAAGTGTTGTGTTGCTGAAGTGGCAGCCTTGGGCAAGATGTGGTATGTGATTTATCTTACCAGCTCTGAGGTTAAAGCGCCAGCATCGGGGGTACTGTGCCTTGCTCTCCCCTCCTGTTCTTCATTCCCTCCCAAGAGACAGGGAGAAAATGTTGCCCCTGTCATTAACCCATATCCATTTGGGACAACCAGGGCTTCTGCCTCAGGCTCCAGAAGTGGAACCGGCCCCTGCTGCTGGAGCGTCTTCAGCTGCAGCCCTGCTGTGGTGCCCCTCCTGCTGCTCAACTGTAAATCCCCAGTAGCTCTTTTAACCACCCCTCACATACTACTTGAAAAATAACTTTTCCTTGTCATTAACACTGATCTATAGCCGCATTAATGTGTGAAATCACTGGGTGTGAAAATAGTGTACTAACCACTACTTAATGTAATATTACCACAGTAATGTCTCTAAAAATATCTTGTCCACTTGATTGCTTTCATTGTGAACTAGAGATAATGTACCACTTACAGCTGATGATTAAAATTCATAAAGCTTTGGTTCTTAATTACAGCAACTTGCAATCAAAGTGAAATGTCAGATCCTGAATGTTGTTTATCTGTATACAAATTCACAAAACCAAGAAAATATAAGGATCGTCTACACAACAAAGCTGAGCTGCTTTGCTTTAAGGTTAAGTAAAATAAATACCCATGTGAGTATTTAGACAGGTTGGAATCAGTGAGCATGAGATCTTTGATGTGGCAGAACTCATCTCGTATGAAACGCACATTTTTGGGTATATTCAAATGCTTAAATTATGGAAGAGATGCGGAGAATATATTGATGAAGATGGAAATGTAAACTTCACAGAAAACTGTTGTGGGTGGATGGAAGTAACTATTTGATGTGCTACAAATAGAAATTTTGCAATTCAGGCTGAAGGTTAAACCAAAAATGGAGATATCTGAAAAAGCAAAGATGGAGTCCCACTGCGTGGGGAATTACCATGGTGGCTGGCAGAAGACGGGAGGGTGCTTGGTTTCAAACGTCAAAATGATGTGACTGTAACAATGCTTTCGGTCAACAGTGGCACTGCACAACAAAATCACATTTGTTTGGGTGCCCTTAGCTCTGCATTTGCAGAACTATGTTGTTTCTTTTCTTTTTTGTTTGGTTTTTTTCCAAGTTAATGCTAAACTCTGAGAGTTCACAGTGCTCTGGGATCTATCTTACCCTAAATTTACTAACACCTACTCTCAGCCCTAAGTCCATGTCAAGATAGCTCCCCACCTT
This sequence comes from Falco cherrug, assembly GCF_023634085.1. NCBI lineage: Eukaryota > Metazoa > Chordata > Aves > Falconiformes > Falconidae > Falco > Falco cherrug. The sequence continues at coordinate 113,818,890 of NC_073698.1, read as the reverse complement.
GCCTTTATTTTTTTTTTTTTTGTTCCGGTATGTGAGATACAGGCATAACTAAGTGTAGAAACTACAGTTCTATTCCATTTATAGTCCTACTGGCATTCTTTGTTTGTTGTATCTGTCCTGTGCCAGTCTGGAAAAATCCGGACCAGAGGGAGCCAATTTCTCATAACATCAGTAAAACAAAATAACATTAGAACAATAGGATCACTTCCTCACTAAATCTGAGTGGCAGCATTTCTTTCTTCTGATTAAATGTCACTTTGAAGGAGATCTGGCCCATTGTTTGGAAACTTCTTTAGAAAAGCTAAGATTTTTTCCACGGGATACTCTCACTGTCTCCACACAAATTATTTTTTTGCATCTTTTTTCCAGTAGATTAAAAAAAAATCTTTGTATAAATAGGAACTCAAACTTCAACAATGGTATTGTTTTTTCTAGGCTTTCCACGCCACCTGTCCCTCTAGGTGTTACTCTTTCTGATGATTTTGTTCATCTTTGCAGTGACACTGATGAGGAAAGTGCTCAATTTTAGAACTGATCCAGCACACCCAAGTGTTACTCAAGTGTTATTCCCTTGGTAGTTTGCCCAATAGACATTTGCTATTTGCCTACTTTTGTTCCAGCTACACTTGCAAACATTTTCGAAACATGAAAACCATATCCTACACTGGCCACATCATGCAGCTGTGATGCACTGTGACCTATCCTGGCATGGGGTCTGTCCTGCTGGCTGTCATGGCTTTTATGACCATTTTGTAGCTGTCTGCTGGTGTTTACACTACTTGTATATCATGAACAGCATGGCTAGTTTGCAGCAGGAAGGATTTCTCTGTCTGTGTGGCTTGGTGTGCTCCTTGGTATGTGATGTCCTAATGTCAGCCTTAGCCATCAGCAATTCCCAACAGCTCAGCACTTCTGGGGTGTCTCTCCAGCTCAGACATCTGCAGGAAAAGCTGCTCTCCACGTGGATCATGCTTCAATCGCAGTGAGCCTATTCCTTGGGCTCTTCTGTATTGGTTTCATGGTTGCCATCCAGAAGACACGCTCAGCCACAAGTAGAGCAGAAGCCTCTGAGCCATCGCAGAGGCAAAGTCAGTCACCTTCCCTCCCCACTTTTGTCCCTTTGCTACTTCAGGCTAACCCCTTTGCCTGGGGCATGGTATGAGCTTGCCAAGTTGTTAGCTTTTTGTAGCAGCTTCAAAAGATCACTCACCAAGTCCTGCTTGGAGCTTTCCCCTGCTTAGTACCTGATGTCTGTTTCAGCATATAAGGTGTATGTGGCACAGTCCAGGCCAAAAAGGAACATTCTCATAATGAAAAAATACTGCCTCGTTCCTCCTCTTGAGATACCAGCTAGAACACTAGTAGGGAATTTGATGAAAAGGTCCTGTTCATCTTTATGTTGCAGATACCTTGGCCCCCTCACAGGCTCATGCAATGGACTTGCAATATCTCAGTTCCTGCAAAATCTGTAAGAGTTACCCATCCTTTCTAGTGCTAAATGCATCATGTTTCATGTCAAGTGGTTTGCAGCTGCAAGCAGCATCTGTGTGTATCTCCTAGTCTGCTTCCAGATCTCCCAGTCTGCTTCCAGAGCCTGAACAAGCTCATGTGCAGGTAGCCCGGGTATCCCCCCGCCCCACGGCAGTGTGCGCTGCGGACATACCCCTCTCAGCTTGCTTCTCAGTCCCACTCTTGGGGCTGGTTCACAGTCCCTGGGAGGTTTAGATGTTTCCCTTGGGAATTTGCAGTGATGTGAAAGGAGATGCGCTTAGCTAAGCTGTGCCTATGCTGAGCACAAGAGGTACAAGAGGTACAGATAAATGCCCCCGTTCTCATGGTGCAGTTGCAGCCGGCAGAACATGGCACAGTGGTGCAGAGACAGGTAACCCGGAGCTGCCTGGCTTGGGGGAGGAATCCAGGATTATCTGATCAGCCCGAGCCCACTGAGGAACATGTCCTCAAGAGGCAATGTCTGACAGCTATCCCACTCGCACGAAACACCACATACCGAGGAATTCCATGTGAGCACAGCGGGCCAGGTTTGTTTGTCACCTGTTGCCTCTTCCTGAATGCTGCACAAAGGCCCAAGCATCAAAGGGAAGGCAGCCCCTGGCAGTCGTGCTTCATGCCACTGGAAATCCTGCAGGCTCCCGCTGCCATATGCTGCAGGTTGCTCGGGGAAGGAAGGCTCTCTTGTGCCTCTCACGCTAGCCTTTTAATCCTGTAACGAGTTCGGGGCTGGCAATGACAGCTCTGCATCTAGGGGTAAGACAGTTAATTTAGATTGGGCACTTGTTGCTCCCTTGTCCTTTCTGGCAGAGGATACATCTCCTTTAAACACTGTACTCATTACCTACTCCGTGAGCAAGAAATCAGACTGTGCAAAGGAAGCGAGGAGGCACAACATGTAAAAAACATGTCCTCCCACTCTCCCTTTTCTGCAGGATAGGCAATGTTTGACTTCACACTCGAGGAAGCAGCTGAGAAATCCTTCAGATGGTTAAACATTTTAAATGGTTTGGATGGGTAAATGTCCTAGATTTTAAAAATTTCACGGAAGTACTTGAGTCACAAAGTGGACCATGCAATGTTTGTGGAGATGTTCTTACCCTCCTACTACTGACACCAGAACAAATAATGGAGTAAGGGAGGGGAGGTGGGAATTTTAGGGTAATAAGGAAGAAAATGGGTGATGTTAGGTTTTAAAATGCATTTCTCATCCTTAGAAAGGACGTGCTACACTTGCCTGGTTTTGGTTTCCTTTGTTTCAGAGCCTATTTCATTTCTGTGAAAATTTGCCATTTCAGTTTAATAATGTTTATCTTTTGAGTGATGCTTTCCATCTCAGAGAGCTGCGGTCCTGGTGACCCCAGGCTGAGGCTTGGGCTAAGCAAAGGTCCGCGGGGAATCCAAAAGGGAATATTGCCAGTCCTGGTAAATTACTCTTTAGTAAGAGGAAAACGTGTGTTCTGGAATGCATAATACCACTCCTCAGCGATGCTCAGCTTCGGCTTCTTATTCAACAGCACAAATGTGAGCGATTTTAATTTCACTCTGCAGTGAATATGATGATGGTGAAAAGTCCTGGCCTGACCGCTCCGGGCATTGAGCCCTGTGTAAGCCCTCAGCAGAGAGGCAAAGGATCCCGGCTACAGGCTGTTCTTCTCATCCGGTTTCAATGATGGAAGAGGAAACAGAGTTTATACAAAACCTAGCCCAACCCCCCGAAACATCTCGCTTTGTTTATGTTCCGAGCTAAGCTTGTGACTCTGGCTGTTTGGAAGAGCTATCCAGACATTTCTCCATCTGACTGACTTCACATCTATTCCTTGATCTCATCAAGAGATCTGGCTTTTAGCTCCCGCTCGTGACGTCCCACTTTTCTCTCTCGCTCTGCTCTCCAGCGTCTGAAAGATCCCTGTATAACATGATTATGCAACCATGCAAATGGACACGGTTCTTTTCATTTACTGCAAACCCTGCTTCGGGTCTCCTGTTATGAAAATAAAATCATTGGCAAGAGACGCGCTGTAGAAGGTAGCAGGAAGGAAGTTCTATGTGGCTGGCTTTGAATGCTTGAAGGTGGTATTAGAGATGGAAACAGACTATTTGACGTAAACCGGTGTGCCACCATCTCTCCACAGGAACCAGCATCAGTTAATAGGCTCAGACAGTTCTCCTCTGAATCCTTTCCCCCTAGGAAATGGCAGATAACTTGCCTTCCCGGTTGTTTTCCTCAGCTGGAGATCTCCCCCGCGCCCAACCCCGAGCTGCAGGGAAATTAGCGGCTGGGCTCTCCCAGAAGGCTAATTTGCACCCTCCCACTGTAAACAGGCAGTTGCTGCCTTCGCTTTGCACCCAGGCAGGAGGGCCTGGGGGGGCAGTTAGGCACGCTGCTGCTGCTGCTGCTGCTGCTGCTGCTGCTGCTGCTGCGCCGGGTGCTCAGCACAAGGGTTCCCAGCACCTGGCCAAGCGCGACCGAGGAGGAGGGAGGGAGTCCCTTGCACAGAGAGGGAAAAAATAAATAAATGCACAAATCTTGCGCTCCTTGGTTAATGATTCAAGACGACACCTTGGCCATTTTATGTCATCCCTGTAAGTGAAGAAGCCCCTTCTCCACTGTGGTAGGAATAAGACCTTTTCAGTTTGGGTTGCCTTTCCCATCACAGTGCCTGAGTCCCTTGCTGAGGCTTCGTGGCCCTTATCCCATGGACTGTCCTTGCATTACATGCTCTAAGAGCAAAGATGCTGGGCAGGCTGAGGTCTGCCGCTGGTGTGGGTGGCAAACTTGTGTCTGCCAGGCAACCCCTTCCTCACTCTCTAGCGGTGGTGCTACACTGCTCGCACAGTGAAAGGCACACATTAGCTCTGAGCCTCTCCAGGAAAGCTGCTTTTCCATTTCACTGCCCTTCAGGAGGGTCTTACCTGTCCAAACAGTTCCCCTTACTGAGTAAACCAGGGCTCCCGTGTCCATCCCGTCCCCTCCCTGGGCAACCAGAGCTCCTGCATCCATCCCATCCCCTCCCTGGGCGACCACGGCTCCCATGTCCATCCCGTCCTCTCCCTGGGTGACCAGGGCTCCTGTGTCCACCCCATCCTCTCCCTGGGCGACCAAGGTTCCCATGTCCACCCTGTCTCCTCTCTGGGCGACCAGAGCTCCCGTGTCCATCCCATCCCCTCCCTGGGTGACCAGGGCTCCCACATCATCCCATGCCCAACCTGGGCGACCAGGGCTCCCATGTCCATCCCGTCCCCTCCCTGGGTGACCAGGGCTCCCGTGTCCATCCCGTCCCCTCCCTGGGTGACCAGGGCTCCAAGTGTCCATTCCGTCCCCTCCCTGGGTAACCCGGCGGCGGGGCGGGCCCGCCCGGTGGGGGGGGCTCCGGGCCGGAACGGGGCGGGGGGCCCGGCGGTGCTGCCTGGCCGCGCCGTGCGGCCCTGCAGGGGGCGCCCTGTCGTGGCGCGGCGGGGCCGGCAGGGGGCAGGCGCGGTCCCGCCTCCCGCGCCGGGGCCGGGGCCGGGGCCGGGGCCGGGGCCGGGGCCAGCTCGTGGGCGGCCCTCGAAAGCGGAATGCACGCACCTGGCTTTCCCCCTTCCCCCTCTTTTTTTCCTCCCTTTCTCTCCGTTTTTTCCTTTTTTTTTCTCTTTTTTTTTTCTTCCCGTCTTTCCCCTTTTTGCATTATATTTTTGTTGGGAGGGGGTGTTGGTGTTGTCGCTGCCTCTCCCCTGAAGTTGCTCTCGCCTCCCACTGCCCCCTCTCCCTGCCCCCCCATTTGCACCCGCTGCCGCTGTCAGCTCTGCGTGGCCTGGCGTGTTTCCCCGCTCCTCTCCCGGCGCGCAGCCCTCCCTCCGCGCAGCTCTCGCCATGAAATGGAGCTGAGCAATCGCACCGGAGCAGCTTTTTCTGCCGCTGCCATATGTCTGTGTGCCGAGGCACCACTTCTCTTGCGGTATTTCGAATGCATTCGTGCTGGAAATACAAGGACAGTCATAAAACTGTGAATTTCTGCCTGTGCCTTTTCGGATCATAATGAGGTTTGAAATCCAGCGTGAACGAGATTTGATGGATGGTTGTACTGATATTTTGAGCTGGTTTAGTTCGGAGTCATCTGTGATGCCCGGGCCGGAGGCTGACGGATGGACCTTTCAGGAGGAAAGGAGAGCACTGCCCTGAATGTCACCTGCCATTCGGGAACCGAGAGGACATGCCAAGTCACTGAAGTGGCATCATCCTTCCCTGCACCCCCCCCCCCCCCCCTTTTTTTCCCCTCCTTTTCCTTTGGAGATAGATATGGTTCTGCAATCAAAGAACCTCTAGTAATTACCCAATTCCTTAATTATGCAAAGGTGATGCCTGCCTTCATCTGCAGGGTAGCTGAAATGACGGTAGCTGCGATCGGTGTACGTGTACACTGCCCCATTCACCTTAATGCGGTGTTAGCTGAGGCTGCCTCTGTAGCACAAGACTATCCTGCTCTTGTCCCCTGATCTGCCCCTTTGAAATCCCCGCTGGAGTGCCCTGTAGGTCCGACCCCTCCCTCACACAGGGACACACACAGCCCTGTGTCACTCCTCCTGGTAAAAAGGAGCTTTGAGACTGGGAGCCGTACTGCCCTGTAATTAATCTACACTCAGCCTCAAATAGGCAGTGACAACAACTTAAATGTCAACATTCCTAGTTAATCCCTTGCTAACAAAATATGCCTGGAAAGAGATGGCTCTGCATAATCTCCAGTGAACAAGATCTTATTTTAGCAGTACAAGCACTTGGGAGATTTCCCCAGTTTGACCAACGAAACCAAAAGATTGGCTTTGATAATCACAGCTGTAACTGATGCGTTTGATCCCCTCGGTGGAGAAACCTGCTGCATGTGGCAGAGCATACAAAGCCTCCTCTCCCAAGCCCTCCTCCAGAGCAGCAGCAGGCTGGTCCTCCTGGGTGGTGCCTGGACGACAAGGGATGTCATTTCTGTTCTCTCGTGTTCGCTGCTCTCTGTTCAGCAAGATGTCCACAGACTCTTCCCAAGTCACATTTTCCAGCCCAAACAGCTAGCAATATTAAAAAGAAAGTTGTAGGGAAAAACTGATTGTAATACCCTTGTAGGAGCATTGGAGCAGGGACCACAGATGTGGTGTTTGGATTGCTCTGCGCGTTGAGGCCAGCCTCGCGCTTACCCTGGGGAGCCCAGGGAAACCCCAACGCTGTTCACATTGTCTCCCTGCGGCTGTTTTAAGCCTTCAGCATACGCAAAAGGCAGAGCGCCCGAGGTGAGGAGATGAAGCTCTTCACTGTTCCAAGCAGCCCGATGTTTTCAGCGCCCTGGGTCCCCGCGGGCAGGATACCTGGCATCCTCAGTCACAAGGCAGCAGTGTCCCCCCACTAGGCTGCAGAGCCAGGGGGTCACTGACAGGGTTTCTTGCCTGGGGTGGATGGTGCCTGAGCTCTGTGCCCAGCACAAAACCATGGTAGGAAAGGTGGTGGGCCATTCTGCTGGGGACCACCCCAATTAAACACGCAGTCCTTACATCCCCTGGTTATTTGTGTCTGTGGTGTGCAAGCACATGTTGGGGAGTTTCACTGTTCTGCCTGTGGTTTCCAATCACTGGGTTCCTGCACCTTACACTTGAGGATAAAAAAAAAAAATAAATGATAACCACTTCTTCCTCTTGTGTTTTATGGGTTTTTTCCTTTTTTTCTCTTTGTCACTTCCTTTCTGAAGGATGTCTGAGGGGTGCTCTCCCTGACATTATTTTAGTCTCTCATTTCAGCCTGACTCTGTTCATGCTCTTTCTCACACTGCCTCTCTTGTTCTGCTTTGTTCTTCCACTGTCACTTGCCACCATAGCCCCTTCCTTCCCTACTGTGTTATCTTCTAGAGACCTATTGATCTCCTTTTTCTCCATTCCTAACCTCTCCCTTCCATTATTTTCTCCAATATCCTCTCTGTCTCCCTCTTTCCCACTGCCCAGCACTTGCCTGTGCCTTAGCCATCCCTTCCCAGCTCCCCGTCCTGGAAACACTCTCCCACCGAACTCGCAGTTGCTCCGTGCCTGTTGTATGCCACGGCCGCGCAGCGACGTGCCTTTGGCAGCACTTCAGCCCTGCCTGTGTTCACTTGACGCCCTGCATGACCAGGCTGCACACCCACTGCCGTCCCTGGTGCAGGTGAGCTGCCGTGGCTCTGGCTAGGAGCACAGGCAGCGGGAAGGCTGCTCGCCCAACGCTGCACTTGCTTGTCCTCCAGCATCTCCTGCTCCTGCTCCTGCCCTCTTCTCTAAGTGTCCCTCCTGCAGCCTCTCATCCCCCAGAGGACTCCACAGAGGGATGTGTTCGCCCCAGTATTCCGCATTGCTCATCCATACGGGCCCTTGGGGGCTGAAGCTTCTACCCCTCTTCATGCCCCTGCCCGCAGCTGCCTTCCTCCACCTGGCCCTGCTAGGGCTCCCATGCTGCTGCTGCTCTGCACCCCTGTGGGACAGAAATGCCAAGGGCCTTGTTCAGCTTAAGTCAACGTGGAAAGATGTGACTTCTGGGCTAGGATGGGCTCCCTAATTACTTATAATGAGTCTAAGGTGCTTGAATCTAAGTAACTGTTAGAGGTGGCTTTGTGTAGCCCTGAACCACCCTCTTCACAACCATGACAAGCATGCTGTCAGGCTCTGGAGATAACTGGGTATTTTTGAAGTCTCCATTCTTCCGCAGAACTTGTAGTGCTTCCATCTTTCCCTGCTCTCGCCTTATTCCTGACTCTCTTCCCATCTACTCTAACTGTTTTCTATTTTTACTCTTGACAAAGGGTTGTGGGCTTAGAGGCTGCTCTTGTAGCTGTAGATGTAAAATGCCTGCTGTGTGGTGTTTGTAATGAGAGAACCGCTCCTGGAAATTAACTAATTCACAGACCTAACTAATTAACTCTGCAGCCGCATGGAGCTGAGGAGGAGTGTCAGTGTGGTTTCATTGCCAAGGGCGCTGGGCTGGGGGAGAGGGAGAGGAGGGAGGCGGAGAGACCTGTGCCTGGGATCCCAGCTCTTCCCCCAGCCTCTGCCACTGTAAGCAAGTCATTTCCCATCCCTGTCCCCCTTCCCTGTGCCCTCGCTCTCTTCTCCAGTGGAGCTGCTCAGAGCAGGAGCTGTTTCTCATTATGCCTATTCAGTGCCTTGTACAGGGAGGCCTTGACATTGGCGGGGGCACTAATCGCTGCTGTTGCAGAAACAATAAATACTGGAGAGACAAAGAATTATGGAGCTAGATAGCTCCAGATGTCACTTTGTCCCTTTCTGGATTTTCTCCCTTTGCTCTCTCTGCCTCCAGGAGAATGGCCGCACAGCTTTGACAAGGGCAGGTTGATTCCTCGCATCCCATCTCTTCTCCTTCCCTCAGGCCCAAACCCAGTCCTCCCTGGAGCCAGTGAAGAGAGATTCCTGTGGAAATATATTGAGAGTGGACCAGGCTCTTCCACCTTAAGCAGCACAGTTTTGACATCCACCCACCAGCGTTCAGAGCGCACTGGGAGCCAGACGAGGTCACCCATACTATTTCAAGGTTCGATGTTTGATAGGAGAGGATTCCCTCCATGCATCCTCCCGCAGAGGTTTGGTATGTCTGTGCTACCTGCCCTGGCTCACTCTCCCCTCCATGCATGCCACTGGAGCACCCCAGGGAGCTCTGCTGGGCACCTGGGCACCTGTGGATGGGGTGAGCCCGCTGCCCAGGGCCCTGCTGAGAGGCTGCCAGGAGCTTCCCTGACCCACGGGAGGGCCACCCCCTCCTTCTGCCTGCCACCTGCCCCCGAGCGGGCAGCACAGTGACTCAGTGACTCTGGCTTTTCCTTGCTGGGACAGTGGTTAGGATTGGGGCTTGCTGAGTAATGCACAGCTCGGATGGGTTTCTGAGGCTCGGGGCAGCCAGAATGCATGAACTAGAAAAAACCCATTCCACCGAGTCCCAGCGGTTCGAGGTGGTGACAGCTGGTGTTGTTTGGGATCAGGGATCATGCCTGATGTTGCGGCTGCGTGCACTCCCAGCTGACACACAGGGCTGAGCACTGCTGGGACTGCATCCAGCGTGCGAGGAGGCAGAGGCACTCAGGCTGGGGACCTAGAATGAGGAGAGGAAGCTAAATAATTGCTGGATGAGGGAGGAGATAAATTCAGCTCCTTGAGTTAAGCGTGCCTTCCTGCAGGACTGCTGGGCTGTGCTTGCCGAATGTGAGCTCTGGCCACCAGGGACAACAGAGCGGGAGCTCTTCTGGCAGTTGATGGAAACCCGAGGAGAAGGCTCAGAGCCAGGCAGTGCTCACTGAGGGGACACACGACAATGACTGCCAGGCTGGGAGTATGTAAGTGCGCGTGCTGAGGCATAGCTGGCACTGGGGCAGGTGACAAAGAGTACCAGAGATCGCTTTGGGATGAGCCTTCTGGATCCCCCCCATCAGAAACAAATCTCCTGATGTCACTCATTCCTCCTTTTTCTCCCCCTGCATATTGCCAACATCTTGGCGCTGTGATGTAAAAGCTGGTGCAAGGATATCTGTGCCAGTGAGGACCCAAGTTGCTATGCCCATGCGGTGCCATGGAGCCCTGTAGACTTCTGACCTTGATCCCATGGAGCCACAGTATCTTTTTGAAGCTGTGCACAAAGTAATAAGGGCAAGGCCTGTTGCAGAAGCACACTGCTGAACTGAGGAAGCAGGACTAGTGCTGGACCCAAGCCGATTCATGTCCCACCAGCTCTGCTGTGCCTGTATGCTCTGGTAGAGAGCTAACTCTCTGTACTGCATAGGTGTCAGTGTCACCGAGGTGACAAATGCTGCTGGACCATGCAGATTAGCTCTTCAGGGCATTGGCTGACCCAGATGTGTGAGGTGTAGCTTTCATAAGGATTGCCTCGTCATCAGGTGTCATCCCTATCACTGTAGAGATGTATCCAGCGGTGATTCCCCAGTACCTTCAGACCTGCCGCTGGTTTGGCAACCCTGCCTTGCCTCGCAAGGATCACTCCAGTTATTGCTGTGGTTGGTGACTGTGAACCTGTAGAGAACCCAAAGGCAGATGGAAGTAACTGGAGTGTTGAAAGGCTTCTCTTTGTGATTTCATCCTGCAGGACTTTATGTGTTTGTCGGAGCAGATGGTCAGAGGTCAACTACGAGGGCAGAGCTGGAGCTGAGGTGATGTAAGGATTAACTTAGCAAAACCAGTATCTGTGGTTCAAGACCACTTGCACTTTCAAGTTCCACCAGGCTACCATGGCTGGAGGTGATGTCAGTCTCCTGTACCTGGCTCACACGTGACTTAGAGGCTGCACTCCTTTTCACACCAGATCTGCCAGAGGTCTGGAGAACCAGCTGCTGCGCTGGTCCTCACTACACCCACACAGGTAGGCTCTTTCTTTTGACCTGACAGTGCTCAGCACATTGTATTTTGCCAGTCTGGGCTTGACCCCCGGCACCTCTGCAGTCACCTAGATGGTCTGGATAGCAGCTCACGTTGAACCTGGAGCAGGTAGCTCAGGCTAACGACAGCAGAGAGACATTACTGCAGCAGAGGGTTTTTCCAGCAACTGTGGTTGTTAATTTGCCTGATAATAACAACAGATATTTGGCCAGGAAAAAATCATCAATATAACACCAGTTAGCAGTTTGAAGTTTTAATTCCCTTACTGTTCCCACTCATGGCATCCAGCCTCTGTGCCCTCTTACTCTGGGTCCTAGCTGTATGCCCCAGCTTTGCTAGGTTTCTTTGGACCATCAGCCACACAGGTGGATGCCACTCATGTGCCTTATCCCAGTCCCTGATCTGTTGTCCTGGCCTGATGCATGTCCCTGAGCTCACCCTGCAGCACTGTACCATCTCAGGGGCTCCTGGGGGAAAGGCTGGGCTGGGGATCATAGGGGCTGGCGAGAGGGGACATGAGAGACCCTCCCACAGCACAAATCCCTCACTCACAGGTGACTTTAGAGCACACTGCCTCAGCTCTGAGAGCAACTGGCTTAGCGCTTGAGCACGATTGTTGGAAAACTGGTCTCTGGTTACCACCTGTCATCTAGGTTCATCCACCTGAACCCAAGCACAGCCTCTGCCCGCCCTGTAACCGCTGCCATGCGGGATGAGCAGCCGGCACGCTGCAAGTGCCCGGGCACCACCCCTGAAAGGCACACAGCCCTGCCCGAACCCCCAGTGCAGCCCTGCCCTGCGGAGCCCAGCGTGGGCGCAGTGTCGGTGCTGGCTGCCCGCTGCAGGTGCTGGGTACAGGCAGGGGGAAGGTGGCCGGCTGTCCCCGCTGAGCTGAGGGCTGGGAGTGGGAGGACTGTCAGCTCCAGCCCCATCGGCGGGGAGAGCAGGGGGTTGTGCAGCTGCAGCGTTGGGCAAGAGATGCTAATGGGAAACAGAAACAATTCAAACTGCATGGTGGTGGGGGAAACACTAACAACGTTATGAGCCTGGAGCTTATAACAGTCCTGCTAGTGAAATAACTGCTGGTGAAATAACTTCTTTTTTCCTTTTCTTTTTTTTTTTTTTTTTCATTAGGACACAGAAGTTTTCCAGCTTGTTATACTGGGGCCAACAATATCCTTCAGTGTCTACAGGGTCTTGGGCGAGCCAGCATTTTTCCCGCTAAGCGCTACCAGAGAAAGAAGAGCAGCATGTTGTATCCCCTTCCCATGTGCTAGTCACTAGGAGCATCGCCTGCCTCCTTAGCCTGCGGGCAGGCAGAGGGTGAAGGGGGGTCCCGGGCAGGGCAGCAGGTCCCACGGGCACGCTGTCCCTCTTTCCCAGCAGAAATCTGCAGGGCAAGCGCGCTGCAAATGGCACCCTTTGGAGGGAGAGGCTGGGAGGGCTGGAGCGAGTATTTTTTTTTCCTCTGGGAGGTGGCAGAGCACATTCTGGATAATCATTTCATGCTGCGTGGGAGTGGTGCGTAACTTGGTTTCTCTTTGGTTGTGTTAATTGTGTGGTAAGGTGCCTAGAGCCTTCTATTGGCATCTTTATTTATTTAAATACAAATGAAGAAGGCATTAAATCAATTGTTCCTTTCTCTTCACTCTCTCTTGTCTTATCGCTGTTTCTATCACGTACTCTTAGCTGTTACCGGGCTTTTGCTTTTTTAGCTGAATCAGGTACACCAAGTGCAAGTCCCAGGCTAAATTTCCTGCAGACTCAGGGAGTCTGCGCTGAGGAAGCACACCTTGCATCGCTGCCTTTCCCCTGCTGCTATTTCACTTACGTTTCAGGGCCCTCCCCTAACCTTATTTGCTGGCCAAGGCATTGGTCTCTGCCCCCTTGCACGCCTAACCCTCCTGCAACGCAAAAATAAAGAATAAAGCTGCACAGCATGGCATTCACTGAGACTAGAATACAGTTCTCTTACCCCTTCAGCTTTCATCCAGGTGGGCTAAATCTATGTGACCCAGTTGGCCCCTCTACTGTTTTAACCTCTAGGTCCTACAGCTAGCAGCAGAACCCAGGATCCCCGGGTTTGATCATTCTCCTGCTGTTTAGCAAATAGTTTGTAACCAAATGGCAAACTATGAGTCGAGGCCCTCTCTCCTCGCCAAACTCCATAAAAGATAATTACTCCTGGAGTTCAAGTGGTGGCATGTTTTGCGAGAGATCTGGAAGCCTAGTATGCAGTTTTCAGATAGACGTTGTAATTGTGCCTATGATTACCCTCCCTCCTTTTTTGTTCCCAATGATATATTAAATTTGCACATTGAAAACTTGCTGGAAAACTGCAATGCCTGTCAACAATCTGCTCATCGTGGTGTGCCAAAGATCAAAATACCTGTGTGCTGGTTTGGGGACAGTTACGCATACGGACCAGTAAAACCAAAAGCACGTGGTCCTGAGGGCTGAGGAGTCTGTGTCTATCCTTATGTGGCAGTAGCAGGACAAAGGCAGACTGGGTCCTTCCCAGAGGTGTGACTGTACGTCTGCACCATGCAGAGATCAGAGCAAGGGACGCTCTTCATTAGGGACTGGGTTCCCTCTGCTTGGACTCGACACGTTTTCTTTTAAACTTTGACTCTTCTTTGTCTCCGGCGGTATCTACTGCAGACAGATGCTGGCCTCTTTGCTTGCCCTAAATTCTGTTGTACTTACCTCATTACTCTCCTAATGATGAGCTGACAAATGCTTTCGCTTGATTTACTGGCGGTGTTACAGGTGTGTGGAACACTTGTCAGTACCTTGCTACTACATGCCTAATTTTTCAAACGGCTGGGTGTACTAGCTTCCTTTGCAAAATGTCCCTGCACATTTACCTGGTGTTATTCCCCTGCTTTGGGCTTTATCACATACCTGCACCCAAAGCTTCCAGAGCTATGCACTAGGACTTCCTCCCACCCTCCAAAAATAAAAAAAAAAATCAAGCCCTACGTGCAGGTGTTGATGTAATTGGCCTTCTGATAAGGAGAGGTGAGCAGAGAGATGATATGAGGCTGCAGCCCTACAGCTGGTTGTGGCTACTCAGGACCAAGGCTGGTCCGGCACTCACCCTGGGATGGGCAGCAGGGCAGGAGCGTCCCTGCTCCTCCTGCCCTTGTGAGAAACTCCCGTCCGCCGCAGCCCACTGCCCAGGTTTGCACCCCACCTTTCACTGCTGATCTGCTTGTCTTTTAAACCAGAAAAGGATGTTTTTACAGATCAACCTCCAGAAAACAGGCATTGCCACCACCTGTACGAGTGCATCATTGAGATCAAACAGAGGCTTTGGAGCCAGGGAGCGGGTCAGGTGAGAGGTCTCCAGGCATCGTACAGCGATGGAGCGGGAACTGCTCGGGAAGGGAGGAACATCAACATTTTGCACACACATTTCTTCACCAGTTGGGCAGAGCTCTTCTGCTCTTCTTCTGGTTGTGTTGCTAGGAGAGGAGTGCTCTGCCCTCTTTATGGCTATGAATAGCTCGCTCTTGTTTATTCAGCTCAGCTCCGCCTGCTGGTTACAACCACAGCCGGCACCACCTCATTGCGTGACCCCACCATAAACCAAGGCAACTGCAAGAGGAACAGTCCCCCCTCCGGCTGAGAAGACTTCAGGATACCTCTCCAGTGCACCACTCCAGAGCTCTCCATCTCCTCTCACCACACTCCATGGCGCATCCTCTGCCTCCAGCAGGAAGGTCTAAAACCAGCCAAACGATGCCCTGTCACCCCCAGAAAGCAACACTGAGAGGCAGGACCTGCAAATCAGGGCATGAGCTCAGAAACCTGGCATGAAAATACATGCATGATCACTTCGTTGGTCCTTGTCTCCTATTCCAGTGTCGGAGCCCCGCATGAGCTAAAGAAGTTACTTTTCCTTTTTTAGCAAAGGCTGAAATTCTTGCATAAGCCCATGAATCCAAGATCAGGGACTTCAACAAAAGTAACAGATGGCTTGAAAATTGGCAATAATGGGATTCCTGAGATTTTCTTAAGGATGTTTTATCTGAGGTCTGACCGGGAATGAAGCATCTATGGCAGTGGAATTAGATGGGCTGTACTGACAATGGGAAAAACTAATGGGGCTGAGTGGAAGATTCTCCGAAGTGCTGCAAAATGTGACCAAGCACAGCATTTCAGAGCATCTACTGCAAGGGACAGGGGGACAGGCAGCAATCACAGCCAGCTTATGCATTATGAGACAGGATACATGTGTACGAGCAACCACAGAGAGCCACGCGAATCCTGAGTAGCAGAGTAGACACGAAACTCCCAGCTTTCAGAACAGCCTGGGCACTCAACTGAGAAGAATAAGTACTAGGCAAGGCAGAGCAGCATAGATCAGAAGAGATATGGATGGTTGCTGCACAGGTACAGATGAACCACCCCCTCTTCTTCAGCATCGTGAGCTTCCACGTGTGCATATTTCCCTGGACATCTTGTCTTTCTCCACCTGGGAATTTTGCTGGGAAGAAATCTCACTACCTGCACACATTTATCCAGAATTTCCACATGCCCATGAGGCCTTTCAGATAGCTGGGCTGCTGAACATCCAGAAATTCAGGATAGGTCGAATGTACACTGGAGAGGTGAACTGTATAGCATGCATGCATGCACCGTGTCTAACGAATCCAAAAATTGTCAGACCTGCTGTGCATATGCTGTGCAGGTGATCTGCATATGTACAGTATGCCCAGCGCACTCTAAAGGTGTCTGGTCTACCCTGCATGCACAGAATATCTATATGGTGCAGGTATATGCATTCCTGCTTGGGAAACAGGACAAACATAAGGGGTTTTTTTACACGTTCTTCATGTATTTATAGAGGAGGGAACAGGTGAATGCTTCAGTGCAGTAGAGAAGGAAACTTAGGTATATTCATATGTACGGAGGCTAGACTACCCTGTTACATGCTCCTTGTTCTACAGCAGCCACCTAAACAATGTAACTGTGGTTGGGGTCCTATGATACAAGACATTGTACATGCACATATTTAAAAGGTGTTATTTCCCTGCTCCTCCCCAAAATCCCTCACCATATAATCTAAATAAATAGAAGTGCAAGAAAAAGGCATTGTAATTCCTACTTGACAGATGATGAGCCAAACAAAAGGAAGCTCTTAGTCTTCTAAAGCAGGAGACAGGTGAATTTTAGATGTCTGAAAGCAAATTATGATCCTGCAACCCCTTGCTGAGCTCATGCCTGGTGCTGGGGATGCCCAGAGCCCTCAGGTCCAGCATCTTTGACAGCAAGGCCCCATGGCTTCAGCAGCTCTGCTCCCCACTGATCTGAGAAAGCCTCCCACTTGACAAGGTTAAGCACAACAGCAGCAGCAGGAGAAGCTGGACATGAAACACCTCCTTGCCTGAAGGAGCATACCTCCAGGATGGGCTCTGTGCAAGCCCCCAGAGAGGATGACGCTTCTTTTTAAGGCGCAGTGTCCAAAGGGGTTAAAGCACCCAAGGAGGATATGGAAGACCCAGCCTGCACTGCCTCCTCTGCCCCAGGGCTTTCCTGTCTGCATCTCCCATGGATGCGCTCCAGCTCCCGAAGGCTGTTTTGGAGAGAGAGGGCATGCTCACCTCTTCTGCCAAAGGCGTTAATGATTTTCTTAAAAGAGTTGTGGCTTCCCTGGGCACACACACACCCCGGAGAGGAAGCATCTGCAGGAATCACCAGCCTGGCTATTTGGAGTTTTGGCAGAGAGGAGGGGGAAGCCCATGCTCCAGTCCACTCTCGAGTGACCACTTCTGACTTTTACCTCATGTGCCTTCAACATAAAATTCATAAACAGTCACTGGGCAAAGGGACCCATGTTTTCCTTCGTACATGGAGTGCCATGAGATCAATGAGATTAAACATGTGCTTACATGCCGTCCTGAACTGGGGCCATGAGGAGAGCAATGGGAAAGTAAACAGAAGAGAAACGTTATGGAAATGAAGGAAGAGGGAAAATCTACCCTGCCAAGAGCAGCAGCTCTCATCAGTTGCAAGGAGATACAGCCTCACCCAGGGCTGATTAGGCATTAGGAAGTCCAGGGACTGGAAAAGAAGACCAAGTCATCTCCATCAAGGTTCAAAAACAACCTGAAAGAGTGATACTTGGAGCAGTAGAGAAAGGCTAGTTATCGGGCACAGCTGTGCCCAGAGAAGGTAAGTTTAGCCCAGGGTTGTTTTTCTCCATTAGCAGAATGTGGGTACTTGAAACAATCAGGCTTCAACCTGTGACAATACAGAGAGGCTTTTCCTCTCTCTTAGAAGTCTCAGAAACCTTGAGCTGGATGATAGATAGGCTCAGGAGAGGGGTCAGAGCCTTACTGCAGAACCCTGTGCACCAGTAGGCACAGCTGCTGCCCTGTGTCCCGTTGCAGCAACTGCAGATGAAGCCGGACACGACGACCACCCTGCACATAATCTGGCTTTGCTTCCAACAGGTCGAGTGTGGCAGCCATCCTCTTTTGAGGGCCTGCAAGTGCCAGCTCCCAGCACTCACCCAGGTGAGAGTCCTGCTGAGGGGAGCACTCGGGCAGCCTGCTCAAGGGGGAGTGACTGACACCTTTGCCCAAGGCTTTGGTGAGAGCGTGCTCTGCCAACTCCCAAGTGCCTGACCGCAGACGGTTTGATTTAATTTTCCTGCCTGTCAAATTCTAGACTGTAGGTTCTTCCACCTTTTCCATGTTCTCCACGTTGCCTTCAGTCGTTTCACCCAGATCTCTTGGCGCTAGCCCTGGTCTTCCAGCTGGGAAATTTGTAAGAGCGTCTCTGATTTTCCAGCCTTCTCTCCTGGCTTTGCTCCTCCACTTCTCCTTTCTCCCCAGTCATTCTTGGTCACAGTCTTCCTTCCCCGCTTGACCTCTATTTCTCTTTCCTGGGAAGCACCTCATTTGCATCTGTCCTAGTATCCAAGCTACAAATTAGACCTGGTTAAAATTTCTCACAGTGAAGCCCTGACTCGTGTAAAACTTTTGAGTTTTGGGGGGGTTGTAGGAGCTCTGGTTTTGGGAAGTGGCTTTTCTCTTCAGCGCTCGAGTTCAAAAACGTGCGTTCTCCCTTCTGCTGCAGGATCAGGAGATGACCTTGGGTAGGTGACTTCATCAGCCCGAGTCTGTTTTACCTCTTGTTAAATTTAGATAAAAATACTTGCTTGGGTTAGTAAAGTGTCTTTGAGATCATTGGACAAAAAAAGAGCCATCCAAGTGGTGATTATTATGATTATTATAATTATTTTTATTAAATGAAACCAGCCGATGCTTGTGCAACACTCTTCTGGGCTCCGCAGACCTTTTCTGCTGAGACTCACAGAAAAAAACTGTTGTTGTCCCTGGACAGGGCTGTGTTTTCTGAGATTGAGTTTTGTGGTTTCGTTATGAAACGTATGACAGTCGGTCACGTGGTTTGCTTTCTGGGCCGCCTGAACCGTGCTGAACCCGTACGTAAGGCAGCACAGGGTTTAACGATTCACGCCGGCTGTGTTTTGGTTTAGCTTTTGTTGGACGGAGGGTGTACAAACCCCAGTGTCCGGGGAACCCTCTCAGCTGAAGCCACCCACAAAACTTTCTCCGAATTTCTGCAAGCCCGGACCCAACGCGGCCCCGCTGGTGGGCAAGACCCTTCCCAGATGTCTCAGGTTGGCCATGCCTGGAGATAGCCCAACTTTCCCACTGGAGAACCCCCTCGCCCCCACCGTTAACGGTGCCAGGGGCTTGTGAAAATTTTGAGGCGCCCACGAGGGCTTTGTTTTTTCACGATTCCTCCTCAAGCCCTTCTCCCCAGCCTCTGGCCGCCGTGAGGGGGGCTGGGGGCTGCAGGCCGGAGCTGGCCCCAGGCCCGGGCGCTGGGTCTCCCCCGCTGGCCCGGCGCCGTCATTTGGGCGACCCTGGGGGCGACGGGGCACAATTCCGCGCCGGCTCCTCTGTCCGTCAGGCCGCCCGGGGAGCCGGGGCACGGTGGCCACAGCTAGCAGCCAGGGCGGGTGGCGGGGGACATGTACCATTTACTTCGCAGGGTTACAGCTCGCCTCTCCTCCGGAGCGCGGCACGCCGGCCGAGGGGAGGCCGGGACCCCCGCAGCCCCCCGGCGGGCCCGGCCCGGCTGGGCGGCGGAAGGCGGCCTGCCGTGCCGCTTTCCCGGGGAGGCGGCGGGCGGCCTTCCCCCTGCCCCCGCGGGGCCGTGCGGGGAGAGGCGGCGGCGAGGCCCGGCCCGCCCGCCTGTCACCGGAGTTGGGAGTTCGCATGGAGGAGGCCGGAGGAGGAGGAGGAGGAGGGAAGGAGGAGGAGGAGGAGGAGGAGGAGGAGGAGGGAGGGGGACGTCTTGTTTGTGGCTTGTCAGCAGCCGCTGGAGACAAGCCTCCATGTGTGAAAGCCGCTTGGCATGAATGCCTGGGCCGTACCAAACGCCGCGGCGCCCGCGGGGGGAGGCCGCCCCGCCGCCCCGCCGCCCCGCGCAGACAATAGGCCCCGCAAGGGTTCCCCCTAAGTTGCCTTGATGCTGCCCTAGCGCCCGGCCAGCGCAGGCCGCGCCGCCGGCAGGGTCCCGCTCCCCGCCGCCGCCCCCCGACATGCCGCTCCGCGCCTTCGCCGCCTGAGGCAGGTAAGCGCCGGCCCCGCCGCCCGCCCCGGCTCGGCTCGGCTCGGCTCGGTCGGCCCCCGCCGCCCCCGGGCAGCCCTGCGCGCCGCGCTGCCGGCGGGGAACCGATGGCTGGCGCCGCCGCCCCCGGGGCCGCCTCCCCGCTGCCGGCTCCCCCGGCTCGGCGCGGCGCGGCTGCCAGCCCGGCGGCGGGGGGCGGCGTGTGCGCGCCGGCGTGTGATGCGGGCGGGCGGCTGCTGTGCCGCAGTCAGCCCCGGCGCTGCCCGGCTCCCCCGGCCCGGGGAGGGGATGGGGAGGGGGGGTGGGGGGCGGAAAGTTTCGCCGCGGCCGGTCGGCGGCCGTCCCCGCCGCGCCGTGCCTCAGTTTCCCCCCGGCCGCCGATCCCGGGAGCAGCGCGGGGGGAGGCAGAGCCGGCAGCGAGCGCGGCAGGGACGGAAAGCGCCTTCCACCTGTTGGCTCCTGTCCCGGCGGCTGGGGGGGGCGGCGGGGGCGGGGGGGGGCTTTTGTCACTGCCCCAGCCCCCCGGAGCCGGGCACGCCCGGGCAGTCTGCCCCGGGGATGGGACATGGGTGTTTTATTCCCTCCTGGATGCTGGGAGGTTTAACCCATCGGTGTTTCCCGTCGCCGTTTGTCAGCAAGTCAATGCCCGGCTCGGCGTGAGAGCGGCGGTGCGAAGCCGGCTTGCTTTGCCCGCTGCCTGCCTGGAGGTTTTGTGGCTGTTAACCTACAGTTGGTGGGTCGATAATGTGCAAGAGCAAAAAAAAAAACCCAAAACACAACACACCCCCAAAACCCCAACAAACCAACAAACATAAAAGGCAGAGGGGAGAGAAACCCTCATCCTCACGCCCGGCCTCGTCACATCATCGGTGCTGGGTCTGGTTAAAATTTGGAGGGTTATTTTTTTCTGCCTTTTGGCATGAGACGCAGAAAGCCTCCCAGTGCGCTGGGTACATCCGCGCAAGGTCTTTTAAGTTTGTCGTGTGCTATCATTCAGGTTGTGTCGATTCTAGTTGTTTTGTTAAAAAATAACCTACAAGAATCTGAGCTGCACAAATGTTCGTCATCCTAATGTCCTGGTACAACCTATACGAGGCAGGAGCCGAAGGAGGGGGAGAGAGTGAAGCTATCTGCTTTCCCAGTCAAAGGCTGGGGGGAGAGCATCATGTGTTGAAGAATATGAGCGGGAATGGGAGGTGGGGGAGGGAGTCTAAATTGTCCTGAGACCCTATTCAATCCAGCAAGGAAGATGGAGGATCTTGCTGCTGCAAAAAAAATGTACGGCAGAAATCTCAGCCAGCTTCTCTCTGACTTGTTACCTCCCTTCAAGAAATAAATAAATAAGCAGAAAAAGAATCAAAGCAAACCCCCATGATTTGCTGGAACATTTTCCATGATACCTTTATCCCCCACGCTTTACAGTCAGATAGAGTCCAGTGATGGAGGTATGTGAGAAGCAGGGAGAAAGACTCTGAGGTTTATCGTCACAGGAGGGGGAGAAGTATCAGATCGTGTTTGAAAGGAGACTTGTCAGGCAGTGAGGTAGGGAGGAAAAATGCCTGTTCCAGGCAGCTGGACCTGGGAGGAGGAGGAGGCGGCGGCTCCGGCACCTACGGTTCTGATGCTGGGTGGAAAACCTTCAGAGGGAGGATGTAGACAGGTGGGGGAGCGGGGAGGAAGGATGTCCAAGGAAGACCTTGGACTGTCTCCTTGGAGGGCTTTAAGAAGAGGGGGAATTTTGAATTGAATCAGGACACGAGCAGGGATGGAGCGTAGCTAAGCTGAATGCGGTGTAGCAGGACTTTTCACCATGGATGAAAACAGAGGTCGAGTTTTCTGGCTCGGCGGAGTTTGGGGTGGTTGGTAGGGGGAGGAGGTCTTTTGTAGCGAGCTCAAGGGGTGACAGTGGCTCAGACAAGGATTGCAGCTGAGGGGACGGAGAGAGCGCGCGTGCCTTGCCTTTTCCAGAGGTGGTTTCTCTGGTAGGGGGACCTTCTGTTCAAATGCCTTTGTAGATTTCTGTTCGTTATGCTGGTATCTGGCAACAGGAAGGGCAAAATATCCATCCCTTGTGAAAATACGTGTGAGGATGAAATAAGGCTTCATGGTGAATGCTCCCATGTACCCAGCCCCTCTGCACGCTCGGAAACAGCAAGTCTGTGCAAACACACCTGCTTGTGTAGCACATTCTTCCTCCTGAGGGGCAACGTGCACAGCGTGGTTCCTGCACAGACACGGCCCAATTCTTGTGTTTTCCTCAGTTTACATAATAGCTTATTCTATCAGCCTGGTAATGGTAGTATTTGACAGCCAACTTCACGACAGCACGAATTAAGATGTGAATGACGGCTAAGGCTTCAAACTAGTATGTGCCATGTTCTGGCTTTTCCATTCACAGCAGCAGCGTTCCCATGACAGAACAGGCACATACCACAGACGTCGTGCACACAATCGACACCATAAAAATGTTATGCACATACACACGCAGGGGACCAGTCTTGGGTCAGACATACTCGAAGTTGCTCTCTTTGGGAAGAGGCTGCTCATTGCAGACAGAGCTTGCATGCTGCTCTTGCATGCACGGGTCACACGTGTGCATGCTCCACCTTTCCTATCTGGGATCACCTGTTTGAATTCCAGCTGGGCTGGCAGCGTGGGGAAGTTTTGCACCCCCCTGGATGGGGATTTGATGCCCTTTCTGTTCCGGCTTGGTGCTGGATGGGCTTGAGGCACAAAAGCTTAACAACAGAGAACACTAATGAGCCCCTGCTTGGCATGCTGAGAAGAAAGGCCGAGGGCTGAGTGGGCATGAAAACAGTGGCATGGAGCCCCCTGGCCAGAGCCTGAGCCTCAGCATGAAGGCTGGGGAGGGAGTGGAGTCTTGGGAGTCGGGAACGAGATGGCAGCGCTGCAGCAAAGGCACGAGAGGAGACCATGTTGGGGGGAGGAGAGCAGGCTGCTGTTTCCACATCATCTGAAAACTTAACCTGCTGTCAGGACAGAAGGAAGGCTTGTGCATATTTTATGTCACTTTTCTCCTTCTAGGACAAGCTGCTGATCTGATCAGCTATGCGCTTTAAAATCCTCGACGCGCCGATCAGCAAGTATGACTCGAGGCCAGTAACCAGCCTTGGCCTCCTGCCTCCGCTCCTTTGTGGACAGTCGTTTGCATCCCATGCCGCCCTTCCCCGGAGAGCGTGTGCACAATTAAACCCTGCACGCTGCTCCTCAACTACAGCATGGGATGTGACTAGCTGCATGGAGACGGGGACAGAAAATGGCAACGTGTCAGGGCTGAGGGGGGGGTGGGGGGGCAGGGCATGGGGGCGGGGAGGGGAGTTGGCCATTTCTTACGCTGTTTGCTGATGTCTAGAAGGAGACTAAACGGGTAAATCGGTTTTCCTTTGAACTGGTTGTGTGTTGCTCCCATCAGCTGCTCTCGCCTCTGAGATCTTCGGCAGCAGCTCAGGAGTTGGTGGGGCTGGCAGTAAACAAAGCGTATTTCGCTCCTTCAACCTGGGTTTTGTGGCGGTGGGGCCGTCAGACAAGCGGATTTCTCCTCAGCAGTTACTCGGTGCTGCTCCTGCGTGGCAGAGGCACTCGAGCCACCGACATTGCTCTTACCCACGGAGGTGCGAGCACCGCCGATGCTCCCTGCTCTACACCTAAAGGTGCAGGCATCTCGGGCATCATAGTTTTGGTAACAGTCTGACACATGTGAACACATTATGCCCCTGTCCTGTAAGCAAACTCACTGCCCTAAACACCATTTTGGGGCACATGGAGGAGCAAATATTTTTGCTCTGCGATGCGGAGTTATGTACCTGAGTTAACGTCACCCCTGCTTGATCCTTCGCTTGTCCCGTTTGAGCACTGGCGGTCTCAGACACAGAGGTCTCTCAGAGCTCGCGTTCCTGACACTGATTTTGTGGGCAGCCTTAGGCAAATCGCTTTAAAGCTGGGATCGATCTTCCTGCTGAAATCTGCGAAATGGGGGTGATGCCTTGCCCACCTCCTAGGGAAGGAGCAGCGTGCTGAATGGCTCGCGTACCACTGTGAAGCGCCGCGTGCCCCTGAGCAGACGCGACGGCGGGCTCGCACACCATCACATGAAGAAAGCATGCGGTTTTGCACCAAGCGTGACTCATGCTACGATAAATTTTGCTAGAAGTATGCGCACACTCGGCGCTCTGTTGGACAGTGAATTCTGTTTTGTCCTTCCAGCAGAAAACAGCGCAACTTGCCAGTGACATGGACTGTACATGTATTCCCATAACAACAATATTATAAACATATGGTAAACCTGGTATAACAACTGCTGTCCCTGTCTCCACGCAAAACAAGGAGCTGATTAACAAAAACTTGAGGCTGTCTGAGGCTGTATCTCCCCAGACTGTGATCTCATCAGCTTTCCCAAGCTAACAGCAACCTGGTCACTGCTCGGATTGTAAACTTGGGGTGGGGGGGTGGGGAGAGCAGTTTGCAGGAATGGCTAGTTGTGATTCAGCCCGCTTCCCTCTGACTCAGTGCTGAACCATCCCTCAGCAGGGTGTTTGGGGATAGTACGCTTAGGATGTCACACATCAGTTTAGTTCTTGGAAGAGGTTCTGCGCTACCTGGGCTTGCTTACAACTGAGTTTTGTCTCAGCATCTTTTGTAAAAACAAAGCCCTAAAAACTACTTCTATTAAAGACGCCGTGGTAATTTTTGCCAAAAGGAGGAGGGAAGGGGGGGGGGGGGTGTCTTAGCCCCGGGCACTTTGCCAGACTCTAGCTCAGGAAATTGCAGTCTATCTAGGTAAAACTCCCCTATAGTTTAAATGAAAAAAAGTATTCATCTCTTACTGTCTTAAAGGGTTAGCGCTGTGTTTCTCTGGAGCCTTAAACAGACAGTACGTTCTAGCTGGAGAGGTGGTTACAGTTGCTTGCTGGGAGAAGAATTTTTTATGCAAAAACTGGGGCCTTTTTTGCATTTTTGAGAAGCTTCTAATTGAAAATGCTGTATACATTTTAGGTTATTGCAAGGCTCAAATGAATATGTGGATTGACATACAAATACAAGTGCAAGGAAATAAGCTGGTGTGCTGTTTGCGCGGGGGGCAGGCAGCTAGCAAATACATTTTTTTTCTGTAGCAGAAAAATAAGGACCAGTTTTTTAGTCTTGTGCGTGTGCATCTGGGGGCTGGATTTTGTATGTTTAGCAGCAATTGCTTTTGTAAGCTGCTGCTAAGGCACGTAACTGGCTGTGTGCAATTGCAGTAATGGAATGTGAAAATGCAACTACACACAGACCTGTAATCTTGCATGCAAAATACTGCTGGTCTAGTTCTCCAGGTACAAAAAATGGTCTGAGATTGTACTTACCTTTCCATTTAACTGCGTTCACCTGCATTTTTCAGGTGGCAGCTGTGTGTATGGAGTGCTGAATGATTATCCTTGCTATTTTTGCTCCAAGAAGAGGGAGGAAATTAAAGTATTACTAGTGATTGGGGTAGTGCTTGTGTCGTGGTAAGCGCAGGGGGAAGTTGGGCGGGGGCTTGCAATGATAATTTCATAAGTCTTTGAAATCCTGGGGAGATGCATGGACGAAGAAGGAGAGCTGCTCTTCCCACTGCAGACAAGGACTATTGAACCATCGGGTTGATCGGTGGTGTCAGGATCTGGCCTTGCCTTCTGCCAAATTCTTTCAGGGTACTTTCAGCCCCCCCCCCCCCCAAAACAGAACATGCATTTGGGCACCGAGGGATGCAGGGCTCAATATTGATGTGACTGAGGCTGTGTCTGAATATTCTGGCCCAGGGCAGGGTGGACCCCCAAAACGTGGAACAGGTTTCCTCCTCCTCCTCGCTCAGTGGATGCATCTCATCCCTGCCCTGGCGAGGTGGGGGGTGGCCAGGGTGGGGGGAACAGGGAAGGGGAATAGCTCACTTTCTCCACCACTTCACTCTCCCGGCTTCTCTGGTGACAGCGATAACAAAGGGCTTCTCGGCATTAGGTGATATGGATCTCTCTCAGCCCACTAAACCTGAGTCCTGCAGGCTTCTCACTAGCCCTCGGGCTTGGTTGTCACTGTCAGCTCACTGCCTGGGGTGGCCTGGGACAGTCCCCCTGGAGACTAAAGGCTGTACCTTCTCCACGAGGTCTGGAAGCAGGGATTGCTTCCTACTGAAAACCACGATTGTATTTTGGGGTTACTTCTTGCCATCCTGGGTCCTTGACTGCAGTCACTTCCATTTTGCATGCTGCTCTTTGTAATTGAATCCATCGATGTATATTTAATCCACTTGGCACCACAGTTCGTAACTAGGCACTGCTTCCCAGCCTTCTGTCACTTGTTTTCACAATTACCATCTTTAAGTTAGGGCGGATGCCTGCCGCTCAGCTTTTCGCCCAATTGCTGTACTGTCTTGGAGGACCTGTGCTTGACAGTCAGGTCTACAGTGGGCACAGCTCCTGTCCTTTGATCTGGACATCATCCAGGAGTGTAGGGCTCGGGCAAGGGAGGCTAAGCCTGTTGGGTTTAATTCTCCTCTCTGCCACTGATTTGCTGTGTGTGATCACAGGCAAGTCCTTTAACCTCAGGTGGCCTCAGCTGACTTATCTACTCCAGAAAGGTGTTGTAATGCTTAATTATTGCCAGCTTTTCAGAAACCCTGGAGGGGGAAAAAAAATGCATTTTATTCAGAAATATCTCTGACCTTCCTGGCCTTTCTAAGCCGTCTTGGTAGTGCTAGGAGATACTCTTTTCCCTGCCTTAATAATGCTTCTTCAATTTTTCATCTGTACGTTCACCCACTCTCTCAGCTGCATGTAAAAATGCCAAGCTGTCTGAAGTCATGGAAATATTTTTATAAACTTGACAGCCACGACAAACATTCCTCCTCAGCAATAAACAAACAAGGTACACAACCTGCCATTAACATCAGTTTATAGCAGAGAGACCTTCGTCACTCATTGATGAGGGAATCCTAGACAATTCCTGCCCTAGCAAGCCATAAAGTAGTGTTGTCTGAGGTTAGGAAAATACCGGAACCTTTGGGTTCCTGTGTGCAATGAGTAACTGGAAAGCTCTGTTTGCCCGTGTGTGTACGGCAGTGCAAGCAGGCACCGGATTATATGGTTTATTCAGGGCTCTGACAAACTGTATTTGGCTGGGGTGTACGTGGCGTTGGGGGCTTGGTATTGGTTTGTACACACAAAAAAGCCTGTTTACCATAGTGGCAGTTGAAATGCAAAGGTGGTACAAATTAAACTGGATAAATATTAGATACCTAAAAAAGGAAAAAGCTGCAAATGAAGACGTTAGTGAGTGTTGCAGGAACAGAGCCCCGTCGCACAGCCTCCCCTGCACCCCTCTTTGGTTTTCCTTGCAGCTGGCTGTAAGCTGGTAGGGTTAGCAAGTACCTGAACCCACACTGCAACTTCTTCTCCCTGCAGGTAATTCTCCATGTAAGCACTCAGACGGTGCTTGTTTTGGTGTGTTCTGTGTTAATGTACTCTGAATACGTCTAAGTCCGGATCTTCAGAGGCTTTGGTGCTGGCGAGAAAGAGCAGGTGCTTCTGTTTTTCCTGTTTCTTTGGGTTATCTCTTGTTCTTCTAGCAGGCCCTCTTCCTACCATCTTTGGGTAGTGGGCTCTTTGGTGGGCTCAGGAAAAAGAAGTCAGGACTGTTCTTCACGTGTATCTTTGACCGAAGGCTCATAAGCAGAGAGCTAAGCTCCTTTCTACCATCTCACTCATTGACTGCCTCTCTCAGTCTCTGCTCCTTAGTTCCTCCCTTCTTAAAATGAAGATGACAAGTCTTCGCTCTGCTTCCACAAAATCATTGAAAGCCAAGGAGAAAAATATGCAGGGTTTTCATCTGCCTTCTTTGGGAGACCATAAATCCCTATTCCTCCCCCCCCCCTCCTCTCCCTCTCCCTCTCCCTCTCCCTCTCCCTCTCCCTCTCCCTCTCCCTCTCCCTCTCCCTCTCCCTCTCCCTCTCCCTCTCCCTCTCCCTCCCCCTCCCTCTCCCCCTCCCTCTCCCCCTCCCTCTCCCCCTCCCTCTCCCCCTCCCTCTCCTCTCCCCCTCCCCTCCTCCTCCCCCTCCCCCTTCCCCTCCCTCTCCCTCTCCCCCTCCTCTCCACCTCCCTCTCCCTCTCCCTCTCCCTCTCCCTCTCCCTCTCCTCATTTTAAGAGTTCTTATTATATTCTGTCCCTCTAGGTCTCCTCTACTTCCACCGCTCTTGCAATCTGTCTCTCTCTGCTGTTTCCATATCCCCTTCTATTTGCAGCTCCCTTCCTTCTGTTCATGTCATTTTCTTCTCTCACCCTGTATCTTCTACCCTCCCCCACTACTGATGCACCGCGCACTCTTCCTATCGCCTCTCTCTAGTTTATCCCCCAAATTCCTCCCTTACACGTCTGTCTGCCACGGACCCCTGTCCGTTGTCCCCAGCTGTGTGTCCCTGCAGCCTGGCCGCACGGGATCTGCCGGTGGGGCTGGCTGGCCGGGGCCTGGGCGAGAAGGACAAGGCGTACCGGCCGGACAGCCTGCCGCCGCGGCCATGGCCCTGCCGTTGGCCAGGCACGGTGGAGCTCGCCCTGTGACGGCACACGGTGAGACTCCCTGCGCTTGTGTGCCGCCGGCTTGGGATGGGGCTGCCTCGGGTCTTGTTCTGAGCTGCAGCACGGTGTCACTTCGATGACCGAGTACTTTATTTCTGCCTGGAAGCCTGATGAAGTCTGTAGTCACAAATTTTGTCTCCTGACGTCACTTTTTACCTCCTTGGACATGGCCTCGCGACTTGTTCTGGTCCTGACCTATTGTCCTACTCCCTACCCTCTGCCCTGAAAACGTGGACCGTGTGCTGCCTGGCTGCTGGGAGACGCCTGTGCTTGTCAAGAGGAGGGTGGTTGTCCCACCACATCGCTCCCAGCTGAGTTCAGGGCCCTCTGCTCTACCAGGGAAAGCCGTGACGGGGGAGGGAGAGGGCTCACACCGAAGGTCTCAGCATCTTGTTGGAGAGTTGCACTGAAGCCCACAAGCCACTGGCACAGCTGTGCTCTGTTCCTGGGAGACCTGCGCTTAGCAGGGGAAGAGTAGCTCTTTTGACAGGACAGGAACAGCAGGGTCACTGAGTTAGGGAGAATCCCTCTCCCCATCTGCCGGAGGGAGCCACCTGATCCCATGCAGAGGCTGTCCCACTATCTGATTCCAGATAGAGTTTCCTCCAAGTCAGCTGGAGTGGATGCAGACTATTTAACCATCTCCCTGCAGGGATGGGGTTTTGGCTGCAAGGATCCTGGCCAGCAGCGACAGTTGAAAGGTGGTGGGTTTTTGGATATCCCTTCATGGACTGTGTTTTGCCTCCCACGAGGACATGTGGCATGGAGAAGTCGCTTCCCCAGGGCAGGGAGAGGTGGCTGCAGCTAGGCTGATGGGAGAGCTGGCCGAATCAGGGCTCATCAGCTGTTCCTGATGGCAAGGCATGAAGAAGTCACACAGATGGTCACATATTGAAGTTCATCAGGAGTCCTACAGGACAGGGCATCATGGTGACTTTCTGGCCTCCAGTGGAGTTTAGCTCCATTTCTGGGTAGCACCACATTTGCCCCTGCCAGGCATGACTCAATCTCAGGCTCATAAAAGTCACGAGCCGAGCCTCAGCAATCCTACCCAGACAGTTCCCAGTTTCTCCCTTCTGTGTCTACGACAGACCGACCCTTCCTTAGCATGCTGAGATGGTATCCCTCGTGCTCCATGCAAGGTGCCATACACCTTTTCCCTTTTTTCCCACAGCTGTTTCTCTCCCTCTCTGTACCTGCTTCACCTGTTTTACCTGCTCTCTCCCTCCTGCTCTGCCTCTGGGCTAGGTCTCTTTCCAGACTCTTTCCAAAATCGTGTTCCTCTGCCTTAGTCTGCCTTCTCATCTAGCTTTCTTGTCTCTCTGGTCACGCCATAAGCTGTCAGCAGCTAGGGGAGAAGGACCATTGCAAGAGCAGGGCAGAGACTGGAGGGTGGCTGGGAGAGCAGAGGGGGAAGGCAGAGCACTTCTGGATCAGGGTCCATCATCTGCTGGGGTCTTTGGCCTCTCCCAGGTACGTGCTGTTAGCAACACAGCAGAAGTCCCCTTCCCCCAGAAGAGTGATTTTCCCATTGCTTCTACTTCACTGTTGGCAAGCTCCTGAAAGGTTAATGAAGTCATTCACTGCAAAAGGAAAAAGCACGTCTTCCCGTGTTTTGCATAAATTAATCTTGAAGATTATGGAGCAGCCCGTGCACAGGGCACAGGACATTCAGCTTTGTCCTTGAGTCTTGTCACCCCAAAGGCAGCGCTGGGGCTGTCATGTAGGTGATACGTCCACTCCAGTCCTCGAGATGAGCTTAGGTTAAAACTTAGGTAAAAAGCTGTGGCCTCCCCACCCATCTTTATTCATGTTTCATTGTGTCTAATGGGGAGGAGGTCCCCAGGAATGCCTACAAGCCTCCCCTTCCTCCCATTGCGGTGGATCCTTGTTTCCCACAGATCCTCTTTAGAAAATGCCCTGTATCAGGTTTCATTCCCACTGGATTTTTTCTGTCTGAGAAGTATGAAAAAAAAAAGCATTCAATTGGTTTTGAATCACATGAGTGGGAGCAGGGACCAGACCCAGAAGATAAGTGTTCTGACCTTTACCGCACTCTAGATAACTGAAAATAATAACAAATAAATGCATCTTGTTTCTAAACCTCAGACTTAGGGATGCATCTTTGCCTTGCGCAACAAGAGCCTGAGCCAGGGCTCTTGGGAGGGCTGAGGATACGGACCTGGCAGCTGCCAGCAGTAAGCAGCAGCCCCTTTGCTTTCCTTTTGGAAATGCAGCTGGTACAAACCCAGATGTTCAGGCTGGGAGGGAACAGGGGCAGGCTCCCCACTCTCCTGCCATCTTGCTGCTGGGATCCTGGCTGTTTTCTGGTAGCTGGCTTGCTGGGAGAATGAGAGTCTGATTATTTCTGGCCCGTTTCCTTGCGCTTTGTGCCTCTTCTTTTCACATACAGGGTTGACCTTATAGGGCCATACAGGGCTACCCACCAACTGGACCTCTGCGTGTAGGCAGACCCTGGATAAGAGTATGGGATTTGCTCTGGAAAAAAAAAAAAGAAGTGTTAAACCCCCCAAACTGGTGTTTGAAAATAACTGAGAGAACCTGTCTGCAAGGAGGACATACTGAACTGTGACTGCCAGCGAGCTTCCCAAGCCTGGATCTTAGGTCACTGACTCAAAACTCTGTCATCCCCTCCAGATGCCCCTGGGGAGGTCCATCTGAGACGGCCTCTCTTTGCAGGCTGCTGGTGACAGTAAATATTTGTACACTGCATACTGAAGTGCTGATACGGGACTGGAGTCCCGTCGTGCAGTGTGCTGTCCAGACACCGGAAAGCGACAGTCCCTGTCCTGAAGGACTTATTGTAGTCCCAAATTAGAGCATTCATGGTGCTTTCTGTAGTGGTTGTGACTTCACATTCCTCCACCAGGACGTTGCTTCCCTTCCCCCCTCTGTTACGTAGGGAGCTTGTTTGCTTGGTTTCTGCCATCCCAACCACCGACAACTGAAGAGACGCCTGTTTGCAGAGCTTGGGGAGGATGTTAGGAGGTTTCTGGCACTCTGTCAGTGTAAAGCGTCTTATTTATTAGAGTCTAATGCCCGTTTGGGATGCACTTCTGATCTAAAGCTCCTGAATTCCTCCCTTTTAACGCTGAAGATGCCATTCAGAGAGGCCCCCTGGGCCCAATGTGTGCTTCTGCTGAACACTGCCCTGATCATATATCTACCACTGTCTTGCTCAGACTTTAGGTTCAGTGATTTTGTTTCCATTAGAAGACCTCCTCCAACTCACCTCTTCCTGCAGGGGTTCCAGCAGATAGCCAAATATGATTCCGTGGGCCGTGGGCTACTGTATTGCAGCGTATGGAAGTGTGTGCATTTTCAACACACAACCTGGTATGCGCATGGATGCTCGCGTTCGTGTTGTATGGGTGTTCGCGTTCATGTTGTATGGGTGCTCGCGTTCGTCTTGTATGGGTGCTCGCGTTCGTGTTTTACGGGTGCTCGCATTCGTGTCTGCTAGTGTACTTGGGCTGGAGGAGGTAGCAGCAAAGGCATTGGCATCTGGAAAGAAAGGAATTGACAGGCTTGCCAGGGGAGGGAGGAGAGAGTTTGGTAGCTGAGATGAGGATCGGGTAACAGCTGGAGGGAGAGATCAGATTTAGGATCCCTGTTGTTCACTTAAGAAAATAGGAGTAGTAGTACGTTGTTTATTGGAGATTGTGTTATTCCTGTGCATTATTTATTAATCTTCTGCTAATGGTACTGCATAAAGAAGTGGCACTTCGACAGAAATTTCACAGACAGCTGGAGGATCAGTTCCAGGAGGTATTGTAACCAGGTCAGGTTGGTGTAGGGAATCCTGCTGGGCTTGGTTTTGACAGGCTTTGGAAAAGAGAAGATTGTTCAGGAGGCATTTGGAGGGGAGAAGGGGGGTGGTGGTGTCTGTGACTCACCAGGGAACAATGATCGCTGCGAGGATAAAGGGGCAGGCTGGAAGAAGACCTGGAGACAATGGTGAATTCCTGGGTTAAACGGCTTCAGGATTCCAGGCTGAAGTACGAGGAAGTGTGAGAAAATTAAGTATTTAGGAGAAAGGTTTAGGAGTAATAGAGGCAGCTGGGGAGGGAAGGCCAAAAGTAAAGAGAAAGCAGGTTTTACTGCACGCTGCGCCTTGAAGCGGATCCTGGAAGGCCTGAATTTGAGGCAGGAGCAGGAAGAAGGGACGTACAGAAAGAAGATGGCCTGTGCAGTGAACGTGACTGAAACCATTCTTGACTTCTGCACCGCCTGACCGCACAGCCGTGCCAGCTGCAGCCTCAGCAGATGTGGCAGGCTAAGCAGAGGTGCTGAGGTACTCTGCCTACCCAGAGACAGGAGGTTTGTAAAGTTTGTAAAGCGCAGACAGATGGGTGCCAGGATGGGTGCTCCCAGCCAGCTCTTGGATACTAGTCCCTCCTCGCATCTGAAAGATGTCCAGTCACTTTGAGAGGTGGGGCTGGTGTTTTGGTAGGTGGCATTCTTTCACTCGGCCATGAAACTGAAATCAGCAAATACCGCAGGACAATATCACGCTACTGGTGCAAACCATCTTTGTGTGAGAAGCAACTGTTGAAATACTGGCCAGCTCATAGCTCCCAAAATATGCAGCCAAAAACGCAGTCCTCAAAGGTTTTGTTTTTAAGCTCTGTTTTACCCACCAGTTCAACCATGTCAGTATTTTGTGGGGAGCACCCGACTTACTGCCGGCGGCTGTTTCCATAAGCCAAGGGCAGGCCTAAATGGTAGTTGCCCGGGTGTCTCTTCTACCTGAGTGTCTCGGTGCTGAGCTGGTGCAGAAATTTTGGGGTTGGAGGGGAGGAGGAGAAGCTGTAGCATAAATGCAGCTTAGCGGGCTGTCCTTTATTTTTCTGGCTGCAGCGTAAAGCCAGCTCTGTTAGACAGACTGTGAACACGGGGAGTCTTGTAGCACAGACGGGCTTTGCAAGGAACTCTGCGACTCTGTGACTCTATGAGCTAGAGTCAGCCTCTTCCCTCAGTCATCACCCACAGCACAGCTGAGCCACCGTCACGGAAGCGTTGGGATGCAATTTCTAATTGTACGCAGCTTTGATGCAAATCATGCGACAAGTACGTATGTCTATTGGTGTGTTTAAGAAATGTTTTTAAAGTTATTTGAAGTCTTAACACTGCACAGCACCCTCCAGCAAACCTCCTTATTCTGTGCAGCAATCGTGACAGTATAGGTAGTGCTAAGTGTGCTGAGAAGTTGTCACCGTAACTGTGCGAGTGGCCTCCAGGTTTTGAATGAACCCGGCTGTGATGGGGCGCAGCTCTGTTAATCCGCTGTGTCTATTAGAGCAGAAGGTGACTTGGGCTAGCCAACCAACTGCAATGCCTTCAGAGAGCGTTTCTGTACCTTGGGAGAATCTGAGATCATCTGAGATGTGGGACTTGGGTTTTCACAGGGCTTATCCATCAGGGAGGGACAGTCCGTTTCAAAAGCAAAGTGCTGATGAGTCCAGGAATGATAAAATCGCCCTTGGATTTTTTTTTTTTTTTGGTGTGTGTGAACTCCTAGAAGTCATCTATGTTGGTATAAATGAGATCATTTGGCCTAATTAGTTCCAAGCTTAATTAGCAGTAATTATCCCAACATGGGAGTAATACTCGAGTAGGAAGTACTGAGTCCTCGATTAGATAGATCTCTAATTGGTGTTACAATATTGTAATTAAAGCATGCTTGTACGCCTCTGCCTCTGCAAGTGATTTGTTTTATGTCTGATTAAACAGGGAGTCCGGCAGCCTCAAGGAGGCCAGGACATCACCACTGATTGAAACAGTGTATTATTCTTTGTTATAGGAAAGAAATGATGAATCACACATACTAGGAAACACTATGGGCCAAATTAATCCTTTGAGTAATTGCTACTGGAGTTAGGGAAATTACAACAGGGGTGAATTTGGCCTCAAGTGCATAAGCTCTATCTGTATATCACACAGTTAAACAAATACTCATTTGAATGTGCAGTCTGGCAATTACACCATCAGATGAATGCAAGTAACTTAATCTGCATTTGTGATCACTGGATTGCACGGGTGAGTTTCTTTGGCTGCTGGGTGATCGTTATGAGATTGCACATTCTGCTCAGATTTTGCAGGAGGTGGTGCCATGTGTCCCGGGATGTGCTGCACCCCAAAGCAGTGGGCAGGGCTGGATGACCGCTGCTGGCTGCAGCATCCTCTCCTTGTCGGGGTAAGACCCCCAAAGTACCACTAGGGTCACCAGGAGCACCTTGCAAATGGAAGAGGTGGACAGATAAAGTGTCCTCTTTTCTTCCCACATGGTTACCTTTAGTCTGGCCGGTCAGACCCCCCCTAGCAGAAGACACTTCAGAAGAGCAGGTAAACAGATGTTTTTTGAGGAAGTTTGAGAAAAAGAGAGCGAAACGGGAACTTTCTGAAATTAGTCAGCTTCAAAACATGAAAGCTTCCTATGTCTTTTTAAGAAACCACCTCCTTAGGATTTGGCAAGTGCGCTGCTTTATTACTTATCTGTTCGCTACGTGAGTGGGCGACTACTTCCTGATTTGGTTCTTCAATATAGAGAGATCATCAGCATAGGTCTGTAGAGGACAGTAACTCCTCGCCTACGGAAAGTAACAAATAGGAATAAGGATGCATGTATCTTCTGGCTGTCACAGAGGACTTCAAAGCACATTGGAGTCATATCCGAAGTAAAACGTCATCTTATTTCCATAGTACAGCTGCAGAAACTGAGGCACAAATCCGTTACTTCCCTTGCTATAGTTCATGGCGCTGGTGTATATGGCAACACCAGGAACGCGGCGCAGATCTCATCACCTTCTGCTTCACCCACAAAAGCACTTTTCTTTTGCAAAGGGGAGAGTCCAGAAGGAGGGAGATGACTTGAGCAAGGAAATAAAATATACAACATTCTGTTAAAGTGATATTAGGGATAAGAATTTAAACATCCCATATACGGGAATTCAAAGCAAGAGTTTCCATAGCAGCATTGCTTGGCCATATTGTATATACACTATTTTGCATTGCTCTCATGATGTCAAAGGCATATTCTAATAGCTGTGCATGCAATATGTCTGAATCAGAGTTGCTATGAAACTTAAGGCTGAATTACACCACGGAGGCATATTCTTGTGCGGTGCTGGGAGGAAATAATAGAACTAGGTTTTGTCAAGATTTTTCTCCAGTGATACATTTTTGTTAGAAAATTGCTGATTTGCCAAAACTGTTGCTATTTTCGAGAAAAGTTGATTCCAGTTTTGTGTCCCATCTTTAAAAAAAAAAAAAAAGGAGAAAAGTTTTGAAGTTGTCAAAATGAAGTGCTTCAAGAAGGTAAAATAAAATCTTGCATTTAATTAATTTGGTCATAATTTCTAGGTATAAGTTTTGAAAACTATTTTTTACCCCAATCAGATATAGAGCAATGATTTGAAATCTCTGGAAATCTTGAAGGAACAAAAAACATTCCCTTTCACCCTACATAGTCCCAAAGTGTCCTGGGAGTGGGAGGTGGACTGCATCACTGGACACCATGTGTGGCTGCCGGGTGTGGAGCAGTGGGAGCAGTGGGAGCAGTGGGAGAGGTTCCCTCCCCCAGGTACCTCTCTGCCTACCTGGTATATTATAAGGTAGAAAAAAATAGCTGTGCAGTACTGCTCAAATCTTCCACAAGACCCAACTCTCCCTAAAACCCCCCAGTATCACCTGGGGATCAAAGGGTTAAGCCTTTGGACAAGGGTTTTGGGTGGGAGCCGCAGTCTCCTCACATCTTTAAACCTCCCTTCAGCAGATGATGGGATCTCCGTGAGGGGGGAGCTGCTGCCTCTCCCTCGTTGATGCCCCACACTAGGGGTGGTGGGACCTGTCCTCACCTCTCTATGCACCGCCAAGGGGCCTCCTGTGTGGTGCCACAGCTTTTCACTGCGCTCACCCCCTGCTTTCAGCACCTGGTCCATGCTCCTCATGAGGCTCTCTGGGGGAGAAGAGGGATGTTGCACCTCAGGCTGGGAAGGAGTGCTCGAGCTCATGGAAAAGCCCTGTGAGTTGGTTTGGCATCACTTTTCCTGCTGGCAGCAACGTTTCCTCACTACCAGCATTCCCAAACGTTGGTGTAGCCGGTATGCCAATGTCTCCTTTCTCCCT
Source organism: Falco cherrug (assembly GCF_023634085.1). Taxonomy (NCBI): domain Eukaryota; kingdom Metazoa; phylum Chordata; class Aves; order Falconiformes; family Falconidae; genus Falco; species Falco cherrug. The sequence goes on along the minus strand of NC_073698.1, from coordinate 113,782,629 downwards.
GCTCCTTCATGTTGCAATTGCCAATTTCAGTGTCGGTGCCTGAAGAGCTGTAGTTTAAACTTGCTTTGCTGTGCATTGAAGCCATTCTTGTTTAGGGAAGAAACTGCAAAAGGGGTGTGGGAGGGAGGAAAAGACGACGAGCGCTTTTTTTCCCCTATGTGGCAGCGATGGATGCTGGGTATTAAGAGAGAGACAAGCTGACAAACATCTGAATGAGTGGAAGAGAATCCTAACCCAAAGGGAGGAGTTGTGGTTTAGGTTAAAGCCACAAAGGAAGTGAAGGAGGTTACCACTTTCCTGTCTGTGGGCAGGAGGTTCTCCTTGTGCTCATTCGAAGGCTTAGCTCTAGCTCGTTCTTCCCTAGGAACACACTCATCTGTGTACTTCTTGAAAAGCATTCGATCTGGCATCTGATCTTGGGAGTGACAAACATCCCCTTTATCCACAGAAATCAGCAGGAGCTGCGAGCTAAAGAACTGGGAATCCCAGTCTAATTTATGGAGCCGGATATACTAAGGCATCTTGTTAAGCCATGTGTCTTGTTTGGTGCTAGTGCCTGCAGTATATTTCTCCGTGCGTCTTCTTCTTGCAGATTCCAGCCAGATTTTTTTGTTGTAAATACCTGTACCTCCAGGGCCTGCTGGCTCTCCACAGGTCTCACTTCTCTCCTGTTCCCAAGTGACTGGCAAACTGTGTAGCTACCCTGCCTGGATCTAGCGGTCTCACGAGCTGATACAGGGCAGATTCTGAATGCCGTTGGGTCCCCACCAGCATGGCCTGGGATCAGTATTTTTCCTTGATTTTCACCACGTGCTTTTCTTGTCACGGCTCAGAGGCTCTAGCTGTTTGCGGTCGCAAAGTTTGTTGTCTCGGCTCTATAGCTTCACTCTTCATTTGCGAGGAGAGGGCGACTGGTTAACACTGGTGGGGTGCAGAAGGCATACGAGGAGGGAGATGAAAGAATACAGGCTTGCTCTTACAAGAGAGTGAGTCTTATCCAGGGTCTGAGGAGCGCTGGCGTGCCAGCCGGCTATCTTAACCCGAGCTATCAACTGGCGACTGCACAGTTAGAACCGCTGTCAGTGACAGTGACTTTAGTATGTGCCGCCAGTGCCTTCTGATCACTGTGTGCTACTGTACATGAAAAGAGCATCTGAAGGGTGCTCCCTGAAGAGCTGTTATGTGGTCTCTAACCTTCCATTAGCAGCTCACCTTAGCCCCTAACCCTGGCCTCGAGATGCAGCAGTCATTTCATTTACCAGGTGTGAAAATCATATTTTGCTGTGTGAGGATGATTGCTCTATCAGGTGTATTACAGTATCTGCTTTTTTTTTTTTTTTAAAAAAAAAGGCTTTGTTAGAACTACAAGATATCATTAAAGATTTATATGTGGCAAATGTGTCCTTTTTTGCAGAGAGTTTCCTTTTAGAGACCTTCAGGGTATTGATTGCAAGTAGATTTTCCTCCTCTGTTTTAAAACATTTCCTTTGCCTATGGATTTTCAACATTACTCACTGGATCTGTGTGCAGTACGTTCCCCAGACTATATTATCAAGCCAAAGTCCCTTACTGCTGGCCTTCAGGGACCACTTCTGAAGCTGGAAAGACCATTCATTCGCTGTGTTCACTCAGTCCTGAGCAACTCTCCAGCATTACATCCTTCTTACTCCAGGATGTACGCTGTCATCTAACTGAGCCGTGGGTCTGCTTTCAGCATGTGCCAGTGGGTCCCAAACCTAGTCTGGCAACAGCCTTGAGCTATCCCTTGCTTGGAGTGAGTGGTGTTTGTCTGGATGGTTTAGATGTAAAGGGAAAACAAGCTGTACAATGGGGAAGTGAAGAAACCGGAGTGGTGAGCAGCTGAAATTGTAAGGTGGTTTGGTTTTGGTATCAGCATTTTGTTGCTTGGACTCATCCTTGTGGCCATTAGAGTGGGGTGCGGGTTTCTTTCTGGAGAGAGCAGAGGATTCAGAGGGGAGGCTGGGGGTGCCGGCGCAGCACAGAGCCCAGAGGAGCGAGGTACCACTGCCCTTCCGAGGGGAAGTGCCCATGGAGAGCAGGCTGAGGTCCACCAGCCATTGCTCTGCCTCAGGATGAGGCCCTGGGTTCCATGTTCTGCTGGTGGGTGAAAGTGCTCTGTGCGAGCCAGCTGAAGTGTGGGTTCAGCCATCTTCTGGTGGATCGTATGTGTAAGCCATTGAAGACCTTAAAGCATCTGGCTTACGGTATTTGGCTTTGTTTACTGTAGTGTTATAGCCTTAGGGCCACAGAAAGTGCAGCTTTATTGAAATCATTGGAGTTGTGCTTGCTTATGGCAGCAGGGAGCTAGGGACATGTTTTTTTGGAACATGTTGCCAGGAACATAAACCCTTTTCTTTGGGAGATGCTTTGTAAGGATGGCTGGAGTAAGTGCCTGGGAAACATTGTCCTAATGGAAACAAGACGCAGAAATAATCAGGTCTCAGAACAGCTCTTACTTCTACCCCACATCTGTGAATTTCAGAGTCCGCCATCCTAAGGCTCAGTCCTTCTCTCCTTCCTCATTACCATCAAGTCTTAGTTTTGAACACGATATACCCCACCAAGAGCTGGGACACCATGGGGGACACTGCAGTCTCTGCACATGGGAGGAACAGGGACCTGGATGAGGAAGCCAGCCGACTTACGTGAGAGTCAGGCAGGCTGAAGTTGTGTGGACAAAGCAGCAGCAGTCTTTGTTGTCTAATTCTTAAGTGGAAGGTACCTGTGCTTCAGCATTTAAATGTTTAAAAGAGATCAGTGCTACAGTCTTTGATGCTGGATACTCATACAAAAGCAATTACCAAAACGCAAGTGGTTCTTAAAGACACTGTAGCCAGAGCACTACCTGCATTCCTTGCATGCTGGCTGGACTGCTGGCATTCATTTTGTCATGGTTTGATAGAAACGACAGGCAAATGGTATAGGTTGTGTGTAGGAACAGCCCATCTTGTAAGCAAGCCAAGGCACAAGGGAGTGTATCCCATCAGAGTTACATTACCAAGGCAGGTCCCCTATGCAGCACCTTCTCACATGTTAAAAGGATGCTCTAAAATAGAAGAATAAAGATAGAAAAGAAACATGCTGTCCTAGGTGTCTCTGCGGACCTGCAAGGCAGGTATTGTAAGCAGATGTATTCATGCTAGGGAATGAACAGATATGCTTTAAAATAAGCTGGCAGATTTTGTGCTCAGATGGACTAGGAACATTCACACAGTCTGTTATTGCAGTTAAGCTGTGAGAGGCCAACACCTTCAGCAGAGAGGGACTAGCAAAATGTTTGGGCAGAAGTATGTCCAGTCATGACATCTGTTGCTAAAGTGGTCCATAGTCTGCACTATAACAGTGCACAAGAAAAATGCAAAAGAACGAGAATGAAGCATTTATGCAGCTAAGCCAACACCCTCAAGTGCCCTCTAATAGTGAAGACTCCTTTTTTTGTCAGTATTGTCCTCTATCACCTAGGAACTTGCAGATCTGAAGGCTGCCGATGATTACTGCAGAAAAAAATCAGCACCACACTGACGATAAGCCAATGTCTAAACTAAAAAGCAAGGGGGAAATCTGCTTGTTTTCTTTGGAGGGATCTCACTGTTTTATGTAATCTTTGCACAGCACCTGTAAATCAGCGACTGGTACTTTTGAAATGTATTCCCTTCATCAAAAGCTATTTGGAACAACAGGTAGCACCTATCCATTCAGTCTAAGCTCCCTTGACGTTTTTAAATGACAGATAATGAAAACTGTCTTCATTAGAACTCAAGCAATTTCATCAGACTGTCATCAGCAAACAATAGTAAATTAAAGGCTGAACAACCCTCAACTCTACTCTCCTAGGTACCTGTGTGAAAATACCTGATGCCTTTTCTGCAGCTTCTAGGAAATATAAGAGGTGATTTCTCAGGTGGGAAGGGTTCTGGTCTGTGAGGCACTAGGTGGAGGTCAACAGGAACATGTTAAAGTCTGTCTGAAAACCAGTGGTCAGATGGCATAAAATGGAACAGAAACGTGAGAATGATCGTGGGTGAGAGACGCGGCTTATCTAACAGAGTGCTGAGTTCTGCGTTGCCTTCGGTTTATGAATGGATTTAAAGCATGGTGCCAAACAGAGCATATTGCAGTTGTCTAATCCTTAGGTGATAGAGGCAGGCATGATAGTAGACAGAGCTGCATCCAAGAGGACTCATCAGAACAGCCCAGTCAGCCTGGCATTATTGCTACCTGATCTGCAGGAATTGGTTCAGGCCCCTGAATCTGAACCGCCGAAGGGAAACCTAGTTGAATGAGCAGCTGTTGAGGTATGGTGCTGCCTTATCGTACCCTGCTTGTCTCTCCCCAGCCAACATCGATTCAGTCTTCCCTGGGCTGAGCATCAGTCACCCAGGTCCTTCCCCCCTTGCACACTCCCCACCCCACCCCCCAAATTCATAGACTTAACCAAGCTACTCCCCCGCTTCCCCCCACATTTAGATTAAAGGGAGACAGAGAGCAGAAGGGGCATTTCACAATAAAACATCATTTATATGACATGGCCACGGCGCGGAAGAGGCTAGCACTGGGGAGTGAATTATAGGGGTCCAGAGAAGAAAGAGGCTGTGGCAGAGAGAGGGTTGTTATTGGAGGGCACGGGGAGCAAAATGACTGAGATAGAAGGTGCAGATAAATAGAAATAGCTGCAGCGGTGTGATTGGGAAGGAAAATCAGTCACTACTTCAGTCACCAGTGGTGTTCAGTTTAGGGAGCTGAGTGGTAAATTACAGGCAGGTTAGGACTCCAAGAACATCTGTGACCCTGTGAAATGCTGGAGAGAGAAAAGTTGCAGTAACAGTGAGTAAGATTCAGATCTCATCTATCTGAGCATGAGTATCTCAAGGTGAAATAACAGAAGGAGAGGAGGCGGGAATATTGATTTCTGCCTCACAAAACAGACAACAACGCCTACTTTTTCATAGCAAGAATTTAACCATTCGCTTTAACGGGCCAGTCTGCAGTACAGTGGGGGCTTGGTTTCTTCTTTGTGCGCAATCTAGAGGGGAAATCATGCTGAAGTTATTTTTATTTTATTGTAGCCTTGCAGGAGAGACACGAGCAAAATTTTACCCGTGAATACCTGTGCTCTGACTGTAGGGGCAGCTGTAGTCCGTGAGTGTAACCTGCGTGCGCTGCCGCCCTGTTGTACAGCAGGCACGGCGGGATGCTGGAGGAGCAGCACAAGGCACAAAAAGCCTCTTATGCCGAGAGAGCTGTTGTATGTGTTGGCGACAGATGATGACTACTGTCTGTCTGAGGGCAGACTTAGCCTCCTCCTATTTATTCTGTGAGAAGGATGCTCCTAGTGAGAGGTGCTTTCTTCAGCTGGTCATGGCTTTCTCAGAGATATTCCTTTGGGAATGAAATTTTGTTTGGTTGGTTTTACACCATGAAAGTGCACACGTGTCCTGGTGCTCTGGGGCAGGCATTTCAGAGAACATAACTGCGTGGCTGTGCAAGGGAGCTTGCTATCTTGGACTAGGCTCAGCAGGTGGCTGAATGGAAGCAGGAGATGAATTTGGCGATTTTCTGAGCTGCTGCCATGTCTTTTCTCATTGAAGTCAAAGATGTTCATACACATACAAAGGGAGTGTAAAGTCATGGCTGAGAATCTTAAAAGGCTCAAGGGTCAGGCAATTCCACAGCCTAATTCTCTTGGCGGCACCACAGCACTCAGTGTGTGTTAGCGGTTCCCTGTAAAACATGAGGACAGTGTAACGGGAGCAGTGTTCCTGGGCAGACATTGATTTTGGAGTCTCCTGTATGCCAAAATTTCCCACCTTTGTTTAGTATGAATTCACATTTTTCATGTAGTGCATGAGCATACGTTTCCCCAGATTCTGTTTACCTGATTTCCCTTCTGATTCAGTATCTCTTCTCTCCTCCTTAGTCTCCTTTTTTTTTTAATCATGGGAGATAAAGCTGAGCATTTATCTCTATGGCCGTGTGGTATTTGCCTCATACCTGCTTATTGACTTGAGAGATGACTTTCTAAATAGGGCAGGAGCTTCCTGCGACTGGAATGTTGTAATACTTGGGATTTATTCATCATGTCAGAGTTTTGATGTAGGATAGTATCTTGAAGGGGGATAGATCACCTAGAAGGGTCTCTGGAGATCCGGAAGACTATTTTAACCACAGGCCCAGTTCCGTGCTCCAGCCTGAACTTGGTTAAGGCTCAGATTGTTTGGGTGTTCACGTGCGAGTAGGAAAAGGAAAACACAAGATCAACAGTTTCTCCCTTTTCGGTGTAGATTGAGAAGTGAGGGCAAAGCCTTTCTTGCCCAGCTGACTTTGCCATCATCTGTACGCTGTTGCTGTAGGGTGATGTGCAGCCAGTGCTGGTCAGATCCATCAGCCAGCTTCCTTCCTAACAGAGCTCTGCGCACTGCAGCCAGCGAGGCAGTAGCAATCGGTACCGGTGAGCTACGAGTGGTCTTAAGCCAGTAGTGGGCACAGAGGTAGGGGGGTGTGTGTGTGTATGGATACTGACATTGAAATGAACATATTTGCGTTTCCTTCCGCGGTGAGTCTCTGTGAAGCCCACACGAGTCAGGCTGCAGAGGGACTTCTTCACCTGAACCAAGTTAAGAATGTTCTCTCGTGTCTGCAGGACTGAGGTTCAGCAAAACTGGGGAGACTCAGGGTGATGCCTGATACCAAAAGACACAAGACACTGAACTAGAAAGCCACAACAATCTCTCCCCTCCCCCAGGCCTGATTTCCTAATCTTTTAGGAATGATTTACAATAAATAAAAGACGTTCTGAAAGAAGCTGGGTGTTTTTTTTCCCCCAAGCTAAGTAGGTGTTAAACTCCTCTTCCCTGTGGTCCATTCCCATCTCTTTCACACTGTCCCATCTTTAGACTTCATCCTGCAGCAAGATTCATGAAGGCAGCTCCCCTGTGCCCATGCAGAGAGATCACGGCAGTAAGCGAACCGTAATCACCTGGATTCCTTACAGAAATGGGTTGTTTCCTTTCAAAAAGGCTCATTAGAGCACGCAGCCATGTAAAACTCAAAGCTTGTAAGAAAAAGATTTCATAGAGCCTGATCTCTCTCTCTCTGGTCCTGCAGCTCCTCTGATCATTTACACCAGAGCAAAAAGAGGGCAAAACCCCCTCAAACTCAAAGCAAACAAACAAAGCAAAACATCCTCCTAATGATGTGTGTTCTTCACTTCCAACAGCGACAGTGCTTTACACCCACTTTGCACAGGTGTACATGAATGCACAAGTCGGAGGCAGTATAGAGAGCAAAGCTCTTAAGGAGTTAGTGGAGCTTCCCTGCTGGAAGGTTATAATCACACTGAAAGAGGGAAATCTTGCCTCAGCAGACAGGAAATACGTGATGCAATTTTCAGCACAGAGTTGCTAGAGATAAAACAGCCCATAAACTGGAAAAAAAAAATAATTGTAGGGAACGCTTTGCATGGCCCAAATGCGCCATGTCAAAGCTAATAGCAAGGGATCCTTTGACCGCAGAAGATGCGGTATACTGGCTACAGATGCGCATGGTGACTACATCCTTTACCTGCAAGGAGGAGCGCACATCCCTGATCCTGGGTAGAGTGGCCATCAGTAGATTCTTCTTAATGGTGACAGATTTTCTTAAGGGAAGGGTTTTAAGCAGTAATGATTGGAAGGGCTCAATCTGCTGTTGCATTTGAGGTGAAACTTTTTTCATGTGGAACGGCTGTGTGGTTGGGGAAGAGGCTCCGCGTCAGAGAGTGGATGGTCAGGAGCAAGGTGTAACTTCAGAAGAGACTAATGCCTCCAGCCTTCACACGCTAAGGCTCCATGTCGCCATTTTGCCTGCCTTCAATCTCATCTTCAAAAGTCCTTGTTCCTCAGATGTTTCCACCTCCTCCAGTTGTGCCAGTTCAGCTGCTTGTGGGGATGAAATCTGCATCAGAGCTGGTCCAGCTTTAAGGATGTGTTCTTGTTAGCAGGGTTTTTAAGAAAAAGAAGTTGGATAATTTAAAGAGCTTACCTATGAGCGTGGCTACGTAAATAGTTTAACTGGCACAAGTGAGTGGCAATAATTATGAGAGAGCATGGCAGGATCCTCTTAAACTGGGTCTGCTGCAGATGAAGTAGTGAAACAGAGCCACAGCCCTACACACTCTTAACATTATTTGCATGAGTAGCTCCATTGTGTTTCAGTGGGACTCTACTTACACATGTAAAACTAAGTGTTTGTAGGGCCCAGCCCTTGAAGAGAATAAAAGCCACGATGGGGTGTGCCATGCTCTGAACCATATATAGAAAGTGTAATGCAAATGTATTTTGTCGGCAGGCCTATCTTGTCTGATCTGTCTGCTCTGCAGAACTGGAGCTCCTGTAGTAGCAACTTTCCTTAGTCTTCGTTTGCTCTAATGGTAGAGGAACCTCGCTTTTGAATAAAGACTGATCTTCTGTCCCTGCTGCAGCCAGGGACTTGTGAGGAGAGTGTACGCAGTGTGGTGAGAGCTGTAATGTTTCCAAGATGCTCTTGGATTTGCCGGAGTGCTCTAAAGAGCTGGGACAGCTGACTTCTCAGGGGCAGCTTTTATGAGCTTGGCCAAGCGAGGGCAAGGCCCCGGTACGGGGCGATGCTCTCAGTGCTGGCAGTGGCAGTCCCATGGGCTGGTGCTCCTGCTACCTGAAATCCTGCCTCACAACCTATCATCGCAGTTAAGATCATTTGGGAGCCTGTTGTCAGTTCCCATGGTAAAACCCTTCAAGGACAGCAGGAGGGATTTCTCAGCTGAGAATCCCTGCCTTGGGAATTCACTGCTGGTGGCAGTTTGCTGTGGCAGATTCCCAAAGGTGGCGGATGAAGTAGCAACTTCACTTGAGAGTGAAGCAAAACACCTTGATGGCTGCTATCTGGAGCCCCAAAGAGAGGAAGGAAGAGACATAAAGCCGTTGGAGGGGAGAGGCTTGGTGTGGTTATTTGAGACCGCTGCCTGCAGAGTTGCACAGTCATTTATAACTGTTTGAAATGTGGGGGGATGGGGTCGGGGGGGGAGGGAGGGGAGTTGGAGGAACCACGGCATCTGCGAACTAGTAGCATTTTCCTTGGTCTAACTCCTCAAGGGACAATACAGCAAAGTAGCGGGTCAGAGGAGGAGGAGAACAAAAAAGGCAGTCTGCTAACACTTCGTATTTTATCGCTGATGTTGCATGTGTCAGGATTGAAGCACGGGGTAGGATTTCCAAAAGGTACCTTCAGGAAAAGGAAGTTGGGTGCCTGACTTCCTTTAGGCTCCTTAGAAAAACTCCAGCCTCTACTGCCCAGGGGAAACAAACTTTCTTTTAAGCAAACCACGATGGGTCCCCAATGTCGGTGAGAGCAAGGCTGGGTCTTCTGTCTAAAGCACCATGAGGCGTATCTTTCCCTTCTGCTGTGTTTTGCTGCCTGGCTGGTCTACTCTGTGCTGCTGTTGCAACCTTTCCTGGGCTCAGTCCACCGAGCCCTCTCTGGTGTGGGGTGCGTAAAGGAGAGGAGGAATTGTAGGTGTTAGGTTATAAAAGACCTGTATCAATGTGAAAATAGAGAAGGCTTATATGCCAGGTCAGGCAGCGGGCTGAACCGATGGCACTAAAGGTGGTGGTGGTTCAAGTGGAGCTGATCAGTGAGGTTTCAACCAACACTTCAGCTTTAGAAAGTGCTGCTGTGGTCAGTGGAAAGGTACAGGTAGGGCTAGCATCGGTGAGTTGGGAAGGCTGGCCAGAGACCAACGGTTTCCACCTTTGGGTTGTGGATCCGGGGCACTTGTAGCCCCAGGAACTTGTCTGGAAAAGGTAACGGAGAGAAGCAAGCAAGAGGCATCAGTGGGCTGAAAGTCTGTCCAGTGGGAAACCTTTGAGGGCTGTGGTCTGCAAAGCGGCAGGGATTGAGAACCAGCGGTAAGGAAGTATCCCCCTCAAGGAAGAGTATGTCTAGGGTAAGAGGTGTGAATCAGGTACTGTTGCAGTGCTCAGGAAGCTGTAAAGAGTTCTTTAACAATGTTACCAAGTGGGCATGAACGAGGGGAGGGGAAGGATGACAAGAGGAAAAGCCCCTTAGGGACTGAGGGCTGAGCGAAGGGAGGAGGTGGTTTCATCTGCCAGAGCGATGCCCGGGGTGAATGCTCAGTGCTGAAAGGGTCATCCTCCGAAGAGTTGGGTTATTTAAAAGTGGGAGCTGGACAGAGTAAAGAGTGGGTCGTTTGAGGATAAAGGGAGAGGGAGAATTCGCTCCACATTTCTATTCACTTATGTTGTATTGGCAAAACAGGTTATTCAGGCATCGCAGATATGCAAAAACGATCAGCCTGCTTTCTCTCATTAGACTGCAGCGGTTCTGTGCAACCGTGTGCCACCGGTGGCTTGGGAAGCTCTTCCTTAGAACCCACAAGATCGCCCATTTTAAGAACATTTTGTGGAGGTGAAGGAGAAGGATTAGTGGATGTCGAAAGTGCTCTTTTCACGGAGCGAGTCGCCGGCTAAAAAGGGCGGGGGATTGCTACAAATCTTCAAAACTCTTAACTGCCAGCCGTTTTCAAACTACATTGACGTTTAATCCCCCAAACGTAGAGCATTTTCTCAGGATAGGGCCCTTGAGCATATTTAAGAGTTGATAGGTTGTGTCTGTTTGTCATTACTGTCTGGTTCCTCCCTGTTTAGCTGCAAGCTGCTGCTTAACCCAGTGCTTTCTCCCACCAGAAAAGGCCCTCAGATCTCAGAGCGGCTCCACCAACCCGGCAGCTGGTGGGCAGGCAAGTTGCTCAGCCACAGGTAGGAGAAACGTGCTTCTCCTCCAGAAGTTCCCCCGCGCCCCCCCCGCCTCGCCCATGGCCAGCCGGCCCCTTCCTGCTCCAGAAATACGTGGAAGGGAAATTCCACGCCAGGTGTCCGCGGGCCGAGCCACCCTGCCGCTCCGCCGCGGTCCTGCCCGCCCCTCTGGGCTGCGCCCCTGCCGGGATGGCCGCTGCGTCCCTGGCCGGCCGCCATGCCCAGCGCCCGCCTCGGCTGCCCAGGGCCTGTAAGCCCCGCTGCGGGCAGCCGGGGCCCGCCGCCAAGCCGGGGCGGCACCCGGTGAAGGTGCCGTGGCGCAGGCCGGCCCTGGCAGCCGGGGAGGCTCCGGGCCCGGGCACCCGCCTCCCCTCGGCGCCCCCGGCCCCGCCGTGCGCCCGCCGCGGGGGCCGTGCGAGGCCTCCAGGCTCAGCGGCGGGCGGGCGCCCGCGCCCCCGCCTCCCTCCCCGCGGGGCCCGCGCCGTTTCCGTTAGGGGTGCCGTTAGGGGGCGGGCCCCGCGCGCGCCGCCTCAGGGGAGCGCGAGGTGCTAGCGCGCCGCCGGGCGGGGCGGGGCGAGGGAAGGGGGGGGGGGGGGGGGGGCAGGGGAGACGGCTCCCGGGGCCCGCACCGGCCCCTCCCCGCCTCACCGGGCACCTCCCCTGCGGCTGCGGGCACCGGGGCACGCGGAGCCCCCGCCCCCCGCCGCCGCGGCCGCGGCCCCTCCCGGGGAGCGGGGCGCTGCCGGCGCTCGGCCCCGCGGAGGGGAGCGGGGCGGCGGGAGGGGCGGGTCCTTTAAGAAGCGCCCTGGGCGCGCGGTCTCTTTAAAAGGGGAGGAGGGGCGGGGCGGCCCCGGGGCGGGGGACAGGCTATGTTAATGGTAGGGGCGGGGCGGCGGGGAGGGGTGGGTGGCGCTTCCCGCGGGCCCGGGGGGCGCTCGCCGCGGCGGGCCTGTCCCTTTAAGAGCCCGGCTGCTACCACTGTGTAGGCGAAGGCGGGAGGAGAGCGTGTGCGAGGGGGAAGGGACACTGTCCCCGCCCTCTCGCTGGGGAGGGGCGGGGCGGGGGGGGCCGGGCGAGACCACTGCCCGGAACGGGGAGTAAGAGGCGGTCCCGCCGGCGGAGTGAGTAGGGGACAGTACCATTCCCGGGGCGGGGCGCACGCGACGGGCGGTACCATTCCTCTCTCCGGGTTGCGGGACGCGGCGGGAGGGGGGGCAGGCGGGGGGGGGGGGGGAACGGTGTGGGGAAAATGGGGGGGGGGGGGAGCGGGCGGGGGGAGAGGGCGAGAGGGGCTGCGATGGGCGGTACCATGTGTGCGGGAAGGAGGGGGGGAGGCGCTGGCGGACAATGGAGCCTGTGTGTGTTTGCGGGAGGGGGAAGGACCCGCCGTCGCCGGGGGGAGACGCTGCGCCGCCCCCTCCCGCCCGGGGCTGAGAGGAGCCTCGGCCCCCGCCCCTCCCCCACGGCCCGGCGGTGAGTGAGGGGGAGGCGGCGCGGCGGGCACCGGGCGACCACCGGCACCGGCCGCCGCCGCCCGCCCAAAGTTTGAGAGTTGGGGGGGGCTCGGGGGGGCCGCGGGGAGGGGGCGCCGCCGGCGGTTGAGGGGAGCGCTGCCCCCGGGACGGCGGCGCCCCGGCGGCTCGGCTGGGCTCCGCAGCGTGCCCCGGGGGCTCGGCGCGGCGTGAGGGGTGCGAGGGGCGCCCCGGGGGTGCTGCGTGGCGGGGGTGGGGGATGCTCCGAGGTGCGGGGGGTGCCCCGGCGCTGCGCTCTGTGCAGCGCCATGCGGGGCGCCCCGGAGGGAGGGGTAGGGGGTGCTCCGGGGTGCAGGGGTGCCCGGCGGCCGTGCTCTGTGGGGGGATGTGTGGGGTGCAGGGGTGCCCGGGGACTGTGCTCTGTGGGGGGATGTGTGGGGTGCAGGGGTGCCCGGGGACTGTGCTCTGTGGGGGGATGTGTGGGGTGCTGGGGTGCCCGGGGGGCCGTGCTCTGTGGGGGGATGTGTGGGGTGCTGGGGTGCCCGGGGGCCGTGCTCTGTGGGGGGATGTGTGGGGTGCTGGGGTGCCCGGGGGCCGTGCTCTGTGGGGGGATGTGTGGGGTGCTGGGGTGCCCGGCGGCCGTGCTCTGTGGGGGGATGTGTGGGGTGCAGGGGTGCCCGGGGACTGTGCTCTGTGGGGGGATGTGTGGGGTGCTGGGGTGCCCGGGGGCCGTGCTCTGTGGGGGGATGTGTGGGGTGCTGGGGTGCCCGGGGGCCGTGCTCTGTGGGGGGATGTGTGGGGTGCAGGGGGTGCCCGGGGGCCGTGCTCTGTGGGGGGATGTGTGGGGTGCTGGGGTGCCCGGGGGCTGTGCTCTGTGGGGGGATGTGTGGGGTGCTGGGGTGCCCGGGGGCTGTGCTCTGTGGGGGGATGTGTGGGGTGCAGGGGGTGCCCGGGGGCTGTGCTCTGGGAGGATGTGTGGGGTGCAGGGGGTGCTGTAAGGGCTGTGCTCTGGGGGGATGTGTGGATGCAGGGGGTGCCTGGAGGCTGTGCTCTATGGAGGGATGTGTGGGGGATGCAGGGGGTGCCCAGGATCTGTGCCCTGTGGCGGGCTGTGTGGGGTGCAGGGGGTGCCCTGTGGCGGGCTGTGTGGGGTGCAGGGGGTGCCCTGTGGCGGGCTGTGTGGGGTGCAGGGGGTGCCCTGTGGCGGGCTGTGTGGGGTGCAGGGGGTGCCCTGTGGCGGGCTGTGTGGGGTGCAGGGTGCCGGGGAAGCCCTGGCGGCTATGCTGAAGGAGGGGCACGTGGAGCGCTTTGCGTTGCATTGTGGTGCAGGCGATGCCCTGGGGTCTCTATGGGTTGCTCTGGCTTGCAGGGGATGCCACAGAGACTGCGCTCTGTGGGCGGGTATCTGGGGCGTCCTGGGTTGCATTGTGGTGCCTGGGATGCCCGAATTGCTGCGCTGCATGGAGGGGTGTGTGGGATACCCTGCGGTGCAGGAGGATGCCCTAGGGCTTCTGCTGTGCGGAGGGATGTGTGGGGTGCCGTAGGCTGTGCTGGGGGCACTGGGTGCCCACACGGCTGTGCTGTGTGGGGTGCGGTGGGCTGCAGCACTAGGGTGCTGTGTGAGTAGGTGAGTAGAGCGTGCTGTGCTGAGGCGCACTGATGTGCTTGGAGTGCCCTAGGGGCTGTGCTGTATGGAAAGGATGGCGCTGGGTGGTTTACAGAGGTAGTTCTCTGAGTTTTTAATCCCAGTGAGGGGTTGGGATGTAGCATAGGAGGGGCTGCAACACCAGGTTTAGAATTGTTGGAATTGCCTCTGCTGGCTGTCCTAGGAGAAAAAAGCTGATGCAAGTGGGGTGAGAGCTGTGTGTGCGGACTCCGCGTTAGGGCTGGGGCACAGAAGCCTGCAGTAGGGATGTAGGGAGTAGGGTGTGAGGCGAAGCATGCAGTGAGGGGGTGGGAGACGGTACGTGGGACATTAGATCATCTGGGATGTGCTGTGAGGAAGGGATGGGGAGCTTTGTTGCAGGAAGAGCTGAAGTACAGGTGTCTGTAGGAAGGGAGGTGGAGAGGTGGATGAGGAAGTATGGAGCATGCTGGGGAGAAATAAATTGATAAATGAGGAGATGGATTGTAGTGATGGGAGGATGTGAGGAGCTGGGACTTAAGTGCTTGGGAGAAAGGGATATGGGAGTGGGATTGTGGTATGGGGCAGCAGTGTACATGTTGGGAAGGGAATTGCAGGGGTGCAGAGCTGGGAAGCAGTGGAGATAGTTCAGGGGAGTGGGAATCCAGGGAAGCTAAGCGTGTAGCGTCAAACTGGTATGTAGGATAGTTGTGCAAGAGGAGTTTGTGGGATACTGAGAGTGTGGGAGGGGATCTTGTGTGTAGGGATTGTGGGGAAGAGTAGTATCTGACAAGGCAGGGGAAATGTGTTTTATTTGGAAGTGTTTCTGCTAGGTAGAGAAGAGGCACGGTGTGTGTGCACGCATGAGAGGGAGTCTGTGCCCTGGCTTACTGCAAAGGGGTGTATGGGAGGCTGTCAGTGGGGATGAGAGAAGCTAAATCTGTGGAGATACTCAAGTTCATGAGGTTAAGGCTTGGATGTGTGTGGGAGAAAAAAACCCCAACACTGGAGACCTCAAACGCTTAGGGAAATGATGGGACAGGTAGGTGCATGCAAGCAGCAAGGCTTTACTTCTAGGATGAGAAAGATCACCTTGTATTTCTGTGTTGTCCAACTTTTCTGTCCTGGAGGCCGCTTGTGTCGGCGATGGGATGATGGGACCAAAAAGGCCTCTGACGATTGAATGTTTGGGATGCGGAAGGTGGGTGTTAGTTTGGGAGGGCAGACAAAGCATGAGGACACAGATGGGAAGAACCCGATGTGACAGTCAATTGTGGGTTGTTATTTCACTATACAATATTAAGGTGGGATGATTACATGGTTAGTGGCTTAATAGTAAACAAAATGAGAAATGAGGAAACTGCCATGCAGCGAAGGAAGAAAGTATGAAATAGTAAGTGGCAGTAGGGAGCTGATTGTGGAACAGTTCAAAGCCCACCAATGTGAAAGGGGAGACACTTTTTTTCCTTCAGAGCCAAACCTAACTTGGACTCTGGAACTGGTCTGGAAATAACCGTGAACCTCGCTTTCTGGGAGAGGAGCACCAAATCTTGTAGTCCTTACCTTGTAAAGTAACGTCTCCTTAGTTTGAGCATTAGCCTCACTGACTTTGGGGCAGAGAAGAAGAGATGCCAAGTCAAGTTTGTCTCATTAAGCCTCCCTGCTGGTGACTAGTTGCTTTACTGTCAAAATACAGTTGGAGGAAGCGGGGGAAACAGTTCTTCCAGTTTTGAGGGGTTCCAGTAACATTTTTCTTTTCCTTGAAAGTATCTTGTCCTCGGTTTCTCTGTGAAAAGCCCACACAGACATCATAGGATGCTCTGAAGCATCCTTAAGTGTATCAAGCTTTAAAAGGCAGGAGAGGGAAAAAAAAAAAAAAAAAAAAAAAAAGGCAGTGTAGATTTTGGTTTTTTTCTTCTGCTTTGTTGGAAGGTAATACCTGGTCAGTGATTGTTCAAAATATTACAAAAACAAGTGTTGGGAAGCTAGGCAAGGCATTACGTGAAATCAGATAAAAAAATATCACAGGGTATGGAATGAAAGAATTAACATATTTAAACAGCTTTATTCCTGTATTTTTGTTTACCTTACTCCTGCTTTATATTAGGGCTGTCGTGTCCGGTTGCTGTCTACAGTGGGCAGTTACAGGTGTTGAACTGGTGAAGTTACACAGAGGCTAACTACGCGGTTGTTGTGTGTTCATCCTGTGCTCACAGAGTGCACATGCCCATATCCCATGGCAGACCGATCTGCTTTCTCCTGGGAATGACAGGGGTTGCTTTGGTGAGATTTTATAGCCATTTTTGACAATTTGGCATGATGGCTCTGTTGGGTGGTGGTTGGTGTTTTGTTTTGTTTTTTTAACAGTGATCTCCAAAGAGATTATTTTTAATGAATGTGCCCTTTTTTCTTACTCGGAGCATAAAAATGGCTCAAGGGCTCATATTCTTTCCCTGTCTCCCTTGCTGGCCCCTCCTCAAACAACAAAAGAAAGGCATCTTTCTCTTTTTAACTTGGACTTAGCAACCATGCCAGTTTTGGGATTTTGGAATTTTTTTCAGCGGGGTGGATGTGGTGTTTTTGGGTTTTTTTTGTTGTTGATCTGGTTTTTGGTGGTTTTTGGTGTTTGGTTTTGGTTGTGTGGTTTTTTTTTTGTGTGTGTGTGTGGAGAGGGGTCTGGGGATCTTGGGTCTCACTGCACTGTTGTGAACTCTTAACACCTT
This sequence comes from Falco cherrug, assembly GCF_023634085.1. NCBI lineage: Eukaryota > Metazoa > Chordata > Aves > Falconiformes > Falconidae > Falco > Falco cherrug. The sequence goes on along the minus strand of NC_073698.1, from coordinate 113,766,002 downwards.
AATTGAAGGGGTGGAGATGCTGAATCACTAACAAAGACCTCCTTTATCCAAAATGTTAATCAATCATTGACGTTAAATAAGTGTGAACAAAACCAAACAAAAAAACCTCCACCCTAAACAAGTTTTTGTCTAAGTCCCCCTCCCATTCAGCTGCTCATATTTGGTCAGGTTAACTTTAGAAATTCTTCTGGGGGTGTCTTTTTTTCCTGTGTATGTACTTGGTTTTGGCAACGTTTGGTAAAAGTTCTGTTGCTGACTTCCCAGTATAGTTTTCCCAGTACAGATTATTTAGCTCATAAATGCAATAAAGATGTTTTGGGAGAAACTGCAGTTTACTCTGTTGTGAGGGAAGTAGCTAGACTATGACAGCACTGTTGGAACCATCTTTTTGTGGTCTAGGGGGGTGTGTATAGGTGCCTTTTTTAGTTTTTGTTTTGTTTTGGGGAGATGTGTTGACCAATAAACAAATTAACTGATCACAAAAGAGGAAAGCAAAACAACAACAACAACAGTTTTCTAAGCTAGGCAGGATCTGAACTTTAAAGTGACAGAAAATAAATAGGTTTCTGTTCATACAACCTGAAACTTTGTAGATCTCTTCTGTATATTGTGAATACAAAGGGTGTGGACTCTTTCTTCCTTGTGCTTCTCTTTTCCCCCCCCCCCCCCCACTCCCCATCTTGCATTTCATCTTTACAGTTCATGTACTTGGATTGTTTTCACTCAGGGTTAGTCCTCCACAGCCAGAGAAACTACATTTGTCACTAAATATCCAAATATAGAAACTAAGGCAACTGTAAGCCACAAGGCTAAAATATTAATATACAACAACTTTTCTGAACAGTTTATATGTTTGAGGTGGATAAGAATGGAGTGCCTTTGATCCATGTTTCCAAGCTATTCAAAGGCTTGCAACTCTCTAATATGTTGACTTTCCATACCTATTTCTACATGTTTCTTTCTAGATTATTTTTTTCCTTTTGAGTTCCTGACATGCTATGTCAATTCTGTTGCCTTACGAGCTGTGCCTATGGCTCAGGAATTTTGTTGGTCTCTTACAAATTCAATGGACACCCCCCCACCCCCCCCCCCCCCAACCACAACAACCTTATCCTGTGGAGCAATTTACACGCAAGTGAGTATTCAAACTAATTCCCATCTTAAATGTAAGTTGTGTTACCTAGCAGGGTTTGATCTCTTCTGCTTTCTACAAGTTTACCCTAATTTTGTCAGTGATGCAGGCAGCCTTCATAAAATCCTTCTATCTAGTTTGCGTTGGCCTTGGACTTCACAGAAATCTCTGTGCCTTGGTAAGGTCTGTGGTCTGTTTACATAGATACCAAGTCCTTTAACCCAGCAAGATTTGCTATGGGCTTGGATTTCCTGCTTACAAGCTCTGTTGGAGTCCTTCTAGTCTTCCTGCTGGCAAAATGAAGGTGTTAACTCAGGTTTTCAGAGCAGTTTGTGAATGGAAGGACATTGCTGAATTTTTGTCTGAGCACTGCTCTGCCTATAGTATTTAAAATAGTTTTCCCCTGTACCTTTACTTGTCTGTTAGGTTGTTTTTTGGGGTTTTTTTTCTGTTTTAAAAGTTTAATCATTTTGGAGCTGGACCCCACTTTGTGGTGGGAGCGATACAAATGCAGAAGAACAGGAACCTTGTTCATAATTAGGAATTCCAGTTAATCTTGAAGAACTTGAGCAAAAAAAGTCCATCTGTTGGGAAATTTCTGAAGAGTTGCCTTTAAGACCGCAGGGTCTTACAAACGCTAGTTAGCTCAAAAACAATAGCAAAACCTGAGGTGATGTTTTGATGTGTGCTGAATTCAAATGAACTGTTCCAACACTGACTTAAAGCCTGCTTCTTCAAAAATAGAAATTTTACTTTGTGACTGTATCCTTACCTATAGGCCTAGCCACCCTTTGTTAGTATGCCTGTGAGCATTTATTTTGGTGCTAGAATTGGCTTCTGAAGAGTCCTTGGCGCTCGCTGGTCTGTTTTTGACTCTGCACCACCCCTCTGTGTGTGCTGGAGCAGCCATAGACTGAAACGCATCAAGGAACTGCCCTGGATTGTAAGTAGCCTGGCAAAAAAGTAATTATACTTAGCGTGCATCGGTTTGCCAAACTGGTTCATGGTTTGGCCATGCAAATGGTTGTATGGGCACATCAGACAGCGTGGTGCAGGAGTGGAAGTAAATATTGGTAGTGGCAGTTTTTTAAGCTGGTGTTGCTGCCAAGAGGAATGCTCATCTATACCCCTAAGAGTCTGCTAAACTTGCTAAATGTTACTTACACCTATTTGTTACACCTTCCTTTGCCTGAGAACAGTTCCTTCAGCTTACCTTGTTCTCTTTGCCAAAAATGTTTCTCATCTCTGAATGCAATGTATAAAAAGAGAAGTCCTCTTTGAGAAGCTTTAAACCGGGTAAAAAGAAGAGTTTGATGGTTTAGCTATGGAAAAGTTTCTGCTGCTTCAAGACTGACTGATGATACAGAACATGTAGTGTAAATTGATGATAGACTATTTAGTGTGGTTGCAATTAAGCAGTGAAGCTCATGCTGTGAGAATCATCAGGAGCAAGAATTCAACAAGAGTTAAAAAGGATCAGATGTCTGTAGGAATAAGAATAATATTCAATTATCATAATCAGTGACAGTAGAAACTTTGGAAGAGGTACTAAGCCTGTAGTCTAAACCTTGATTTTTGTTCTGCTTTAACAAATACCCTTCTATACTGGGAAAGAGAGGGAGGGAATAGCTTGTTGTGCCTGGGTTTGCAGCGGGGTTCTCTCACACTTCTCTGGAAACTTGATTGAGACCAGTGTGTGAGATGTGTCATTGAACTGCATAGGCTTCTGGTTGGATCCTGGTGATCCATCCTGAAATCTGGTCTGAGCTACGAAACTGTGGCTATTGCAAAGTGAACTGCTGCTACCTGACCTTTTACATTTGTTTTACTTCTACTTCTGTGGGTTGTTCTTGCCTCCTCTTCAGCAGTCAGATCTCAGCACTCTGTTTTCAATTTACTTTGACAACACTGATTGAATTTATTTTAAAGACTCTTAGGAAATTGCAGTTTACCATATCTGAAGAATGAATGTTATCTCTTTAGAGTAGATAGACATGCTCAGAGATCCATTTTTTTCCCAGACTTAAAAGCAGAGGTGAACTTTCTGATTGTTTGGCCTCTGCAAAGGAAGGAGCTTGTAGAATAGGGAAGGGAGAGGAAAAGTGGAACTGTAATGTGGTTGGCTTGTTTGTTTGTTTTTAAAGCCTAGGCAGAATCAATGAAATCCTTTTGAAGGAAGGAAAATGGAAGGTATGCTTTACCAGTGACATAATTCCCTTCCACAAAGCAGGGTTGAGAGGTGGTGGAGCAACATCCTCTGAGAGTTCACTGGAAATTGGGTGCTGTAGTCTGGAAAACAATACTGATTTTAAGTGCTCCTTAGTGGTACAATCTATGGCAAAAAGAGTGTATGATATACGCAATAATTTAACTGCATATGGAATTGAGGGAGAGCTTGCTGCTTTCTGTATTGAGTTCAGAGCAGTTGTGCTTCAGGCACAGGTAGCCATACAGCTGCCTGCTCAACTCTTAACATTTGCAATTACTTTGAGTGGTTGTCCTGTTTCCGTGGCTGATTGGCCTCTTAAGAAAGCAGTGCCACTGTATTCTTGCTATTTAGCTTTCTGTTGGGGCTGTCTGCATGGCAGTAGAACAAGGGGATTGTAAGTTGCTGACCCATCTTGTCACTGGATGGTGTCCATGTGCCTGTTGTTGTCCTCTATGCCTTCTGAACAAAGGGTGCAGATACCTGTTTTACCTTATCGGTAGTGTGGCTAGGGCCCATGGGCTCTTAAAACCAGATTAGGTTGGATTTGGTGGTGAACTTGAGAACAGAACCTGGCTCTTAACGTGCCTGTGATTTATCTGCTTGACCATGTTACTTACGCTCTACAAATTGCTTTAAATCTGTGAGTCGGCTCGTGTATGTTGCATGAAGCTATCTTTGCTGCCCTTGCAGTGTGTATAGAATTATGCAAAACCTGAAGGAAAACTCTGGTTTAGTGGTTCACTGATAAAAACACTGGGTAAGATCAAGCACTAGACCCTTTTGCAGGTTGCTCGGAGCTATGGTCTCTGCATTTTGCTAGACTGACTTCTTCAGGTGTCTTGATATTGCTGTTCCACTGCCTGTGAAATAGCAGTGTTTTATCGATGTACCAATCTGGTGTTGTTTGAGGACTGATTAGGAAAGTATTTGCAGTGTAATATAAAACAAAGTTGTAGCCTGTTGAGGTGAATAGTCACAGCTTCTACAGTGAGAGCTGTTACGGTGGAAAGTTTAGGCAGTCTTATGTATGGAGAGACACTTCTTGGAACTTTTGCTAGCAGAGTTGAAATTTTCCACCACATTGTATATGTATGCATGAGGAGGGAGTAAAGAACTTCAGGCCCAAATGGATTGACAGCTTGTTAGCAAAAAAATGCTTTCTTCTTTTTCTCTCAAAAAAATTAAAAATTAACCTTCTTGTAGTTGGGGATAGAAAGTTGAAACTGTCAGGCAAATAGCCACCATCCAGCAGAAATGCTTCTGAATGCTCTTGTGAAAGCTAGCTTTGATTTGACAGTTAGGAGTCTTTGAAAATAGCGCTCTGTTTATACAGTACAGTAAGTACTTTGAAGTACGTTAGGCTTTGCTGTACACGCGTGGCTAACTAGAAGAATATTAAGCGTATACATCTTAAAAGTAGGAAGGATGTACACAAACAAGAATATAGTTTATTGACATATTTTGTTGAGTGAGGGAGGATCCCGCAGCAACTGGATTTGCATGCTCTTCATATTTTTTGTAAGATCATGTCAAAGCAGTAGATTTGATAATAGACCTGATTATACAATTGCTTAATTTCTTGTCAAAATAACATTTTTACATGCAGTGTTTTGAGATCTTTTAGGTGACCTCATGTTATTTATCAAATGTCAGTTTTTCATCACAGCAGCTTTGATATAGTCATGTAGCATCGTGGAGCACTGTGTACATGTAGTCTTTGCTTGCTGGAGTTCTTTGAAGTGCCTTACTCCTTAGAAGAGTCATTGCTCTGTTTAAGATCCTACATTTAATGACTAGGAAACCAGTATACAGAAGCACTCCACTGTGTTGCTAAAGGTTGTGCTGCATCTAATGTGCCTAATGCAGGTCTAAAAGCAAAGAAATGAGAGGTTCATGTGCCAGGAACATGTACCCCTTGACATACATCTTACCCAGCAGTAAACTGCATGATATAGTAATTCTTCAGCTCTGCACCTGTGGGAATGCCTTGTTTTGCAGTGCTGAGCTCCCCAGGTGTGAGTATCTGGTGCTATAAGACAGCAGGAGGCTTGTGTAGGAGAGAAGAGCAGAGGGATGGCTGGTGGCATCAGTCCTGAGTGAAAACGGGTCTCACAGGCAGCGCTGGAAGGTAGCGATGCTGGGAGTCTTGAAAAACTGCTCGCTTGGGATAAGAGAGAGACCAGATACCTGTTAAGGCGAAGGTTAACATGAAGGAAGGTGTGTGGGTTGGTTGCCCCCAGCAATTCTGTCAGGCATCATGTGTGATGTCCCCTTGCAGCATAGTGGAGAACTGCCGCTTGCTGTAGCGCTGGCTTTTCCTCAGAGGAGGTCTGTCCTGTACTGACCCATCCCAGACCCACTTAGCTTATGAGAACTGACAAGATTGCAGCCTGAGGAGTTATGCCTGAGGATTGTTTCTTATCTTTTGTTCTGGTAGCCTAGTGAAGGGATGCTGAAATGAAAAGAAAAAGCACCTGTTTTTTTTACTTGCTGAACTGATAGGTGGCTTATTTCTCCCAAGCCTTCTGCTGGTGTTACTACGTGTTGACTCCTTCTGTCCTCCCATCCATTATTTCTACGTCCTTCCCCCTCTGCAGATTAGTTCCTGAAGAATGGGCTGCTGGCAAGCCTGATACAGGTGTATTTTACATACATGTCCCTGTCTAAATTTCAGAAAAAATAAACACAGAGAAATAAGAGAAAAAGAGATCACCTCTGGCTGTGAACACGTTACCTACTTCCTGAAAAGTAGATGGAGTTTTGTCAGAAGGAAAAGCTATGAAAGCAGCCCGCAGAAAGCTCTAGTGTTACCTGCTGGACTCCTGCATGTAATGCTGGCTGGTGCTGGTGGTGGTAGCTGCTGACATCATGTAGTAAGCTGCAGAAGCCTGCCATATATTAGGGAAATACTGTTAAAACATTTCTTGAAAAATCCCTTATTGCTAGAGCTTTTGATCTTTATCAGTGTTAACAATAGTAGGAACTCTAGAGCAGACAAGCTGCTGCTAAGGTAAGTGACGCTCCCATGTGAAGTGCTTCAAACTCCAGTTGTAATGTACATAGACTGCTCCCAGCATTGCTAACATAGGTGGAGCTAAACCGATGTTGGCAGCTGTGCTGGAGTACACCGAGGCTGAGCTGAGGTCCTCGCGACGTCGTGGTGTGCTATGGGTTATGCGACAGCGTGCCTAACGCCCTGGCAGCAGCCTAGCCGACCTGCACCTGCAAATGCCACTGATGCTGGTGAAGCTGAAATGGTGTGAACAGCAAGGGGAAGCGTTAATAGCATTCCTGTACAGAAGTGAATAGTTGTAGTTTAGGCTTTGGGGTTTTTTTAGGGTTTTTCTTTTAGCTTTTTGCCCCAGACTGGTTTCTGGAACTGTGTCAGAATGTACCAAGAGGTTGTTCTAGTTCCAGGTGGACCAAGTATTTCAAGTGTTGGTTTTTTTTTTTTTACGTGGTAGTATCTGGGAAATTGAAAGGGACTTCATGTCTGGCTATGTGCACCTTGAATCTGCTCACCAATGTCCGTAATTGCCTGTCTTCCCTGTTACTTTAGGGAAGGAGTTGTAGAAAGAGTTGTACAAAATCAGAAACTGTCTAGGATGGCCGTTCATCTCCACTGTGTTAACACACACTGAAGTATTGTCAGATGCACTGAAAACAAAGTTGAATTGACACATAGTTGTCCTTTTGATAAAAAGTGTTAGTGTTACTCACAACTCATAGAAGTGATGGTTATGAGAGTAGTAGACAATGCGTCTGTTGCAGAAGATTATTTCAGAATGATTTTTGTAAATACCTAGAAAGAATAATTACTTAAACAGCCTTTTCATCATGGCTTCTGTTGATTGTTGATGTGCTTGTCAGAAGGAAGAGAATAGTTGGTAGAGATACCATTGTCTGAGAGCAGTGGATGGTTACATGGAAATGTCATAAAACATTTCATTTTCTGAGCCTTTGGGTTTATATTTATTGTGCTTTGTCAGTGATTGCCTTGACTGCACTTTTTAAGGATGGAGAACAAAAGGTTGGACTTTCTGTGGCCATTGTTGTGAATGGATTTCAGGAAGCGTCCATGTGTGTGGTGATAGGAGTTGGGGGGGTGAGGTGTGGGAGGAAGGGTATCTGCACTGTCTTACTCAAGATATGTGGATGGGCAGGCAGAGGTAGGCTCAGCGGAGCTATGTTTGTATGAACATATGTACTGCATTTCCACAGGCAGGGGTGGTTAATTAAGTATATTCTTAGAGTTTCTGGGAGGCTTATCCTGTTGTCCTAAATTCTTACGTTAATCCAGGCTACTCAAAGGAACTTTTCTTCCTTGTAACAGTGAAGTCTTGCATGCTCTTTCCATGTCAATGTGCTTGTAGGTCATCAAGGTGTTAATTTTAAGCGAGGCTCTCTTTGCTCAGCCCCTTCCTCTGTGTTTTAAGGCATGGCCGTGCAGTTGCGGACAATTTAGAGGTGTGTATGCGCCACCGGTACAGGAGAAGATATTTTCTCTGTGGAGGTTGTAAGGCTGCCCGGTGAAGACTGCGTAGTCTTTGCATTCGTGTAGGAAAATTAGTTCAGATGACAGATTCTTGATTCTTCTTTTGATTGAGAGTTGCTTGTGATGCAAGACTATGAGCAAAGAGGTAACACTGTGCAGGCTTGGGATTAGCAGTGATTTCTCTGATGTGCATAAGGAGGAATTCTTGGCTTTGAAAAACTGTGAGAACTTTGTGTAGGCCATCGTTTTTCATTGGCAAGACATAAACACAGAAAAGTCCATACTGCTTCAGGGTAAGTTAGGACCATCTAGAAACTGGTGACTGGCTGTGAGTTGCTATCTAATCAGCTTAGTATTAATAAGTTAGTTCATGATGTTGAGAAAATAATTTCTAAGTAGACGGTATTTGTGGCTCACTAGGGAACGACAGAACGTGGTGTTTTCCCCAGTCAGCAGCTGTTTTGGGTAGAATATGGTCCATGTGCCAATGAGGTGCCCCTGGTGCAAGTGGCCACTGCCTTTCTGGCAGAAGGAGGGCATGAGCCTGTCAGCTGAAAGTCTACTGTGTGATAGCGTTACAGTGTCATTGAAGGATGAGGTCTGCAAACCCTGCAATGGAAAGAGCCAGGGCAGTAGGTCGTCAGGCCCATCTGCTGATGCCTTGCTTGGACAAGCAGAGTTGTATTGTGTCCGGATGACATGCGTATTGATACTGTGTCTTTAGCCCCAGTAGTTCTTTAGGGGTTTCATAAAAAGGACAGAGGGACTTGGTGGGCGAAGAATACAAGTAGATTTGAACAACCAGTCTAAGCCTATCCACGCCTGTGCTGTCGGTCGCTGCTGCCTCCTTTGTGCCAATGCCAGTGAGCATGTGGCCACCTGGCTGGCTGGAATGGAAAGCTTGTCTCTGAAAATTAATCATATCTTTATCTAGAGTTAGTTTTCAGCTGGGTCACAAGTGCTAGTGATGGCTGGAAGGGATTGAGTTGGATAGATTTAGGCTGGCTGAAGTTGCTTTCCTGGGTCCAGCATGCACTCGGTGTACGTACGTCAGGAGGCATTTTTGACAAATCGATTTGAATACTGATGGGTCCAATACTAGTCGTGTTATAAGCGCATGCTTTATGCATTCATGGGAAAGGATGAGGAGGACAGCTTTTGCTAAGAGGTAGAGGCAGATTTCAAGGTGTAGTTAAAAGCCCTTAGTAGGGGCCTTATCTGGAAATTGGGACTGGTTCAAGGGATTGAAGTGTCCCTGTGTCCACAAGTGTCACGGGGAGGCATGTGGGGTGTAGAATACTCTTGTCAATTTATCTGTTTGCTTTTACTTTTATATGATCTGAAGGGAGTCTGACGGTTCAATAAAAGCCTTGAATGACACCTCCTGCATCTTCCTTGTTTCCCAGTTGCACTCTTTATCAATGAGGTGTGTAAGCAAGTACTTTGTTAAACAGCAACTTATTAAAAAGTAAGGTGCAGTTCAACTGCAAGTGTGCAAAATAAACAAATGCTTAACAAAACTGCTAAGTGCAGCATGTGGTGAAAACCAGTGGTAGCTCTTGGGGTGTCCTGGGTGTAGTGGAATCACCTTTTGCCAGTGCAGCTGTTCTCCCTCTTATGTGGTTGAATGAGGGTCGGAGCAGTAGGATGTGCCCTTCCCAGTAAAATTGCACTGAAGGAGCATGTCGGCTGATTCATCGCCTTACCCCACCTCTCGGGTCACACCGGGAATCCGCTGGTGGATGCACATGCAGAGGTTTGCTTCCTGGTGGCTGTCAGGATGAACGGCTGTTGGTGCTGCTGTTCTTGGTCCCTCCTGAAGCTCCTGCTCTTCCCAGAGCAGTCTCTTACTCCACTCTCTTCTTTCTTGCCTACTCCACTATCCCAGCCGCAATTCAGGGTGCGGGCTCAGCTTGCGTTCAGAGTTACCGTTTGTTTTCTGTAGCAGCAGGTCTCTAGCCTTTTTTCTTTTTCCGTGCTGATTTTGGGCTCTCACCACCCTCAGTCCAGCACAGACTAACAGTCTCAGAAAGGCCGCGGGGAAAAAAGAAGCTTGCTCTTTCTTGTATGCAGAGAAAGAGGTTTCTTGCCTTTAATGCTTCGTGTCACAGTAAGGCCACAAGTTTGATACTTTTATCTACTTGGTATGCCTTTATTTCATCTCTCCACATTCTCCTTCTCAAAGAGGGAGAAAAGACTGAAGTGAATTGGTGATAACTGCAGCTGTTCCTGCTGAAGCAACCGTAATGCTGTACACCTCCAAGTACCTGACCACTTGCCACTATCAAGTTTCTGCAGTTTAAGGGCATAAAGTAGGAATAAGCTAGTTTGGATGTTTTTTTCCCTTCTGTTTGCAGCACGGTAATGTGATGGCTAGTTCGTAGAAGTACAGGGAGGGTTCATGAATACTTTACCAAAGGGTAAACCAAGATGTGCATTTGTGTCTTGTTAGTTACTCTGCAGTAGCTGCTTGTTTACACATTCTCACCCTTTTGCTCTTAAATTCACTGTGAAGCGAGCTGTCTTGGCACCGACTATGCAGGTGAGCAGCAGAGATGGTAAACTAGGCGATGAAATTACATTGCAATAACTGTCTGGGTAGCCTTAAGGATGGATCGTGTCAGATCATATGTATCCCTCTTGCGGTCCTGAGCTGCGGTCTGTGAGGCTGCCCTGCTTCAGTACTTTGCCAAGTTGGACTTGAATGTTTCAAGCAATAGAGCTCTGACGGTTTGCTGTGACAGATTCTCTCCATCCTGATGTGTGCTGGTGTTCACATGTGTTTCCTTTCTAGGGAAAAGGTGATTTCTGTCACTGCTTTGGTAGAGGTGTGTCAGTATTGGCACTGGCATGGCATAGTCTGTATTGTTTTGTTGGGTGGGGTGGGGGAAAGAAGAGAGGAGATATAACTGGGTAATTGGATTCAGGGATGATTATGCTGCTGTGGTAGGTTTTACTGGATGAAGCAGCTTGTTGCGATAGGTGTTTGTTTCAGCTTCTGTCTGCAGGTGTGACTTGGCTAGATAAGGATGGTCTATCACGATGATTTCATTGTTTGATTTGGCTGAACTGGGTGGAGAATGTAGCTGCATTGTTTGGGACTAGCTTTGTAGTTCGGTTTTGTTGAAGTGGATTACATGGCAGCACATTGCTACATTATTAAGGTGAAGCTGCAGTAGATAATAGTTGGAGAATGTTGGAGGGAAGAGAATATGCGCAGGATTTCACAATGCGTAACTAATTGAGCCTCGCAACAGCTCCTGTGTTCCTGTTGGGAGATCTGGTCAGCAGAATGCGTTGGGATTACACAGAAAACCTCTGGTAGTGATTTCAGTTTGCAGTCATACTTTAACTGCAAGACTGTCCATGCTGTGTAAACCGCTGAGCGTGCTCCCAGAGACCGCGCTGGCCCCCACAGTGTGAAAGTTGTCTGGATTCATACTGCTCTTGCAGCATTTCCAGTTTTCACGGTGGGTGAGGGAGAATCTGGCAGGTAGCTGCTCTGTCTGTCTTTACTGACCTCAAACTTAGCATTAAGCCGTTCCACAGAGTCTGTGTTTCTTTGTATGACTGAACTTCCAGGTACTTAAACTTGCTTTAACATGTGAGCGAACGCTAATTGATGCAGAGTTGTCTCCACTACTGAAAGTGTGGCTGATCGGTTCTTGGGCATGGAACTCTTTTGGCTTTATAGGAAATAACCGTAGTGCAAGGTGGGGCTAACCTATCTATCTTGAGCAAGCTTGCAGTATGTCTTGCTTGGGAAGGTTTGCAGTTGGATCCCCTTCTCCCTGTAGTGTAGCACAATGACGTGAAGCAGGAGCTGCCAGAACAGTAGCAGATAGTGCTTCTTCCTTCTAAAACCTGCCTGGTTTTCCCCTGGATGTGATTGCCTGGCTTTACCTGATGCTTGATGTTTTTATTTATGCGTTGTCTGGCTGTGGAGGAGATTGTATATATGAAGCACAGGGGTTTGGCAGAAGTTGCTGGGCACATAGTGAGGGAAAGGTGAGCCTTTGAAGAGAGATGGGTGCAGAGAAGGGGAGGTTACATGTCCGAGCTTTGTGCCAGCTTCTCTAAGCACAGATGAGCTCATGGGAATCCAGCTAGCTCAAATGTGGGAGTGCTAAAGCAGGTCTGACCTATTTCCCCTCTATGCGGAGCACACATCTTCAGACTTTTCCATTCTGACGGTGGCTTTTTCACTGCTGACAAATCTTGCCAGTCTGAGCAGAGGCTTCCCCTTGTCAATGGTTCAGAGCAAGTTTCGATTCCTCTGCTTCTGTGGCTGGCTGCATGGGAGGGACACACAGCTTGGCTGTGCATTCTTGTTGGTGAAACTATTCCTCTCTTCTTTTTCCAGGTGATCGTTTCTTGTCAGACAAGTGGTTTGCAACTCATGGCCTCCACAATGAGTACTGCCGTGTCGTGACACCAGGGGTCTTGGTAAGCTACTTGTTGGAAAGGCGAGGACCTATCATATCTCCACAGCTGTGGGTCCATCTCTTTTGTCTCTGCAATTGAGGTTTGAAGACATTTTAAGCCATCCCAATTGTAAGCTGCAACCAAGTGGGGTGAGGCTACTTTTCACCTGTTCTCACTTCCTCCTCTGAGCTGGCAGTGGCGCTGATGTGGTTACATGATCAACCAGATCAGGGGACTAATCCAGCTGAATAGAGATTTCTGCTGTTTCCCTTGGGTTTGTTCCCATTCAGATCTTCCCCTGATGTGGTCAGGAGAGAGGTGGTGAGAATGAGTAGCCAGTTGAACCATCCTTTTTCCCTGCAGCTGTTGCTTGGCATACCTTAAAGCAATCCTGAAAATGCAGCCTTGGATGTAGCTTGCCAAAATGTCTTGAAAAGTGGCTGGCTTGACCATTCACTGTCAGTGACCCTACCTCTAATTTTAGAGCAATGATAAAGGCTTTGCTATGGCAGGCAGACTCCAGCTGCAAAATACATTTCTCTAGAGCTTTTCCATTATTGAACCCTAGATTCCCAGACATACATATGTTAGAAGTGCATTTAGAAAAACCATGAGACATTCCATTTCACATTATAAAAGATGGTACATTCCCAGTGTGCAGAAATGAGAAGCCGAGGAGGTTGAGCTGCTGTTGTTCCACCAATGAATATATTGATGTATCCTTTATAGCTCTCTCTGGTAAGAAGAAATTTAAAGTGAGATTGGAAAATACAGTTCCCTTGCAGAGCGCATCAATTCTAATAGATGGAAGATACGTGTATATAGGATAATAAAAAAGTAGGGTTAAAAAATTGGAGGAGGTTGATTTTTATTTTTTTTTTCCCCCGTGAAGTACTTGAAAGTTTGGTGATGTCAGAAATACTGTGCAGCCAGTGTGATCCTGGTTCTGTTCTTCATGTTTTCTCATTGCACTGTGCAAGACTGGGAGTCTGAGAGAATTCTCATCTTACAATAACAGGTAACATGATAATGCATAAATATCAAAAGTGGAAAAGCAGAGGGTGAAACAAGTAGAATACTTAAGTTCATCACACAGACATCTACATCCTGCTTTTAGCATTGAGCTTTGCTTACTTTGTTCCTTTTTTCTTTTTTTTACCTGAAATTTACCCTATTTTCAGTCATACCTTCACCATAAGTGAGGAACTCAATGTATCACTGAGTTGCACTGACTTAAAGATGCATAAATCTCTTCTGAAAAGTGGAATTGGTTGCTGTTGATAATGTTACGATTTTGTTGTCAAAACAGAGCCAAATTTGCATGCGAAGATGGTACAATGTAGAGGCTCGTGAAGATGGTCTCTCTTGTCTTTAATGTATCTGTATAGCACCAGCTCCAATTACAGCATGTTAGTGGTAACAATAGTAACAGAGTAACTCCAACATTGCTGGCATAACTGGAGGGCTAACCAGCTGATAGCCCCAGAGGCAAGTGGATCCTGTGGAGTGTGTGGCTCAGACTGGAGTTCATCTGATTACCTAATAGAAGGCATTAAAAATGAGACCTTTACTGTAGAAACATTCCCCACAGTCATGGGTTTGTGCAGCACGGTGGAGGTGAGAATAGGGAGCAGGATGATTTCTGTGGCTTACGAAGGAGGCATGTGGTAGAGAAGAGAATTTTTGGAGAGGATGCAGAGCTTCATGGAACAACTGCAGTGTGGAGCACTATCATGTACAGCAGTGCAAAGTCACTAAAAACTGTAATGGCACAACCTCACAACAAGATATATTTGGGGAACTGGAAACCCATGGTGCTCAATACTACAAGTTACTGGTAACTCCTTGGCTAGTTGGTCATGTGGTGCCTGTGTTTCTTAATCCTCTGGTGTCAGCAATTAAGCAAACCAATTTTTGTTTTCTAAACACAATTTGAACAGTAGTTTTTTCATAAAATTCAAGACGCTCCCAGTCTGGTGAGATTTATTTTGTTTCATTTGATATACACGGGAAGAAACTGCTTCTTTGGGTGCTGAGAAGGAAAACCAGGAATATTTACATTTGAATAATATTTAACTAGCAATGCTTAATACATTAACAATAAATCTTGGTTAGATTCTAAATTAAGTGGATTTGCATCTGAGTAGGTGAGGTGAACAGGAGAGATTTTGTTGAAACATAAACAAGACAGAAATTTGTTCCAGAATAATTTAGCCCAAAGGACGTAAACAGTAATGTTCAATAGTTTCCTCCTCCAGAAACAGTTTTATGTGCCTTATTGCCTGTGTCATGCATATTGTTTCTTAGAAAGAAGCTGAAAAAAGTGCTTTTGTTGTGTGATTGTTTTTGGTTGGTTGTTTTTTTTTTTTTTAAAGCCTCAAGAGTCTGCATAGTGTTGCTGAGCAAATTTAGAGAGGTAGTTCTCTAGTGATCTTTTGGCCTTTCTAATAGATACACTGAGTGACTAACCTGGTGTTTTCAGAGCAATCACAGCATAGCTGGTTGCTTACAGGTGGTCAGGAAGGCATTTTATTTTATTTTCCTCCCTTTGTGCAACCCTTAGCACGCATCATTGAACATATGTCTAGTTATATTGGACCAAGGAGGCAAAAGATTTGAACAGAGTTTATGTTCTTAAGAAATATCAGATTATGGCCATCCACAGGAGAGTCCTGGATAGCTAAGTCATGTTGGGGGTTTGTAATTTTGGCTTCCTACTGACTTGCTGTGAGATGTCTTCAAGCTGGGCACAAATACAGAATGAAAGTGTCCAGATACGAGGTGCTTCCCTGTTTTGTTTACTTCAGAGTGGTTTCCTTTGGATGAAGGGAAGATGGCCTCACTGCCTGTAAACCGAACGGCCAGCAAGGGCTGCCTCCAGTTTGAAACACAGAGCTGTACTGATCTGAAAGCTCTTCTCCTGTGTCTTCTCAGTAATGGGGGGAGAATTGCCGCTTACTGCTTCACACCAGATACATCTGCTTGGGAAGTTCCTCACTGGTTTTCTGTTCTCTTGTGGGGTGGTTTTAACAGTGTGCCCTGGAGATGCGAGACTTCCCCTGGGCAGCAGGAGGCACGCGTCTAGAGAATGCTGGAGCTGCAGGAGGGAAGTGCCCAGTGCAAAACCAGAGAGGAACAAAGAGAAAAAAGGCAAGCAGACAGCCAGCATTGAGAGAAGCGGGTGGCAGAAAGTGCTTCGACGCTGCCTCTGGCGGCACGCTCCCCAGAGGAACTTGACGAGAGCCCATCTGCGCGCGTGTGAGACTGTGAGCTCAGGATTTCTGTCAATGCATTCCAGTAACCCCAAAGTGAGGAACTCCCCGTCAGGCAACACACAGAGGTAAGGAGAAGAGCCTGCAGTCAGCTGCTCTGGGTTGGTGCACGATGCTGTCCCCGCTCTGCTGCAGGATTGGCCAAGGACCGGTGCATGTGAATTGCTGGTCCTCCTTTGTGCGCCCATCGGAACCACCGAGTACCTGAGTGCTGGCTGCACGGTGCTGGGGAGCCTCCATGCTTGCTAGGCTCAGGACGAGCTGAAAGCTGTAAACCTGTGATGTGCAGATTCTCCGTTCCTTGTGCCCTCCTCCCTCCCATCAGGTGTCTGAACAGGCTGTAGGAGAGTAAACATGCTGTTTCTGTCTGTTGGTTGGTTGGGGTTCTTTTTTTTTGTTTTTTCTTCCCCCTCTTCTAATTATCTGTTTCCCCAAGGGGTGGTTGGGCAGCAGAAGGTCTCCCTGTCTGTGCTTTCACACAAAATGCTTCCTCCATATTATTGGCCTGAACAGCCTGGAGAGTTGATCAGATCCTCTGCATCATTTACCTGCCGGTGCAGCAGGTCAGTATCTCTCCTCCACTAATTTGGAAGGGGAAAAATATGGAAGTGAAGCAGTGTCCAGGGACTTGCAATGGTTTGATTGACAGCATTCTCGAGTTTGATTGTTTACTTCTAGAGGTCATCTGGAGCTTAAGAGTAATTGAGAGGGAACGCCTCTGAGTCAGTTGTCTGTCCAAAGGAGGAAACTGCCTGGGTGAGTCCCACAGTGAGGATGCTAGCAAGCGCTGCCTGTTGGAAGTGGTAGTGATGAAGATGGGAAAACACAGTGCAGAAGATCCGATAGCAATGGAGTGACTGGAGCGTGAGGAGGAAGGGGGGGTGGAAAGTATGTCTGTAAAACCCAGAGCAGCAAAATATTTTTAGGATGCAATTTGCTGAATCAAGAGGGAAAGAAAGACTCTGAATCTCCTTTGGCAAATTAGAGAAGTTTCATCTGCCCCATTTTGCAGGAGTGTGCAGTGAGATGGTATCCTTCTCTTCCCTTATTCAGAGGCAGGTTGTAGCTGGTTTAATTGTTTTCACGGTCAGAGGTTTGTGTTTGCCTGGCAGCTCGCCCCAATGTATGATGAATGCTGCAGTAATGCTGGGTTTTCCTTGTGCTCCCTGTAGAACTGGATAGGGAGGTGCAAGGGAGGGGGTGTGGGTGGTGGGGTCTGCTCTGATCAGAGCTGTGGCATATCGTTGGGGTCCAGGAGAGTGGCGAGGTGAACTTTGTTGTGCCTTGTTTGTTTACTCTGAGCTGGTCTTGGTGTGAGGCGCTTCTCTGTGCACATAGAAACCGTTGTCTTTATTGACAGAAGCCCCAGAGGTAGGTCCTCATGTGACAGCAGTTCCTGGGATCTGGCAGGTCTGTAGCTTGCTTTGGTGCCTTCTTGAGCAATGAGATCCCATCTTGGATAATAACCCTTTCAGGGCATGTTCAAAAAAGCACCTGCATGACTCTAAGCTTGCAGGCATTTTTTATTTGTCAGCAATTGTCTTAGCTTGCAAAGGTGGCAGTGGTTGCTTCTGCTTCTCTGATTGGTTCCTACAGGGTTGAACGAATCAGTGGTGTGATTTGTCACTTTTTTTCTTCTCCTTTTTTTTCTTTTTTTTTTGCTCTGTCCCCAGTAGCCCCAAATCAAAGCAGGAGGTGATGGTCCGTCCCCCTACAGTGATGTCCCCGTCTGGCAACCCCCAGCTGGATTCCAAATTTTCCAACCAGGGCAAACAAGGGGGCTCCACCAGCCAATCCCAGCCCTCTCCCTGTGACCCCAAAAGTGGAGGTCACCCCCCTAAAGTGCTCCCTGGCCCAGGTGGGAGCATGGGGCTGAAGAATGGGGCTGGAAATGGTGCCAAGGGGAAGGGGAAGAGAGAGAGGAGCATTTCGGCAGACTCCTTTGAACAGAGGGAAGCTGGGACTCCTCATGATGACCCTGAAATCAAAGGTACGTTTGCTAGGATTTGTGTGCAAGTGCAGACGTTTAGTCCTAGTCCTCTGTGAGATGGAGAATCGCTATGCAAGTGTTAGAGAAACATTTATTTGTCTGGGGTTCTGTAAGTTCGAACCAACGAAGTCTCTGAAGGTCTTGAGAGAGGCAGAGGAGAGGTTGTCATAGCTGGCATTGGTAAATGACCTGTTCATGCTCAGTTAAAATGCAGACCTGACCCTGGTGGGAAAGTTCCCTTGTAGCTCTGAAACTCCTCCAGAGGATCTGAAAGTACAACTGCAACCTGTTGGTTTCCTTCTGGCCTTTGGCCTTTCAGGAACTGCTCTGTTGTAACTGGGATTTTGAACAAAATGCAAGCCTGTTTTGTCAACACAGATACATAACCCCTAGCACCCTGACTGGTAACACAAGGCAGAAATGGGATTTCTGTGTTCTGTTCCTGGCTCCAGCATTGCCTGTGTGAGGCAGTGCAAAGATGTGCGCTAGATGTGCAGTTGTCCATCTTTCCTTTTGTTATCTGTTTGCTAGGTTACCTGGCTAAGGTGGCTGAAGGGAAAAGAAGTAAAGTTTCACACAGTGTTCTCCTTGGGTGCAGACATATTTATGTCTGTTTGTTTTGGTGTGTAATTTTCCTGCTACTCTGTGTGGCCATCAGAGACTTCAAAGGGATCAGCTCTGGGAACTGCCACTTGCCTTGGAAAGGGACAAAATGAGCTTTCTCCCAGTGGTGCCTGAAGGGCAGCACGGCATTAGAGGGAAGGTGTGTGGTGTAATAGAATACTTTTAGTGGTGCTTGAGAGACAAGTGGGACATTTCAGAGGAGGAAGAGCTCTGATCAGTTTCCAGAAATGGTTTCCAAGGAGCTCCCAAGGTAGTGATTCCCCTCTTTTCTTCTTTCTCCCCTTCCAGACTGCAATTCTGCTGATCATGTGAAGTCCCAGGAGTCTCAACACACACCACACTCCATGACTCCTTCGAATGCTTCAGCCCCAAGGTCTTCCACACCTTCTCATGGCCTGACTGCCTCTTTGGAGCCAGCAAGTGGGCAGAAGACTCCATCCAAAGTGGTTTACGTCTTTTCTACTGAGATGGCCAACAAGTAAGTAGGTAGATGCTTGAATGTCTTCAGGGAGCGGGGCTTATATTTGTGCTCCCTTTTTAAGAGATTCTCAAGTACACTTTCTCCATCAAGTGTGTTCTTGTAGCAAAAAGTCATTACTTGTTTTGGGGATGCTGAAGAGGCTGGAGTGGAGAATGTCACTCTCTTGCCCTCTGAGAAGTTATTGTTTCTCTGAAGTGTGGGGGTTGGTTTGTTATTTTTTTTGGTTGGTTGTGGGGGTTTTTTGGTTGTTTTCATTTTTGCTTGTTTGTTCATTTGGCAAATGCTGGTAGATATTGTTTTACAATCCATGCAGTGAGTAGCAGCCAGGATGGCTTAAACTGAGACATGAACCCTGAATGCTGATGAGTTTGTAGGTGCAAGCGTTTTTCTTTTGCTACTCATCTAGAGTGAAGTATGTGTGGTTAAGTCTTTCTCCCTTCTTTCAGCTGAAGGAGAGAAGGGAGGAGGGTGGTTAATAAAAATGGATTCTTAGCGTCAACTGGATATGTGCACCTGTCTGTCTGTCTTTGCAGGGCTGCAGAAGCTGTGCTGAAGGGACAGGTGGAAACCATTGTGTCCTTTCATATCCAGAACATCTCAAACAGCAAGGCGGAACGAAATACTGTACCCTTGGTAGGGAATACCTGCATGTGGGTGGGAAGGGAAATGGTAAATGTGCTTGTGTGCGTGTGATTCAGAGAGATGGATGAGTATTTATATCCTGAAATAAGTTTTAGGGTGGAAAAGAGAGGGAGAGTTGTTGTTCTAGCCTTCTGCAAATAAATGTCTTGGATGATCCAAAGAAGAGCTTGAGTCTTGCGATATTTGGTAGTATATTTCAGACCCATTGCTTATGCAGAGCTAGCACACAGGCAAGGAGTACCTGCTGTAATGCTTGAGGAAAACAGGTTTCTGCGTGGCCAAGATGCTGCTCTGTAATCGCTGCATGAAGGCTACCCTTCCTTGCAAAGTGTGGGCTGGTGGGGTTGAGACAGGGCGTTTCATTTGCACCGCTGCTTATGCGATAGGGCTGTAAGAAGAGTGAGTGACAGTGTGTGGCTTTCTCTTGCAGAACCCCCAGATCACTGCACTTCGGACTGAACCCAAGCCCCTGCCGCAGCCCCAGCCCCCCACTGCCCAGGACCAGAACCCTCCCCAGAACGCCAAAATGCAGCCGACTCCACCTGTGTCAGCGCCAGTATCCAAATCCACTGGCCCCCCTTGTCCCATAGATCAGGACAGCCCCAGCGTGGAAAGCAAAGTGATGTCTGTGGGCAGCCCTGCCAACTCTACCCCGTTGCAGACAGAAGGATTTGGACAAAGTTCAACCCCCAATAACCGAGCAGTTAGCCCAGTTTCCCAAGGTAGCAATAGCTCCGCTGCAGACCCCAAAGGTCCTCCCCAGCCGGTGTCTGGTGGGGATCCGTCCAGTTTGGGCGAGAATCCAGACGGACTGTCGCAGGAGCAGCTGGAGCATCGAGAGCGCTCGTTGCAGACCCTGAGAGACATACAGCGCATGCTCTTCCCTGACGAGAAGGAGTTTGCGGGAGGGCAAAGTGGGGGGCCACCCCCAAATGCTGGGGTGCTGGATGGTCCCCAAAAGAAACCTGAAGGGCCGATACAGGCCATGATGGCTCAATCCCAAAGTTTAGGCAAAGGGTCAGGGTCTCGGACAGACGGAGGGGCTCCGTTTGGCCCTCAAGGACACAGGGACATGCCTTTTTCCCCAGATGAAATGGGGCCACCACCAATGAACTCCCAGTCAGGACCCATAGGCCCAGACCACTTGGACCACATGACTCCTGAGCAGGTGGCCTGGCTCAAGCTGCAGCAGGAGTTTTACGAGGAGAAAAGAAGAAAGCAAGAGCAGGTGGTTGTGCAGCAGTGTTCCCTGCAGGACATGATGGTCCACCAGCACGGGCCTCGTGGGGTGGTCCGAGGCCCTCCCCCTCCCTACCAGATGACCCCTGGGGAGGGCTGGGGACCTGGGGGTCCAGAGCCCTTCCCTGAAGGCATGAACATGTCGCACTCTCTGCCCCCCAGGGGCATGGCTCCTCATCCGAATGTGCCCGGGAGCCAGATGCGCCTGCCTGGTTTTGCAGGAATGATGAACCCTGACATGGAGGGCCCCAGTGTCCCGAATCCCGCCTCCCGGCCTGGGCTTTCGGGAGTTAGTTGGCCAGACGACGTGCCAAAAATCCCAGATGGCCGAAACTTCCCTCCTGGCCAGGGTGTCTTCAGCGGCCCTGGCCGAGGGGAGCGGTTCCCCAACCCGCAGGGCCTGCCTGAAGAGCTCTATCAGCAGCAGCTGGCGGAGAAGCAGATGGGCCTCCCTCCTGGCCTGAACATGGAAGGCATCAGGCCTGGCATGGAGATAAACAGAATGATGCCCTCCCAGAGACACATGGAGCCTGGGAACAACCCCATCTTCCCTCGCATGCCGGTGGAAGGGCCGATGAGCCCCTCCAGGGGGGACTTCCCGAAAGGAATACCCCCACAAATGGCCTCTAGCAGGGAGCTGGAGTTCGGGATGGGTCCCAGCAGCATGAAGGGGGACATGGGCATGAATGTCAGCATGGGGTCCAACCCACCCCTGGTCCCTCAGAAGCTGAGGGAGGCAGGAGTCGGGCCAGAAGAGATGATGAAACTGCGCCCCGGTGTCTCGGAGATGCTCTCCTCGCAGCAGAAAATGGTGCCACTGCCGTTTGGGGAGCACCCGCAGCAGGAGTATGGCATGGGTCCCAGGCCTTTCCTTCCCATGTCTCAGGGCCCAGGAGTCGGTCTCCGAAATCTCAGAGAACAGATCGGGCCTGACCAAAGGACTAACAACCGGCTCAGCCACATGCCGCCACTACCTCTCAATCCCACCAGTAACCCTAATAGCCTCAACACTGCTCCCCCTGCGCAGCGGAGCCTCGGCCGCAAGCCCTTGGATATCTCCGCAGCCGGTCAGGTGCATTCGCCAGGAATCAACCCCCTGAAGTCTCCCACGATGCGCCAGGTCCAGTCTCCCATGATGGGGTCTCCCTCGGGGAACCTCAAGTCTCCTCAGACACCCTCCCAGCTGGCAGGAATGCTTGCGGGCCCCACTGCCGCAGCTGCCGCTGCTTCCATTAAGTCCCCCCCTGTCTTGGGGTCTGCTGCTGCTTCTCCTGTCCACCTCAAGTCTCCGTCTCTCCCTGCACCTTCTCCCGGATGGACCTCATCTCCAAAGCCTCCTTTGCAGAGCCCCGGGATTCCCCCAAACCACAAGGCATCTCTCACCATGTCTTCCCCAGCCATGCTGGGGAACGTGGAGTCGGGTGAGTGCCACCTCTGCTTGCCACGTTTGGCTCCCGGGTTGGCGGTGGGTTGCCCCGAGGGGTGCAGCAAGGGGAGGGAGGAGGTTTCTTGCAGGGTGGCAGGAGCTGGATGGCTCTTCGCCTGTTGGAGGCTGTGCCGAGGGTCTGGTGGGAGGTTGTGCGAGCGGAGCGCGTGGGCTGTTCCTCCTGCTGCCTTTGTGGGTTTGTACCTTGCCTCCCATGTGTCGAGGTGAGGGCTGGTCACTCGGAGGACACGCAAGTGAAATGGTGGGGTCACGAGGTGTGAAAAGACGTGGAGTGTTGGTGGGAGAAGTCCTTTCTCGAGGGGTTTTTGGCTGTTTGGCCGTAGCTTCTGCTGATCGTAGCTTTGTGGAGAAGATGCTGCAGATAAAGGCTCCTAGGGAGACACGCTGAGTGTAGCTGGCCTGTCGCGTGTCTGGGTGCGGTTCAGGTGCGGCCGGTGCTGTCAGGGTTTACCGGCCCTGACCCAGCGCCGTTTCGGAGGGAGCCAGCCCCGCAGCCGCACGCCGGAGCCCTGCCCCGCCGGGGACCTCGGGGGCGGGTGCTGGCGCTGCGCTCCCCGCTGCTGAGCGGCCTTGGGCGGGGGGCGGCCCTGCCCGGCCCCGGCCCTGCCCGGCCCCGGCCCTGCCGCTGCCCGGCCCTCCCGGCGGGGCCCCGGGCACACCCGCCCCTCGGGCCGGGCTCCCAGCGCCGCAGCGGGGCAGCCCCGCGCCCGCAGAGCCGCCGCTTGCCCGCGTGGCCCCCTAGTGCCGCTGCGGGTAACGGCGCGGCCGCGCCGGGGACGGGACCCGGGGACGGGACGCGACGGGGCGGGTGGCCCCTGGCACCGGCTGTGGGGACCGGGGCCGGGACGGGTGGCCCCTCTCACGGGCTGTGGGGATTGCCGGCTGGGTCTCTGCACCGAGGGAAGCGAGCCTTGGTGGTTGGCATCTATCGTGGCTGCTGATGCTGAGCCTGCCATCAGCCTGAGTGCCTACAAGTCAGAACCAAGTGCTTTACTCCATCCCTAACCGTTGTGCTTAATGAATGCTTTTACATGCAGCTCTTCCGAAGCATAAATGTTTTGGCATTGCAGGATTTTTGTATTCTCTGTTCTCCTTTTTTTGGCAGGGAGAGGGGGGCAGCGGGGGAACGTGTGGTGAATTTTCAGTGACAGCACAACTTTGGTTTAGCATCTTCCTTCACATGTGGTCTGGGTGGCATGAAATTCATTGATGAAGAACAAAGGAGATTCGAAATAAATTTAACTGCACTTCCAGTTTTGGGAGAGCAAGGATGATATTCAGCTAATAGGTGCAGAGAATGCTTCTTTAAATGGAAAGAACAGTAAATATATGTATAGAAAACCTGAAATAAAACGTAAACAGGGAGTTTTACTTGTAGCTGCTGATGCAGCTTGTCAGAAATCTGCTCACATGTCTCTGCATAATATCTGCTACAGCTTTTGTTGTGCTGCCTATGTCTTGTGTGCTTGTTTGCCTTCTAAAGAAAAGGAGGAGTTACAGTTGACATTTGGTGGGTGTAGAAACAATTAACTAACTAGATTTTGATTTCTATGGCTAGACCTGGTACCTAAGTCTGTCATCAGTGTATGGAAGTTGAACAGTAGGATTTTCAGATAATTGGTAATTCTTCATGTGGATTTGTAGAGGCTCAAGATAGTTCCAGTAGAAGTGCAGAATCCAGGATAACTAATGTTAACCATCTTGATCAATAGGCTTGTTTTTCTGGTTACCTTTCACAGGCATTGACTGCATTAGTCAGATGGTCTCTTGCAATAAAAGGGATTTCTAGTCATTGAGATTTATAGTTGAAAAGTTGGTGGGGTTTTTGTTTGTTTTTTTTTTAAGAAAAAAACCTGAAGTCTCTTTCTTTCTCTCCTCCCTCCCCCCCCCCCCTTTTTTTTTTTTTTTTTTTTTTTTTTTTTTGCCCCTAAGGTGGTCCACCTCCTTCCACAGTTAGCCAGTCTGCTCCTGTGACTCTCCCTGGAAATCTTCCCTCTAGCAGTCCTTACACAATGCCCCCAGAGCCGACCCTCTCCCAGAATCCCCTTTCCATTATGATGTCCAGGATGTCCAAATTTGCCATGCCCAGCTCTACACCGCTCTATCACGATGCCATCAAAACTGTGGCCAGCTCGGATGATGACTCCCCTCCAGCACGCTCCCCAAACTTACCACCTATGAACAGCGTACCAGGTAAGAAACTCAAAGAAACATCAGCCCAAGCTATCAGGCAGTACAGTGAGGGTGATTTTTACGGAAGCTTCATCAAATGAAGATTGTGAGAGGGGAAAAACCTTGAAGAATATATAGCCATGGGTTGTTTTTGAGGAAAACAGTTGCAATTCTCTGAAATGGGGAGACAGGAATTCTCATTGCAACCATTTTTATTTATTTTTTTTTTTAATTTGTCCAGAAAGTGTCTGCTCTGCAGCAAGTGTATAACCTGGAAAACCCTTATGCATAGGAGAGATTTTCACTCAGGCAGACTGTAATTACTTGTGTGAGTGAAGGCTGCTCATGGGAATAAGGGTCAGACCTACAACATGTTATCGAGAGGAAACCATTCTTCCCTGTCTTAAGGCAGTGTCACAGTGGTTTTGTTTTGGTTTGTTTTTTTCTGACACTGAATCATCTGGGTTTTTTTCTGGGCTTCGTGGATTGCCTTTGTCAATCCGCGTTAGAGAGCTTTTTCAAAATGTACATCTTTTCATATAGGGAATGTGTAATGGGCAGGTGACCTCAGCCAGGACTGAAGGAAAAAACTGTCCTGGTCCCTACATGAGAAAGTTGAAGAAAAAGTAAAAGGAAACATCATTCTTTTGGGCTGTCTTGTGGGTGAGCGTGTTCGTATGAGAAATCCAGTCCCTGCTGATAGCTTAATGTTAATTAATTAAATTAATGTTAACTTTAATTAAATTAAACACATACCCATGTGTTTAATGCAAAAATAGGCGGTAGCCCCTCCACCCAATTGAATTAACATACTTGAAAGAGGGGATGGGTGGATGTTTCATGAAACTGGCAATTGGTAATGAATTCTTGATGAGTTTACCTGTAGCTTTGCTGTCTCACACGGTAATGATCAGAGTGGCTGAATATACCTGGGGAAGCTGGCTAATTGAATAAGTTCATGATGATAGCTCATTAACCTCATTGATTGCCGCCTCTTAGTCTTATGAGGGTTACCTGATTTATCTCTACTTGAGTTTTGAAAGGAGATTCAGTCACTTCCCAGTGGACAAGTGTCCATACACCGATAATGGGTCACAGACATGTTTGTTAATGCCTGTGTCACCTAGAGTGCCAGGGAAGCAGTAAAGGTGTGGGCTGGATTGAGATTGTACTTGCAGAGCAGGCTTTGATCACTTGTTGATAGGGCAGCGACAAGCTTAGGGAGGCAGCTGTGCAGATGGTTTCAGTTTTCTGGTTAAAGTAACGTTTTCCAGAGCCACTACTGATGTATTTTTATTAGCACAATTTTTTTTGTGCGCACGCGCGGGCTTGGTAACCTTGCAGAAAGGTCTCTCGATAGCTTTATTGTTTATTGTTCGCTGTTGTCTAAATGTGATTCCTTATTTCTTCCCTAGGAATGGGCATTAATTCTCAGAATCCTCGAATTTCAGGTCCAAACCCAGTGGGTCCAATGCCAACCCTTAGCCCAATGGGAATGACCCAGCCTCTTTCCCATAACAACCAGATGCCCTCTCCAAATGCTATGGGACCCAATATACCTCCTCATGGGGTTCCCGTGGGACCCGGCCTGATGTCACACAACCCGATGATGGGGCACGGTTCCCAGGAGTCTCCAATGGTACCTCAAGGACGCCTGGGCTTCCCACAGGGGTTCCCTCCTGTACAGTCCCCTCCGCAGCAGGTGCCATTTCCACACAACGGGCCCAGCGGTGGACAAGGCAACTTCCCAGCAGGAATGGGCTTCCACGGAGAAGGACCTCTGGGGCGTCCTACCAACCTGCCCCAAAGTTCGACAGATCCAGCACTTTGCAAGACTGGAGGCCCTGGCGGTCCAGACTCCTTCACTGTTCTTGGAAACAATATGCCTTCGGTTTTCACTGATCCAGAGCTGCAGGAGGTGATCCGTCCTGGAGCCACGGGAATACCCGAGTTTGACCTGTCCAGGATTATCCCGTCGGAGAAGCCTAGCCAGACACTACAGTATTTCCCTCGTGGGGAGGTGCCCGGCCGCAAGCAGCCGCAGGGTCCTGGGCCTGGGTTCTCCCACATGCAGGGGATGATAGGAGAGCAGACCCCGAGGATGGGACTAACATTGCCTGGCATGGGGGGCCCCGGGCCAGTGGGAACTCCAGATATCCCTCTTGGGACGGCTCCATCCATGCCAGGTCATAACCCGATGAGGCCGCCTGCCTTCCTGCAGCAAGGCATGATGGGGCCGCACCACCGCATGATGTCACCAGCACAGACGGCGATGCCTGGCCAGCCCGCGCTAATGAGTAACCCTGTGGCCGCGGTGGGCATGATCCCAGGCAAGGACCGAGCCCCCGCAGGGCTGTACAGCCACCCGGGCCCTGTAGGGTCGCCTGGTATGATGATGTCAATGCAGGGCATGATGGGACCCCAACAAAACATCATGATTCCCCCCCAAATGAGGCCCCGAGGTATGGCTGCTGACGTTGGCATGGGAGGATTTAGCCAAGGCCCTGGAAACCCAGGGAACATGATGTTTTAAGCTGCTACCATAAGACTGGATGTTCTGATCCTTGTCAAGATGAGATTCCAAGTCCTGAGGGCTTTTTTGGGAGCTTCAGGAGTACAGTTTGGCCATGCAATAGGTGAAAAGAGACCAGAGGACGCTTTGGGAAATCTCGAATGTATGGAATTACCTGAAAAAAAAAATTATTCATTTTAACAGGTTGTTTTTTTTTAAGATTTATTTTTTAAAAATTATTTTTGTGGACTTGGGTATCCCGTGACGGCACCTGCTTTGAGAATCTGTAGCTGTATTTTGAGAATTGCCATTTGTCACAAGTTGCACCATTCTCTGTATGTTTACGTCCTTCGGACTGGCTTCTCCCAGGACTCTTGGTTATTTTTGGGGTTTTTTGTGTACTGTACTATATTGTAAAAGGGATTTTAGCAGAGACTTTAGTCTTTGGGGTGAGAGGAGAATGGGATTCTAGGCTGTTTACTTTAGGTGGAGAATCCATCTTCAGAACTTCGGACTATTTTCCTTCAACTCCAATGTATAGAAAAACCAAACTACGACCTCAGAGCAGAGTATTAATGAAAAGCACAAAAAGGAACTTAAGTTCAGTGAGGAGAATCTTTTAAAAGAAATAAATAATAAGTTAAGGACATATTTTTCAAATTATGGCGTGCTGTCCAGCACCTTCTGTCTCTCCCTCCCACTCTTTATTAAATAGGCTTCTCTCTCTCTCTCTCCGTCCCCCTTCTGTCTCCTCCTATGGCAGCTGCAATACGTTGTGTTATTTTGGGGAGTAAATCTAGGAGAGCCTCTCCTCATGTGGGGACTCTTCCCACTTTTAGGAAGGGGCTGGACTTGGACACTGTTACATCCTACAGTAGTCTCTCTCACTGTTTCCTATTCTCCTTTTCTTAGAAACCCCAAGTGATTTTATTAATGTGGGAGTGGAACAGACACTAAAAGTTATCCAGGATTTTTTTTGTGGTTATTTTTTTTTCCTCCCCAGCGTAAAACGTTCTGTGTAACCTCCATTAAATTTGGTACAAAACCACTCGCCAGGGCTGTGGTGTCAGAAAAATAAAATATATTGTTTCTTACAAAAATGAACTGTCTTTTTTTTATCCACTCCAGTTGTTTCTGTGTACATCAGACAGCTGGCCAGATGACTGCTTGCTCTTCCTTACGGTCACAGCCAGCCTAGAGGCCAGGTGCGGCAAGCTTTGGCAGCTCCTAGAAGTCTGGTCTGTAGGCAGCTGCATGCTCCTTGCAAGGCACTTCTGTTCACTTAATCCTGAACTGAGCTTGTTTTTTCTCGGAGTAAGGTCTTATTTCAGAACACCCCAGGGACAATTGTTACAGTCTTTCTTCCTCAGTTTGTCGAGGGTCAAGGAACAGATGAAACATCGTCTCTGTCACTTCCTCCTGGTGAGTGTTTGCAGCGCTACAAGGTATGTGGTTTTGAGCTTTCCCTGAGCAGCAGCGTCTGTCTGCTGAGCACCGTGGTCCAGTGCTGTGCGGCGGGGCACTGGGATTGAGTGTCCCCCTGGGGGCTTTGGATCCGGTAGGGTCTTGGACTGCCGGTGCTCAGAGGCTGAGATAGTGGGGGATGGATGAGCTTAAATACCAAAGGTGAGAGGGAAATCATCAGTACGCAGATTTTTATCAAGAAAACCCTGCTGGGTAAATTGTTGCTTTGCCACAGTTCTCATCGATCAACTCCTAATCCCCTGTCTTTTCGAGCTTGCCTTTTGAGAGAATTTCAGCGAGAAGGTTTTATGGTTTTGTCTATGAGGAGCGGAAGACTTGATGCTGAAACATGGACTGGGAGTTGAGCCCTGCTCCTGGAGAAGATCGGGGTGTGGATCTCTAGGGCAGGGCTCTCTGGCTGGCTGCTCTTCGGTCCCCCAGTGCTGTATATGGAGTGTGTCATTTCTGTCCCTCCTTCCACCTACTGTTACTTGAAATTCTTTCAATGAGTAGTTTCCTCAAAGGGCTGGCTATTTGGCGTGAAACTTCACGTGGAGAATGAGTCTCTTTAATATGCTTGTGCGTGAGAGTTTTTTGGAGTTAACTGATGCTTAACAGGTGGAAAAAATTGCTGTCGGTGGCCAGTTTACCAAAGTTTCGTTGCTAGTGTTTCAAAATGAGTGAAGCCACGCGTCGTTGCAGGCACGCAAGCCTCAGAGCCTTCTGTTGCCTGCTTCCAAATTCACCTTTGTGCTGTCATGCAAATTTACAATGATTTTGGGTGAGAATTACTCTTTTGACAAAGTGTAGGATGTATGTTGTGGTGCTTCCCTCTGACAAGCAGCGTGCCTGAAGCACGGGCTTGTCAAGATTTTAAGAAGAGCTGACAATGACACAGTAAGTGTTATTTCTGTAGAGCGGAGTTACCTCTTCTTTAAACGGTTGCACAGCTCCCTTTTGCATGGGGACTGTCACGGTGCAACCATTTTAAGTGTTGCCACTTCTGCCACAACTCCTGACTGTTTTTACCATGTCAAAGCAAACTTCTTGATTGACGTGGAAATAACCTGGAGGGTTTGGGTTTTTTTTAACAGCCTTTTGCAGTGCCTCCTATGTCTGTTGAGGCATTTTGAATAGCAAAGGATTTAAGGTGACTGTGAGTCATTCTAGAAAAAAAATTAGCCTAGGGGATTCACTGTCTCAAAGCCACTTGATAGTGAAAGGGTACATTTAAAAAATGCTGGATAATTAAAGTACCTTCTGTGTCTGTCTAACTTAAGATGCTGGCATTCGGTATCTTAACAAGAGTTTTCCTACAGAAAATGCAGATGATGTGAGTTCTCCTGAGTCCACGTAGGTGCACTCGACCTCAGTGGCATTGCCTGGTTTGCACTAGCTGATGGACAAAAGATGCTTAATACCTTAGTCAGCTCCAGTCAGAAAAATGACTTGGTAGATGTAAACTGAACTTCTTTGTTTCCCTCTGATTCTACTTCTCCCCTTTTTGCTTTGCAAATGAAAAAGCTTTCTAGTTGCCAGCTTTGCAAATTCACCTTGGGTTCTGTAAGTCAGGGTCTGTTCTCTCCTGCTTATTTATAATCAATAGTAACTGTGACTCAGCTCTGGTAGTCATGGTACAGTTGAAGACGGAAAGTGAGGTTGCCATTTTTAGTTTTCTTCCCCTCCCCCTCTTTTTTTTTTTTTTTTTTTTAAACTTTCAAATCATCCTCCTCCACCTTTGTTTGAAAGAATGAAATAGGCTTTATTCATACATGCTTGGCTGCTCTTCCTCTCTAGTAACATGGGAGGAAACAGTCTGCTGTTCAAATTATCTCATCCCAGATGGCTGCGCAGCCGGAGTGCGGAGAGACTTAAAAGGTAAACCCAGCAGATGGTGAACTTCTGAAATGCAAAGTAATGTGCCTGCTAAATCAAAAGTTTAAAATATTTGAAATCTGTTTGTTTTAAAGTAGTAGGCTGTTGCAAACAGGTCATCTGTGAAGTACACTGGCAGTTTTAAGCGCTGTCCAAATAAACGTGAGCTTTGTACCTGTATCATGGGCTAGCTAATCTACCAAAGACCTGACAAGCAAGTAG
This sequence comes from Falco cherrug, assembly GCF_023634085.1. NCBI lineage: Eukaryota > Metazoa > Chordata > Aves > Falconiformes > Falconidae > Falco > Falco cherrug. Next base: position 113,735,801 of record NC_073698.1, on the reverse strand, counting down.
CCAGCCTTGCGAGTTTAGTCACGACCTCCTAGTGGCATCTAGTGGGTAACATTTCAGAAGACAGACCAGTATGCGGAGATCTGATCCGCGTTGGTCTTGGGTGGGATTTAAATGCTGGTGGTGCTTCTGGCACAATATGTGTACCCTGGAGTAGGATGTGGGTGCCCACCTCTTCCTGAGGATAAGTATGCATCCTAAACACGCAGTTCTTAGGCTGCTGGAACACAGCGTTTGTTGTGCCAGAGTGTTGGGGCCATTACAAACATGGCATATATGGGGCTTAATTTTGCAGTGCTTGGTATGGTGCCAGTCTGCTGTGCTGGTTTTCATTCTGGTGGCAGAAAATGCTGTGTTTCGTTGGTGGTGCTCTTCTGCACTCACGATGGTGACTGTTTTCCTCCTGCAGCCTTGGCAGGCTGTTGGCTGAAACCTGTTCCGTATTTTGATACTTCTCAAGGAGAAATGATCCATGTTGTTTGATATAGGCCTGTATTTAGTAGAGCACTTCACTGTAACAATTGGTGGTAGTTCTTAAGCTAAAAAAGGTGAGCTGTCTTGCATATGTGCTGTGTCATCTTTCCGGTGAGGTGAAAGATTTTTCAGTTTTTAGCCAGTCCACATAGTTTCCGATAATTTCTCTTAATGCTGTTGGTTGTGGTAGGCATGTACCACCTAGCTTTATCATGCTCTTTCTGCTTACGGTTAAAGCACGTTTTAAGGTCTGAAGAGCACTCCTGATAAAGACCCAGACTACTAGTTTTATTATGTTGGATTTATTGACAAATATGCCAAGATCCCTAAACTCTTGATCTTTTGACTTTAACTGGCAAACCTTTTGTGCCGAGAGATGTAGGTCCTTGTGACTCATGCACTCAGGTTTGAAGCTTACGGTTGTGTTTGAGTCAGAGAATGAGGCAGGAGAGAAAAGGGATACTGGTTTTTTTCTGGGATGTTGGAAACTTTTTAAAAAAGGATGTTTACACAAGGAGAAAACAAAACCTTAAATTTAAGTTGACATCTTTCCTGCCAATTACCTACTATACTAACATTGCCTTAAATGAAACATATTGTGTGAGGATAGGTTTGCAATGCAAAATAAGAAGGACGTCTTTTAGGCTTAAGTTGACCAACTTGCGTTAACTGCATTGGACTAATATAGCAAGGCAGACAGACTAACTTGGGTTAGCAGCCCCAGCTCAAGTTTGAAGGAACCTGAGGTTGTACATACTAGCTGCTCGTGTCAGCAGTTCTCATAGTAACAGCCCAGGGTAAGAAAGTTTTGGATTTCTTTTTCTGTCCCCTGGGATTTGTGTCTTTCCCAGTCCTAGGAAGGAGGCAGCCTATTTATGTAAATGCACTGGTTCCATGGGAAATTGTTGATTTCTAGAAGTTTTTACTCCACGTTCTCAGAAATGTCTCAGCTCTTCCATGCTGTGTTTGCAGTTCAGCACTTCCCACTTACCTGTGTCCTTTGGTCTTAAAACTTCCAGTGTCCCACCAGGCCTCTTCTGAAATGGCTGTTTGTTAGCTGTGGTCAGAAATAACTCCTCCTCGATACTGTGGGCCACGACTGCCATGGAGTTGTTTAGTAGGATGAGACCAATGCACAGCCCAACCACTTCTACGCTGAGGGACAGGGTGAGGCTGGAGCAGGGCACACAGGGCACTGCAGAAACCCTGTAGAGGGCAATGATGAAGTAACCTGTTCCCAGCAGACGCCTCTTCCTTGCCACTGCCAAGAAGCTGGCCTGCTTCCCCGAAATGTTACTGAAATGTGTGTTACCCTGCTTAGAGTGATACGATCACTTCAAGTGTGAATGCAGTGCCCTTTAAGAATCTTACCTGCACTAGAACAGCTTGCTGAATTCTGCTGGTCTTGCCCATGTTGCGGTTTTTAACCTGGTGGTTGGTCAGTTTTGCTGGGAGATGCTCCTAGCTCTTGCTTAGGAGAAGGTGTGTGAATTCCCCCTTTGTCTAGTGGTGTGGCCAAAGCTTCTCATGCGGTTCCCCGATACCCCTTTCCCAAGGAGTCCACGTCTCACAAATAACTTGCAGTCGTATGCCTGATGTTTCCATTGCCATTCTCCAAATACTTCAGACTGTGCATAACGGAGAGCTTGATCAGAGCAGAACACACTGTTCTTAAGCAAGGGTAGGGCCATTGATTTTTATATAATGGCATTACGGGTTTAGGCTGTATAAAAACTTGGTGAAAAGTAACAATGTTTTGTTTGCTTTCCTGACAGCTTCTAATAGCAGTTCAGTGAGACCTCCAGCTATGTATTTAGGATTCAAATTATTCTGTTCACTGTGCATGGTGTCAACATGTAATTGTGGTGGGGGCAGGCTAATGAGAGAGTAGAGGTAAATCCAGCCCACGCTTCTCAGGGAGAAGGTACTGTAGTGCCTCCAGTCACATATCTGTCAATGACTTACATTAACATCACTGCAGTCTGTTTTTGCTAAGTGGAGGGGAAAAAAAAAAAAAGGGGGGGGAGGGTAATGCAGAAGCAAAACTGCAGGGCCATTTTAGTATGTGGTCCCCCTATTTTAGCCTTTACTTATCCCAAAGAAATAGGTCAGGATCCAAGTTTTATTTACTGATTGAAAGTACTTCTGTTGGCTATGCTGGTGTATTCCTGTTTCATGAAGTGCAAAATGGATGCAACGCTGCTCAAAGCTGAAGTCAATAGCAGCTCCCCGGACTTCCTTGTTAAAGCACATTAAGCAGAGTTCACCAAGAGTGCATGTTCTTGTACTTGGCCCACTGTGGTTGTTTTGCATGTTCGCAGCAGAATTTCCATAATTACAGGAGTGCAGGAAAGAGGTCTGGAGGCTTTCTGTCCCTTTGGAGAGGTTTTGTGTGCACAAAAATGCCCTCAAGAAGATGGGGTAGCTAAACGCTATGCAATTTGGGAGGTTCATCTGTCTGCAGAGCAACCCTCCAACATGACAAGAGAAAAGGAAAGGCACAGTGGCTTCTGCAGTTCAGCATACACAAAAGCAATCGTTATGTCAAAGTTCTCAAGTCTGGCAGCACAGAGCAAGCTGGGCTTCATCCCACAGTCCCAGCATATGAGGAACAGGTATGTTTTCTATCATATTCCCGAAGCAGCAGGGCCGTTTAAAAAGTCTGTTCTCTCCCTTGCTGTTTTCAGCCTTTGTGCTTTTGCTTGGCTACCTCAGAAGTGAACTCAAGCCATTCTGTTATGTGGCTTCTTTCAACTGGCTGCTAACAGTGGAAAGTGACGCTGTGCCACCCTGTGTCTGGTAGGAAAAAGTCCCCTCATCTAAAATACCTTTAGAGTGGAGAAGGCTGGCAGGAATATAAAGAAAAATAGTCAAAGATTGTGACAGTAACTTAATTTTAATTTAAGACAACTTAATCATGAGCCAGTTTGCCGATTCCCCTCCATTTGGGAGCACAGGTTATCGTACTCCTCTGGACTGACTGAGTACTGTGAAAGAACTTCTAGAAATTCTTCAAGTGGGCAGAGACCTGCTCTACATCCTTTCACCACTTGCTCCTGCAAAGGCAAAGAGACAAAATCACAGATCCTGTGTGTTGGCAAAGCCCTTTTTTGCTGATACTGATGCATTCTGCAACAGGGAAATACGCTAGTCGAGGCAGACGCGGAGAGGCAGAGGTTCAAAGTCTTTGCCTAAACAGATATCTTGGCTACCACGGATGCGCGGTAGGTGTCTTACTCTGTTATATGGCTTGATGGCACGCTCAGAACAAGTCTTGTTTCACACCTTTACACAGATGCATGGCAAAACCAAAAGCCCAAGGTTTGTACAAGAGGCTTCCCCTGGGATCTTACCTCTCCATGGTAAGATACGCGAACAAACCATTCTTTGGACTGTTGGTGCTGATAGAGTTCCAGGGTCACGTCGGCAGCATAAGGTGGCCACTTGTGATCAAAGGTGCCCAGTGCCACCAGGAGAGGAATAAGGGTAACGTCGTGAGAAGCATAGAGAATGAGCTTTCTGTTAAAAAGGGGGAAAAACAAACAAAACCCAAACCTAACATGTTAGCTGTGTACCTCCATGGATAGCCAGCAGCACTCGGGCTTTTTCTAGCAGATGAGCACTCGTTCTCTTTAACACACACACACTCAATATCCTGCTGAACCAGCCTTTTGCACTGACAGCAAGTCAGAATTTATAACTGTTGGAAGAAGAGATCTGCCCTGTACCTGGCCCTTTCAGCTGCAGATGAGGGATCTATTGCTTCTGTAATGTTCTTCTGTAAGGTATAGAAAAGGAGACCAACACTCATCTGAAGAACTTCTCTGTTAAAAAAAAAAAAAAAAAAAGGCAGAAATAAATTACTAGGTTTTAAACTTTCAAATTAAATAATTTCAAATGAACACCTGGGAACCGGCTTTTCTCCTACAAATTGATAACATGTATAGCGTGTACTTAGGAACTATTAAATGCAACTCCTGTGGTTACTTTTTTATTTCAGCAGTTACATAGTCACCACAGAGGTTCTAATGTGATTGCAGATTGGGAGGGGAGAGGTGTTAACAAGCAGTCTCATGAGGTCTGGCCCACATAAAGGGAAATCTAGAAACTCCTTGATGTTCTCTATGCTGTTTTGTTTCCCTAGTTGTGATTTTTTTTTAGATGCATGGTTTTCAGCTAGGGAAGGTGACTGCAGCTGCCTGTAAAACAGCAGCTGAAGTTGCTGGGGTCTTTGGCAGGAAGGGGAGGGGTGGGATTCGAGAAGTTGGTGGCTATATTTTAAAATTAGCTTTTACCCCTGTATTGAATAAAGAGATCTTTACACATCTTCTTGTGTGAAGAGACTCGCTCTACCTAATGAATACATCAGTGCAAATGAAGGATGAGCGCCACTGTGACTGTCCTGGGTGTTGTGGGAGTGGGGGAAATCAGAAAATCAGTCTTTCGGTACCCAAGATCTCTAACACAAGTTAAAAAACAAGGCTAAGGCCCCTAACAGAAAAGGCAGTCCTATACCACCGCCCAAGAAGAGCTGGCGAATATAGCAGCTGCAAATGAATCCGAAAGGAAAAGGGCTGCTAGGCTAGCGACTCAGCCGCCTTCACAAACAACTGTGGAGGAGGTAATTAACTGCATGTAGCAGCAGGTACTTTTGCAAGTAGTTGCATGTGTGCAAGGCCTGGCATCACCTTTTCCACTAGCACTAACACTTCTCAGCCCAGCTGTGCAGGTGCCATCCCTGAGATAAACTTCCCAGGTTGGAATTCAGACTGTAGTTGTGCACCTGCAAGGGCCGCCTCAGCGCTCAGGCTGGCAGCATCTCCTCTGCTCTTCTCCTTTTGCCTTTGATGCAAGTTCCCTTAAACAACTGTGGCAACTGAGGTGTTCTCTGCTTACCTCAGTGGCTTACTACTGTTCCTCAGAGGCTACTTGCTCTGTGACTGTCAGCCAAACGGGATGCAAGCCTACATCTTGGCCTCCTCAGTATGGCCTCCTCTTTCCTAGCTCATGTTTCTGGCTGAAGGCACTGGGCTTACTGAGATGGCTGAGGCACAAACCTCGTGAGGGGTAGCCTCTGGTGGGGGAATGCAGCAGATCAGAAATGACTTCTGTCTGCTGCAGTAAGCTGGTGTAGCTCGTCTGCCCTGGCTGAGCCTAAGACAACCCTTAAGGCTGGAGGCCTACAGGCAATCACCTCGAACCATCTTCCAGAAGGAAAAGCACCGAGTCAACAGATCGACGTTCAACTGTCTGCTGAAAGTTCTTCAGCACAGGGCAGCTTGGCAAATTGTGCACCTGAAAGGAGAAGATGTAGTGTAACAAGAGGGGGTTGACCCTTTCTGAACCCAGCCAGAAGACACATGGATGCCTGCCCACAGAAAACAGCTGTTCATGTCACAGCATTTGTACTACAGTATTGTAGCACCATGTACGGTACTACGGTGTGCACATGAGGGGTTCTAGGGTGGTTTTAAACACACAGAACTTTCTCTGTGTACCAAAAGGATGGATGTTTGTTCTCGGGGATACATTTCTACGTGATGGGAGTGTAACCCCTTGAGCTATTCAACCAACAGCCAGACCAACTCTCATTACCTCAAGCAAAAAAGAGGTACTAAGGGGGGTACAAATAAGCCCAGCTCCCTTCCAGTGGCAGAAGCAGTCTGGCTTACAGGTAGTACGGTGGAACCAGGATTATGATGACGCTGCTAAGTGCTGACTGCCAAAAAGGGAAAGCACTTTGTAAACGGTGTAAGCAAGGCCAAACTGCTCTTAGCTCTACTTCATTACATTTAAAAGAGGCACTGGATTTCAAGGTAAGTACTGGAGATGAGTCTTCACCCATGCTGGAGCAAGGCTTACTCCACATCTTTCTTTTTAAAATGCTGTTTCTACAAACTTTATGGACTACATAGAAAGGTATTGGGGTACCCACTGGTATCGGTGTTGGCACTCCATGGTTTCCTCCATATGCATGGTAAAGGGATGTTTCTTTCTGTGACAGTGCAACAGAACTGCTCAGCTCACCTGCTCAGCAAGAATGTTATCAAGGAGGAGAAAAAAATCCACAGACTTATCACCATCGATACCCATCTTCTCCTTAATTGTTTTCAAGTCATCAGAGATACCTGGCTGTTGCAGAACATTCTTCAACTTATGCCTGTCAGGGAATTAAGAAAACAAACCAAAAATTTTTAATACATCAGACTTCCTATGTTTTAGGGTTTTTTTGTGACCCTAGCCTCACATCAGTGAGGGGTAAAAGAAGCACCGCAGAATGAGGGATTCCTGACGTTGGAAGTCTAAGATGGAGAGCAGACAGACACCATATCTAGATGTCAAGGATCGGAGGTGGCTATCTGCTCTCACAGAGGTGGGGGAAAAAAATTAAGATGAGATGGTAACACCTCAGAAGTGGTTCCCATAAGGAAGGGCTGTGTTATCAGTTAACAGATCTAGTCATACTGGAACAGAAGTCGTCTGCGTCTTCAGGGAGTACACCTTTAACTGCCTCATGAAAAAAGAAGGGGTAGCAGCTTTGAACTGATCGCTGTATGGTGTGGGAAAAGGGAAACACCTAGGTACTCACTTAGAGCTTTAAATTCACCTCTCACTTTGTTAGAAGCTCTTCACACTGGTTTAAACTTATTTTTAAAAGGTTAGCTGGAACATCCATGCTGGTCATGTACTTAAAGCAAATTATGTTGCATAGGTTTGGTCTTCTCTGACCCTGATCTGTTGGGGAGGAGGTGGGAAAAGTTTCTAAGTTTGCTCTTTATTTTTTTAGGGACAGCTCTAGCTTCTGTTTGAAATCAAATGTACTAGAAGTTCTGGCATAGGTAGCCTATAAGCTGAGGCTGTGCTTATTACTGCAGCTTAAAAAAATCTACCTTGATGTGGTCACACAATGTACTCAGTTGGTGGGCTGAGGGGGGAGTGGAAGAGATTGCAGTTTACTCCCTTTTTGGACAGCTGATGTTACTAGAGGGGGCTGAATGTGCTGCTTTTATGGGCTGTCACCTCACCACTTTCAAGAAACAATCCTTTGCCTGCAGAATCAAGCATTATATAATGAGCTTTTGCAAGTGAATTCTGACAACTCTTGAATTTTGGACAAAAATATGGCACTGTATAATCCAACTAAGCCATAATACATTTTTTTTCTTGTTCAGATTCCACCCCATGCCCAACCTGACACAGGCATTCAGAGTACTTGACTCTGCAAACATTAACTGTTCTTTCTATGTAGGATGTTCCTTATTTTACTTCATTAGTCTTTGTTAAATCTGTTAAGGCTGAGTATATTTCAGTTTCTTCAAGGTATAAATGTGACAGGAATGTTGTAATAACCCCCGAACCAGAAGTTGAATATAAAAGGAGGCCCAATATGTTCACAGTTGAAAGGCTTGTTAAGGGATGTAGATGACATTAATTCTGCCCTGCAGCAATGCCGCAGAATAGCTGTACATTAGCTAGTAATGAGTGTTTGCTAGACACAGACTAAATTAAATTGGTCTTTCAAGAAAAAAAAAGTCTCTATTTTTTTTTTTCTTATGGTGCCACTGCTTGGTATATGACTCTGCTCACTGAGTGTTTTATATAACTAGCTAACCATTCCAAAGAACAGTAAGTGGCAGGGGAAGAAACTGGGAAATGGGAAGAAAATGTGCTGTTTTAAATTGCTACTGCTGAAATGAAACAGCAGTGAAATCATAGGGGGAGATATGGTGGGCAATTACCTGCTCAGGCATTTCAGGCGCTGGCAGTTGTGGTAATTGGGGTAGAGGATTTCAGAGCTTGCTTCCTCAGTGACAATGACAACAGATCCTGTGGAAGGAGAAGGAAGCTTCTGCAATCACTAGTGCATCTGCATGTCTTTAGACTGCTTTAATCACTCCCACAGTCTTTGTCCTCAAGTCCATTGTTGCCAACTAGCAATTCCCCCTGAGCTATCACCTGCCAGACAAGCCACTGCGCTTGTTTCTGTGCACACGGCATTTAGTTCCACAGGGATGTCTGCTGTGCACCTTGTAAAGCTTTCTAGTTGCGTGCTCAATTTGTCTAGTGTTTGTATGTGCCAAAAATTAGTTTCTGTGTCATGAAGTGCAAGGAGCTCTGGCAAGTCACTCCTACTGCTTGTTCCTGGAACTGAATACGGAGGGAGCAGAGGTGATGTCTTGAAAACCCAGAGTGTATTTCTAGGGCATACAAGTAGTTGTCAGTTGCAGGATACAACTGAAAGTTACTCCAGATACTGAACTTGTAATGGATCTTGGCCAAGATACTTGGGTTTCTCTGAGAAACTTTTTTCAGATGTGCATCTCATGAACAACGGACCTGGAACTCTTTGCCCTCTTGATTCTGAAGCTAACCTCCTCAGTAGGTCTGAAATGTCAGCATTCATGGCAACAGATCCAAGCTGAGCACCAGCAGAAAGCTACACAAAGAGAGAGGGAGCAAGTGACAACTTTGTAAGAACCCACAGAACCAGAAGAGTAGGGGGAAGAAGCAACAGCTGGGACCCAGAGAGAGCTGGGATGAGCAAGGTGTGTGTGCATCTAGGGAAGACTGAGAAAGGAAAGACACGAGTCAGAAGTCTCCCCAACCTTCTTTCTGCTGTTGGTACAGCCCAGCTAGCAGGCACCGTGTGGACTCCAGATTCCGGAAAATATTAGTGGAGCGGATGCTGAAACAGAGAAAGCAGTCCGTGAGGTAGCACTTTTTCTTTCACGTGGACACAGCTGCAGCTGGGGAGGACTTGCTGGAACTGAAGGTTCTGGTTTCACTGCGGCTTTGGAAACCCGTGGTAGGATTCATCTTCCCTCACTTATAGCCGTCTTAAAGGGCAGTTCAGATATAGATGTCTATTTAACTTCCCTTCAGAGGCAAGTGGAGGTAACAAATTGGCACTTCTCTAGCATAATTTTTATCTCATCCTGAACCAGATGCTGCCAGCATTACTGATGTGAGCAGCAGGAGTGTGCTTCATCTCACTGAAATTTAGTCACTTAAGCTACAGTGGGTTAAACTGTGCTCCAGAAATGCCTGTTTCCCTTCACTCACCACAAAGATGCATGGTACCACCGTCAATAGCTAAAACTAGGTGAGATGAACCTGTCCCTGGCAACACTCTCGGGATGGCTGGGGCACTGAATGCTTTGGGTGTCGAGTGAGTTCCAGTACCGGGCTCCGCAGGCTGAGCAAAGGTGAAGGGGCAGGAGCCACACAGTCTGCCTTAGGGCAGAGAAGGGTGTGCTGGTCAGAAAGTTGCCCTAGCACAGGGCTGCTTGTTGGGAGAGGGAGGAAGGATGGGAAGATCCAGGAGGGAACCAAGAAACTCACAAGACCTCAGCGGGCTTAAACGTTGGTGAGAGAAAGTTGGCTTCTTCCACGTATCTTCTCCTTAGCCTTTCCCCCAGGGCAAACATCTGCTGCATCCCTACTGTTGTCAGCTGTCCAGCGATTGCACCACCCTAAGTACAAAGAAAAGGAAGGGTCTCCAGAGGAATATGAAAATAAAGCCTACAGAGGGAATATGAAACCACCGCAAAATGCAGCCTCACCTTGAACGTGGTCTTTTTGTATTGCTCCTCGTAGGGCGAGGGAGGGCGAGGGCCTCCATTTAGGTCAGTCACCATGTAATCAAACTCGGTGTGAGCGGGCACGTCTAAAAGAGCGGAATGCCATTCCACCTGTTTCAAAACAGCGCTTCAATGGAAAATGAGGACTTTCAAGAGCATTTTAACCAACGCCAGGCTGTTCCTCTGTGCTGCCTTGCCAGCGATGCAGGACCAAAGTGATCTCTGCGTGCAGAAGCGACGTTTGCTGGGTTTGCTCCTCCGCGGCGCATCCCCCGCCGATGGTGCGCGGGATGCGAAGCGCTTGCTTTGCTTCCCTGCCTTTACGGGACAGAAGCTGCGGGAAATCGCTATCGCTGCTGTTCGTTACGCACTGAAAAGGCTTCGTGCGCGAACCACCCGAACTCCCACCGGCCGGCTCCAGCGGCCGCCCCCCCGGGGGCCGGGCCAACGGCGAGGAGCCCGAGGGGAGCGGGAGCGCCGGGCACCGGCCCCAACCGGCGGCGGGGGCAGCGCTACCCGGTGTCACCGCCGCTGCGGGCCCGGGCCCCGCCGCCCCTGCCCCGGGGGGTCCCGGCCGCCGGCCCCGCACCCTGCCCCCGCCCGCCCCGCCCGCGGGGGTCCGCTGGAGCTCCCCCACGTTCCCCCCAGATTCCCTCTCGGTAGCGCCTTGGGAAGGGGCAACAACCCCCCCGCCCCGGCCCAGGCCCGCTCCTCACCGGCGCTGCCCCCGGGAGCGGCCGCAGCGGGGTGCGCGCCCCGTGCCGGAACACCACCTGCACCAGCCGCAGCTCCAGGCCCCGCCGCTCCCCGCCGCCGTCCCGCTCCGCCGCCGCCCGCCGCCGCCGCGCCCACACGGCCAGCCCGGCCAGCCCCGCCAGCCGGGCGCCCCAGCCCATGGCGGCCCGGCACTGCGCGGGGGCCGGCGGGAAGCGGAGTTCCCCCACCGGCCGCGGGGGGCGGGCGGGCCCGGGGGCGGACTGCGGCTCCCGGCGGGCGGCGCGCCGCGGGGCCGGGCTTGCCGGGGAAGCCGCCGTCAGCGGGCGCGGCGGGTGGGGGCGGCCCCGGGGCGGAGGCAGCGCCGCCAACACCTGCGCGGCGGGGCCGGGCCGGGCCGGGCCGGGGGGGCCTGGGGGCAGTGGGGCCGCAGAGGGGCTTCCGCACGGGGGGCGGCGGTGCCGCCTCGCCTCGCCTCGCCGCCTGTGTTAGCGCCTCCCGGGGCGGGCGCTCCCTGCGGGCCGGCTCACGGTGCGCAGAGGGCCCGGCTTCCCGGCAGGGAGGCGTCGTTCAGGGCCGGGTTGGGGTGAGCGATTCCCGCTCTCCCCTCCACCGGCACAGCGCGCTCCGGTGGAGGCCGCCGGGCCCGCGTTGAGCTGGGTGCGGGGAAGGGGCCTGCGAGGCGGAGGGTCCCCGCTGGCGCCGGTCAGCAGCCGCTGGCGGGGGGAGGCTCAGCCCTGCCGGGCCCGGGGCCTGTGCGCAGCCCGGTGCCCTCGGCGGAAGGGTTCCTGCCCGCAGTCCCCGCCGCCTCTCCCGGTTAACGGCGTGGCGGAGGTGAGGGGGGGAAGGGCTCTGCTCCTCGCCCATCGCTTAGTTCGCTCCCTGCCTGCACTCGGCCGCCCCGTTAACCTTGCCGGCAAAGCCTTGCCATCAGCGCTAAATGCGGCAACGGCGGTTTGTTCTTGGTTAGATAACGTCTTTTCCTGCTGTGAGTTCGCCAAACGCGGCCTTTTCCAGTTCGGATGCGCAGGTGCGGGCACCCTGGGGAGGGGGCAGCGGCACGGACCCGCTCTTGGCCTCTCCTCCCACCCTGGGGAGGGGGCAGCGGCACGGACCCGCTCTTGGCCTCTCCTCCCACCCTGGGGAGGGGGCAGCGGCACGGACCCGCTCTTGGCCTCTCCTCCCACCCTGGGGAGGGGGCAGCGGCACGGACCCGCTCTTGGCCTCTCCTCCCACCCTGGGGAGGGGGCAGCCGCACGGACCCGCTCTTGGCCTCTCCTCCCACCGCGGCGCAGGGCCGGTGGCAGCCGCAGCAGCCAGGCGGGGGAAGGCACGGAGGGCATGGTCCCCGTGTGGGTCACCCGGTGTTACCTGGAGGCCCTCAGGGTTGTTTGTAACATGGGAGCCGCCTCCTCGGTCCCCCCGGCAGCACTCCTCGAAGCTGTCCCAGAGGGAACGTGAACCCCATGCGTGGAGGTGCGTGTTGCGCTCCTTGTCTCTTCAGGCCCTTGCTTCTCTTTTCCTGGCGGTGATCTGGAGGACTAGTGACTCTGTACAAATCAACTTCAATTCTATTTAGCATCTTTTTAGTGTAGTGGCCAGTAACTGCCCTACTTGTGAAAGCTAGAGAGCTGTGCCCTCCTAAAGCCTTTCTTGGGCGTTATGAAGCAATCAACAGGTTCCTCCTCTCCTTGGTTCCTGCGAACCTTCTGGTTCAAGACCTGGTGGTAACAGTACTCTGGCATAAGTAATATTTTTATCAGGGGATAAACAGTTTGCTTGTTCTTTAGACCATGTGTGTTTGACTTGGATTCATCGGGGATTCCTCTGTCCCCCCTTGTCTGCCATCCTGCCTCTTTAGGTATGTTATAGGCTCCAGTACTCCTTTTCCTGCAGGTTTGGACCTCTTACTTTACCCAGGACCTCGTTAATCCCCCCCCCCCTTCCTACTTGTGCTGATGGATCTTGGTGCCCTCCTTTTCCTGGTTACCCTTATCCTCTGCCTTCCCCCATTTCTCTTTAATCTTTCAGGGTGTGAACATTTTTTAAAGTCTTCAAGGAGATCAGGGGAAGCTTTACAGGAATTTGGCACGTTGGTGGAAGCTACCAAGCAGGTATTTTACTGTTTTTAAAGATCAGTTTATTAACTTCTCTGTAGACATTTGCAGGCCTGACCACACTGCACTTGCTATCTCCCTCTTTCTGACTTTCCCATTTGGAAGCAGGCACTGTCTGTTGGGAGCTGGGGCACTCCCCAAGACGGTGGAACTGGTGGATTGTGGCCTTTGAAAGGCAGCACACCAGAAAAATGCTGTGGAGACTGGGCCAAAGAGGATGTCTACAGTAAATGAGGTCTCCGGGAAAGCTACTGAGTGCAGAATGCTGCAGTGAGGAGTTGGTGTCGCTGGGGGCTCGCAAAGTGCCTGCGGTTTGTTGCAAGGGTAAAGGAGTCCCTTCAGCGCCTCGTTGCTGCCCTAGGATGGAGCATCCCATCCTCTGCAGATGGTCTTGCCTTTGTTTCTAAGAATTTGATTTTCTGCGTGGTCTGTTGCCTGCCTGGACTCTGAGCTTTCGGGCATCTGTATGCTTCCTGCCACTTTTCCTTTGGTCTGTTGCCAGCGGCACGCCGTGGGTGACACAGGGGGTGAATGTCAGAAAGCCATACCTAACGCTTAACGCTAGGGCTGGCATCATGGTCCTTGGCCTGGCGTCGGCAGCACTCTACACCAGCAGAGACCCTTCTCTTGGCCCTGTTGAATTCAAAAGCTCAGCACCTCCAGTGAGTGCTGGCAGCCTGTAGGCTGCCTGTGCTGCCTGGGGCCAGCTGGGACAGTGAGGATGAGAGGACACAGTGTCCCTATTCCCAGCGTACCCTCCTATCCCATCTATTTCTCCCTGGCTCCCAGCTGTCCTGCTTTCCATTTTTTCCACTGCAGGCAATTAAAGAAATCCTGAAAAGAAACACAAGGTTATTTCCCATGAGGTCACCCCTGAAAGAAAGAGGAGTCCTGTGTGGATACATGTGTCGCGGGTGCCAAGCTGACATTTAGGCTCGGAAACAAGCTCCATGCAGGCTGAACGCACGTGCCTGTAAATGTCCACTTTGCAGAGCCAGGATCTCCTGCTCCCAGGGGGACCCACTGGAAACCCATCTATAACCTGTATCACCAGGGTGGCTCAGTGCTTGCCAGATTTAAGCGCAAGTTACCTCAAACCATTCTGGAGTCAAAATACCACGTTACAGATAGAAATCTGCGACAAAAACAACTGAATAATTTGCCTTGTGTTGGGAGGAAAACGTGGCCATAAAAAGCAAGTCCTTTGAGTGGGGGAGGACAAGGATGAAGGAGCAATAGGAGGGAGAGGATGGTGACGTGCACAAAGGCCAGAGGGAGGAACTGCTGCAGGTGGCAAGAGGTTGGCGTGGCCACCAGGGCTTGCAGATGGGGGGATTTGGTGATCTCCTCGTGTTTCTCAAAGCAGTGCTGTTCTGAAAGGGTTACCTCAGTTTTCTGAGCTTAGAGCGTGTGAAACACAGATGCATGATGAGCAGAGAGAGAAGGAAAAAATATTTCAGAAGCCAAGAAAATAACAAATGGAGGAATCAAGCCTAAATCTTGTGTTGTGGGAGGGTGAGCAGGGCAAGGATGCTGGGGAATAGGAAGAAGTAGTTAAGGGGAGGGAGGGAAGGAGGAAGAGAGTGAGAGGTGATGTGATAGAAATGAGCAGAGGTGGAACAAGGAAAGATGCTCACAGTGAATTTATTTGAATGTCCATTGAAATGTTACCCTGGAATAAAACCCCAGTTCCTGTGAAGTTGCGAAGACTGGGACTGCAGGCTCCCTCCTGGGGGGACTTGGCTGCTGCCAAGCAGCGTTACTGTTGAGATATATTTTAGAATATACCATGCCACAGCAGGTGTGTGCAATTAGAGGAGAGCTCTCCAAAATAGCAGGCGGCTGTCAATTTTTTAGCAAATGGTGTTGCCCTTTTTTTTTCTTTGTCCAACTGTGTTAGAAATTTATTCTAATATGCATCATCTTTACAAAAGCATTTTCAAAGGACCTGTTATTTTTACCCTTCTGTTACTTTTTGTGACCAGACAAGGAGCAGAAGGCTAATCCAGTGGCCACTGTGGGTGGGTTTTGTTCCACTGAAGGAAGTTAATGAACTCTAACAAACGAGAAAGTTTCAGGAAACCTTCCACTCTGAAAGCAGAGTGCAGATTTCCTCCTGGCTGGAATTTAACCAAATTAAAATGATTACTACCTTCACAAAATATTACTATTGCAGTCATTTCCCTTTTTATAGTGCTTCACGAATGTATGACACCTCAGAATACTCCTGTATGTTAAGTTTGCATTTTCATCCTGATTTTCTTGAAGAGGAAACTGAGTCACGGTGAGTTTCATAGTTTGACCAAGCCATGCAGTCATTTTGTGGCTGAAGCATTGGTAAGGTGTGTGACCAGCTATCATGATTAGATTTTTGTTCCACGACATGTATAGAAAGGAAATACTGTTTAAAAAATACCTGCCAAAGAAACTATTTAGCCTGATGAGCTCCAGTATTTTATGTTTATTGGATTAGGTGAACACCTCCCTGAACAAAGGGCTGTAGCTGTGGTGTGAATCGGAGATTTACCATAAAATGTCTGCCTAGTAGAGACACAAATAGCATTTGGACACCCCTTAAGTAGGTGAGCTTTTCCCCTCTGAATGGTAGGGGTCAGAAAATAGACTTACATTGCCTTGGCTTCTTTGGTTCCTTCCCGAGGGCTTTTTGCTCAGCAAGGGGACTGGGCTGGGCTGGACACATTCTCCCACAGCTCTACACCGCACAGGCTGCAGCTGCTCTGGGAAGCTGGCAGTGATGCTGGCTGCCGGAGGAGCGTGGTGGCATAACCAGGCTGGTGTGACTGCCCAAAGAGCCACAAGCAGCTCATGGCAAGCACGGTATCTCCGTGCCCTGCTCTTGTGGGGCATGTGCCTCTTTGGGGAAGCTCCATGGAGTGCACGGAATACGTCTTAATGGCCAGGTACTTTGCTTGCCAGAGCGGCTTTTTGGTGGAGTGTCTGCTGCTCTGCTCTAGCACAAAATGTTTTCCTACCCTTCCAACTACCCCTTCCACCCCAAAATGTTGCCATGGCTGGTGCTCTGAGTCCAATTCAGGTGCTTTCGCTCTGGTCCCTTGAAGTGACGACGGCTAGCACAGCCTCAGGTGTTGTAAGTGGCAGGTCTCCACTCTTGCAACGTGGGCAAGAATACGCGCAGCATTCATGTTCAGAGTCACAGGACGCTTTGCCCTGCAGCCAGAACAGCTTTCACCATTCTGACTGTAGAGCTAACGGTGATGTCTCTGTGTCCTGCAAGGATGGGTGACCATGGTGGCTATTATAAACTAGTCAGTCTGGGCACGCAAACTGTATTGTGTTTGCAAAGTGCAGAAATTTATTTATAAATTGTTCGAGTGTGCTGTCTTCTTTCCTGTGGAGCTGTATCGCTCTTGTGTACTCCAGTCTGTCTGTTGTTGTGAACCTTGTAGCCAGCTGCTTTGTGAGCAAGGCGCCTGGGGAAATGGAAAGAATGTTTCCACTCCTAATTTCTGTGATCCTTTGGGGTGGAATCAGCAAGAATACACTCCTAAATGCCACTGGAGACCAAGCCCCTCCCTCAAGGCACCATTCCTGGTACGGCATACAGATCTATGCATCTCGTCTCCTTTTCTGCATGCTTTCACATCAGCAGTTTACCTTCCAGCAGTGAAATGGTCTGTCGATACTTGCAGGTCATATTTTTATTTCTGAATTGCTGCAGGTTATGTGGGACAGTCCTGGAAGTCAAGTCATGGCATTTAGAGTTGGTGTCATGAGGACATTTTCAAAGATTTTCTTCGGTGGATTTTAGAAACAGGGTATCGAGGAGTCAGTTGTTTCATGTCCCTTTTGCCTAGGGCGGCATGATTTTCCCTATCTTTTCCTTTTAAATTCCAAGTGTGGGCATTTGGTCATTGTCGGTGTGGTAGCAAGAGAGCTGGAAGCCGGCTGTGCGCTGTGGGCAACACACCGATTGTGTGAAGGTTCATCCCCTGCCCTGTAATCTAGCACAGAAGATGCACTCCCTGCCTTCTGTTTTTCTTTTGTCCAAACTTTGTCATCCTAAACTGGATGATGCCTACAGCCATCTGCTGCATTTGGTAGTCTGCGGCATCATGCCGACTCAATTATGCGCCTCTCTGGGATAACAGCAGGCCAGTTTTCTCTTCAACTTTGAAAGAGTGCTTTTCCTGCGCAAAGGAAGGCTGGAGTAAGAAGGAACCTCCAGAAACAAGCTGGATAAGCTGTTGTCGGGTGCACTCTTCATGTCTGCATGGTGGAGCTGTTTGGGTGCAGTGGGAGAGCTGCCAGTGTTTGAGATGCTGCGTCCTGCTCTGATGCGGTGGCAGACATGCTTCCCTGTGGCAGCATTTAACCATTTGGTGCTTTTAATCTTTACCACCTCCTTTGCTTTTTGTGAATATGCATTACACCAAGTGGTTTGAAATTAAAGGAGATGGTAGAAGTGTAAATGATAGTCGCTTTTTTCTAAGCGCCCAGGGTAAGAGAGCTACGGGGAGATCACGCTGAGCCTTACAGTGGCTTCCTAGCAAAGTTGTTCTGTTATGCTTTTTCATACCTACGCAGAAGTGCCCAAGCAGTAGAATTTATGTGTGTGATACACCCTGCGACCTCAGTCTTCTTCCTGTGGTGGGCTGGGGAGGCATAACTGGAATCTGGGGTAAGATGTAATCCTCTTATTTTGCTGCAGGCTCAGGATAAATTTTAAGGCTCCAGGGCTGCTTCCAGTTTTCTTCTTTGCCTTCCCTGCGGGTGGTGGACCTGATGGGTTTCAACATGCCGTCATCCAGGCTTGCCGTTTCAGTCCTTCTGAGCTGTCCGTAGTGCCCTGAGCCATTTTCCCCTGCAGTATATACTCATCTTTGTTATATGAGGATAGGGGTCAGATCAAGTGGTGGGGAGCTAGAGGAGAGGACATAAACGTCTCGGGGACCAGTGCTATTTACATTCAAGAGGTTTCTGGCCCCACCAGCTGTTCCATGTGTGTTATTTTCAGAAGGGCAATAATCCATGGGAGGTCAGGAGGGTGGAATTGTGTGAATACGTTGGGTGAAGGAGATCAAGACGCTTGGAAGTCCTCAGGCCTTGTCATGACAGAGAGTCAGGATCCCAGATGATTGTGGCTTGCAGACTGGGAGAACTCAAGGAAAGCTCTGAATGTGCTGCTTGAATGGCTAGGAAAGGCTGCTTAGCCGGGTGTTTGTTAGCTGTTTTCAAGAGTCGTCTATGTTTACACTGCTGGCAGGACCACCTGTTCTTTTTCGAACAATAATATGTATATATATGTGTGTGTGTATATATTGCTGCATTTCTGCATTTATTTTTAGCCCTTTCTAAAAACTCCTGACAGGTTTGAAAGATGCTGTGGATCGAGAGTGGTGCCTGGCGGCATTGCTCACATTGACAGTTGTCAGAATTTCCATGATAAATCCCTGCTTTGAAAGGCTTATAACTCGTCCTTCTATTCTCGGTCCTGCAGCTTTCATATCCTGGGAAAAAAAGCCACTTTTTTAAAAACTGCATCTTCCCCAAAGGTTTGTGAAATTCAGTTCTGTTGGCCTAAACCGGAACTTTCTCAAAGCAGACGTTGAGTCTTGTCACTTTCTTTTTCAGTGCCTAATTGCAAATGTGTGGCAGGTCTCTTTAATACGTTTCATATGGTCAAATGGAAAAACTGTTTTGCATATCAGACTGACACAGACACTGGATGGTGTAAATCAGTAGGGAGCCAACACCACTTTGCTCCCCTCCACCAGCTATGAGGAAACACAAAACCAGCTGAATTATGGCAGAGGCTGGGCAGTCTCCAGATCGGGTCTGATACCGGTTGCAGAACTGTAGGGTGAATGCCCTTTGTGCCAACTACTAGCAGACAGTTGAGGCGTACCGTGGGTCTTTTACATTCATAAACAAAGGACATGCATATTGCTATTACGTGCAATCAGCAAGAGAAATCCATTACAAATCAGCAGCTGATGATTTGAATGAAGAAATACATAGTTATCCTGTATTAACTTTGTGGTTCACATGTCCATAGTGTCTTCCATCCATGCAGTGCAAAGCAGGTCATAGTTGCTAATCTGTGCCATTCCCCAGTGAAGTCGTACAGGCATCGTTGTGATTTCTGGTGTACACCCAGGAGAGACGGTGTTGTGAGGAGATGTAATGATGTGCCCCGGTGATGCCGGGAATCCATGGCAAAACAGAGCACAGCACCTGGGAACCCGAGTCGTGCAACAGTGCTGGAAGGACCGAGCTGCATCTCTTCTGAGAGTTTTCACTGTTTTTGAAAGCCGTTGAAGTGTTAGCTGCAAATAGTACATTTGTATGCAGCAGGTAGGGGCTAATTCAAAACATGAAGGTAATGAACTTGAAACTGGGTCCTGACACACGATGAGCGTTGTGGAGGGAGAGCTGGGAACCTGAGCTGAATGGAAGTCCGTGTAATTTCACATGCAGTGTTCAGTAGGCCATTCAAACTCAGATTATCTTTTGGCGGATGGGGATAATGCTTATTCCCTGCCTCACCAGGAAGGCTGTGAGATAGCAAAGCACATGCAGAAGGCTTTGTATGTGCAAGAGCTCAGCTGTTTTTTGAACTGTATTAGTAGCTGCTTGACTGACGTATGTGACCTTTCCTTCAGGTCTTGCCTGACAGTTCTGGACCCTCATGGCTACAACAACACTGCTATTACAAAAAGGAGATAGTCCTGTGTTGCTTTTGTGCATGTTGCATTGGGTGCACACACAGTGCCATATCTGTGTTTTACTGTCACTCCAGACATGGAGTTTAAACTTTTTTTTTATCCTGATTTGTCCTCTTCTGCAACTGATTTTCCTGTGGACACAAAGGTGGGTTTTTTTTCTGGTTCCCCTGCCCATCTCTTGTCTATCTGAGGGCATGCATTCCTGTAGGAGCTTGGCACCTCCCTAGCAGGAGGCAAGGGCCACTATGTTCATTTTCCAGATGGGAATTTCAGGCAGAGAAAGGCTTGGGTGACTTGCCTGCTGTCAGACACAAAACTTGCTGGAGTAGGAACCCAAGGGCGCTCCAAATTTCAGACTGGTGCCTGAGCTGCTTGTCCAGACTCAGTGTTATCTTTTGTTGCCATTCTGATCCCAGCTGGCTGTCAGCTGTACCAGCCAGGGCTCCGTGGGTATTTATGCTGCTGCCAGTTCTCATGTCTCAATTGGGAGTCATTTAACGCGGGTGACTGAGATTCCTTGAGAGGAAGAATGTGAAGTATCCCAAGCAATGGTATGGTTAACATCGGTTTTGTCGTAAGACTATTTTTTAGTATTTATTTTAAGGATTGGTGACACACATGAGTTTTCCTACGGCTTCAATATCTGTGGTTTCAGCCATGAAAAAGGGTCAGAGGCAAAACCGTGTTGGCATAGGAGTTTAATATCCTCCCCTTGTAAGATAATAGAATAAATCGGAAGAGAAACATATGATTTAAAATCTTTAGTGATAGTGAGATGGTAAGAAAGGGACAGCACAACATTTTTCGTAATGCATTTGGCATTTCTGAAGAACGATTCCTGGTAAAACGTGATTGCAAGTCAACAGAGTCAGCAAATGAATCAGGGAAGGGAATGTGGCACGTCGCCCTTAGTAAAAAACCGTTACATGTTCTCTTACTCTCAATTACCCTAATTTGAAGTGGGGAGCTAATGAATATTGCTAAATGGATTGAAACAAACAGCAGCACTGTGGACAAAAAATAATCATTATGAACTGCAGTGTATTGACCACAGTGA
Source organism: Falco cherrug (assembly GCF_023634085.1). NCBI lineage: Eukaryota > Metazoa > Chordata > Aves > Falconiformes > Falconidae > Falco > Falco cherrug. The sequence goes on along the minus strand of NC_073698.1, from coordinate 113,715,154 downwards.
ATTTTTCACAGATTTGTAGGTTTTAATGCTGGGTTGTCTGGTCTGACTGTCTGCTTAGTGTAGGGGAAAGGACCTGAACCCATAATTTCTGATGGGGTCAGTAACTTCTATTAGCAGTGATACCTTTTTAAACCCCACTGCAACAATTAGAAATTACCTCATCCCTAGACTGTGCTTTTCAATTGTTAATTAAAATAATAGTTCTCAGTATAAGAGGGCTTCTGTTAGAAGAGCATCAGTTGTCAGAGATGTTGTCACTGTTGCTAGTACTTATGTATTAGGATTAAAATGCTTCTTACCTTGTCTTGGTAGGTGACATAGAGCAAGCTGTAGACTCCCATTGCAGGCCAGCGCATGGTGCAGAGGTGCTGGGGGTAACGTCGGCGCTGGCATTGTGTGCAAGCACGGAGCAGCCAGGCCCGGCCGTGTTTGGGTTTCTGGGTCTGGGATGGTATGGCTGTGTGATGTTGTGATGCGATGCATGTATGTCTGTGCCCTGCAGCCTTGCTGCTTGCTTCGAAAGACGCGCAGGGTGGTGGCAGCTGTGATGTAGGTCATGGGGAGGAGTGCTTTGGAAAGCTGTAGCCTATTTGCACCATAGGAAGCAGGCTGTTCACCTTAGCCCTGAGTACACCTTAGGAGAGGGAAAGGGCTAAAGTATCTCAGTGTTTTCCCTTTGATGGTCTCTTCAAGCTCTCGGGTACCTCACTGTGCTGGGAGTGGTGATGTGCTTGTGTGGTCAGAGTTATCCGTCAGGAATCAGTGAGGATTATTCTGAGTTCTCTTTCATTTAATGAATGTCTTTGTTGTTGATTTAGGGCTGGGCACTTTAACGAACTTTTCAGAAAGTCCTCAAATTTGGCATTTCTCTGGAAATGCCAACGATGAAATGAATCTGAAGAAACTAGTAATATGGAGAGGAAAGTGTAACTGTATCCTAAGAAAATACAAGACCACAGAGGGGAAAAAATAATCCAAAGCCTAATTACAGATGAAAAAACGGTGAGAAAAGAGTTCTCATGAACTGTGAGAGGAAAATGAATGGCAAAAAAATCCATTTTTCAGTGAAATACCAGCTACCACATATGTTTTTGGGTTGACAGTGCATGTTATACAGCGAAGGTGATGGTAATTTCTGCTATGCATGTGTACCTAAGTGCTCTCTTGAATCTGGGCTGAAATGGAAGAAAAGCAAGGTGGGAACTGAACATGGCTTCATTGGACTACGTGATTTAGCGATGGCTAATTTTAGACACTTGTTTCTGAAATGTCTTGCCCGTAGCCTGGCACCCATCAAACTGGTTCTGTCAGGAACACTTTTCAACCTCAAACTTTGTTCCCAGGCTGAAGAGCTGGCCCAACATTTACTTAAAAAACAAACCCAAAGAAATAGCAGCAGTTTTCTGACCTCAGGCTTGCCTCTCCCTGCTGATCTGATTCCCTTTTAAGGGTAGGAGCTGGTGGCTAACATGATTTCTGGTGAAACCCTGCGTGTAGCTGGATATGAGAATGCTGGGTTTTGCTGGGGCTGCTGTCAGAAATGTCATGCCCTACCAGCCCGTATCCAGTTTCTAGAAAAATCTCTCGATGGTGCCTTTTGCTTTCGTTATGTTATCATATAGCTGACCGTTGCTGACATGCCTTTTTAGGGTTAGGTTCATGTCCAACACGAACAAGAAAATTTAACTCTTGTGTGGGTCCCTAACAGTTCATTCTGATGCCTGGCTTGGCCCCATCTGTCTTAGCCCTTCCCATCAAAATTAACCGTACTATAAAGAGGGGCTCCTGCACGTGAATAATGGCTCACAAACCCCAGCCTGAGCACCTTGCTGCTGTGGTCCAGCCCCAGGAGATGGAGATGTCCTCTCAAAAAATAACAGTGGTCTGCAGGGGGCTTGCTCTTTCTCTTACAAATGTTGCAGTGGGGCGGTTGACTCACAGGAGCTTGTCATGGGCCAGCCAAATGGAGTTTGTAATAAAGAAATGAAAAAAAAAAAAAAAAGTGGCTAATCTGTTGATAAAATGTAGCCACCTCGAGTGATAAAAATGGCTTAATGTAGCAGCCCTACAGGCATTGGGCCAGAAATAATTTTAAAGGAATACGTAAATATTGCAGCTTTTCTGAGTTTTGCTTCCTGGCTTGCTCTGGGGGAATGCTTTTTGAGAGAAAATGTGGTGTGATTGCTTTTATTCATCCAGAGACCAGTGATTTTGCCCTAATAGGTAGGCTACAAAGCCCAGCGTCACAAACTGCATTTGAGGACGAGGAGCATGTTTTATGCCGGCGCCGTAGTGCCTTCATAGTGCTTTTGCTACGTTTGTGCCTGGGAAGCGAGGGGCTTGTAAGGGGGCGATGAAACCCTCTGTGTGGGAGCGTGCAATGGTGGAAAGCGTTCACGTGGAGAAACTGCTGAAGGACTTGAACCTTCCCATAGAAGCTTCACGAGCAGCTGAGGAAGCAGGGTTTTCTGTGCCCCTTAACCACATCCATCCTTCTGCGGGGTTCCTGCGTGGGCATCGAGGATTCCCAGCCATGTCTCAGACTCCTAGGGACTAGTGGAAGGGACCTAAACCCACATTTGAAGTAACCACTGTTTCCACCATCATGCTTCTCTCTGATGTTTGCTATCACTGATCTAATGCACAACTGTCTTTAAAACATCTTTTGGTGTCTATTTATTGCACGTACTCTCCAGTGGAGGTGCATTGCTCGGTTTGTGATTGACAGTGTTAGTTAACACAATATTGTTTGTGCTTCCCGATGGCTGGAGGAACACACAGCTGCCTCTGGGGTGGATATTGGCCTGTATGAATTTAAAATGTAGGTTTCCATGACTGACGTTTGCTTTCTGAGAACTCTGTTGCCCGTCAAATTCAATTGCTCAAATGTCTGTGGGAAGCCAGTGGTGGTATGTGAATGTGGTCTCAGCAAATTCATTTAAAAAAATGTAAACCAATGTTCACTGTAGGAAAAATGAAGCATTTCTACATTATTTGGCTAGAATGGGTGTTAGAAGTTCATTTGATCCTCTTTCTTTTTTTGTCATCACATTTTCATGACTTTTTTTTTTTTTGTTTATATGGTATTACAATTCCTGTGGTCCCCAGAAAGTTCTTTAATCGTCTAGACCATATAAGCAATGAACATTTAATGCAAAAGCAAAGCTATTGATTTTGCACTTCAAAGTCACAGCTTTTCCCCCTAAAAAGTGTACCTTAAGAAGCTGCTACACTCCATCCTCATTCTCAGTCCATCCACACCTCTGCTGCAGCTGGTAACCTAATCACTAAAACGCTGCGCTTTATTCGCGAATGTGTGCAAAAACTGGCATCAGCCCTGCACAGGCACCCCTCCTGTAACCCTGCTGGGAGGAGGTGCCAGAATCCCTTGGGATAGTTAGAGCCTGCTGAGCACAGGCTGTTTATGAGCCTGAGCATCCTTTTGGCCAGACTGCGTTGCCGCTGAAAGCCTCCCAAGGGAGCAGTGACAGAGGGGGCTCCCCCGGGGGACAGCAGTTCCCCTCGTGCCTGTGTTAGTCCCAGGCTTCCCAGGAGGCAGCAGAGCTGGCAGGAATGCTGCTCTTCCGTGGCTCCTGCTGATGCTGGTGGCCTGGAGTGCTTGCCGTTGCTGCGGGTCGGGCTCTCTGCTATGCTCCGCTGACTTTTTGAATTGTGAATTTCTCCATTCTTTGTACTTTGGCCATCTGCAGCCCAGTCAAGCATGTTCTCATTCCTCTCGACACGCAGCGCTTATTATTCTTTGGCTTTTGAGTCTTCCTAATTCTTTGGCCTCGGTGACACTTCGTGGAAAAGCGTTTGAGGAGAGATTGTGTAGTCTGGCATCTTTTTACCTGTTCCCTTGTAACAGTCTGAAATATTACCAGCTTTGAGTTTGCTTGAGCATTGCCTCGCTCACATATTCTGAAAGAGGAAACAACTTGCTTGACCCATGTGCTCTAGATCAGCCATTACTTTTAAGTGTGTCTCTCAATTTCTCCCTCATTTGTCTCTTAGCCTGCTCAGCTGTCCCACTGTGCTGTCTGGGGAGAGGGACTTACAGGCATGACCTTGTCTCGTTTCATTACTTTGTTAGTTTTGGCATTCTATGTATTTTTAAATATAGCTTTTCCTTTTATAGGATTAAGTATTTCTGTTTTAAGAGCTTGTTGAAACACACATTTCTCTGTTCTCCTATCTTGGGCTCGGCAGCTGATCAGCACAAGGCTGCAGACCAGAACTGACTTCTGGCTCCTTCACACACCAGTTAGAGGCGATGCTGAAATGGTTTGAGGTATGCTGACCAAGATGACTGGGCACACTACATCTGTTAAATGTCAGTTCCAGCTGTCGCTGGAGAATTCACAGTTTTGAGAGGGTGAGCAGACCCTGCAGGTAAGACCTGGAGAAAGGGGGGATGACAGCAGAATGAAAAGCTCCCACGTTTTCTCCCCCCTGCCCCAGAGCATTATCTTTGCAGTACTGCAATTTAAAGACTGAGTGCCTATCCAAGGGCTGAATTTAATATATAATGTTGATTTAGGTCACAACTATAAGATTGTCCATCCATCCGTCTGTCTGGCACAAAGCAATACATAAAAATTCTGTCTGAAATGACAGGCCAGCCTCTCTGCTCTCTGGCTGAAGTAAATGTGCTCCTATCGTGGTGCGATAGCCTGGCCGGCCTTGACAGTGGATTCCAGGAATTGTAAGCTTATGGTCTGTCAGCGAGTGCAAACATCCATCCGTCAAATATTCCCCATTTGTTATACAGAACCAGGGAGGCATTAAGAAACGAGTGGCAGAGGGAAATTATCTGCTTTGATATGTGTATCCTCTGGGCTGGGGGACAGAGAGCTGGGTTGTACTCCGGTGGTCTCAGAGATCACCCAAACACCACCTGTGAACACGCTTGGACTACAGAGGACTGAAATGGCATAGGGGAGCTCCTTACCCTTGTTTTTCATCTATACCTTGCTCTGCAGCAGAGTATAGATGCAGCGTGCAGCTGTGCAACTGTAGCTCAGAGTTTTTAAAGTTTGGTCCTATTGCTTGTTCTTAACTAAGAACAGTTTATTAAACAAGGCCTGGGGTAGTGCTTGAGTGGCCCTATGAAACAGTAATGTCACTCAGTAACCAAGTTTTCTGAGGGGAGTGATCCTGACTTAGTCATTGCGCAACTGTCCCAGCAAGGTGCCACCCTAAGGGGCAGGCGTGATCATGGCTGTGCACATACCAGTTAAAAACCTCAGGCCTGCAGGGCTAATCCTGCCTCCTTGCTGCTTTGTGTACCTGTGGGTGCTCAGGGGGCATCCTCCTTTCTGGGCTGAAAGCCCCCAGACCAAGGGTCCTTTAATCTGAAAGGGTCCCTGCAGTTTCTAACACAGTTGAAAGTCCTAGTCCCAGTGTCTTCATCAAATTCTGGTTTCATTCTTTATGCTTCCCCACCCCCCCCCAGGCTCCTTGCTGGGATCCAGTACTTTACTGGTCTCTACCTTCCCAGCCTGCAGAGTCCCATGAGATGGGAGATTGTGTGGAGAAAGGAAAGAAGGGCACTTCCTTTGGGTGGACAGAAGGATCCAAGGTCAGAAGGAGGGAGCCTGTGAAAGTTGGAAAGTGGGAGCAGAGATGAAGTTCAGAGGCGAGGCATCGGCTGGGGAAAGAAAGGGTTTTTCTTTGGGCTGGGCAACTACATCTTAAAGTGAGCTGAGTACCCACAGGAACCCTTTGCAGAGACGGTCAGCTGTGGATTCTCAATGTCTTTCAAGACCTTGCCTCTTAAAGAGCCTTTCAGGACCCTGCTACTCCATGGACAGGCAATCAGATGCTCAGGGGCAGCTTTTGCTGTCCTTTCCCCGCTGAGCTGGCCTCATGCAGGTGGCCCGTCTGGGTGCAGAGGTGTGTTAGGGGATGCAAGGAGGGAGCTTTTCCATTGCAAGAGGGGGGAGGCTCTGCTTTTTGGCCAGTTCTTCCCAGTCTTCCTTGGTAATGCAGAGGCAGGCAGGGGAGCTGGAGGGGGTTTCTGTTAGCCAGTCAATCAATCATTTCCTGATGTTTATTATTTATCCCCCTGGCCGAGCCCTCCCCTCGTCCCTGCCACTCTGGGCAACGGGAATTTTTGTGATCTCTGAGCAGCAGAGGCTGGCGGGCAGCCTGGTCGATGCTAGCAGCTCATTCTCAGCCACGTGAGAGGAGAAACATCAACAAGGAGAGATGGAGTTAGAACTTTATTAGGAGAAACCTAGACACAATTGACTTAAATCTCTTGTTAAGGAGAGCACGCAGGTCTTTTCAGGATTAAAAAATACACATGTATAAAACAACTTGCAAACAAAAAAATGTTTCCCCCCCCCCCCGTGTGTGTGTGAATATGCATGTATATGTACAGGGAACTGTACCAAAGCTAACTGTGTGTCAGGAGCGAGGATTCGCAATCCCTTTCGGTGGCCCTAAGAGAGGATGGCTCGGTCCCCTCGTAAGCTGGTCCCCAGCCATTCCCTCCCACAGCCCAGTGCTGGGAAGCTGTGGTCTGTGTCTGAAAGGGCAGCACAGGGTAAATGGCAGGGAGCAGCTTAGCTGTTTAGCAAAGCTTTTTAAAAAAGGGATGTTGGCTCTGCACCGAGAAAATGTATCAAGGGCGGGAGCTGCCTACGGACCTCACCCACCGGGCTCGCTGTGCGGTGCTGGGCACTGGTGGCTGCTCTGAAAAGGCTACAGCAGTAAAAAGAATTGGTCCATGGGTGATTTCTTACGCCGTACGCGCTAGGGATGGAAAGCAGAGATGAAGATGACCTGATGGCAGAACAAAGACTTGCTGTGAGGACAAATACTTGGGCTTGTGCTGGCTGGCAGGCTTGAGAGGGCAGCCAAGAGCTGAGTGATGTGCAGGACCTGGGGAGGACTCCTGCTCCCTGCAAAAGCTGCTGAAGTGTTTTGTTATGTTAGTGAGGAGAAGACACAGGCCGTACCTCTTCTGCAGATAAACAAAGGATGTTCTTCTCTCAAGCTGGCAGCTGGCAGCACCCTTGCAGCAGCGTTCAGGCTACTTGAAAGATGAGTTTTAAAGGGGGGAAGCCCATTTGGTTTCAACATGGTAATTCCTCTTTTTTTACTGGTAAGATATCTGTTCTCACAGGAGAGTCTATTTCTGTTAATGGATGTCTTGCTTAGAATGGATGACACAAGTATCTTGGGAAAATTCCCTGATTTCCATCAACTGGTCATCTAAGCAATATCCCTGCGGCCAGTCTGCTGTGCTGACTTAGGAATGAGGAAGGGATTCCAACTTTAGACATGAAGCAGCTGTGCGTGAGGGACCACAGACATCCTCATTCATGGGGAAGTTATATACACAGTGTCAAAAAATTCAAGTAGGATTTATTGTATAGGTAAACGTATAAAATATCTGGGCTCAGGTAGAGAAAAGGGTGGGAGTGGGGGTGGTTAGAAAGAGAGAAAACAAAGCAGATGAGAGTGTCTTCCAGAAAGCCTGATGGTGTGTTTCTGTCCCTGCAGGTGGGAGAAGCTTCAGCTCAGTATAATTGCCAAGCTGATCTAGCAAATGTTGACTGGATGCCAAAGAAGATGCAAAGGGCTTGAGGTCCAGTCAGTCTGGTGGATACAGTGTCGAAGTGGGTATCACTGGGCAGCCTCAGGAGTCTGGCGACCTGTGCTCTACCAGGCTAAGGACGGTGAGTCTCCAATCCCTGTGGGTCTCGTGATGAAAATATGGCCAAGAGGTTCACATCTTGAGATCGGCGCCTCTCTTCAGTGCCTGTCTCCCAGTGTCTGCCCCTGCCTTAAGCTGTGAGAGATGCTGTCTACAATATAACAATGATGTTCACTGAAAGGGAGCACAGGGGTGTTAAAACAGAGAGAGATTAGTGGTAAGAGTCTGGAGTCCACTTTGCAGAAGTTTTTCTAAGTGCTGAGACTGCTCCTTCTTCTCATCCCTCCTGGAGACAGGTCACACAGACAAATCATCTGACCTCGCCTTGCTGCTGGCACGGCTGGTCTTGCTGAACCGGCGTTTCTCATTGAAGTAGTTCTCGGGGAAGGCGGGCGCCACACATTCGTTGGCCACCTCTGGACTCTCCACGTAGCTGGACTTAATGAAGGGCCCTTCACCAGCAGCATCCTCCTGGCCATGGACCTTCTCGGTGGCAAAGTTGGCGGTGTTCTGCTGGGAGGCCATCTTGTTGCTGAAGGGACTGATGAACTTCCCATTGGGACTTGACAAGCACTGGTTAAAATCTGGTGGAGGAGTGTACATCTGGGCCCTTTCTACTTGCGGGGCAGACTCCAGTCTCCCGGGGGCTGTGCTGGGGCTGGGTTTGTAAGACCGGGAGCACCTCTCTTTGGCTTTCTTCCAGCCCAAGTGGTAGAGCTCAGCCAGGCTGAGGAAAAGGGAGAGCACCGCCACAGCCAGCATGAAGACGATGAACACGTTCTTCTCGGTGGGACGGGAAACGTAGCAGTTGACGGGGTGGGGGCAAGGTGCCCGCTGGCAGATATACAGGGTCTCCAGGAAGATCCCGTACAAGACATACTGTCCCACAATGAAGGCCACTTCCATGGCCGTGCGAATCAAGATGCTGTAGACGTAGGTGTTCAGCAGGCTGCCCCTGAGTATAATTTTGCCTCCTGATTCATCCCAGCAAGACAGCTCAGCCTTCTCTGCCGCAGCGCACTTCTGCTGGTAGTAGGTGTCACCGTTGCTTTTCATCTCTCGAGCCTCTATTTCTGCCTCCTTCATCTTCCTCTTCTCCTCCATGCGCACCGTGTGCATCGCGTGGCCCATGTACACCAGAGATGGGGTGGAGACAAAGATGATCTGGAGGACCCAAAACCGGACATGGGAGATGGGGAAAGCCTTGTCGTAGCAGACGTTCTCGCAGCCGGGCTGCTGGGTGTCACACATGAAGTCAGACTGCTCGTCTCCCCAGGAGGACTCAGCTGCTGTGCCCAGCACCAGCATCCGGAAGATAAAGAGCACGGTCAGCCAGACTTTCCCCACCACTGTGGAGTGTTTGTGGACCTCCTCGAGGAACTCTCCCAGGAAACTCCAGTCCCCCATTTCAGCTCACCAGGAGTGGTGAGAGGTCTTGACGGGAGAATTAGACACAGCTTCTGTGGGAGAAAATAGAAGAGAGTGGTTCTAAGGAGGGTTAGGAAATGGGCAACTAGGAAAGGATGGAGTGAAATGATTTGTTTTGTGTCAAAGGATTTTTTTTTTTTCACCTGAAATAAATGAGGTCTGGTTTGATGAAAATTTTGTTTCACATCAACTGAATACTGTGTTGCTTTTTTTTTTGTTTTATTCGGCTCCTGAAATGAAAAGTCACCTTTTTGGCATGACCCAACTACAATCCATTAAATGGGCTGCTAAAGCTGTGAGGATGGGCCAGATTTATTCTTGGTTCAGAAAGCTCTTTCACTGCTGTTTGTACATTACATCCTCTGTGCACTGTGCAGTTAAAGCGGCATTCGTCTGTCTGCAAACTGCACTCCGAGGAATCCTTAGTGGGCTGATCCCCTGGGAGGTAAGACTGGAGTCTACAGCTTGGTCTGAGTAGTGCCTTGGCACTTTCATGTTGCCTTTGTGCAATACCTGCACCGACAGCTGGAATGTGAAGTGCTCGCAGCTCTGGGCTCGATGCCACCACTGAAAGAAATGCAGAGGAAACCTTTCTGTTGCCCACCTGCCCCTTGGCCATAGGTTTTGCTCTGGTTTTGCAGTGTCGCCAGTTGCAAGCGCTTCATTTACAAGCTGCAAATGTTCTGGGGAGTGTGAAGACTTTGATGAGCTGTGCCAGCCCTGCAAACCTAATGTGCTGCCACCCTGTCACGCCTCTCTGAGAGGGGACTGCTGCAAGCTCTGTATGGTGGATCTTGCTCTTGCTTAAGAGCAGACAAAATTCATAGTTGAAATGAGACAAAGAAAAGTCTCCTCTGGAATGCCGCCCAAGGACCAGCAGCTCCTGGGAAGCGCTGTTTGGTAGGTGGTTTGATGAGAGGAAAGGTTTGGTGGGCTGCTAGTAAGGTTGCAAAGTGAAGATGTAGAAGGGCCTGCTTCAATTTTGTTTCTGACTCTGACAGACTTTTTCTGGCCAAGTCACTTAACCTCGTGGATAAACAGAGAACGATGGGTTTAATCCATCTTTTGTGGGCCTCTACGGGAGTGCTTGAGCAATCATTTGATCCAGTTATACTCACCATACTCACCTTCCCAGCGGAGCCCTCCCCTGTGCATGAGTTAAGGGCCAGGTGCTATGAAGTGTGCAGTGTTACCTCAGAGAGAATATTCTCCCACAGTCACTCTCTTTGAAAATATGCTTTTGATAAATACATGAAAAACCTAATAATTATCATAATGAAATATGAAAAGCACTAGACAAAGTGAATCCCAAAGCCATAGGGACCAAATTGTTAACTCTTCTTTATTGTCCCTTGGCCTGTCTTTAAGAGCCAATTAGTTTTACTGTGCAAAGAATGTCTGTGGAGAGTAGACACTGTTAAAAGCTGAAAATTTACTGCAGCAATATTGTGCAGTTTTCCTGTGAGCAAGAGCTGGAGAACAGAGAGAGAACACTTGCTGGGGTAACGGCATCCCTTCCTCTGGTTACGTGAGTGATATAATCCAGCGTAGCAGCGCACACGATGACTTATGCCATTGCTTGTCTGTATGTGGCGTCCATCTGCAAGGATGGATGGGGCAAAGATCAGAAGTTGAATCCCTAAACTCCCGGTGCTGCTGAGGACTGCCTTGTGGCAAGGTGAGGACTGTGCAGGTCAGGAGGCAGGGAGGTGGCCACTTGCTGCCCCACCGCCTGCCAGAAGCCGGGTGAGGAGGGAGAAAGGGCGCGCTGGGAAGGAAAGGATGGGCTTTGGCTCTTGTCTGCTGTGGCAGGCATGCTGCACTCGGGCTGACGTGGGTCCTGGCGGCTGCCTGGTGAATGCAGCAGCTTTCATCTGCTGCCAGCCCAGAACTGGAGGAGCAGTAATGCAGAAAATCAGCAAGTCTTTCTGACTCCTCTTGTCTGCGCTGATAAAAACTGCCAAATGTGTGGGTCTGTCTTACTTTCTGAAACAGCTTTAGCACAGTTACCGCATTCTGGAGAATTTAGCGTGTGGCTTCACTCTGTGAGTACTAGGGCATTAAATACAGGCAGATAAATCAGGGATGAGAAATATTTACATACTGTTGCACTGAAGTCAGGGGTTTTAATTTTTTTTTTTTTTTTTCCCCAGAGTGCAGACAAGGCAACCAGCTACCTACAGTTCAATGTGCAGGCAGTTTGAAATTTTACCATGGCTTGTTTTCCCTAGGGAAGGCTGCTAAACCTAGACACTTGTAAATTGTAAAAATCAATGTGTACAGAACACAAAGTAAAGCAAATGTAAGCACAAGAGGAATTCAGAAATAAAAATGTTAATGGATGCGAGAATAACAGTAATTCACCTGGCTCACACATGAAGAAAATTTTCCAAGAGGATGTAAATCAGAAGGATCCAAGGCTGGCAGCCGTGAGGATTAGGCTGGATAATAGGGCCATTTCCTCTGCCTTTCCCTGCCGGCTGCTCCCCTGCACAAGGCTGCTTAAAGGAGGGGCTGCCCAAAGATGCCTGCCGAGCATCCTGCTGCAGCCTCACAGAGAGGTGAGACACTGCTGCCAGGGGGTAGGTGGCCACAGGAGAATGGGCTTTGAAAACCAAGAGAAGGCGTTTCCCTCCTAGAGCAGTATTTTTGGCTTAGATGTTTTTTAGTTATTAGTGAGCTATTCTGGCAATGCCACACCGAGGGCCTTCTAGAGCAGCAGAAGAGAGCAATCTAGCACTCTGCTGCCAGTAAGCAGAGAGGGATTGTTGTCACCTCCTGACAGCTTTTCCTGGCTACGCAGGACTGCCTCTGAGCTAGCCTTTCTTAACTCTTCTTGGGAATTTTCCATATAGTTCCCTTTCCTCATTCCCAGACTACTGTTGTCCTTGCCTACTTTGACCTCTCAGAATGCCAGCGTCTGTGGCCTTTTGTGTTCCTCGTTTGGGCTCGGTCAGACAAATCTTGTCTTGCTCTGACGTGACTCAGCAAAAAACACCTCTGGGTACCTTTGCGGGGTCTCAGCACCTGATAGAAGACTGTTGTGAGAGCAGAGTCATGCATATCCATGCAGAGCCGTGGGCCGTGCCGCTGCCCGGCTGTCCTTTTGGCTGGCAGCTTTCTGCTGGATCAACAGGGGAGCTGTGCGCTGTCATGGGATCTTGGCACCCGCAAACGTGCGTATGACAAAGAGCAGCGTCGCCTGGCACAAACCCAGTGACGTGCCCGTCCTGGTTTAATCATCACCTGGAACGCTACTAAAGCTGGGCAAAACAAAAAAAAAAGTCCGCTTAGCTCCGGGCTGCCTTGTGACTGTCAAATTCCATGACAAAAATACCCCAGCGGGGATAGCACCTGCTAGTATGCCAGGCTGGCTTGCCAGCCGTGGGCTGCTCTCCTCCATTCCTGTTTTCCACTGCCTTTTTCTGCGGGAGGGGAAGCATCCATTGCTCTCAGAGCAGTTTTGCCCATCCTCTTGGTGATGCCGCATGCTCTGAAGGACAGGCAAGCATTTCACATCGCTGCTGCTTGTTCCAGCCAGCATGCTCGTTCTGGTGGGACTAGCCAGAGCTCTGCCAAACAGCTAGGAAATTCACACCAGAGAGCCAGGAGGGCTGTTCGTGTGCAATCATCTTCTTTATATGAGTTTATTTCCCCATGGGTTGTTAGGAAGAAAGTTTCCCCCTCTTTTGAAGACAGGCGAGGCTATCAGCAGTGATATAAATAGCTGAGCTTGACACTTCACGCTAACTTTTCCCACAAGGAAGGTGACAGGAGGTCGCCAGCTCTGCAGGATGTTTCTAAAATAAAGTGGAGAGCCTGATTATAATGCTGTTTCTGATCTCCCTCGCTGGGCTCACCTCTTCCCCTTGGCAGGTCCCGGGGGTGCGCGGAGAGGCTCTACGAGGAAGGCTCCTTTGTGTGGGGCAAGCACAGCTTGCAGAGAGGGGGAAAGTAACGAAGTCAAAGCCATTGTATTTTTGCCCAGTCTGTGTCTGTGACTTGTTCAATTGGATACAAAGGTATCTGATAGTGAACCAGATGTCCCAACGAACTGGAAGGCTGGGGCCCAAGATGTCGTGAAGAGGCTCACACAGCAGCCGTGGGGCTGTGTGTGGAGGCCATGCAACAAGTCCATCCCCTCTGGGCTACCAAGTGGGGTGGTAGCCATCTCCTTTAGCTACTGGGCACACGAGAAGTGACAGCCCTGTGCAGTGGAGCATCCAGGTCACCTATGGCATGGTCACTGCCTGGGAATTGCTTGTGGCCTTCCTTCCTCCAGCTGTGTCACCTCATACCAGGTCCAGGCTAGTGTGTGGGTTAATTAAAATAAATTAAAATTAAACACCTAGCTGCCATGGGTGGTATGCAGACACCGATCTTTTCCCCTGTGTTGACAAATGTCAGGCTGCAGCCTGACTGGTCCCTGCACTGCAGAACTGGCCCCTCACACCTGTCGATGCTTAGGAAGGACACTTTCAGTTCTGTGCTGGAGATTAATTAGTTAACGTTGCTTTGCTATACAGCTGCACCTTCACTTAAGGATCTCCAGCCCCTCCGTTAGCAGTAATCCAGCCTCGCAGCATCCCACCCAGTGCAGATGCTGTCATCTTTGTCCTGCAGATGGTGATCGATGGGGTACAAAAAGGGCAAGTTTGAGGTCACTGTGTTAGTGGCAGTCTGGGGACAGAGCTCAGGGGTTGTGACTTGCAAACCTGTGTCTTTTTTTCTGTGCAGCACTGCCTCTTAGACTTGGTGATAGCGACACAACACTGCTTCTACAGCACAAGGAACATCTGCTTCTACAGACCACAGCCCTTCTCTCCTGTGCCCCAGGACAATACTGTCTTGGTGACCTGAAAGAAACCTCTCTTGTACTACTCTTCTATAGCAGGTACACACAGAAGAACCAGAGGTTCTTTATTATTATTATTATTATTATTATTATTATTATTATTATTATTATTATTATTATTATTATTATTATTATTATTATTATTATTATTATTATTATTTTGTGCTTTTCTAAGAGATTAACTTGTCATTACATGGCAGGGTGCGCAGCCATGGTGAGTGCCCAAAAGGAAGAAGCAGCCTTTTTGATGTACTTACACGGTGTTCCTTTGTGGCCAGGACCTGGTCAGGATGCATTTTGGGGACACATGACTTAAAATATTAGAAGATGAATAAGGTTAGAAATGCACTGCCCAGCGTGGGTACAATGCTGTGAGTGCTGGAGGCTTTTCATAGCGTTGTGACATAGATTGATGCCAAAGCCCACCTCAGCAGGTATCTTTTTGTTCACTGTTTACTGATATTGGCTTCTTCATATGTGTATACAACAAACAAGCAGTGACCTATTAGGCATTTTTGTGCAAGCACCATCCCTCTGGCTTTGTATATGCATGCATGTGCTTATGATAAATTTCTTCCTGAAATAGGCCAGTTGTTTACCCAAATTTGTAACTCTTGATTTGTGTATGGATCTGGACTAAATAGGTTTGTACATCTTTATGCTTCAAAAAACCCCCAACAAATCTGATATGTTTGCCTAGGTTCCTTTCTAGTTCCTTGGGTTCAAAGTCCTGTGCTGGACCAGTATCAGGAGCAGTGACTTTGACTCCAGTGCTCCAATCTCATGGGAGAGGCAGAGCTCTGTGTTAACAGTTCCTGTCCTAGAAGACAGACATCTGATGTTTCTCATCCCTCTGCTTCTCCTGAGTTCATTGCAATTTCTGGAAGGGTCGTACTGGTATCCAGACCACTGGCCCTGCTTGCAGTTGCAGACAGCTTGTTATTCCTTGATGAGGTGTGCTTTCCCCCTCCTCTCCAAATGTGGAAAATCTCCGAGTTCACAAAAAAGAGAGTGGGTGAGAAGATAAGGGAGTTGAATGACCCGTCACCTCCTGAACACACACACAGTCCTGACATGCATGAAGACAAAGACTGAGGGAAATCACTCAACACCTCCAAGTGTGTACATCAGGGATGTGTTACACACACAGATGGCATTATTATGTGAAATATTTTAATCTGAAGTGGTGGTGGAAGCGGCAGTCTCCCAGTTAACTGCATTTTTATTATTTGTCTGTCCAGGACATCTACTGCTATTTTCCTCCTCTCCCCTTGGCTAGGCTCAAAATATGCTTTCATGTGTCCAAATATTAGGGCAAAGCTCTGCCTGATGTGGATACTGGAGACCAAGGAGAGAAGACCTTGGACTCAGATGAGTCAAGCTGAGGAATGAATTAGTCCCACTGTGTTTGACAAGGATGCATCAAATAATTACATGACAGTGGTACCCGGGCTTGCACTTAGCATGCAGGGAGCCCCTCTAATTCTCTTGGGACTCTCTCTCTTTGCCTTAGAGAAATGTGGGTCCCCAGAGAGCCCAACAGATTTGATGAAACTGGACTTGGGATAAGCTAAGTGAAGCCTTACATGTGCTTTTTGCTAGAAAAAACCACCAATTCTCTCCCTGATGTAAATGCTGCAAAGAGGCTAATGGATATTACTCTTCTTACTCCTTACCTAACAGGTTGAAGAGCAACCAGGTCAGGATTCGGTACAGAGCGTGGTGCTCTTTCCAGTTTCTTTATCTTTGCAGGGAGACGCTAACTGGTATGAATTTGCAGACAATGCAGAATTGGCCAGCGCTGTATACAGGGGAGGGGACGAACAGGGCAGGGAGAGCTCTGGGAAAGAGAAACACGCTGAGAAATTTGGGGGCTGCTGTAGTAAAGCTGTTCCTGAGCTCTGCTGAGAGAAGCTGATTTTAAGCGCTGCTGAGTCAGCAGGGGAGGCTGGTATAAGAAGGGTGCCGGGGATGGCAGGCGTCACACTGGGTCCAATATAGCAGCAAAAACCTGCCCATGTGATTTTAGGCTGCTTCATAGACTGCACGAGGTGCAACTTGTTATAGTGTTGAAATGAAACAGACTGGAGAGGTAATGGGAGAAGGAGAGGTCTCTCATTCAGACTTTTCCCATCCCTTCTTCCCTACTCTCCGCACAGTGTCTCCCTGCCTATCACTTCCCAGTTGCTCTCCTACAGTCAAGCTCCCCCCTGCAGAGCCTTGCCTCAGGTTTTTGGCAGTTTTGACCATTTAACTCTTTACAGCACCCAGATTGCTAAGGCTTTCAGCTTTAGAAAGGGGAATTTTTCACTGACTATCTACTTCCCACTTAGTACTACCTTGTCAAATCTCATTTCTGCCTTCTTTCCAAAAATCCGTAAGATTCTTTTCACACTCCAGCCTCACTGCTGTATCCTTGCCTGAAGTATTTAATTTCTCATTCATAGTGAAGTCTGTCTATAGCTTGTGAGTGGGTTATTTTATATACTGAGTGTATGTACGTATATACATGCACCATCACCACCACCCCTTTATAAACATCTAATACTGAATTTGCAAAACCCAGCGGCAGGGAGTTAGGAAATGCTAGAGTTACTGTTTTCAGTAATCTTAATTCAATCTCTTTGTGCCTGTGCCTCATAGCTATGAGCCTTTAACCACATCCTCACATTGTCACCTCATTCTTTGCACAGGATGCCTGCCTTGTTCTGTGCCAGCCTGGCTGGGGCTTTCTTGAACAGCAGCTATTCAATGTTTTCTTTTCTCCTCATTGTTCAGTGGGTGGCCTGTGCCTCATTTACTGTACGTTATTCAAGTTCAGTTCTAAGGACAGAATTATTAGTTTCCTCATGGGTTTTCCTATGGCTTTCATTGCAACAGTATCTGATTGCTTCGCAATTATTAATTTACTTATTTTCATTACCACCCGGAGGTGGGGAGGTGGTATTAGATCAGCTTTACAGCTGAGGAACTAAGGCAGTGAGAAATTAAGATAAAAAATGTTCATTAATTTTTGAAACTGTTTGGCAATGTTGCTAATCTGGGGTTTTTTTTTCAGTGTACTTAGCACTATATAATGTATGTTCAAAGCAGAGCTCTGTGTGGTTAATGCTGGAGTGGGAGAGTTTATCACTTCCACCAGCTGGACCACATCTACAAGTCAGATATCCATAAGACGACACCACTGAGGGGGCATTTGTGAAGAAACACGGCTTAAGTGGCTTGCCCCATCATAACAGAGGAAATTGGAGTAAGAAGCAAGAATTAACCTCAGTCCTCTTGGAGAGCTTTATCTAATTTTAAACTGGAAACAGTTTTCCTCCCATCCCACTATTCCTTCCCTTCACCAGACATCTGAATCAGCCGAAGACCCTGGAGCTCTGCAGCAGTCACCCTCACCGCATTGCTTCCCTTCCAAAGCGACACAGACTGGCATCTGTCACCTTCTCTGCTTCTAGGGGAGAGGAGTTTCGTGTGGAAATTCTCAGCCATTCTCAAGGCATGTCCATAATGACAAAGATAATGAGGAAGGATGGAAATGTAAGTGTAACCCCCTCGGTTCTTACATTAAAAACCACTGACCCCTCTTTATAGACACACTAGAGAGACTTAGAAGCATGCGTCTCTGTGCTCATTGCTTACTGTGTGGCACAAATATTTCTTTGTTGCAGGAAAGAGCTGGCATTCTCGAGTTCATAGAGATCTCTCTGTTGCTTATCAATAGCTGTAAAATTGACACACACCCCCCCACCCCCCCCCCTAAATTCTTAGCCCCCAAACTGAAGTTTCTCTGGTGCCTCCTGGGAGCTATTTCTAATTTTAAGCCTCTGTCCTTGTGCCTCATACAACAACACCCGAGGTGTGGAGCAGTCTCTGAAATGTGCTCCCTAATGACATGGTACAGTGCTGAATTACTCATTCCTTCTTGTCTGTTTTCAATGCTGCAAGATAAGTCACAAAACAAGGGCAAAAGTGCAGAATGTGTGAAATCTGCCTGAAGGTCAAAAAGAAAAGAGAGGGTAGAGTATGAAGTTCTGTATTTTCTGGCAAGGTTTGAATTTTTCATATGAAAGCTCGTAATACTAAAATGTTGCGATAATATATACTGTTGAGTGGAAAAAAACCAACAACCCCAAATAGTTATAGTAGCAGGAATACTTAACATAGTTCCCAAGCGACTGGAGCCTGATGAGTATTTTAAACCCTGAAGCCTCAGGAATTCTCCTAAACTACTGTTCTACTCCTAAGCAAAGGGGGAAAAGAGTTAGAAATCTGTGCTCTTCTCAGAGCAGAATTTGAAAAGACCAGCAAATGCAGATTTTTTTTGCTTCTGGTGCAAATACTGAATACTGTGAGGCTTCTGAATAACAGTTCAACCTGCTCCTAGCTGCACATGCATATACACACATATATTACATGCATTAAGTTCTTTAGTCTTAAAGAGAGGGTCAGATAGGCAGCAGTAGGGAAAAACTCTCACACACACTGCTTCACCGAGATAGTTTGACAGGTTTATTAGCATGAAGAAAGAATTCAACGATAAAGGCTCATTCAGCCTATGACTTTTTTAGCTAAGGTTTGTCCTTAAATAAATGCTAATTACACGATCCTCCAATTGTTTTTATGGTACTTCAGGGACAGAGGCACTGCCTCAGTTTACCTGAGCTGTTAAAATCAGAGTGCCACAAAGCTCATTAGACATGACAAATGGCAAGTAAAATGACCCTTCAGGAAATCAAAGGAGTCAGCACAGATCAGAGGTGGCAATTAGCAGGCAACCTTTACACTCATTGTGATTGCTTCTTTCCAGGTGGATGTATAGGGGTACCGCATTTTCAAGCCAAACTATTCTTTGAAATGCAGTGACAACGCTACCAGTATTCAATTATGGAAAATATAATTGAATGATTATTCCAAGTTCAAAAAGGGGAAAAAACTTAGGAAGGCAAATAAAAGTAAGCAGCAGCTGTTAGTGGGAGAGGGCATTTGTCCCTTCAGGTCTGTGTGCCTCTTTGCTGAGGCTGCCCTGGGCAGTGTCGGGATGGAGGAGAAAGGCATTCCCCCCGTGGCGCGTGCAGGACGGGTGACTGGGAGATACGAGCAAGGCACTTCTCTACATTTGAGTTGCATTCCCAGGCTCCGTGTCACAGACCGCTCGGGACCCAATATTCTCAAGGAAAAGAAACGGCGATATTTTGAAACCATCCTGTGCGCTTTGGAATATAGGCGGTTCAACGCAGACACTTGATCAAGTGTTTATACCCTGAGAGCCTCTCATAGGTAAGAGTTCCCTTCACCACCCTCCCCTGAGCAGCCTGACAGCATGCTGAGACGGGATCTGACAGAAACTTGCAATTTGCACATTATAACGTCTAAGGCTACTTGGGGCTCTTATGCTGCTTTCCCGTACACTGAAGTCTGTTGCTATCCCTTTGATCGCAGGGAGGCTTCCTCCCCATTTTGGTAGCTGTCTGGCAAAAAGAGTTTAATTTTGAAAATGTCCCAAACCCATCTTGTTGCTAGTGGGATTGTTTTGGAGAGAAATTGAAAGGAAAAAGTAAATTTCTTGGGTTATTTTTGGCCGTCCTTCTTTCCCTGCCTCACCACGTCCTTCTCTCCCCTCATGCTGTTTTCTCCTTGAGTGTAACAGCTTCATCTGCCATCGATGCTTCTGCAGTTCTGTTATTTCCCCCGCGTGGTTACTTACCGGCTTTCCAGTGTCTTGTCTTCTGCCTCCTTTCCTTGCTTTAGCACTTTTCCTTTCTGAGGTTGAGTTGGACTCCTTGTTCTTCTCAGTTGCTTGGGTTTATTCCTTTAATATGGTTCTCTCTCTCTCTTCCTCTCTCTTTCTCCACCCCCCTTTCTGTGTCACTTTCTGTCTTCCCCACTGGCTCTCTGCCTTTCCCCCTCTTCTTTCTTCACCTACTTTTCTCGTCTCTCCCACCCCCTCTAGCTTAATCTTGCTCTTTTCAAATCTAGTTTCCTCTTGTTTATCCTTTAAAGACCATGGACCTCATTCCTCCCTCTCCATTCTCAGGCTCTCCCTGTGCCACCCTCCCCATGCCGACAGGATGCACTTGCTGCCGGCTTCGCGCTGTCCCTTCCAGTCGCCACTGCCGCTGTCCCTCACACCTCCTCCCCCAGATAACACGCCATGGTCTAAGCCTGCCTTAAACGAAAAGAGACAGCGGTGTCCCACAGCTACACCAGCCCAGCCCTGGGAAGCTTCTCCCACGCGAGACATCAACGAAGGACATTTTTCTGACTTATTTCGGCTTAACGTGGCAAAGCAGAGTCCGTGTGTAGAGGTCCTCCACCTCTGCAAATAGCATAACACTTG
Source organism: Falco cherrug (assembly GCF_023634085.1). NCBI lineage: Eukaryota > Metazoa > Chordata > Aves > Falconiformes > Falconidae > Falco > Falco cherrug. Next base: position 113,694,865 of record NC_073698.1, on the reverse strand, counting down.
CTCTGCTGGCTTGGCCCAGGGGCCCAGGGCAGCCGTGGCCTTCTCCTGTAGGGCACCAGATGCTTCCCTGGAGGGTCTGATGGGCACCCTTCCTGATAAAAAGAGAATAACCTGCCCTTCAGGAGAGGTGTTTTTTGACACATACGCATGCCCCGCCACCTCCCTGCGCACACATGGGCCGCTGTGTGAGCATTTGGGCCTTTCTAAAGAAACGCTTTTGGCACAGCCAGTGTCTGAAGGTTGGTGTTCCGTGTGTGGGTCAAGTCGAGCCTCTGATTCCTGCCCATCAGGCCCCGGAGGGGAGGGTGAGCCAGAGACGTCTCCTGGCTTTGATAAAGGCTGGTCTCAGACAACCAGTGTCAGGAGGGTGAGGTTTGCACAGAAGACTCCGCTGCCCTGTGAACAGGCTTGCTGTGCACAAGCTCCGGCGGGTGTCCCTCCAGCAATCCATCCTGGGCTAGATATCTCCCACCCAGAGCATAACTGCCCAGCGGTCCCTATGCGAGCAGATAGCGTAGCTCGTGAAGCAAAGGCAGTCCACAGAAAGACTACATAGTGCTGGCAACTCTTCTAAGCTAATCACCGTTCTCCTGCTAATTTAGATTCAGAGTTAACCTCTGAATCCCTTTTAGTCACAAGACAAAGCCAGCCTACGTGGGGACAGTGCTGTGCAGAGGCCGCCTCCGGAGGCATGTCCTGCGTGGACACCCTCCCTCTGAAGCTGAGGGCAGCTCCTTCTCAGGAGGGCTGCATGGTTAGCGTGGGACATGAACACCGTGAATTCCCATGGCAGCTCAGTAAACTGGTACGGGGAGACCCGTAGTCATCTGCTGCTTCATTCTGAACTTTACTGAAAGGCCTTCTGTGGCTTTCAAGAAAATGGGAATGTTTCTGGTGCTGTCCCTCCCTCTGCTGCCTGGCAGTTGCATACCTGTGATGGAATTTCATGGGAAGGAGAATACCACTGCGTTCTTTCACCTTTCTCGAGTAATTTCCATAAAGCATTATTATGTGAAGTCCTGTTGATTTTATGCTAGTGAAATTGTCAAGGACTTCACCAAAGAAGTGTCCAAAAAAAGGTGTTAACAATACAGATCTAGCTCACAGATGGCTTTGGGATAGGCTAGCTAAGGCTTGTCAAGCGTTCCTCATGAGCTGTGGAGAGGCAGGTCCTGTGAGCGAGCCGTCTGAGATGTAATCCCCTCCCTGCATGGCTGACACGTTGCTGTATGCTCAGGATGGTCAGGTCTGATTCTCCCTGCTCCCTCCTCTGTGTTTCCTACCCCGGTATCGTTCCTGAGTGGCACTTTTATTCTCCTACAGAGTTCATCTCTGGATCCAGCAGATCCAGCCTGGTTCTGTTGAATGAATGAGGCAGGGGAGAAGGTTTCTCTCCAATACGGGCATCATGCACGTGAGGTAACTGTTATGGGATCCTTTCTTTTGTTGTTTTTGGGAACTATTTGAATTCTGATGCACAGGAAGGAAAGGGGTGAAGGCAGACAGGGAGGCAAAAGACAGAAAGGTGAGTAGAGATGCTGTATGGATACCTCAGCCAGCCCCTCCGCGTGTTGTCCCTTCTCTACTGCACTCTCTTCAAGGAAACCCAGGGGTCATGGCAGCTTCTTCAGCTTCACAGTTAGAGAAATAGCTGCTTTGCCCACTGATAAGCTGGGAAGAAGGATTTTTCCTCCCCTCCCCAAGAGACTGCTATGCAAAACTTGTATGACTTGAGTGAGGAGAGCAAGTGGAAGAGAATGCTCCCCCAGACAGTGGGAATGAGGAGAACAGCTGACAGCTTGCCATGTGCAGCTTGCAGATCTCAGCACTTTACCATGCTGTGGAACAGATTTTGAAGGAAAGGAGAAATAAAGCCAGGAGGTTAGGGGAAAATAACACGACATGTACCATCTTTTGATCAGAGGTAAATAGCTTTCCTGGGGTAAGATTCCTGACCCCCTAGGTCAAAGAAACATAGCAGACCTGATCTACCTAGACTTCAGTAAGGCATATGATACGGTGTCCCAGAAGAAGCAAATTAGTAGAGAAGATTCAGCTGAAAAAAAAAAACAGGGAGTATTGGAGAAATCCTTAGGCAGCTAAGAGACTGACAAAACCGAGACACCAGTTCCCTAATAGGCTGAAGGGAAGTTATCTGTCAGGCTGCTCAAAGGTTGCTCTTGGGACTGATATTTTTTAATATTTGTGTTAATTACCCTTGGCACTGAAAGTAGAAATGTTAGTGAAATCTGCTGATGGAACAAAGCTGGGAGGTATCACCAGGGCAGAGGTGGATTCCAGCACTCGGAGAGTTGAAGGCTCTTTGTGACTGGAGCGATCCAGGTGAGGTTGAGCAGGGGAGTGCAAAGTCACACACTAGGAACTTGTTGCTCAGGGAGTAGCAGGAATCTCCTTTAGCAATTGGGAGTTCCTCGTTGGCAGGACTGAGACAGGGAATGTCCTGGGTGAAGGTCACCAAAGGAGGAGGAACCAGTGATGCTATGTCGGGGTGGAAGGCTAGTGAGCTTTCAGGACAGAGCAGTATTTCCAGTTGCAGCCAGTGAAATGAATGTCATCCAAGAGGATGTGAGACTCCACCAGAATAATGTGTGCAGTGCTGCTCACCCGCATTCAAGAAAGATATCCAGCCTGGAACAGGTGCAGAGAGAGGCAACAGGGGGATCCGAGGGACGGAAGGTGTCTCTCGGCTAAGGGTATGTTTACCTATCAGTCATAGAAGTGACTGCAGAGAGAGATTTGAGCCGATTTGAAAATCGATGCCATGCCCGTTTGAGCTTTTCTGCATTCATTATTTTGCACTGAACTTCATGCTAGTGCAGCTACCCAAGGTAATTAAAACACGGTGTGATGTGCCTGCAGGGTGAATACTATCAGCGAGCTTAGTTACTTAGTCTGGCAGAACAAAGGTTAAGAGATGAGAGGTTTGCTGCCTATAAATACTTTTAGAAATTGGGGTTTGGGAGAGCTACATAAGCTAAAGGACAATGTGGCACAAGAATAAATAGATATAAATTGGCCATGAATGAATTTAGGTTGGGAATCAGAAGGTTTCTAAGCAACAGAGCAGGGGAGGAGGTGCTGGAACAGCGTTCTAGTAGCACAAGTGAGGGCGGAAACCTAATGAGATTTAGGACAGAGCTTAGTAAGTTTAGAAAAGGCCATTTGTTTTGTATTTGCCTGTTATTCAAAGGGATTGAACTTGATAAGCCAAGAGGTCCCTTATTCATTCTGTTTCCTGTACTTGCCTTATTGCCTTATCGGAGCCGCTCCCTTTCACACAGAAGCCAGGTAAATCCTGAATAGAGTATGTGTGATGAGTTTTTTGGCATTGATCCCATAGATATTTAATGGAAGATTCATTCTGTGTCAGGGCTTTAAACAAACAAAAAGAGCAAGCCGACACAATGCGTGGAGAAGGTCTGCAAATATATTTGAGAGCTCACATATGAAAGACCTTCTTCACATAAAACATGTTCTCGGAGCATCTGGCTTTGCTGGAAGGCTGTTTGGAATGTGGGTAGATGCTCTCCTGAGATCTGAGAACTTCAGAGGCTGAAGGGAAAATGTCTTGTCCTTTCCTGCCATTACTGAGGACTTCGTGCTTGGGGAGGATATCAGATTTATTGCATTGGGAAATTTCAGAAAAAAACATCACCCAGCAGCGGTTGAGATAGAAACTTTTCATATGTATTTCATCTCTGATGCCTGGCCACAGCACTGCACATATTCTGATTCTTCATCTTGTCCCATGCTGGACAGGCACCTCTAGTACCTTCTCTAAAGCACTGATGGATGCTACCTGCCTGGTGAAACATTTTATCTAAAAAACCGCGGACATGATTGAAAGAGAAGGAGGGAGAAGGAAGTTCTCTGTTATACATTAGACCACTGGAGACAGCTTGAAGGCATCCTCCAGCAGGAGGCAAGTTCCCAAGGACGGGCTGGACCCAGGGGAACAGGAGCAGCATGTGACGATGGGCCCCTGAATGAGGGGGAGCAGTCGTATAGTAACAGTTCCTTATTTAGTAAAAAATCCCAAATTATTCGATTACAGAAGGATGCTTTCCCCTTCCCAGCCCAGAGTACCAAACCAGCACAGAGTGAGGAAAGAGGAAACAAGAAACAGCGAGGCATGAAACGTCACTATATGTTAGTCTCATTCACCAGTAAAGTTTTCAGCAAGAAAAACTGGAAGGTTTTTTCATCTCACTGAGGAGAAATGATCATCTGTCCCAAAGTGACTGCTCAGTTGTGAGCTTTATGTTACTGGAAATAAAGCACAGCACTCTCACAGCTACTGCTTCCAGTTCTCAACTCTGTGGCATCTCTGAGCAGAGAAGTGCTTTGCAAATGGTAATGTAATTACAGCTCCTATAAACACGCTCCTTGCTTTACAGGTGGAGGAACCAAACCATGGAGAGCATAAAGGGTTTGTCCAAAGGACCAGCAAGTCATTTTCAAGCACGGGGTCCTCATCTACCTAGCCACTAGACATTCATCTTGTCCTAACTTCCAGCTAGATGAATTGCTGCTTTACAAAGATAGACGTGTGTATACATATATATGTTTCCCAAAGTGAGAAGAACAGAAAGAACAGACCTTTACCTCTTTTTGCTGAGCCTGCACAGGTAGAGGGAAGAGCAGGTGAAGTTGACTGAAGGGTGAGCTTCAGCACAGCTCCTTGGTCTTGCTGGAGCCCACCTCTCCGTCAGGGTTCAGCTCCCAGAAGAGATCCGTCTCTGAGGGAGGACACTCTGGACAGGGTAAGCAAACCCCAGTCAGCTCCCAGGAGCTCAGCCTCCTGCTGTGGTCTGACACTGTCTCACTGGCTGGAGATTCCCTCAAGCCTGTAGGACTGATGCTGGGGGAGACTAGCTCCCGAGCTGTTCCTGACATGCACTGGCAGCTGTCTGCCTGCTATTCTTTTAAAGAGTCTTCATGGATCAGGATAAAAATGTGATCTTACGCAGGCGGCATTGTAAGCACAACTTGGCTCAAGTTCAGCTCTTCCTCTGGCTCCCAGCTACTCTATTTTTATTGAAGGAATTCGAGGCTATCAGAAAGGAAGTCAAATTGTTTTAGGAAAACAATAGAAAAGCAACTTGAAGTTTATTAGCTTCCTGCCCAGGGCCTGGGACCAACTTGTCAAACTTATTAGAGCGATGGCAGAGCTATTTATTTAAAAGGGCTAGCGACAAGGCTCACAGTTTCATTCCTGTTTAGGCCTTGGTGAAAACAAAGGAAAACCATAAAATAATATCTGAAGGCAGCAGATGGCTAACTGGTAAATGGTGCGAGTAAGGGTGGCCTGTGAGCCACACGTGGTGTTCACCATCACAGTGACTTTCGTGGGATGTTTTTATCAAATTAATGCCTGGGTTTGTGTTCGTAGGCTAGCCCCATCACCCCAAATTCCTTACTGTGGCTCACATTTTGACATGGAAGCCTCACACCTAAGATTACAAATTTGGCAGGAAAAGTCTTTGTTTAGAGCTACCGAAAGGTGCAAAGCAATACAGCAGGTCTGCAGAAGAGCCAGGAATAGAGCCCAGGTGTCCTTGATTCTGTTGGACTGCTGCAGCCCCCCGTCTGTAAAATATATTTATATCCTTCAGAAGCAGCTGCAGTCTGCTTCCCCATTCCGCTACCCCAAAGTAGTAGTGCCATTAAGTCACCGAAAACACGCTGGCACGTGGCTGGTGAGAAGAATGGACGGCCAACTTTTAAACTCACAAGCAGAAAGTGTCCATGCCGCCCGAGCCTTTCTAAGGAGTTGTATCGTTTGCAAGGAAACAAGAAGAGAATAAAGCAAGTAACTGAGAAGCATTTACGAACTCTGCTTAATGCAAAGCCATATCCCTTTCTCAGAGGGCTCGCTGCTAGCTGACTGTTTAACCCGCTTCCAGGGAGCAGATAGGAAGAACTCACCTCTCCTTGCAATGGTGCAGTAGTAGTCTCTAGAAAGTCAGGCACTGAGAGGCACCGAGTCCGCAGAGGTATGCACGCAAGCTCTGATCAATGCTTTTCAGATGAAAAGAAGAGCCGACCTCAAAAATTCTCTTCCTTCTTCTCCTCATTAGCTTAACCAAAAGCGGGAATGCAAAGCTATGGTTTTCCCTGAGGCCTAGGGTAATAATGCATCTTGTATTGGCAAGTGGTAGAAGATCTCCGTTTATATGTTCCTTTTAATTTATCCAGGTTAGATGCTTATAAAAGGGTCAAAGTGAGTGCATGATCTCAGAAAGGGCCTAAGAAACTTGAGAGACTTGGTAGTTTTAATGTAAATGCCACAATCTCACGTTTATTTAAGGTATTCTTACAGCTTTTAGAAGGCTTCTCTAATTTCTATCCCTCTGAGATATTTGCTTGGTAAACAAATCAGCCAAAGAAGCACACAGAGCAGTGCAGCATCCTAGTTCATCACAGTCCGTAGGCGTTTACTTAATTTTAAGTACATTCTTGAGTTGCATTGATTTCAACGAGATTTAATAGCCTGGAAGTTAAGCAGACTACATTGCCAGCCAGGCCAGTTTTGCTGGGGGAATTCCGAGGCAGATACCAGCTAGTCAATATGCTTCTCAGTCGCCTCTGCTGTAAGGGATGTCATGTGCAAATCACATGATGGTGTTCTGGCAACAGAAAAATATTTTATTTGCCCTTATTTGGAATCTGTGTCAACTGGATTGGTATCCCTTAATTCCCACTTTGTTCTAGTAATTTCAACCCCGACTGTGTGCTGTGAGAGGGTTTTTGTTGGTTGCTCAGGACTGTTGGACTCGCGGGAGTCCCTGAGGCGGGGATCCTGCAAAGACTTGGTCACGTGAGGAACTTGATGTAGTTATGGCTTGGGGCCACTGGTGTGGGTAAAGGTCTCTCGATGTACAAACGTCATAGACTAGAAAATGTAGATTGTTGAAGCTCCAGTTTTTTCAATCAGGAGCCAATATGATTGCTCAGAAACCTCTGGGATAACAGAGCACACCAGCCAGCTGGATGCAGGGATGCTGGTGGACCTCTCACCCAAGAAGGCTGCAACATGCTGCCATGTGGTGCCAGTGCCAGCACTGATTTCCTGGGATGTTCTCTCCTGTGGTGGGATTAGATAGCTGTGCTGCTGCAAGATCTCCCAGCCCTAAGGCTTGAGGCTTTAGGAAAAGGCTGCTTGAGCAATATTGCCCGTGTAGAATGAATCACAGGCACACGTCTCATCATACAGCAAGCTAGCTTTGCTGTGGGGTAGAAGGACCTCAGCCTGCTCTATGCATTTTCCTCGGGGGAAGAATAATCAGAACTTGAATCTGCTCTCAAGGCCAAGTTCTCTAGAGCTTTCCCTGGAAGTCAGCTTCAAAGGAAGAAAAAGTAAAAGGATTTGAGGAAAAGGAGACATGTGCCTGGATGGTTGTGAGTGAAGCTGAAGAGTAAGCAGCCTGAGTTATGGGAGGATTCTCAGATGGTGGATGTTGCTCTCAGCCAGCTTGTTCTCTTTTGTGATGGTCTGAAAGCATTTCAAGACGTGACCTCCTGGGTAAAATTAAGAACTGAATTAATTGCACAAATTTATGAGTAATGGTTCTTCCCACCAATTTTGTGATGTGTGTTGGCTGGATTCTGAAGCCTTCTGTGAACAACATGAATTACAGCAAATGGAGGGAGGACATGGCTGGCCCAAGCAGATTAGAGGGGTACATTTTATATTAGAGGACCAAATATCCACGTGCTAAGCGTGCATGGATGCGCGCACACACACACACACAGATAGAATAAAATTATGTTTCTTTCGTTGGCAACAGCTCAGAAGCTAGACTAACTCCCAGGAAGGTTGTGGTGCTCAGTGTGCAGGGAAGGTGCCTTGCAAAGGGCTTCCCTTCCCCAGGAGTGCCGTGAGGCTGACTCGAGCACTACGAGGGGAGCAGGCAGCCCTGCTCCTTCATGCTGCACCTTGTGTGTGGCTGCGTAACGGCAAATAGGCTCACGGGGATGCATTAGGCACCTGTACATGTCAGCTGGTGTCCTGAGTGTTTATTAGAGGAAAGCTTGGAAAAGGTTTGTATCCAGTTTTGCTTTCTGGAAGGGTGAAGGATTTGGTCAATTCAAATCTCCTTAATTGTATTTCTGGACACCTGGGTTTCCTGGTAAAAAGCCATCTGCTTGACTTTTCCTAGCAGTGCCCGGTGCCCAGAAGAGGTGACAGCCTGCAGAGGAAACAGGTGTGTGCGTTAGTCACCTACAGCCACAAAGGCGAGGAAGCGAGTGCCGCGGCTTCCCCGCAGCAGCCAGCCAAGGCCATGCAGCCAGCCACCCCGGCTCCCCAGCTGGCCACAAGCAATGCTCATGTTTAAAGCTACAAATAGTGGGGAGGAGGCTAGGAAATTCTCTGAGCGCTGAATTCCTGCCAGTGGCCGAACATAGGGCTTTCCCCACTTGCCTTCCCATTTAGTTTCATTTAAATTCTCTCCCCTTGCTGCTCATACATAGTGCGATGCACTCTGCTCTGATCCTAACTGCTGATTGCTCTGTATAAATCCAGGCACTGCATTCTCACGGGGTCCTTTGCACACTGTAGCTTCTTGCTTTTAATGCTAGCGGAGGTGAAGATGAAGTGTGATCGTGGGACACCTAGCAGAAAACTATATGCAAAATTGCTGTCCTGTACCAAGACGTTGCATTTGTGGATTGCTGTTTCTTCACCTCTCTGATTTGGTGATTGACAGATGATATCAAAGTGGGCTTGCACGGCGCCATGACCCCTGTATGAGCTCATGCAGAAGCCTGTGATCCAATCTGACCAGTCAGTGATGTCAGACAGGATTGTGTTTGTTTGCTGATGTTTATTGTTTTCCTTGAAATGCTGGAAAAGGAAGAGATATTTAAACTTGATTGAAACAAGTTGAAGTAGCTGTACATTCATCGGTTTTGAGCTGAATCTTGCAGTTCTGTGCTCAAATGCAGAGTTTGGTTTCTCAGTGAGGAAACTGAAACGTATTTTCCTTAAGAACTACCCCCCCACCCCCAACTGAGATATGACAAAAATAGCTATTAAAATAACAAGCGTTTTTTTTCCTGGTTGGGGATGATATGGTTTGCCTTTCTGTGTGTGTGAGAAACAGACATGCTTAAGCAATGCATATTAGTAGGATTAATGGTTTTTGCATGTGATACCCACAAGGTATGATGTGGAGGCTTCCTGGAGTCATCCTAATCCTGTTGAAGGAGAAAAGTAAATTAGTTCTTTCAGACCAAGAGGAACCCAAGACTGATATTTTGACAATGCGTTCACTATCTAGGAGCGTGGCTACCAAACTGGGGACACCACAGGATGTACTCACTGAAAGAGCACATCAGGATATGAACGGCAGTGGTTAAAAGTCATGCAAGATTGCTCACAAGAAGCAGAGAATAGGGAAATGGGCAGCCTTGATGTTGTCTGCCGTTCCCACACTCTCTTCCCACTTTCCTCTCAGGCCAGCTTTGTGAAGAGCCACATTTCTCTCTCTGGGAAAGTAACAATTTAACGCAGCAGGGAAGAAAGAGGCTTTGCAATGTGCTGCATGAAACGGTGCAGTATCACTCAACTAACATCTGGTGAAACGCTCTTAAATAGCCTCATCTTCCTGCATCAGCATTTCTAACATCAATAATTTTATTGGTAATAATCAGTGAGGTCTGAGATTTGTTGGAGAAGGATGGATGGCTGCATTTGGGAAGAAAATCTAAAGGGCTTTGAAGTATGCTGATAGAAAAGTGCTGAGGCAACATCACAGTTACTGAGCTGAGAAATCTGTGCTGATTTGCAGTTCCCAAATTGTTTGGAAAACATGAGAAATGCTGCCTTGAGAGTAGCTGCTGGTGCTTTAATGCCATCGGATTCCTAAGAGCTGGAGAACTCTCAAGTGCCACAGTCTAGGGTAAATCTCAATAAACATTTCTCCTGGAGCTCCTGCGGCTGCTCATACTGATCATGTGAGGTGCTTTGTCTTGCACACCCTACAGCCCCATCCCCAAAACCTTTGAGAGAAGTTCTCCCATTCCTATCTGATAGGTCTAGGCAAATCCAAGCCAGTCTTCCAGTCAAATTCTTTCCAGTCCAGGTCACACAACTTCCCTTCCACATGAGCAATCCTTTCCATTTTTCCTCCTCTGCTCAGAACTGTGTGATCATCCTTGCATTAAGAAAGATACCTGGAGAAATGGCTTCATATAGTTAAAAAGAATTATTTTCCACTCTGAAAAGTGGACCCACATGGAAACTCCAGCAGAGGAATGACACGAGATTATCTTTCAGCTACTGAAGTGATCTGAAATAGTAGCCTGCAGCTGTGTGAGCAAATAGAGCAGCATTACAGGAATCCACGCAGAGGTCAGTGGTGATCTGTGGAGTGGCATCTGGCCCGCTTTGTGCAGGCAAGCTACTTGGTGCTGCGCTGGGTGGGAGCTCACATTTTGTTTCCAACTGCAACAAAGCTGTGAGATGCTTCATCTATGAAAAAAGAAGAAGATGGAGCTGAAGAAACTTAATGTGATGCCAACATTAATATTGTCTGGCCTTGGTAATGGCCAGAGATCTCCAGAGGTGGAAATTTCTGGGCCTTCTGCTTTCTTTAGTCTTCTGCTGTTAACCCTGTGTCCAAGTTGCTGAACTCAGCTGGTGGCGGTCAGAAATGCGCTGCAGCATTTCCCATTGTTGGGACAGGTGGTGACGCAGTAAGTGTGGTTAATATGGAGAAATTCATTCTCGACTGGGTTGTGAGCTGCAGTAAAGGAGAATGGGGAAACAGCAGAGGAAACCCACCACCTGTTGAACCTTAAGCCATCTTATAGCCCTCAGAGCTCTGGGACTGTTTGAGGCTTCTTGCATCACATACAGCAGCCTCCGAATTGCCCAGCTGGGTGACAGGCTGCCCTCTGAGCTGTACCACCCGCAGCTTTGCCACAATCCAGGCTAGACTCCTAGTCTGCCTAGTAGTGGCGGTAAAGATGAGCTGCTGGGGAAACTTGGTGTCAAAAAGGAAGGCTAGTCTCAGCTGGTGAAGTTGAAGAACAAGAAGTTCAAACCTCCTGATGTCCCTTCCCACCTGAATTATGCTATGATTATAAGTTGCTGGGAGTAGATGGTCTGTAGCAGGTCAAGGTCAGTGCAGCTGCTTCTGTACAGGTAAATCATACCAGCGTACAGGATTTCTTCAGCATATCAAGAAAAGTAGTAAAAGGAGAAATTATTCATCTTATTTTTAAAAAATTCCTCAGATTAAGCTATTTAGGAGGACGAGTGGCCTTGGTTTGAGGAGGAAGCTTTGTTACAGATCATGAACAGGTAAAAGGAAGGAAATTGCTGAAGTAGTTTACCAGCCTAACACAGAAAAGCATTAATAAAGGGATATGTCCCAATGCTGTTTAAAATATATAGTAGTGACCTCAATAGGGACAAGAACATGACCAAATTCACAATTAGCACAAATGTATCTATCTACCTATGTATGTATCTGGTCAGTAATATTATACATTGGCACATATGCCCCACAGCATCTGTAACATTCCTAATTTGAGGGGTCAGATCGCTCACTGAAGAAGAGTCTTCTAGGTTTAAAAATACATGTTATTTCCTTTTCTAGGTACAGATCTGTCAGGGTAGTGTTTTTGTTTTGGTTGCTTGAGTTTTCCTGGTTAGAAAAGCCTATCAACACTTATTTTCATGGCCAGCTGTTCTCAACAAGACAGACCCCTAAAAGATGGGGTACCTGCATTCCGGATTGATTTGCTTTCTTCTGGGAGATTATGCCGTGATTAGAACTCCCTTGGCAGAGGATACTTTGTCCCCAGGCTTCACATGGACTATCCTTGCCCTCTGAGTTCCCCTTCCAGTTAGGGACCAACTGTTGAAATGCTTCACAGATCGACATCTTCCTTGTCATGTGCCAGGGGATTTCTGAGGCAGTGCTGAAAAGCCATCTCTCCTGCTCTGTGAGACACCATGCCCTGAGTTGCGTGGGGGCTGTAGCCTGGGTTCATGTGATGAAGAAATCTAAAATGGCCAGGAGACAAAGCAACGTGGTAGCAGGTGGAATTCACGGGAGGAGTATGAGCCGCTGCGCTGGCAGAGGAAGCATATTGAACTTTGCATACTCCAGGGTCCTGAGTAAACTAAACTCCTCACAGAAAAAATGGTAGGAAGACAAGAGAGGCACGATCACCCAAACACAGGGCTTATTGCTGCAGGCAGAGGTTCTGCGGTTTGATCAATACGGGGCAAAAAGACAACGTCTTCACATTGATGAGAGACTGCTCTGCTGGTCTTGAGAGCAAAGACATGGCACAGCAGATGCTCATTTGGTTTTCCTCTCCCTCCCTCAGACCCCAAACAGAGTGCTTTTGTGCATGCTGCCTTGTGGGGGCTGTTGTTTGCCAAGCCAGCACCCAAACCATCCTGGGAGAGCATCACTGGCCTGGAGAGAAATCACCAGGGAGCACGCTGACCGCCCAACAGTGCGGGTGACAGCGGGATCATAATGGAACCTGTGCCTTGGTCCTGTGAGTTTGGGAGTTGAAGATGGACCATCGCTGTCTGACAGCAGGCTAGGTTTGGAAGAGGAACAAGGTCAGAAAGTGAGCATTGAAAACGTGATCATGCCGCTGAGCTCAAGGAGAGAGGAGCTGTCCCTTGAACTGCAGCCTGCTGCGTTCATTGGATTGCTTTTTGGAGTAATGGGTAAGATGATGGATTCCTCAGCTCCTGACTGCCCAAGTACGAGGATAAGGACATAATCGACATCTTTGCTGAGCTCATGCAGTAGCTACTTTGTTTATTTCTGGCCTGACATGCAGGTTTGTGCTGGGGTAGGGTTTGTTTTCACAGAGCCAGGTGGCTCCAGCCTATTGTGCCTGCAGTGCCTTTATGGGCAGAGCGAGCCAGGCTCTGAGTCTCAGCTTCCCCGTCTGGTGTGTGGCTTGTCCTGTGCAAGCGTATGTATTTGCTCAGTGAGTGTAAATAACCAGTCCTGAGGAAGTGTGTCCATCATCTTTGCAAACAGTATTTGTGTGCTAACATGGTTCTTGTGGAAGGGGTGGTATGACCCACTAAAGATGTCTAAGTGTAACTTGGTTGTCCGTTTGTCACAGGCTGGAGGAGGAGAATCTCGGCTGATTCCTGACTGATTTTAAACTTTGAGAAGGTGAAAAATGCATGAAAAGAATGAAACTGAAGCCTGAAAGCCTGCAGAAAAAGCTGGTGCAGTCACACTACTACCAAACTGTGTATTCTTACACAGACACCTGAAGCAGTATTGTAGAGTGTTTCTAGATGCTGGAATAAATACCTAGTGTATACCGAGAGCGTGCCTCGTGTCTGGAGATCCACTCTGCAGTGCACTGTGCTCTTTCATTTGGGGTGTCTTTGAAGTGTTTGTCCAGTCAGTGCCTGAATGTGTTTCATTTTTTTATTGTATCTTAAGGGTAGGTGAAAACAAAGATCCTCACATGTATATATAAGGTGGTTGGATGGGAAATTCTGTTGCAGATGAAGAACAAACCTACGGAGAATATAAAATCAGAAGCCAGCTGTACCTCCCTGAGGGGAGGCAGAAATACTTTGATTGAAAACCTGTTTGGTGGTCACTGCTTGTCCACTACTCAGCCAAATCAGGTGTGTTCAAATACTGAAGTGTGTTGCTTTTTAATGCATCAAGAATTACCAGGAAACCAAAGGTTTTGCTTTATTCCTGCCTGGAGCTACCCGGAAACCGCATAACTGTCTGTCAGTTCATTTGGTAGGGACTTGGGTTGGCTTGTCATGGGCTGCAGGCACCTGGATAGTGCAAGTGGCAGTGACACGTGCCACCCTGCGTTCTGTTGAACGAGGAGGAGATGCTCTTGCCTACTGCCATTACTGTGGTAGCTATTGCAGGCTGGAGCCCAGCCTGGCCAGCAAAACCTGCTGGGGCAGAGGGATAAGGACACAGGTGGTGAGCCTGTCTCTGTGCTGTGTGCCACACCGTTTACAGAGCCCAGTCTGGCTTGTTTAAACCCAGGGTGGGTATGTGTGCAGGAGCAGCATCCCAGCAGCTGCTGGGGCCCAAGGGAAAAACTAAGATTTTTTTTAGCAGGCAGAGATGTTTTCTTTCTGTGCTTACCAGAGCCTGGACACAACTGAGAAGCAATGCTAGGCTGGGGATGTGCCCCATCGCATTGGTGTGCTTCAGAGTTGTCAGCAGGGCCTGAGAGGTCTCGGAATACGGCGCTCTGTGTGCATTTCCTTGACTATCAGACACACCATCTCTGGTTCCCAGAGACCCCTCTACTCAGCCCAGTGATAAAAGCACTTTTTAACACCAAAGCTGCTGTGTTCCCACGCCTGTTGCTGTCATGAGGGAGGCCAGTCTTAAACAATAGCAGAGGAATAAAGAATAGCCTCGCTAATCGATATCCTGCCTAGACGCTGAGTCAGGTGGCAGCTTGGGCCTCTTTAAAATTCCTGCATTGTTCCTGATTTTTCATTTGACTGGGGTAAATTTTTATCTTTAAAGAAAGAAAACACAGGGGACCAACTGTCTCTGCCTGCTCCAGTGTTCCCTTCCCACCCACCCCCACTCAGTTTTGGTGTCTTTGTCCTGTGGCAGTCTCCAGCAGTGAGGGATATAGATACGATTTGCTAGTTTGGACTCGGAGCGGAGTGTGGTGTGCTGCGGTTAGGACAAGGCAGCAGCGGTCTGAGCAGGGCTCCCTGAGTCACACACATCTGCAAAGGCTCTGGAGAAGGCAGTCTTTCACACCTGCATTTCCACATGGGCTCTCATATTTATGTGCTTGGTCTTAAAATGGTCAGAAGACAAGGCAAAGATGCAGGCACAGGTGCCCAGGAAATTTCTCCATAGATTAATTTTTGGAGCCCTGGCAGGATGCTACGACAGTCTGTGTGCAAACAGACATTTGGAAAATTGTCGAAAGCAATATTTGCTGAAACAAACTGCAAGATCCTGTAGCTCAGGCTCCTGAATCCACCTCAGCTGCGCTAAGAAATGTTTTCCACAACGACGAAGGGGCCGGGTGGTTTTCTGTAATCTCTGAATCTCACAGAGCTTGCAGGATCCTGTGTGTGGGTTTCGTTCAGCTCCTGTCATCCCTGAGCATTACCCTGGCCAGGGCTGCTCTCTCCAGCCTGGACCAGGGTGGTCTGTGGTTCTGCCCTTTTCCTTAGCCATGAGCCCTGTGTCAAAGGCTGCAGAGGAGAAAGGTCAGAGATGACCCCCAGGATTTTACTGAAGGCTGGGGGGTCCCTAGGAGATCTTTGTGGCTCTTTAGCACTGCTTGCCTCCTGCTGAAAGGCCTCAGCAGAGGGGGAAAGCGTGGTCCTCACTGTGTGGCTGGGCAGGAACTCTGGGAGCTGGAAAGGGAACTGGTAAGGGTTACATTTGCATGTGTAGATATGAGATAAGAGCTGACCTACCCTTCACCCCAAACTGAACTCCCTGCAGCTCAAACAAGGTAAGGCTTGTGAAAATGCTGGGGGGAAGCCTGCCAGACTGCCTGGGGCTGAGAGCAGACACTGAACGACCATGACCATCTGTGAGGAGCTTGCTACATCCCTGACTAAACTGCTTGAGGACTGGTGGCACATAGGAATTGGGAGCTGAGGGTGCCCATCAGGAGCCAGGGCACTGGGGGAACACGGAGCCCCCCGTGTTGCCCACACTTGTAGGTTACAGCAGCCGTGGCTGCTCAGAGCCACTGAGGAGGTGCTGGCACAAAGGGCCCCCTGATACCCCTCTGTCCCTCCCCACATATACCAGTATGGCTGCCCACCTCTGTGGGACGCTCCTGCTCACTGTTCTCTGGCACCTTTTAGTTCAGGGATTGCATTTTGTCCCTTGTTGGGGGCAGGGGTGTGTTTAAAAAATAATGTAAAAGAGAAGAATCCAAAGCAGGACAAACCCCTGAGGCTCCCAGCGTGGTACTTGGCAGAGGCACCATCCTGTCTTTGGACAAAGCCTTCGTCCTGAGGAGTGGAGGGAGAAATAGGAATTACAGACAATGGAGAAATCATTTCAGATTAAGCTGAAACGGCATCTAACTGTTGCTTTCAGATATCCCCACAGCAACATGCGTTACATGTACTGTCACAGCCTCTTCCCCCTCTGCAAATATAAACAGAGTGATACCCACAGCTAAGTGGGCTTAGGTGGAGCTCCTGCACTGGGAACCTTTCTTCTGGGAAAGAAACATCTCCTTTGAATGATATGCCTGGGTCTTTAAGTCTCCTGGGAGCCTCGGATCCGTTTTGCACAGCAGGGGAAGCGGTGCCTGCCAATGCAAGCATGGCACGGCGTGGGAGGGCTGGCCTGACCCCACCACGCTCGCAGCACTGAACCCTGCGCGCCTGCTCTGCTGTGCTGCCTGCAAGGTGCACGGGTGGGATGTGGTTCGGTATTGAATCTCAAGGAATTGGGAGAGAATCTTCTCGCCCCGGTATCTTTATGAAGACTAGGAAACAGAAAGCGTGGGTATCTTAGAAGGTGTTTTCCAGCAAGCACACACCAAGAAGAAGCCGCTCTCACTTCTCTGAATGTAAATCCAGGGTGCCAGAGGACTGGCAAGATGCAGCTTGCCTGGTTAAATGCTCAGTGCATCTCACCCTCACACAGGCAGGACCTCTCTGGAGGTGGACCGAGAATTTCTTTCAGACCTGGGCTTCTGTGGGGAGGCTGCTGGTGAGGAGTTCATTCGCACCAGCTGGGAAAGGGGGCAGCTGTGATGACTACACCTGTCCCATGGGAATATAATGGAGTCCTTTAGCTCATTGCAGTGGTTGGGGAGGTTTGCTCTGTGTCAGGGCCTGTTAGTGGTGCACTGGTGAGTTGGTTGCTCTCCAGAGCAGTGTTGCTTGAGACATTGAGCCTCAGCTGTGGTAGCGTGGGCAGCGGAGGCATCCTTGGTACATGTGTGAATCCTTGTTATGTAGGTTGTGGAGGAGACTCGGGAGTTTCAGGTTGTTTTGGAACACTCTGATCACTGTGGCTGCTTGGGCTATTTCTGCTGTTGCTATGTGGAGTTAATGGTCACCATGGCAAGGATGGAGCCAGGATGTTTGGGCTCTAACAGCATGTGTTGCCCTGTGATGTGGTTAAGCCTACGGCTTCCTGGCTGCTTGTGTGGTTCCAGCTCAGGAACTGCTGTGGTTGCACAAAAGAAATAAACTTCTTATGTGCTTCTTCAACTGCCCCTCAAACCTTGGTGCAAAAAGGCTTAGGTCCTAATCGAGCTGTTAGTCATAGCAGGTTTCCCAAGCCTTGGGGCTTGCCTGTGCCGGGGGCTAATCTCTGCGGAGTGTAAGCCAGGCGTGCTGCTGGGGGCTCTGCTCTGCTCCAGGCAGCACATGTGAAGGCTTGCCTGGGAAAGCAGGCGCTTCAGGGGGCAGATCTTTCCTTTCTGGGAGGGAACGGTGGGGAGGAACTGAAGCAACCAGGCTACCTCTCCATCAGTGTGTTTGAGCAATGAAAAATCTCTTTGAATGCTCGCTAGGGAACCCACCAGGGTTTCATAAGAAAATATTTGTGCTCCGCAGGCTGATGCGGTGACAGCTTCCAGCAGAGATGAGCTGGCTGGCTAGACAGGAGGCTGCGCACCAAAAAGAGAGGGCAAAAGGTGCTGCCTGCCAAAGCAGCAGCTGGGAGAAGGCGACTGGACTGCACAGCGTCAGCGCACACATGGTCGGTGGGGAAGCGCGAGCCCAGCTTCAATCCTTGTCAATGGCACCTCGTTGACTTTTAACGCTTCCTTATCGTGTCTGCCCTCACCTCGTAGCAGCGCTGATAAAATGCCATCGCTGGTGTAATCTCCTGAGCAGCTCTGCGGAAAACCTTGCAGAGCATGGGAGGCTGGATCGCCTGCAGCCAGCAGCCAGCGTGGGACTGCGGTCCGGAGCAAGGTAACAAAGAAATGGCCCTAACCTGAGACAAGGCGAGGGCACGATAATCTCCTAGGCTTATGGAGCACCAGGTGTGCCGGTACGACTCGCGTGGCAGCACATGAATTTTGTGTTAGAATAGGGGTTTGCAGAAGTTGGGACAGCTGTTACTTTTCAGTACCTAGCGGAGTTGGAAATGTAAGCCATCTGACGTGATTGTAGCGTGTTAGTACCCAGGGCTATAAACAACGGAGTGTGATAATGGGAAGGAATGCCCGGGGGGGTGTGTTGTTGTCTTTCTTTTTTTCCCAGAAATAACTTATTTCTCTCTCTTGGGGTATTAAGCACCTAAGTAGTTCTTCTACAAATCTTAATCATCGCTAAAAGAGGATATTATTTTTCAACATGTAACTGCTACCTGTAGGCCTACAGCAATTTTTAAAGCTCTTTTTAATTTATTATTTTTTTTACAGGTGAGCAACTTAAAGTGGTACACTTGGGAGAGCCCTTTTTATGGTTTTGAATTAAGGACCCCTTACTATAAAACGATAAGCAACAACTGAGCAGGTATGTCACTTTTGGAACCTGTAACTGGTGCCAAACTGCTGTACAGTATCTTGCCACTACAGGAGATCAATGAAAACTCGCAAGGAACTGTCTGGAAAGAAGAATTTTCCTTCTGAGTGAGAAATTTGGATGTTTAAGATTGCTTTTTCCCCCCCTTTCTTTTAATTTTTTTCTTTTTTCAAATGGATCCTAGACTTAGTGTCCTTCTTCCTGAATTGGAGAGAAAAGTCATGACGCTAAAATTCCTTGCTGGAGGAAAAGCTTCTGAAGATTTTATCAAAGACCTTACGATCAAGATCCTCCACTTTTTTTGTGGCTGGAGGTTTGATTTCAGCTTCATGGGTCCAACTATTTTAAATGACAAAAGGTGAAACAATGGACTTCTTTAGAGGAAGTAATTGTCATTAACAACAGAAACTTCCAGTGAAATCAATGAAAAGTTTCAATTTGACTTGCTGTTTTCCTCTTCCACCTTATTCAGAAAATAGGCTTATGAAGCTCTCAGCATAATTTTTAGTTCTTTGGCTACAGCTGTACTCTGTGCAATGTTATCCATTGGATGTTACTATCCTGTATCCCTTATATAGCACTTGTAACCATCCCTGTAATCGCTTCCACATGCTGCGAACTTGCAGAATGGAGCAAACTCCTTCTGCATTCCTGTATTCACATGGTCTTTGCCAAGTTCTTCATCTCCAATACTTGCTTGGATACCTTGAAGTTTATTTTCAATATCATAATCCAAAGGTTGTTATCACAGGAATATCTAGTGGTGCCCCAATCACCTTTAGAAGTGTTTTATTTTTTTCCCACCAGCTTTGATCTTCCCTGCGCTTTTGAACTGTTCTTCCCCTCTGCTCTTTTTCTCTTGTTTCTGTCCAACATCTTGTACTAGCACCTCTTTGTTCCAGCATCTTCCCATTTCTCCAGTCTTCCATCATCCCCTACCAACATCTGGAACTCTGTGTGGGAAGTCTGGGCCTTTTCCCAGGACCACCTCTCTTCATCACCCCCAGCACTTCCACTGTTCTCCCTGACAGTGACATCCGTATTACTGCACATCTTGCTGTGTCCAAGCTCTGTCTTGCATATGGACCTGTCAAATCTCACCAGTCTTTCCTGTAAAACCTGACTTTTTGCCTGCACTGTGTGAAAAGCTCGGCTGTCCTCAGTTACACAGTACTGCTTGCAGTCCCCAGCCTCCTGCCTCCCAGGTGCTGCTGCTTTACTCTTGTCATCCTTCAGCTTCATATTCCTTCTGTGGCTTCTCCACCAGGTTTCAGCCTCTCCACCTGGACTCTGTCCCCATTTCATGGCTGTCTGCTATCTCCTCACACTTGCTGTTTTCCTGAGTGGTGTTTAACCACTCACTGACTCTTTCTGCAGAGCTTGCTCACCTTTATACCTCTTTGAAGCCTTCAGAAGTTCTTTTCCTGTGTTTCAACTTTTTTTTTTTTTTTCTTGCTAGGAAATCTTTATGCTAGGCAGGATCAGGAGCACGCCACCTTGAAGACACTAAACACCTAATTCCCCTTGAAATGAACACTGATTATCTGCCCACCTAGGAGTTAGGCAGCTGAATATTATTAAGGTATTTGTGTACCAGTATGCCACCTGGCACCCGCTGTTAGCTCTTGAGACCAGTATCTGTGTTCCCTACACTGCTGATGCCACCTCACCTTAGAAGTCTGTGGTATCTGTCAGTAATGTCCCCCCAGTCTGCATTTGGTAATAGCCTAAGGAACTTCGTATCTAGTCCTCGCTTCAGTCCACCGGGGTCTGTAAGGAAGCTGTCCCTCTGTCTGTCTCTCTGGCAGGACCTGATCTCATACAGGTTTTCAGGGAGGGCATGCCAGATCAAGTGGGCACGACGCAGGGTGGGTGGAGAAGGTAAGTGTTGTGGCCAGTGTCAAAGACCAGAAGGTAAATAACCAGATTTAACATCTTTTCTTGGAGGATGGGAAGTAGCACCTAGCCTCCTCATGCTGAAATCCGCTGTTTGCAGGGGTGGAGGCAGCTATGACATTGAAGTTTGCTCAGTGGATCAGCAGAGCGTATGAAATGAAGTGTACGTATTGTTAGGCCAAGCTGTCAGGGTGGCAAAAAGTGGAATGGTGCTTCCTCACGTCTGACTTATATTCACACTTTATCTAGCTGTCTCGCTATCATTTTTTGAAATTTTAAGGAACTTCCTTGTCAGATTAAAGTGAATTTCATCCTAAAATGTGCTCCAGCCTGAAGGGCAGAGCCATTTGCCCAAGGCACTTGAGGTCAAATGGAGAGTGTTGAACATTACTTCTTTCTCCCCCCTCCCCAACACTCTAGTAAAATGTCCTGACTAGTGGCCTGCTGGGCCATGTCACCACTAGTCTGGCTTATTTTCTTTTTTTTTTTCTTTTTTTTTTTTTTTTTTTTCCCCTGGAGCACTCTTTGACACCTGCCCCCTGCATTATGTACTTAGATCAGGAAAGACAGCAAGGTAGTGTGTCCCGGTTTGAGATGGGTACCCTGCTACAGATAGGTGTGAGATATCCATGCCTTCCTGAAGCCATGCCTTCGGTCAGTGTTTTCCCATGGACATCCTATGTGATGTCCCTTAAGGGTGCTGGTATCTGCTGGTGCCTTTCTGAGGCACCCAGCACCAGCCAGCCCCACTCTTTGTCCAGAGTGGGGCAGTGAGGGGATATGAGCTGCTAGCTGAGGTGCTCCTGCACCCAGCGCTGAGCAGCTCACGTCTGCTGTGGACCCAGTGTGACAGTTCACCGTGCCAGCAAAAAAGAAAGGAGGAGAAGAAAAAGGGAATAGAGAAAATAAAAAGCGGGACATGGAGATAATGAAAGTGGGGGAGTATTTCTGATATTATAACTCTACCAGATTTAGATTTCTTTAGCTCCTGCTGTGCTTTGCTAAAAATGAGGCTAGTTAGCAGCAGCAGATGTGAAAGTAACACCTGACAGGGGAATGAGAGAAGCTATGAGAAATCCATGAGTTTAGTAGATTCTCTTGCAACTTTTTTGCGGAGGGCTTAGAAGTAGCAATTTTCAAACTGTGGCCTCCTGGTTGTTCATGTCGAGTGATTGGGATGCTGTGGACGGTGAGAGAAGGGTGCAGTAAGCAAGATGCATGATTTATCTTCAATTGGGAAGAAGAGAACACTTGGGGAATGGGTTAGCAGAACTGCTGAGGGATGATGGTGTAGCTGAGAGGAAAGATGTAGCTTAGGAGTAGATGCTAACGTTGCAGCGATGGGGATGGGGATTCATGTAGCTAAGAATAAATGGGTGTATGGAAAGGATACTGGTGGTTATTTGGTAACCAGAAGCTTACATGATCAAAGAGTTTAGTAAGCCCTTCCGACCTTGCCTTGCCCTTCCAAAAATATATCATGGCTGCGTGGAAGGTCACCTCCCATCCGGTCTTAGACATTAATCACCCCCTTCAATATAGGTGGCCGATCAGGTTGCATAGGCTGGGTAAACACTGAGATATATGATAGTACATTTGCTGAGCTACAAGATCTAAAGGTAAGGTCGATATTTGGAATGGCAAGACATTTGTGAGGGGAGGCAGGATTCCTGGTCTCTTCAGCTGCTTGCCCTCAAAATGGAAGGAGAAAGTGTTTCAAATTCCAGAAGTCTTTGCAGGCTCCAGGCTATAAACAGGTTTTTCCCGTACGACGTTATAAGGATCTAACAGTAATCAGGAGATATCTGCTTTCCCATACACAGGCCTAATACTACTGGGATATGGTTTTGTGAGGGGCGTGAAGCCCGTCAGTCGGGGGGGCAGGAGTGCCCAGTGCTACTGGTGTGGATCGTCCAAGAAGATGGTATTGAAGACAGAGTCATGGGGTAAAGAAGAAATGAAAGCCCAGTCAAGCTGAAGCTGAGGGAGGCAGAAAGGGGAAGGACTCAAAACCAAAAAGGAAGATGGAAAGAGGAAGAAAATTATTAGACAAAGGTGGGAGAAGTATTGGCAGTGTTTTGTACAATTGAAAAATATACCAACCATTGAATACACTCCATAAATACTGTATTTTTTCAGCTAGTTAGGCTAAGGGCCTCTGTGGGGGCAAGTACACAAATGATGGGTCCCCACGTTCTGCTGCACTCTCCCAACTCAATGAGATCAGAATTTATCCCCTAGATAACTATCCTGAATTCATCTGGGGGGCAGGGGGCTGTGGCTCTAGCGTGGTCAGATCCTCTGTATCAGATCTCTGAGTAACTCCGTATTCCCAAATGTAATGTGAAGGAAGATATGACCAAAGGATGTGTTTGCTAATTTACTTTGTGGATCACAAGGCAAGTGCTGTATGCAGTAGTTGTGGATGTTCTGTTTATCCCCACCTTTCTTGCAAGCTTGAACTGCAATGGTACTGCAGCTTGGGTCTCTGAAGCCACTCCTGGCATGCAGGCTCTTAAAAATAAAGTTAAAAATCTTCATGGGTCTGTCACCACAGGCCGCAGCTGTACCCTGGGGTGCAGAGCATGCAGTGTGTTGATGCTTGGAAGTGCTTGTAAGACACTGCTCAGTATTTCCTGGTCCTAGTTGACAGACTAAAGCAAAGGTTACTAGATGTTTGATACCCAGTAGCACGTTGCAAGAGCTGGTGTTTCCTGACAGCAATGTCTTCTGTTTCACCCTGTAACCACACCTCTGCTCCCAGTCAGAAACCCCAGACCTGAGCAGGCAGGAGCATGCTAGCTTCCTCCTTGGGCTGACACAGGCGAGCAAACCGTTTGGATGATGCAGGAAACCTTCTAGGAAGGTTTCTAGTGAAATTGTCTTGGAGGTAGGTTTTTCTCACGTTAGTCAGCTATGACAGTGGGGCAAAGTGCCTCTCCAGGAAGCATGCATCATTTGGACCCTTTGTTTACACTGAGCAAAGCCATTGGATTTCATACCTTCTCGTACAGTGATCCTACAATAAAACATGAAAGGTCAGACGTTCCTGGAGATGCAGACTACTGGGACTCTGTTGCAGATGGGAAATCTGCACAGTAAGACGCCAGACCCACGAGCTCTTCTCCTGCCTGGAATGGAATAACGCACCTTTTTTTTAATCACGAATCTCACGAGCCAAGGGTGTTGTCTCACATCATTCATTAGCCAGCCAGTGTTGGTGTAATTAGGGGTTAAGCAGCTAATCTTCAAAACTCCCTTGGAAGTCAAGGAATCTGTATATTTGCTTATTTGTAATTTGTGTAATTTGTGTACTGCTCCTGAGGCAACCAGCCATGGGAATGCAGTCCCATATTTGTGTATTTAAAAAACTGA
Source organism: Falco cherrug (assembly GCF_023634085.1). Classification (NCBI taxonomy): domain Eukaryota; kingdom Metazoa; phylum Chordata; class Aves; order Falconiformes; family Falconidae; genus Falco; species Falco cherrug. The sequence continues at coordinate 113,671,104 of NC_073698.1, read as the reverse complement.
AAAGAAGATGTGAGAAGAGGCTTGTATTTACAACAGTATAAAGAAAAGCTCTGACTGTCTGATCTCCTGTTTCTCCTTCCCTGTTGCATGCTATGCATCTTCCCGGTGCCCAGTCCTGCAAAAACAAAGTCTGCATTTCAGTATGCATTGAGCCTAGCTCCTCTGACACGGTGAGGTTAAGCATGTGTGTAAGCTTGCTTTCATCCCAGCCGGAGAGGAAGACTGCTGCTGCTTTATTAGGCCCCCACTTGTAATAGGTCCTACGGAAACATGTATCAAACAGTAACTTTACCTTAAAGCACTTACAATGAAATTACACGAGGTAGATTCAGCCAGGAATAAATAGTGCTGGTATAGCGCTTTTAGAGATTTTTGTTGCTGTTTCTTGCAACGCAGACATTAGAACCTTACAGGAAATGTGTTGGTCCTCCAAATGGATGGAGACGTGTAATTGTAAGGGGGAATAAGCATCGCAAAGTTGGTCATTTGTGGCTGTATGCTATTGAGCTCTCCTATCAATGATCTGAAAGACAGCAAAATAGTCATTGATCAGTAGGAATGACTCAAAAATCAGTAAGCTAGCAAAAAAACCCCATTACTGTAATAGTCGGGATTGCTCAGAAAGATGGGGCCAAGCATAACATTAGCTGCTGTAAGTCACATGTCGAAGAATAAGGAATACAGGCTATGCTTATCGGCTGGCAAGTTTGTCTTGGGAAGCAGTGACAGAGAAGAAGTGGGGGTGGTGCAGCTCACTGGCTGACGACAAAATTCCAGGATGATGCTGTATCTGGGGGAACTCACGCAGCTTTCGGTAAGTGACTTCAAGATGAATAGCTCTAGAAGTTGAGTGCATGTGTCATTTCGCGCTAGCACAGTCACTTCCCATGTACTCTGTTTGGTGCTTTTGTTGGTGGTTCCTGGACGGGAGAGGTTTCAGGGACAATGTCCAAGGGTGCTGGGAGTTGGAAGTGTGCCTTCCAGTGAAAGAGGTCAAAGAGTTGAAGGGGAAAGGGAAAGCTGAAGGCTAACTTTTTTCAGTGTCTCTCTCTATATGTTTACATGAGGAACAAACTTTTTATGGCCTAGCAGAGTGAAGGTTAGTAAGATCCAAAGACTGGAATTTGAAACTGGGGGGGAAAAAATGTCATATGAGAAAAAGCACAGTTTTTTAACACTGTCTGTAATTAACCACTAGAAAAACTCCCCGAGGGTTGTTGGGGGCTCCTCCACAGGTAGCTTTTAAATTGTGCCTGGATTCTTGTCAGAAAGTGGACCCTTGCAGAGATGGGAAGGATTTCTTCCAAGTCTTCGCCCTCCAGTTTTTGAAGGTGTGGGTCTAGATGATCACAGCCGCTCTTTCTGGCGTTGCAGTTGGAAGCTGGCTCGCTGTTAGCAGCTGTGGGGCTGAGAGCTGGGGCCTCAGGGCAAGAGCAGGAGGCATCCCCTCTCAACCCGAGGCATCACGCCTTTTCACCCTGCCCTGTGCACGCAGCCAAACTGCATCACTCTCCTTCTTTAAGTTTTGAATGCTATTGCTCCAGCAAGCAGCATTGCTCCCCCTTCATTTCTGTGTCTCATACAACCGTGTACCCTGTTCCCACTCCGTGACATCGACAGCCACCTCCGCCACTCAAAGACCACTGAGGATGGTGGAGGTGAGCACCAACATTTCAAACAGGAGTTGCCACTACCTGCACCCTGCCACCAGCCCCTCATCCCAGAGCCCTGTTCCACTGCCTGCGGTGGCACCCGTGGGCCTGGCTCTCTGCTCGTGCAGGGTGGGAGAAGTCAGAGTGCCCAGCAGGAGCAACCAGCCACCATCTTCAGTGGGAGAAGAGGGCATGGGCTGGATGCGGGCCTCTCACCTGAACTCAGGACTGTTTGGTTCACCTTTTTATTGGATTATGCTGCAGTGATATCCCAGAGTAAATGAGGCTTCATTAGTGCCCGCTGAGGTACTTGGTGATAAGAGGTATTGATTGTCACTTATCAGTGTTGCTTTAATTCTGCTCTGGCCAAGCCAAGCCATTCCTTTGCATACTATCATCTATGGCTTTGTCATATATTTCAAACCTTAAGCCTTGAACACTATAAAACAAAACCATAGAATCATTTAGGTTGGAAAAGACCTCTGAGATCATCAAGTCCAGCCATTAACGCAGGACCGCCCTGGACTAAACCATGCCCCTAGGCACCACATCTGCATGTTTTTTAAACACCTCCAGGGATGGCGATTCCACTACCTCCCTGGGCAGCCTCTTCCAATGCTTGACCACCCTTTCCATGAAGAAATTTCCCCAACATCCAGCTTGACCTCCCCTGGCATAACCTGAGGCTGTTTCCTCTTGTCCTGTCCCTTGTTACCTGGGAGAAGAGACCGACCCCCCCTGCCTACAGCCCCTGTCAGGCAGCTGCAGAGAGCGATAAGGTCCCCCCTGAGCCTGCTCCTCTCCAGGCTGAGCACCCCCAGCTCCCTCAGCCGCTCCTCATCAGCCTTGTGCTCCAGACCCCTCCCCAGCTCCGTTGCCCGTCTCTGGACACGCTCCAGCGCCTCAACGTGCCTCCTGCAGTGAGGGGCCCAAAGCTGAACACAGGATCCCAGGTGCGGCCTCACCAGTGCCCAGCACAGGGGGACGGTCCCTGCCCTGGTCCTGCTGGCCACACTGTTTCTGATACCAGCCAGGATGCTGTCGGCCGCCTGGGCCACCTGGGCACATGCTGGCTCCTGCCCAGCCGGCCGCCAGCCAGCACCCCCAGGCCCTTTCCCACCAGGCAGCTTCCCAGCCGCTCTGCCCCAGCCTGCAGCGCTGGTGGGGTGGTTGTGACCCAAGTGCGGGACCCGGCACTGAGCCTTGTTCAACCTCATCCAATTGGCCTTGGCCCATCGGTCCAGCCTGTCCAGATCCCCCTGCAGAGCCTCCTGCCATCAAGGAGATCAGCACTCCCCCCCAGCTTGGTGTCATCTGCAGACTGACTGAGGGTGCACTTGATCCCCTCCTTGTCCAGATCATTGATATACAGAACTGGCCCCAGCACCGAGCCCTGGGGACACCACTTGTGACTGGCTGCCAGCTGGATGTAACTCCATTCTCCACCACTCTTTGGGCTCAGCTGTCCAGCCAGCTTTTAACCCAGCGTGGAGCACAGCCGTTCAAGCTAAGGGCAGCCAGGTTCTCCAGGAGAATGCTGTGAGCAACAGTGTCAGAGGCTTTACTAAGACCCAGGTAGACAACATCCACAGCCTTTCCCTCAGCCACTAGGCAGGTCACTATTTTCCTTGTATTAGTATCCTATATTTCTTCTGTGTATATTGGCTATACTTCTGTGGGTTTCCTACATATAGTATTCTTAGGTATTTCTGAGCCAAACAAGATGAGTACTTTCCTTCCTCTGCAGTAGACGTTTAAATTTTTTTGTGGAAAACCTATATTGCCATGATGCCAGAGTTTTGCTTCATTTCTTACCTTATTCCCCACAGACTTAAACTTTATTGGAAGCCAAGAGTGTGCATGTGGAAGAGTTGATGGTGCAATATACCATTAGAAACTGCCAAGAACAGTGCTGGAAAGATGAGCACTGATGCAGATGGAGGTTGGGGCGATATTAATAGGCACCAGCAGAGGCTCTAAGCCTTTGTGCACAGCTGGTATGAGCAGGTACTTGCTGTAATCAACTTCCTAGGAAACACAATGGCCACTTGAGAGCCAGCCCTACCCCAACACAGCAGAAGAAAGCCAGGCAGGGCAGTGTGATCCCTGTGGTGCTGGAGGGCTAGCTGGGTGGAGTGTGGTGAGGGGCGGTAAGCGGGCGAGGAGCTGTGGATGTGACTGCTGAGGCCACACGGGTGGGAAGCTTTTCCTCTTGTGACTTCACCTGGATTGCATGCCAACCTCAGCACACAATGTTATCACTGCAAGCCAGCACACGGTCGGGACGGCTGTGCTTGCACAGTCAGGCCCCAGGAGATTTTCTCCAGTCCTTAGAGCTTTTGGCTTTGATGGCTCTTGCCAGAAACATGCCATGACCCCACTGCCTGGGTTGGTATCCAATGGTACCAGGGCTGCCTCTGCTCACGGATGACTTGTGCCACTGCGGTGGATATCTAATTGTGGGGAGTAAAAGTGAAGGGTTTTGTCAGGAACTGAGGCAGGGACTTCTGTTCTACCCCACCCCTCTCTGGTAACTGCTCTTGGCTGTTTCCTTATCTAGGGTTTATTGCTGTGCGAAACAGCTGAGTTAATGACTCAAAAAGAACTCCCAGTCCCTGCTGCAAGAAGACTTTGCTGCCTGGGTAGAAATCCTTCCCGAGAAGCCCGTTCCCCTTACTGTATCAAACACACAGCTGCTGAAACCCCGAGTGCTCTCGGATAAACACAGTCCTCCGGGGCTCAGACCCAGTCGCTGGCAGTGGTTTCCAAAGGTCGGGGATGTGTGGTCTACGTACAACCAAACCCAAGTAAACTTTTGTCACTGTTCAATGTCTTCCCTAAAACGGAGAGCTGGGCCTGGATCATCAGAAGCACTTGGCATCTTCACAGATTTCCTTCCATGGCAGTTTTATCTTCTCTCTGAGGGACGCAAGCTAGATTAAATGCTGCCTCTAGAAGTCCCAGCCTGAGCCTGCCCTCTTCCCTGCACTAACAGAAAGCCTACATTATTTATTTTGTTTTGTTGTTCCATGAAGAAGACTTTCATTGCCCCTTGCTTGCCTTTTTGCCCAAGCAAGCCCAGGCATCCTTTCTTGAAAAGAAGAAATCAATACCCTTTCCTTAATTCCTTGGCAGCCTTTGCCTTTCCCAGGACAGATGTTTTCTAGGACATTTCCATGTTTGCCATGCTTTGGCAGATTAGGCAATACATTCACGGAGTATAACATCACTGGACTAGTTTGCAGGAAATGAAGTGGTTCCAGCCTTTGACCTTTTAGTCACCAGCGATTAAAGTCTTTGGCATCAGGGAGACCTGTTAATGCAAGTGTCAATTTCCAGCTAAATTAAAATCTACTTGTAGGAGTCACATGGCTTTCGACAGGCATGACAGTGTATGCAGCAAATAGCATTCCAGAGAATTTGCTGGAGTGTCTGTATTTTCGGGTCTAGTCTGGGTACGTGGTTGGTGGCCGGTTGTTCATAAGTCTTTGTAGGTTCATTGACAGCTCGCCAGGATTGGCATTTGTAGTCCAGTAAATGGAGCTGAAACAGTACAGTAACAAGCAGGAGATGCTGTTTACAGTTACAGATGATGTTTACATGTTTGTTACAGCAAACGTGCTGGCACCCTCATGCGAGACAGATATGGGTCTGCTATAGACAGCTCAAGTGCTGATCGTGGTACCCTTTGATACAAATGCACTTAGGTGCTTTGTGGAGCATTGTCTGTATTAAGTTTGAAAGAGGCAGGATCTACGTTCAAGTCATCTGTGAGCTGTCCTTTGGCACGTGTGGATGGTGCTCTGCCAGTGTCTTTGTTGCTTTGTGTTCTGCTGAGTGGTTTTTGCTATTCTCGTTCTGCTTTGTAGTAATTCTAGTTTTCTTGCTTGACGTTTGCTTCTCACATGGTCTTGCCTGTGTCCTTCAAACTGCTTCCCTTATATGGGCAGCAAAGATAGGTGCTATCTTCCCAGGAATGAGATGAGACATTGCTCATAGATGGGACCATCTTATCAAATGTATGAGCCAGAATCCTCAGGATGATGCTGTACATCGCCACTCATGACACCACTTTCAGATCATAAATTATTTTTGGGAGCTGGACTAGAGATGAGCAGATTTCAGCCTTTAAGATTACACACTAGCAGCCCACGTGTAGATCTAAGATCTCATATGATCAGTACGAGGGGAGAAGACAGTCCTGGCGGGTACCTTTGCCATTCTAGCTGGCAAGCTAGTCATTAAAGTAAGCTGACTTTTGAACCAGAAAACAAAAGCTCTTCCTAATTTGCTGAATTAGGGATAATGGAGAACACATAATGGGGAGATTTTGACAGCAGAGGACTTTCATGAAAACTGGAGAATAAACCAGGCAGGACTGCGGTGATACATGTACACACTTTGCCTCTACGTGTACACCCAAGGGTCACGTTAGCCCTATTGAGCACCGTGTGGCCCTGTGAGCTCATATGCAGCTCCTGAGCTACCCTGAGCTCAGAGTCCTCTGCGGAGTCACTGCTTCCCGGGACAAAGTTCCCAACAGCAGAGCTACAGCCAATCTCCTCGTGGGCGTGCAAGGCTGCCCTTCCTTGTGCTAAAGAAAACCCTTTCTGTGTTTGCCCAACTCACTGTGCCATCAGGGCTGCTCTAGATCAGCAGTCCCCTCTCCTGATTCATCCCTCTCCTGGACTTGGTGACATTTGCAAAATATTTGATGTTTTCTTCCAGGTTATTCACTAAAAATATTGCGATGCCAAGCAGCTTCCAGGAGCATGCACAAACATGCTATAAACAAAACAGTCCCTTCTAGTTCTCAGTTGTGTTTTGGAACCAGCCTGATAGGTCATTTATAATCTCTTTAATGACTGCTATCTTATATGTATGTCAAGCAAGTTCTTTAATCAAATTGCTGTGTGATAGAAGGGAAACTGCCTTCCAGGATCTTCAGTATATTGTACCAGCTTTGTTACATTTAGCATGCAACTTCCTCAGAGAAAAGTATTAACACACTTTGATGAGGTGAGTTTTCTATAAACTCGTGTTGATTGCCTTTGGTTATATTTCCCTCCTTTTAGTCCGTGTTCCCTGTTAGCCACTTTATTATTTAGTTCAGGTCTGAGATCCTATCACAGGTCTGTAGTTACCTGTGAGTAATTACAGTTATGAGATAATTATAAAATAATTATGCCCTTCCACATAGTCTTTACAAAATGCCAGACTATGGGTTTTCTTCTCCTTCAGGACTTATCCATTGCACCAAGAAGTACAGAAAATCAACATGAATAGTGCAGAGACATGCTATGCAGCTTATTAAAAAAAAAACACCAAAAAACAAAACACGAAAAAAAAAAGAAGTTTCAGTGCAAGGTATCCAGTCCTGCTGATTTAAAATGCTTGATTGTAGTAGGTGGTATTTAATTCCTCTGAGGAGAAAGAATGGAAATGTCATCAACAATGTCTTCATCATCTACTTTCTTTTTTCCCAGCAGTAGGATATAAATATTTATTGATTTCATTTTTCTTGTCTGCATTATTATTGAATAATCTAACATTTCCATCTGATAACAGATCAATACCATGATTAGGACTCATTTTGTTCTTAATTTACTTTTTAAAAAAATAGCTTTGTCAGTCTTTTTTCTTCCCTTTCACTTCCATCATAATTTTTTAATAATTCCTGTCTTCTAATTTACGTACAGCTTCTGCCCTCTTACTGTTTGTTATATGTGTTTTACCTACTTAAAGCCACCCCCATTTCCATTTTAAATCTGGTTGTGTTTTTTCAATTACACTATGCTTTCTTTACTGGAGAGTTGTGCATTTTTGATGTCTAGTAAATTTTTTTTAAGCAGTTCTCAATGATTATTTATATTTTATTATTTAAATCCTTTCTTTTTGTTGATTTAGCCCAGAATGCTAATTGGAGCTGGGAAACAGGATTTTTAAAGCATCATGTCTTTCAAACCATTGCATCACCACTTTGGATCTTCTCCTTTCATATAACTGCAGTTAACTGGGGATCAGTCAGTGTGCTACCAGCCTCTCATTTCTGCCATCACTTTACCCATCAGGATGAAGCGAAATGCAGGTTTTGTTCTTTTTTTTTTTTTTTAGATTTGCAAAATGAGGAAGCTGTTTAGAACATTTTAAAAGCCTCAAGGCCATTTTTGAGTTAGCAACATCAGCGTGTGTTAAACTAAGCAATAACTTATGTTTATTTTTTTCTTTGGTTAGCACTCAGATAACCAGTGCTCCTATATTCCAGGGTTGTCTGGTTATCTGTTGCAGCCCCAAATCATCAATCTAGTTACTAGACCACCGAGTCACAAACACTGAATATTGTTAAGCAGGAAATTACGATTCACAATCACAAACAAGCGAGCAGGTAATACTTTTTCTTTTTACCCCACTTCTGCCTGCTCAGCCTTTCTCAGGGCTCTAGCCATTGATTTTAACATTCAGTCGTACCAACCATCCCAGCATCTTTTTCAGTGTCTTAGAGCTGTAGTTCCCTGGGCAGGCAGAGCCTTGGTGAATATAAAATGGAAGGGGATGCCACAACTGCGTGCAGCTAAGAAGGATGTATTAGAATGGACTTGACTTCTATATTGTGCTTCTGTAAAGGACGGCAGACGTTGGAAAGGAAGAGCCAGGGCTGCAGCTGAATACTCCCAGCACTGGTCAGCGGAGCTGGTCTGCAGCAGAGGGGTCAGAAACCCACCAAAGCTGCTGTACCCTGGGCCAAAGCAGGGTGGCCGACAGCAATGTTAGGGTTCGTGCCCTCCCTTCAGAGCTTCAGGGACTGGGGAGACACAGGCCATTGAAATACATGCCTGTGTTTTGCTGAGGAACTACGTGCAGGAATAGCTGCGTTCATTATTACAGTCTTTATCAATCAACGGGGCCTGGTAGCGCAGGGCCTGGGGAAGGGTGATGGACTGCTGCTGTGCCAAGGTGGGACTGGCCACAGAAAAGCTGCCGAAAGTTTTTCCAGGTCTGACACAGGACAGGCCCCCCCGCAAGAGTCTTAATGCTTCTCTTACAAGGATCCTGATAATGCTTTAAACCATATTGCTCTTACGAATAACATATTCACTGAGCAGTCACAGGACTTCAAGAGGTTGAAGTCTGCTGAAAGTGATGAAGAAAAAACCCGCCCAATAGGTGTCTCCAAATGGGAAGCCCTTCAGCCCTATCATCTATATGCTCTGGCAGGTCTGTACCTAGATCATCCCTGCCCCCCTCCACTCGGCTGTTTATTACTTTGAGGCTAGGTTGTCCCAGAGAGTGCTGAAGACCTTTTGGATGGATGATTTATCTATGGACAGGTTATCTTCTTGATCAGGAAAAGAGAACCACTTGCTCAACAGCTTCCAAGTTCAATAACCTCCTTTTCTTCTTAATAAATTGCTGAGGCATGAGAGGCTTCCGTTCCTTGCTGGCATCTTTTACACTGTGCCCAAAGAAACAATCGTATCAGGCTCAGGAAGGCAAATGACTGAAAGGGCAGGGAAACAGGAACTGTCCCCACGGATGTCCTCCCCAGAGAGGCTGGGAACATGCTCTGCTGTGGGAAATGGGAAGCTGAGGTCAGCCAAAGTACAGGGCAGGTATGCACATCTCTCAGGACTGGAGGAACAGATAACAGCCTGCTTTGCCATCCCCACCGCTCCCCTGTCCTGCTTGTGGACTCTCCCGGGCCACCTCCACACCTCGTACGCACAGCGCACCTCTGCCACATCATTCTGCAGTGTGGAAATCACGGCAGGGAGATAAAGGTGGAGAGTGGGTGGTGACAAGGTTCCTGAGAGCCCTGAGCCCACCACTCAGCACGGCAGGCCTCGGTGGCATTAGAAGAGCCCAGAAGAAGGGGGAAAGGAGTAGGGCAGGAGCCCCCATCAGAGGCTGGAAGGCAACAAACCTCATGGACAGTGAGGCAACACGAGACATTTCCAGACATACCCACTTACTCCGATCTTTCAGAAGCTTTGTCCTTTCCAGCTCCTTGTGCCTGAGGATGTTAAGAGATTGTACAAGAAGTCTTGATAAAACAAACATTGAGACATCCCCTCAAGAGGCTGGGGGATATTATTAGCCCCTCTTTTACTGGCAGGCCTGGAGCAATTAATTATTACCAGAAGTATTATCAGGTGCTTGTCACTGCTTTCCCTGGATCCACTTTACATAGTCCAGATTTGCTGTAAGCAACATGTTCCCTAGCTGGTCCGATACCTTGCAACTCCTGATAGCAGTTAATCCGTTTCTCTGAGGAGGATCTCAGTAGTGGTGGAAGGGCCATAGTCTAGACTATATGCAGAGAGAAACTGGAGTCTATGGACCACCTCAGTACGCAGCGTGCCTTTATTCTCAGATCTTCTTAGTGATGTCCTCCAGCTGATATGCTCCATCTCCATGTCCGACCAGGTGGTAGGTTCTAGGCAGGGGCCAGAGAAAGTGGCAGGTAAGAGGAGGGTATATGGGGACCGAGGAAAGGCATTTTGTGTATGATGGCTCCATGATGGATGTGCTACACCTTGCCTGCAAGCTCTGGGCCCTTCCCTGGTGCACCTCTTCAGAAATAGCATCTGCACTGGCATGAGAACTTACAATTTCTAACCAAGACACTGTTGCAAAGGTCTGTATTTCTAGAAATAGTTTGGTCAAGTTTTAAGTGAAATCATGCCGATCCATGAAATCACATGTCTAAAAGACTGTTCTTGTCTTCTTAGCCCTGGCTGCGCTGCTGCTCCTGTACCATAGCACCTACCTTTGACACGTAAGAGTTCACCTCCTTTGCCTTACACATTCTTTGTAAGCTCGATGCAGTTTTTATTATTAACCATGCTGTTATTAAAGGGAGAATCATGCAGGTCAGCTGGTACACATGAGAAATATTTGCTGGACAAGGGATGCAGATTCAAGTGAAAATACAGATTATACTAGCAAAAAGAGTGCATTGTCAACAAATTTTACACTGATTCTATAGGTAAAATCATTGACATACAAGTGATCTTCACATCAGATTAACTCCATCTATTTAACCGTTGTAAAAGTACTATGAAAATCATAGTCACAATAGGTATTACTGGATCACAGCGACTTTCCTGTGTTTGCTTTGCCTTATTTTTGTGTCTGCGGGAAAAAAAACCCGTAAGAAATGAGGGGTGAGGGAAGAGAAAAGCAGGGTTCAGATACAGCGTACGGACACACTGTGCCGCCTTCTTCATCCATAGCATCCCTCGGTCTCCTCCGGCGCTGTACAGCGCATGAATGAGAACACACCGCCCGCTAGCGGCTGCGGCTGCGGGAGCCCGCGCGGCTGAGGCTGCTCCCCGGCTCTGCGGTGCTGGTCCTGCTCCCGCAATTGCACTGGGATGAGGTGGGTGGCTCCTGTTCCTCCTGCCCTCCGATAAAATTAGGGTCTCTGGAAAGGTCAGCACTGAACTGAACGCAGAAAGAGGTTCTTGCTGGAAGTGCCATGGTTCGCTCACACCCTGTTTTTCAAGTTTAGTGTCAATGCACAGATGAAACGCTCTAAATAAGCCATGGCATTTAATCTTACAGTTACTACAGTGAGCAAATAAATGGGTTGAGATGTGGTTACAGTGAGCAAACACCTCTAAATGCGTGTTCAGAGCCATCACTGAAGTCAAAGAACAAAGCAGTGACCCTCCTGAAGCTTCCCCGAGGACAGCCCTCCTTGCAGGGCAGTGTGGAGATACTTCTGGTAGCCTGGACTGAGCTAGCACCAGCATGGGGAGCAGCAGAGCACCACTGTGCTTCACGTTGCCCCGATAATTAGCCCTACTCCAGAGGAGATAATTAACTCAAGTGGAGTGCTTTGCTGATGCAGCCAACCTGCTCACAGACCTAAGCTGGCATCTCCCCAGTTTAGCATTGCACCAGGTGGTGTAGACAACCCAGGATGTCCAGGCTGAGTTTTCAAGTTTGGTGACAAGATACTTTTTTTTTTTTTTTTTTTTTTAACTGAATATATTTCCCAGGTTCTTCTAGGTCTTTGGCCCTACATAAAACCGTAGAACCAAAGACCTCAGCAAGCCTCCCTTTCCCCCCAGTTGTTTTCCTGCTTATGAGGTAAGATCATCCTTAACAGATGTTTGTTTACCTCTTCATAAAAACCTCCTGTGATTCTACAGCCTCCCCAAGCAGTGTGTTGCAGTGCTTTGCTATTCTTACCATTGCAAAGTGTTTTTCTAATGTTTAGCTATATCATTTTTATTGCAAATTAAGCTGATTATTTCTTCTTCTACTTCTGGTGAATGTAGAGGACAACTGCTTAGTCTCTCCACCCATTATAACAAATGTTTATGTGCTGGAAGACTGTTATCATGCCTCCCCTCCTGTTGTTCTTTTCCTAGAGAAAACAAACTCAGTTATTTTATCCATTCCTTATAAGTCATGTTTTTTCGCATCTCTTATCATTTGTTGTTCTTTTTTGGAGTCTCTCCAATTTGTCTACATCTCCTGTAAAATGTAGTGCCTGGAACCGGACACACTGTTCCTGCTGAGAGCTCAGCAGTCTCGAGTAAATGCACAAAATAATTGCTTCCTTTTGCCTTATACACAAAACTCCCCTTAAAGCATCTCAGAATTAGGTTTGTCTTTTTCTGTGGGAAGCTCACTTAACAGACTCATCTTCGGTGCAATCCCAGCTCTTTCTTTGCTGCACTGCTGCTGAAATGGTTACAATCTAGTCTGCGATTGGTATCGATGCGGTTGCCTTTCCTGAACCGTATCTTGGTGCAGTCACCTCTGCAGAGGGCAGCCCAGCTCTCCAGTGCCTCACGTTCCTCTTGAATTCTGAACACCCCAGCCCCCCTGCCTTCAGGAGGACCTGCCGTCCCCCCAGCCCAGCTGCCAGCGTTTTGGTTTTGTCCTCTAGTCTGTTGTCCAAAACATGCGAGGAAATACTGGGCAGCCCTGGAGGCAGAACTTCAGGGACACCATCTTCCCAGCCGGGAAAGTGAAGACCTGATAATTACCCCTGATTATGATACTTCAGCCTGTGTACCCTCTGCATGATGCCTTTGCTTGCCGCTTTGGGAGCCTGCATATAGATATTTTCTAAATGTTCACTAAAGTCAAGGTATTTTATATCTACTGTTTCCTCCTCATCTACCAGGCCTGTTAGTCAAAGAAGGAAATTAGCCTGGTTTGACAGGGTTTGTTCTTCAAAATTCCCTGCTGGTTGTTTCTTATCACCTTATTGTCCTTTAGCTACTTATAAATCGATTGTTTCATAATTGGTTCCAGTATCTCTCTGGGTATCACTGCTAGGCTGGCTGGCCTGCAATTCCCCAGGTCCTCTTATAATAGTAATTTTCAGAGAAGAACTACATTTAAGTTAAACAGATATTGAAAGGCATTCCACTTTTGCCCTGCTTATCTTTATTCATTGTCTAGTTTTGTTCCACCCCTTAAATTAAAAACACCTTTCCCATGAGTATTTATCCCCAACTTGAGGCTCAGCACAATCCGAGCCTGCCTGCACCTCGTCTCACGTGTTCTTGCCCAAACCTTCCCGTTACTTACATACTTACCCAATTTCCCTCCTTCTTGCTGCTTTGTATCTTCCTCCCTCTCTTTTTTATATATGGTTTGTTTGCAATTCCCTAGCAAAATCTATTCCTCAGCAATTTATATCCCCCAGTGCCTGGAGGGCTCTGAGAGAGTCCTGGAAAAATCTCAGTGTTCTGCCCTTAAAATGTGGACAGTGACATTTACCAGCCTTGCAGGGACCTGGCAAGTTCTGTCCAAAGATTTGCCCAGGGCTAGCTACATTTACGTGATGTCTGAGACCAGTAGGTGGCAGAGAGAAAATGAAATCTGGGAGACTGTGGTCCTGGCGATCAGGCAGATAGATGGCTTTGGCTCTGGGGTGGACAAAGACACATGTTGCTGGAGAGCAGGGGCCTGCTGAGCTGGGTAGTGCCTAGCAAGCAAGAGTGCTGGGTAAAGCTCTCGGCTTCTTGTAGGGAGCCCAAATACATCTGGTGTTCAGCTTCAGCCATGAGCGAAAGGTCTGTGTGCTCAGCAGAAGAACAGGAAGCATGTGCCACTTTCTAGCTAAGCAGATCAGGAGAAGATAACTTTGTTTGAGGGAGAGGTATCGTTATCCAGGGTTGTGCGCTATATAATTGCACAATCTGCTATCATGCATGAACAGAGCTGTTCAATAGCATGGCCCTGCCTTGTCCTGACATCATGTCTGTGTTGGAAATCCGTTTGGAATGAAAAATCCCTCATTCCCCAAGTGACCTCGTAGTTCTCTGAGCAAAAGGCTGAGTTGCAGTGGAGACTTCACAGTCTCAGTGGTGCCAGAGATGAGAGCTCAGTCACCAGCCTCAAAGCAGCTAAAGGACGAGAAGTCAGCAATGAAGTAACCTTCTTTCCAAACAAAATAACATTTTAAAAGTGCAGGAGATGTCCATGGTTCTTTGAAAGCAAGAGAAGTCCCAAAGGCAAAAAAAGTCACTGTAACAGTGTTACTCTCATTAGCTGCTACTCTCTCTAGCACCAGTTTTTGGTGGTGGAACTACTTGGCGCTTCTACAGGTTGCCTAATGAAAGCGTAAATCCTGGGCCGGGTGCACAGTTTCTAAGTGCTGGCCGTTATCAGTCCGGCACTGTCAGTGTGGCTGTTCTTTTGCAGACTCAGCAAATCTAGCATGCTGCGTGTGAGGTCCAGTCTTCTAGACCTTTGGTGTTACGGTCTCCTTTCTTTCACAGCCATGGCTTCCATATCACAAAGGCAGCCCTGACTTCCAGCATTATCCTCATGCTTGAGGGAATCAGGTCCCCTTCCTGCTCTTCTCCTGCTCTGCCCTCTCCTCTTCATCCTCATCTAAACCAACCACTTACTTTCCTGTGTAGCCCCAGCACAAGAGGAATCCCTCACTGGCCATCTTCACCTTCATTTAGGCCATTTTCTGTGCCTATTTTCTTCAGGGGAAGGGGCCCCTAGTGAGCTGGTGCCCCAGAGCTCAGTGGTGCCTTTTGAAAAGGTTTTCCCTAAACTAGAAATGTCCAGCAAACTCAGTGTGCCCTGTGTTAAAGGCTCTGCACCCTAGTGACAGCAAAGAAAGGCACGCTGATCATTCCGATGAAGGTAACATACACCGAACGATCAGGGACTTGAACACAGTTTCTGTATCAGCTGCATCTTGCAAGCTGTTCTGCAACTTGCCAGACAGGGTTTGATATTTAGATAGTGTTTGCAAATGGCAGATAGAACGTTAATGGGAAATGTCTCTGACAGTAGCTGGATGTAATTTAGAGATGGACTACAGCCATGTAGTTACATACCAGATTTGGGTTTTGGCTCGTTATATTAGAGAGATAAGGCCCAGAAAGGGATACGCACATTCAGCCAGAGCCGAGTTTTCAAAAAAGACAGTTTCAGTCTGAAAAGGGATGGACAGTTTAACATCTGAACCATCTGGCCTCTGTGATGCACCAGCTTGCAGGCATTCTTTAAAGGTGTTAGCTGCTGGTGGCATCATTTAGTCCTCTCTCTCTTACTGCTCCTCAGAGAGAGAATGAGGGTGGCAGTGATGACCAGTTACTCCTGTATTAATCATAGTTTATCTGAGTAGCATATAGTGAAGCAAAGCAACAAAAGTATTCCTTACTCTTCCTCACTGTCCTTATTCCTCTTGTTGATCAAACTGTGCCTTTTCTTATTCACTTCAAGTTCTTTGGACTTGTGTCTTCTCCTCTGTGTGTCTTCTCTCCAGGAAGACTACTCCCATGCTTTACATAGCAGAGGCTGAAAAGTGTCATGTATAGAGCTCTACTATGTCTCTAATAAGAGCGTGATTTATTAAGGTGTTCAGAAGATGACCTTCATTCCAACTGCATGCATAGAGGTTGATTTTTCTTTGGTGTCTCCAAACTGGTCCCTCTTGCAAAATATGATTCTTTTCCATCTCTCACTTATTCTTTAGCTCTTTTGAAATCCAGTCTGAAATAACATCATCTCTGCCTCCAGTTGTGCTTTGGACTTTGGGGCTATGCAACTTAGCTTAAAAGCTGTTTGGGAAGACAACTGCTGAAATAAGGCGCTGAGTTTACATAGGCACAAATGGTCAGAAACACTGAAGAGAGGCCTGAAACCACTGGTTTGGAGATACAAAATTTTGTGGCCCTCATATTATAATATCTCATTCAGATAGCAGCTTTTCTAGAGACAGAGTGTCTCCCAATGCCATTCTGGGGAATTAAATTCAGTGTTGAGTCTGCATAAAGAGAGAGGAGAGCTACTTGCTGCTTCATCACTTTATGAGCCTGGTATCTGTACCGTTGCTTAGCAGATCTTGCTTTCAGTAATCCTCTTTTTCTTCAGAGCTGAACACCAGGAGCACATTCTGGGCAATTCGTACAGAAAGGCTACAAAAATAACACCTCAGAATAAAGTTATATCCCTTGGCTTATAATCAAAACTCAGAGGGCTGTTAGCTGTACTTGTAGATGCGGTTACTGAGCCTGTGATTTTTCTCTTCTGCAGGCTCTCCAGCATTTTTGCAGCTGGCTGGGGGTAGGCGAGTGCGCCTGGGGTAACATTCCTGTTTGCTGGGCTGCTGGAATTCAGCTGTGCTCCTTAACAAAACAATTTGGTTTAGCCATTTTTGATGCATGTCCGTGCACAAGACGCATTTGGAGGAAAAACTAAGCAGAACTAAACACACTGAAAGGCAAGGTTGTAAAAATGGTATTTCTCAGCTTTGATTAATATCAACTGATGATCTAGTTTTCCCATACAGCTTCTTTTTCTGGGTAAAAGAAGGTAAACGGCAGTCCAAAGTATCTGACGATGCCACATACAGACCGGGTACCTCAGTGCCTGCCTGTGCTGGAAGTCAGCGATGTGACTTGGCTGTCAGAGCTGGGTGCAGAGTAACAAATCAGTTCAATTAGTTCTGCCACTATCAGGGATGTTGGCACTCCCTTCTCACCTGTCACACCTCAACACCTAGAGACCAGCGAGTGGGGGCACACACAGAGCTGTGCTGAGCCACAGCAGAAGTGCAGAGATGCTTCGGTCCCTGCTTAACTGTGCAAACTCCCATTTATGCCTGTATTAGGTTTTCACTGCCTGTCGCCTGTTCCTCTCCCCCCTCTGCTTTTTCATGTTCAGTGGATTCTCCTCTCTGTGCCTCTGCCTCTCTTTCTCTATTTTTTTCTCCCTATTGTTCCCCACGTCACTAACTGTCACTCACTTCATAAAGCCGTCTGGCTCGGAGCTTAAATATTGCAGGGCAACTAAAACCCACCATCAGAGCCAATTCAGTCATATCTGCTCAGTCGTGCGACAAGATCGGGACTTTTAGGGTAGGGAAGAAGAGAGACAAAAGTTCACTCTTCCCTGCAGAGTGCCAAGAGAGGAGGGGGACACATTTCTTCGGTGGAGCCTTTCACAGCGGCAAGTTGCTTGCTCAACGTCCTTAACCTATACAGTCTTTTTCGCTGGTAGTGTGCTCAGGTTGCAACATCTGGGGGGGTTTGCCACGAGCCCATGTGAGTTAAGAACACGAGTCTGTTGACTCTGAGTGGGCTTAGGCAGTCTCCAGCTCTTTCCTCCCGACAGGCAATTTAGGGGAAAGGGTGGCCGCCTAAATTCATTGCTTGCACCTTTTTTTGAGACTTGAGGGGCTGATTGCTTACAGGTGGAATCCTAGGCATTTGAACTGGTTGTACCACTCATCTTCAGTCTGCCCAAAATCGTTCCCTGCAGTTGAACTGACTGAGCAACCTTGAACCACTTCTCTTGCAGAAAATAGAGAGGATGGTCATGGCAGAGTTTTGAGAAACGTGACTAGTTCGGAAGTGATCTCAGGAGGAGTTTAGCCAAACATAGCGAGCTGCAAGCGAGACATTTGTTGGAGCTAGGAGACATTTTTCCTTCTCTTGTACAGTGAGTTTTCCGTATGATAAGGTTTATCACATCTAGAACGGCGCTCTTGCGTGCTGCAGTGGAAATGTGCAAACGGTAACTGTGGATATCAGCGTGACTCACAAAGAAAGAAAGGGATTGAGTTAACTGCGGTGCCTGGGGGACGATGGAGTTTATATTGTGTGTAGTCATGTTTTTTACAGAGTTGCACATGATTGGTAACTGTCGGGTGTACTTTGCTCTGTGAATTTGCAGAAAGAGAATGTTTAAATCAGTTTAGATAATGTATGTAAACAGCGTAATCTTCTGCTAGACTTGTTAATGTAAGTGCTGACATTAACACACTCTTTTACACAACTTTAATGACTGAGAAAGTAGCAATTTTCTTCGGTGATTTAATTACATGTTTGCCACTTACGCATGCAAGGTGTTTGTGCAAGCTGAAGGACTGCGTTCTGTTCTTCGTTTTCTAACATGAGTGTCTGGGGTTAAAATTTTACAAGGTTGAAAGGCAGGGAAAATGAGTTTTAGAAAAATGACATCAGAAGGAATTTTTTTGGTTGAAAATTCCTGAAATTCTCCAGAGCCATAGAACTCTCAATATTTTGTGTGTTTGTCTATGTGTGAATATGCACACACAGTAGTTGAAACAGACTGGTATGCGTTGGTGTGTTGCAACATATGGCATTACAAACATATCCCAGTGGTATCCGAAGGAGGAGGGAAATTAGATACTCAGATTTCCACGCTGTTGACTGTACCTTCTTTTTCCCACCACTTGTGTATGTGTGCCTGCATTTAAGAAACTATAGATGGAGGTAGTATCTAAGAGATGAACTTCCAGGTCCCTGTGAAGAGCTATTTTATGAATAATGTTTCACTGTTTCACCTTTCGTGGTCCACAAGTCAGTCTTTCTGGATCACTGTCATATTCCTCAGAGGCTTCAGACTGCTGTAATATGTTAAATAAGCCCATCCCAAACAAGTTTCCCCTTTATTTCCCTCATTTGTATATCTTCCCTTGCCTAAAATTACATAGTGGGAAGTTTAGGATACGTGGGATGAAGTCCTGGCCTCACCATAATAACTTGTCATGCAAAAATAATGACAGATCTAATGTTTGATGTGCATTACTTGAAAATGGACTACTTTCGTAGCTTTCCAGTAGGGTATCTGCAGCTGGCATCCAGCTCTGTGTGAGCCGGAGGTAGCAGCACTGACATTTTAGAGAGAGAAAATAGTATTTCAGGTCCCGGTTATAGACCTTTGTGTTTTTCTCCAGGTTGGTTCCAATGTCAGTGTGGCAACTGACTTCAGAAGAGGATAAAAGAATAGCCCCAACACCACCTAATAATTATATTGTATATAATGCATGCTATATAGCAAAACTAGTATATATGGTAGTTATGAAGCTTATACATTATTGCTAACATCGTAATGGTGTTGTAATTGCTATTCTTGCCCAACAGAATGATTTCTAATGCAGAATTAATATATGCAACCTAGAGAGAATTCAGGTTGGTGTAGGTGTAGGATGGGCACCAATTCAAGATCTGTTTGACCCGTGTGTGGTTTTGGTGCAGCAGAGTTTGGGTGCTTGAAAGCTTCCCTCTGTTTTCTAACCGCTGCAGCCGCATGCTGATAAATCTGTTCCACTGTACTGCTGGTGAGTGTTTGTACGTGTACAAAATCTAAGCAGGCTCAAGCAACTGAGCCTACAAGGCACTACAGAAGACTCTCACCTGGAAAAGGAGATAAATATACTCCCCCGGCTGAAAAGTAATTGCCCATTTAGAGCCAGGGAAGAAAGAATTTAGCAAGCAGTTTGCTCTGGCTTCCCAGCTCTCCTCCTGCTAATAAATCATTGTGATCAGGCAAATAAGCGAGCAACCTTCTTTCTGTTCTCAAACTGTATTAGGGAAATACTGGTTGAAAGCAACAAAAGGCATCAGTGGGAAAACCTGAAGTCTTTTAAATTTAGCGTAATTTGTGGTCATTCTGTTTCTGTTTTCTTTCCTTAGACAGTAAGAAATGGGTGACTGGAGTTTCTTGGGGAACATTTTAGAGCAGGTGAACGAGCAATCCACTGTCATCGGGAGAGTCTGGCTCACAGTGCTCTTCATTTTCCGCATCCTGATCCTGGGAACAGCTGCTGAGCTAGTGTGGGGAGACGAACAGTCAGACTTTGTGTGCAACACCCAGCAACCTGGTTGCGAGAATGTCTGCTACGATGAGGCCTTCCCCATCTCCCACATCCGCCTCTGGGTCCTGCAGATCATCTTTGTGTCCACGCCTTCGCTAATGTACTTTGGGCATGCGGTGCACCATGTCCGCATGGAGGAGAAGAGGAGAGAGAGGGAGGAAGCCGAGAGGCGTCAGCAAGCTGAGGTGGATGAAGAGAAGCTGCCCCTGGCTCCAAATCAAAACAAAGGCAACAACCCTGACGGGTCCAAGAAGTTTCGCCTGGAGGGTACCCTCCTGAGAACGTACATCTTCCACATCATTTTCAAAACCCTCTTTGAGGTGGGATTCATAGTCGGTCAGTACTTCCTCTATGGCTTCCGAATTCTCCCCCTGTACCGCTGCGGGCGGTGGCCCTGTCCCAATCTTGTGGACTGTTTTGTCTCCAGGCCCACAGAGAAGACCATCTTTATCATGTTCATGCTGGTGGTGGCTTCCGTGTCCCTCTTCCTCAACCTGGTGGAGATCAGTCACTTGATCATGAAAAGGATCCGGAGGGCCCTGAGAAGACCAGCAGAGGAACAGCTGGGGGAGGTCCCAGAGAAGCCCCTCCATGCCATCGCAGTCACCTCCATCCCGAAGGCCAAAGGCTACAAGCTGCTGGAAGAAGAGAAGCCGGTGTCGCACTATTTCCCTCTCACAGAAGTAGGAGTTGAGCCCAGTCCCCTTCCATCAGCCTTCAACGAGTTTGAGGAGAAGATTGGGATGGGACCATTGGAAGATCTCTCCAGAGCATTTGATGAGAGGTTACCATCGTATGCACAAGCGAAGGAACCAGAAGAGGAGAAGGTAAGAGCAGGGGAGAAGGAGGAACGAGAAGAGCAGCCAAGACCTCAGGAAGAGCCAGGGGTGAAGAAAGAAGAGGAGGCGGTGAGCGATGAAATTGAAGGGCCTTCAGCACCTGCTGAACTTGCCACTGATATGAGACCCCTCAGCAGGCTAAGTAAAGCCAGCAGCCGGGCCAGGTCGGATGATTTGACTGTATGAAGGTGCAGGATACAGGGAGCACATGGAAAGGAAAAGGTTGAAGAGAAAAGGAGAGATAGAGAAAGAATCAAAAGATATTTTTAGGCAAAGTGCTAAAATGGCCATTTGAATAGTGTTTCCTCTTGACATTCTCAGCTGGAAAGGTCCTATCACGGTAACTGTGCCTTATTTGCCCTGTATGTTCCATTTGAAAAGGAACATTTTTCCCTGTTTCCACATGCCAGATCACTTCTTACAGTAATATCTACACTGTACACATAACTGATGTCTTTTAAAACCTAACATGGCAGTGAAACCCAAATGTCACCACTGTGAACGTATTTACTGGAAGCTTTGTGTTCCACATTTCTCTAGGAACGCGGGGAGGATCTGTCTCTTCAGCCAGCGAGGGGGAAGACTGATTAACAACTGTATCTAGTATTTCTTTTCCTGTTTCCACCTATGGCATGCTGAGCAGATCTCCCCTTAACTGTTGGCACGGAATTGCAGTTATTTAATTCACAAAATTAATTCTGTGCTTCGCATCAACGTGCTGAAATAGCAAGCACTATTCCCCCTCCCTATTCAGAAAATAAAAGCCCAAACATCCCCAGTTTCTCTGCGAATGCAAATCTGAGTTAGGTAAAACATATTTTCCCTTTGCCAAAAATATTTCTGCTCTTCAAGTGACATTGACAGTAGGCAAGGTTAACAGTAGCTCTCTACTCGGATTTAGCAGATGACCACAGATGGGTTATTTGTTCCCAAGAGGGTCATCCAGCCCTGAGCCTATTTCCGAGCACCAGAAAGAATAATTCAAGTGATATTTTTTACTTGTAGTCTTGTGACTTAAAGATCTGAAACTCAATTTAGCAAAGCAAGCGTGGGGAGACTTCTGTGAAAGGAGGAAACAGCCACAGCCCCCAGAGCATGAAACCAAGTATAAGCCTTCATGGCATGATCCTGACATGTGCTCAGTTCCTGGAGCTCCCAGACTTACAGGCACTCAGCAAATCTCAGGTAGAGAGTCCTGAAGGCACCCATGAACTTAAACCAGGGCTCTGGGGAACTATGTGACTATTTAAACCTCTAAATACAAAACGGGTTGTTCAAGTTTGAAAAGTCTGATATAATAGTCTTTTGACAACCTTTGTTTTAAATTTGACAGACGGGAGCCAGCCAGTGGTCTACTTCTCTATTAAATGCCAAAGCCTCGAGTAAAACAAGGCCTTGCAAAAGATTATTTAGACCTTTCGTGCCAACAGATCTGTACAGAACTCTCGGAGCCTCAGCAAAAATCTTTTTTACAAAAGGCAGAATGTTTAAATGTCTGTGCATTTCCAATTTTAGGACTACAGCAGCACCTTTCGGCTGGGACAGTGCAGCAATGCGTTCAAAAGCTTCAGGTTAACAGCTATGTCCCCCCAAAACTGAGCCTCATGCCAGGAAAGTGCAGGTATGCACTCTCATCTGCTCTGCTCTGCAAACCTCAGCCCCTGCCAGCTCAGCGAATTCTTTCTGCTGGGCTGCAGCCCATCCCATTGTTCCCTGAGCAGGCTCTAATCCAGGTCAGGGAAAAAAAGGTCTTTGGCATAATGCATAAAACTCATCCCGCCACCAGCTAGAAAAGACCCCTTGTGGTCTCCCATTGTAGCAGGGCTGACTCAAAGCCCACGGAGGTCAAATGGGTGTCTGAGAGCTCTGGATAGGCTTGGGCTGACACCTCCAGCCCTGCTGCCCCACGTCCCAGTCCAGGCAGCCACCAGTACAGTCAGTTCTGTCACTCGCGGGTCTGACCACAGTGCAGTGCCCCTGCCTTGTTACGCAGCTGCCCTGTAGAGTGCAGAGGTGGCTGGACTTCACTGCCGAGTGATGTAAGCTGTACATATGTAGAAAGTTTGTAGGGTGCATTGGAATTCTTCAGCGCCATAGCGATGCCACTTTTTTTTTTTTTTTTTTTTTTAACACTATTAATCCTTTTGCTCCTCTTGGGCCTGTGTATTTTCCTAAGGTTTGCAGCCTGAGGTCAAAATCTTTGCTCCTGGACAAAGGCTGTTAGATCGTCCTTCCTTGTGAAGGAAGACTGGAAGGTACCTCCTCAGTTTTGGGAAGGAATGTGGCAAAACAACACATGTGAAGGAACACGCAGAGAATTGGAGGCTACTGCTTATCTGCTCTTTTAATACAGAAACAGGAGAAGAGTTAACACAAATGGAAGGCAACTGAGGACAGAGAATATTTTTCAGCAGGAAAAGAGTCCACTGTGCCCAATTCAAGATACTAGAATTTGAGAAAGGGCAAAGATTTAGATGAACAGCAAAATCACCACACTTAGATTAGATGGGATCTGTTATTTTTTGTTTTCTTCACAGAAAGTTATAAAGCGTAAACTAGAAAGATATAATGGAGTTTTAATGGTTCTAAGCATCAGCCAGCCCAGTTGAAGGGGGCTGGAAACACAGGTTCCCTTAGGTAAAAACCAAAAACCTGTAACCCTTCAGTATAAGGTATCTTCTACCTTCTTCAGAGCATCTGACCCTTCCAGGTACCAGTGTATTGGACTAGATGTATCACCCTCACCCTTGTTGACTTCTAATTACTTGAAAAATCCTTTTATATGCAAAGTATTTTAATAACCATTCCTGTTCCTGACCTCTGACATGCATACCTTCATTAGATCACTGGACTTCTTAAAGATGAGTGCTTATTCATCGGAGGTATATGGTTTACAGTACAGCCATCAGGCAGTCCAGTCTTTAATCATCAGATGTTGAGTATGTCGTTCTTTTTCACTGGAGTGCCTCAGTAAAATGCGCTGTATGCAGTGGACTCAATGGACTCAACGGACACTGTAGTTTTTTCGCAGCTGCTGCAGGAAAGCTCGTTTCTTCCTCCAGGTCACGACAGCACAATGAAACAAGCCAGCACTTTCCTCCTGCATCCACTCAACTGCTTGTGGTTTATTATTTTTTTTCGAGCCAGTTCTCAAGTACCCTGCCAGGCTGCTGGTGAATCTGTAGACACCAAGTACGAGCCATGGCATCTAAGACAGTGCTTCTCAGCAAACTGGGCAGGGAACTAACAGTCCGGTCTTCTGGCATTCAGCCTCAACTCTGCAATGAAATCACTGTGGGACTGTCAGCAAGTCATTCTTCCTTCTTGTACAATTGGGAATCATTTTCTACCTCACGAAGGTGATGTGAGGCTCGATATATTGTGTTAGTAATAAAATGGGAGGTCCTTGGTGGAAGGCCATACAGATGAGCAAAGGATTATTGCTATTTCTGGATGTGGTAGCATATAAATGTGGTTTATTCCCTCTCAATGAGACAAATAGAATCATTTATTCAAGAAATTCCTAGTGAAGTTGCATAACAGCCTCAGAGCTGTGGATTCAGTGTATGATTCTACTTGAAAAATGATTACGCAAAACATATATATATATATATATATTTATATATATGTGAAGAACAGGGAAAATTATCTTTTGGGAAGGGGGAAGTCACTGGACAATTAGAGCCATGCCTGGATCATTTAAAGGGCTGTGTTCGCCCTTGGCTCCCTGTGCAACTACATTGCTAACTGGTAGCATGGCTCTCTGCAAGGAGCATAAGGTACAAGTGTCAAAATCACCAAAGGAGGTGAAAGTAGAAGAGAAAGGTAGTGTCTTAGCTTACAATAGCATGTGGGAGTTGGTGTTCTCTAGTGTCTAGAGCAGTGGACCTAGGATAATAATCTTAGATTTATTTCCAGCTCTGCTTCTGACTTGCTGTGATAATCACTTTACTTCTCAGTGCCTGTTTTCTCCACCTGTAAAATGGGTGTAAGAATTTCCACCTACCTCACAGGGATGTTGTGAGGCTTCATTAATTCTGTTTGTAAAGTAGGAATGATCTGATGAAAAGCACTGCTGAAATGCATGGGTATCCTTGTTATTTCCTGGCAGAACTGCTAACTTGGTTCATATATGATTCCTCGACCAGAAGGGCAGTAGTTTGAAAATGTGAACACTTCACTGCACTGACAACATCAACACAGATGTGGATTTGCCATGAGTAAAAGAGACTTTATTGATCCCTCACCCCTCTCTCCCACCTTCGCCTTGGCCTTGCCATATGAAGCAGCGGTGACAGTGTGGTTCCATGGACTTCTCCTCCATCCCCAGCACCCAGCCTGGGGCAGCATTTATGCTTAAATAGGACAGTTTCTGGAGCGGGGGGTGCAGGCTGGTAAAGCTCTAATGGTTTTAAGGTCCTTGCAAGGCATGTGGGAGAGGGTTGTATCATGCATGATGTCGCTGGGCTTCTGTTTTAAACCACTCAGTGCAAACTCTGAGTGAATTTTCCAGAGTCTCCATGGAAGAATTTACAATTGCTTACGGCAAACAGAAAAAAAGCCATCCTTCATTAATGCAAACCCACAAATTATATTATACTGATTCTTTCCTCTAAGTGAGATAGATACCAACAATCTATTAGTGCTGAAACACGGGGTACAGATTCCTCCTCCTGTAGGAGGGATCTGGGGGGATCTCTGCTCTCTAGGCCTGTGTGGGCATGAAATCTACTTACTGAGGGAGGAAAGTCCAGTCTCCCCTGCCACTCAGTAACTCACTGACTGTGCAGTTCTACATTTAAAGAGCGGTTGTGTCACACAATGCTGAAAAAAAAAAGTGGCAGTTTGCTATTTTGTATAGAAAATGGCTTTTCAGGCTGACAAGTGAAAGTAATCCTAGCCTAGGCATAGTTTTGTTTAGTAAAGACAGGAACATCCATGAGAACTAGACTAAAGCCTTCCTATAAGCCTGAGGCAGTTGTGATAAAATGGTATACGGTGCCAGATTTCCTGAGGGCCAGGGCTGGATAAGTGTACCAAAATCAGGGGACTTTTCTAAGTATTGGAATAATTTGATTCCCCCCCCCCCCCCCCCCAACATAATGACACTACCATTTCTTAGGCTCTGTGTGTGCTACACCTTTTCACATGGCTCAGGAAAGGCTTTTTGCCAACACCAAATGTGCTTATACAGTTGAGTAGTAACCATGGCAAATGAATGTGTCTTGACTTGCCAAGACATAGCCTGGCACACAATCCTTTCCTTGCAACTAGCTTGGCATGCACCTATTTCAGCAGAACAGGCAAGGCTTGTGTCTCTGTCAACAGTTTGAGTATTTCTCTCAGCAGGTCATTGTATAAAAAGACATTAAACATTTGTTCAGCCTAGAGAGGAGGGGTCTAAGGGTATGGGGAGCCCTTACTGCTGTCTTCAGGTACATAATGGGGAGTTACAGGGAAGATGGAGACAGACTCTTGACAGAGGTGCACAGTACAAGGTCAGAGGCAACGATCACAAGGAGCAGCAAGGAAAACTTTGGCTAAAAACATCCTGACAAGGAAAAAAAAATGTTCAAATGGAGAGTGGTTCAGCACTAAAGCGGGTACCCAGAGACACAGTGGGATCTCCATCCTTGGAGGATGAAGCCTGACTGGGAAAAGCACTGCACACCCTGGTCTGACTCTGCATTGAGCTGAAGGTTGGACCAGCTGGTCCCTTCCAGCCTGAACTACCTATCCCACGGGAGGCTGAAAGCTCAGTGCAGCCACTGCGTGGTGGAACAACAGGTGTAGGGCACTTTCTGCCTCTCCAGGGTGTTCTGGTAGAGCTCGCTTAGACTGTCCCAGCAGGCAACACCAACCGACCGGGCACCACAGCAGAGGCTGATGCACAAACACAGTCAACTGATGTTTGGTAGCCACAGAAGCTGCTTGAGGCCAGAATCGTGTTGTGTAACTGGTTTGGAAAAAGCATTACAAATAAATAAAAAAATAATAAATAAAAAAAAAAAGGACTATGCTTGTCAATAGACAAAATCATGGAAATACAGGGGGCTTAGGTCTTTCCAGTTGCCTTTAATTTTGGTGTCAAGTGTGCCTTTAAATCCATCTGAAAGTGCAGAGGACTGCATTTTAACGTTCTGTCAACAAAATCCTGTGTATTTTAAAGCTTGCTGATCTGGGATGAAGCAGAACTGAATAGAAACGGTGATTACAGAGCTACTGACAGAACGTTTTGAAAAACACAAAGACTGTTGGCCTTTGCCTTGCTAGATCCAGCCTGGCATAGTAAAAGCAAAACAAGCCATTTATTGGTTTCCAAGGAGGGAAGGCTATGTTGCTTGGAAAGTCATGGAGTAGCCTACCAAAAAAATTTTAAGTCAACACAGCAAAGAATGTATAGTGAAACAGTAAACAGAAAAGTTGGCTCCTGTGGTGCTTCCCTGAAGCTCAGGGGAGAGTTGGGTTGAAGGATGATCGGGGTGAGGAAACCCAGTTACAAATGAGCATACCAAAAAATCCTGGGGGTTGTGGGGCAGAGGCTGTGCGGGGGGGCAGCGAGGAATCCCAGGTACTGGCACAGCATGCCAGCTGACCGGCAGGCTGCAGGCAAAGGCCAAAGTAAAGAAACCAGTGAGCTCATCAGCTGAGTACCTCATGGTAAGGATAAGGCAAGCCAACGTGAGATATGAATTAAACTCAACCTGTTACCACATCTGGTATTTCTGGATTTTAACACAGCCAGCAACTTTACAATTGAACTTGTATGCGCTGGTTCCTCTATTTACCTGGTAGAATTGAGAACCAGAACTAGTGTGGACAAAGCTTTTTTCCCCCCAGTCCTTCTACCTAAGTGTATGAAGAATTACTGGGGCAAAAATTTGCAGGTAAGTTTCTCAACACATACATGTTAGTTCAAAGGAAAGTCACAGACAATCCCATAAAGAAATTCATCTATTGCCGGTGAACACCATCACCTGAACCCACCACAAATAAGTTCAAGGCATGAGAATGATGCTGGCTTACTCCCAGCTTCAGAACTCCTGTTTATGAAAACCTCTGGAAAGAAGAGAGAAGAAAATGGATGGCCGGCTGCCAGCTAAGCCTATTTGTCATGAATGTGCCCTGTAGCACCTTCTGGAAACCTGTGCTATGTCTAAATATACTCTTGGCCAACAAATGGCTTGAATTCACCACGCTCCACGTTTCCGCTTTACTTAACTGCAGTTGTCTCCACAAACTGAATGTAACATAGCCGCATTCGCACTTTAATATGTGGAAGAATAAAATACAGAATGGTGCAGAAACCTGCCAATATACTGACCAGCCCTTCTTCCTCGTACACTGCTTCCCCTCTCTGGCCACCTCCATCTATATTCCGTTTAATGAAACTACCAGCCTGTCCCAATTGAAACTCGCCTTTGTACCTGTGGAGTACCATGGACCCTTCTCCCCACACACGCCCATCAGCGGCTGTCTAAGGAGGAACAACATGGAATAAACTTCCCATTTTCTTTTTACACTTTTTTGTCTTCCCTGAAGGAGAAGTCCTGGGGCTGGGGGGTGGAGGTGGCTGAGTTTTTCCAGTAGGAACAATCTTCTTCCCTGTGTGTTGACCCCAGGGCTCAGGGATCAGTAATTTACAGCTAAGCTGAGGAATGTTTCAAGCCTATTTATAAAACATGCAAAGAAGAAAGTTTAAAGAGCGATGACCAAACTCTGTCTTGTTTTTTAACCTTGTGTTGAAGTGAGCAGAGATGCCAAGGTGTAAACAAGAGCAGAATTTGGCTTTGTGTAGGTGTTTTTTTTTAAAGGATTTCCTGTTAACGTCTGTCTTTAAAAAGCAACCGAGGACTAACCTTGCCGCACAGCCTACCCGCGCAGAACAAAACAACCACAGATCCCTCCAAACTCTGGAATCTCATCACTTTAGGAAAGATCAGTTTCTAAGCAGCAGATTTGAAAAGGAAAAACAGGGAAGTCCCGATCTCAGCTCTGTGTTAATTGGCAGCGATATCAGAAGCTGTAAAAAAAAAAAAAAAAAAAAAAAGCGAAAAAAAAAGGCCTAGTATGATATATGATAATGTGCTCCCTCAGTGTATTTCCCTGTGGGAGCTGGGTGCTTTTTTCTCTTTGCAATGCTGTAGACAAGGAGACGAATTTCACACCAAGATGACTGCCAGCAGCCTGCCAGAGACTGCGGGACTCATCCAGCGGCTGGGCACAACCAAACCGAGCCCTGTTTTCCTAGTGCAACCACTTGTAATGAATAAAGGTGCCTGATTTTCACTCAGCGGGAGCTCCCTGTTTTGTTCAACTCTCGACTGGCCCCACTCGATCCTTCCTCTAGGATTTATTATGCCAAGCGCAGCCAGCTTTGAGCGGCAAAGGTTGGCCGTGCTGTTGAGAGGAAAAGGCGGCCCAGGCGCCGCGGCGGGGGTCAGGCGGGGACAGGCCGGTGGCGCCTCACACCCACGGGCATCACGGAGGTCCCTGTTTGAACTTGCACTTCCCTGCTGGCCTCCGGCCTCTGGCCCTTGCGCTGCGGGCGCACGCCTCGGGAGGGCGGATGGCACAGGGATGGCGCCGAGGGCGGAGGGAAGGCCGCCAGGCCCCACGCCCGCGCCACCCCTGCGCAGGGGCCCGCGGGGCGCAGCGGCAGCACGGCCTCGGCGCGGCCATCCCGCCCCTCCGCCGGGCTCCCCCCGAGCGCCGCCGGGGAACGGCATCAGGCTCAGCAGCACCCCGCCCCCGCCGCTCGCCCCGCGCCGGTAGAGACCCCCGGCCGTGCCCCTCCCGGCGCTGCAGGGCTGTGGGTGGGGCTCCCTGCCCGCCCCCGCCCCTATGCTCCGCCCCATTCCCGCCCCGACCCGCCCCCTAGCTGTGGCGCGCGCCCACACGCCTGCGCACTGCGGCCGCCGGCGCGGGGCCGGAAGCGGGGCGGGCGGCGGCCGTGGCGGGTGGGCGCCGCCATGAGCTTCCTCATCGACTCCAGCATCATGGTCACCTCGCAGGTACCCCGCTGCTGCGCCGCGCGGCGTGTCCCCCCCAACCCCCGGGCCCGGAGAGGGGAGGCGGGGGCCAGGTGGGGTCTCTCCGCCGCTTGGGCCACCCGCCGTCCCTCCGGAAGCGGCCGCTGCGAGGGCGTCGGGGCGGGGCCTGCGGGCGCGCGTGCGCAGCTGCCGGGCTGAGGGAACGGCGGGGCGCGGCGGTGGCGGGAAGGGTCCGCCGGCTCCCTGAGGCGCTCGCCCCGCCGGCCCGGCCCCCGCGCCTGAATGCGTTCGGCGGCCGCTGCTCGGCAGCGGGGGTGGAAAAAGCCCTGGCGGCTGCCAGCCTGGGGGTGCGGGGCCGGCACGTCGTGCCCGCCCTTCGTGTCGCCCGGCGGCCGCTGCGGGAGGGGTGCGCGGTGCCGGTGCGCGGCCCCGGGCCGCTGCCCGGCGTGTGGCCGTGGCTGCTGCTCACGGACGTTGGCGAGTCTGTGACGCGTACTGAAAAGATTCAGTAAATAAGGCTGTAGGGAACGGAACTTTTCTTGTAATACGGCATCGCTTTTGTAAATTAAATTTTCTTAGGCGGGACAGACAGGGAAGTTCATCTTGCTGTTTTCTATTAATTTATTTCTGATATTCCCCTGGAAGGCTAATCGTGGGCAGTTGGGCCAGCTGATCGTTCTAAGTCCCTCCCAACTGAAATAGTCCCTTATGCCCTATTTGTGTCTTCTACCCTTGCTTTGCCCCAGAGGAGTTTGCTTCTTTAACAGCTTTGGAAGATGTTTCATGATCTGCTTTAAGGAATTTAAAGACACGCCACTATTTTATTTTAAATACCTCCTTCTCTGTTGATCCGCCTGTGATTCAGAAACTTCTTCAGCTTCTGCTTTCTGCTGGCTGTCGAAGTCATCTTTCAGTTAGTCTTTGTTTTATGCCAGCAGAATTCACCTAGGAGGCCTTTAACCCTTTTCCTGGCATGCTGTCTTTATCATTATGAAGTAGGTTGTGGTTTTGACACAGTTGAAACTGTCCTCTTGTTTTATGGGAGGAAATGCTGCCTCCGTCAGCCTCCTTTGTTAATAATTTATCTATTGTGTTGTCTTTGACCTTCCTCTCCTGCTTGCTAGCCTGCTTCCTCCTCGGTAAGAATCTAAATCTTTTTTTCTTCCTGTCTGCCCCTCTGGCAACTGAGATGGTCCAACTATTTGCTTCTGCCAAAAGGGGAGGGTTCTGCTCCCTCTTCACTTTCACACTGCTGCACAGGCATGCTCTCTTATTTGTGCTCCTTCCAATATTTCCTTAAATGAGTTTGAGTAGATCACAGAGGGATCCGATAAGCTTCTGAGCTGGTGTGAACTTTTTGTTCTGCAGTGAAGGAAAATGAGCTGAGGAAAGGGAACCTTTCCCCGTTCAACAGCAGTTGCTTCTCTTACATAGACTTTAATGCACAACTGTAGTTTTCCTGAGAGTTTTCAGGACAGCTTTTGGCTGTTTCTCAGAAGTATGATCTTCTACTTGATAATGCTTTGATTTTTGTGTCTAACTTGCTTTTTCACTGTCAGCTGCTTGACTGTAGCTTTGATACTGTTAACAATTCACCCAGAACAAAAACTTTCCCATTATTTGCTTTGCATTCTAAGATCTAACTTGTCTTAATTGCTTTTCTTTGGCTGCTGGCAGCTTTTCGTCTTCTCATCATCTTCAAAAGCATTGTTAGCTATTTAAATTGCAGCATGTAATTGTCAAAGGCTCAAGAACCTTCTGACTTAACATGTCACATTCACCTGCAGTATTTTAGAGTGTCAACTGTTAAGATAATGTCTTTCTGTGCTTTTGTATAGTCCCTAACACAAGGGAAATCTAATCTTCATATATAATTTCCTCTGTTGTTATCAGGTTTGCTTATGTCCTTCTCTCTTATTTTCTTATTTTTTTTGAAACATTTGTCTTGGTACCTTTTTCATCCTTCCTGCTGTTAAATGTGGAGTTACTTTATGTAAATACCACTTGCTTATCATGCTATTTTAACTTACGACCTGTAGATAGGAGGCTTATGGAATATCTTACCTTTTTCTTTTTGCTGTCAGTTACTTTAAAGTCTGAAGTCCTTCTCAAACAAGTTTTGCCGGTTGTTACCGATCACTAGACCTCATTCTTATTTCAGTTCTTCTTTCAAGACAAGTATGTTTGATCTTCCTTGCCCAGCATTCCAGGTATTCCTCATCTGTAAATCATGTTAGTCTGTTACCTTTGCCACTGTTGGGATCCAGTTACTCCTGATGCACAGTGGAATCTTCCACAATGGTTCCTGCATTTTTGTCTTTGAAAGTTTCCTCTCTCCACAGAGGGACAGAATGCTCTGACTTTTTCCATGTGCAATGAGAAGAAATACTGTCTTTGTCCTATGCATTCTGGCATATACTGATTTTTGTCTTTGCCTTGGTCAAAGCTAACGTTATAAAATGTATTTAATATCCTCTGAGCTCTTTTTTTGCTTGGGTTCTTTTAAATCATTGTATTCATTTTCAGTCTTCTGAGGAATAGAGAGGGCTACCCGTGGAAGGCCTGATAACACAGCCTCCTTTTACTGTCTGAAGATGGGTAATTACAGTTTTGACTACATTGCTTAATTTGTATTTATTTCATTTAAGTCACCAGCAAAATAGGTGTGATACTAAGTTTGTCTCTTCAGATTTGTGTTGAAACTTAACTAAATTTTGTACAGTGCTCTTGAGAACTATTGAAATGCAAAGCATTTTTGACTCATCCTGCTTCACCTACCTTGTCCGTGTGGCTTTCTACAACTCCAGCTTGTGGCTTGAGGCATTCAACACTACCTTTTCCCTACCTTAGAGGTGTTTTTAACACCTTTCACCCACATTGTGTCTGTGTGTAACCAGATTTAGTGTAAAGACCTCTCCATAAAAATCAAATGCCCTTCTAGTCTTAAAGAAACGGCAGATGTTTTTATAAAATTTACTCATCCCTAGAAGATGTATATGTTGTGGACATTCAGGTGTTTACTTTGCCTTCGTTACTATGATTCCTGTAAAAAGGATAAGCTTTAAACCTGTAGGTTAGGAGAGTGAAACAAGAAACAACAGTGCAAAGGATTCGGGCAGGCCAGGAACTGAGGAGTTTTGAGAACTTGGGAACACAGAACTGGGCTGTCTTGACTGGATCTTCTGTAAGGTCATAGCCTTCTGTGGCTGCTACACTTGAATATTTAAAATAGTCTTCTCTCCATGGTACCATGGCAAGTTTTAACCTTCTGTGGATCTTAGGTGCTTTGGCCTAGCTCTTTTGCTTCCATTTGTTTCATCTACAGTCAGTAGTGAAGCAGCTTCATATTTTGCAAGCTGCTGGATACAAATGTTAAGTGCTTCATCTCTTTTGCAGGTGCTGTTCTTTGGATTTGGGTGGCTGTTCTTCATGCGTAAGCTCTTCAAGGATTATGAGGTGAGAAGGGACCTTTCACTACGAGTCTGTATGTTAAAAATTACTCCCAGTTATAGAAATGTTTTTAAAACTGCAGTTGGCCTTTTGCTTCTCTTTAAGCCCTCGCACCTTATTTTAAATTACCTCTACAGTTACTTTCTTTTTAATTTCCTCTTGTGCTTCTATTTGAAAGTATCCTAGATATCTGAGGAAATGGGTTCTTCTGGGACCAGTGAAAGTTTCCAAATTGGCTATTGTTATATAATAATAAAAAAATAGGGAGGAGGTGCAGTGGTAATAGTTTTCCCCTTCACTTGAGCAAGCCTGCCTTATGTAATTTTTGAGACAAAATTCAGCGGTTAACTTCAGACGCAGTGAGGTGTGTTCATTGTGGCTGAGTTGTTTGTGAGGATTGCATGGGGTAAAACTGCCGCATTCTCTTATACTTAGAGGGGTATGAGAGAACATAGTCTAAGTCAGAGGTGGCTTAAGTGCGAGCCAAATTCAGACCCCAGAAGTTTTTCTGAGTAGGTCTTAGTTTTAAAGCTAAGGTTAAGATCCAAGAGCTCTGTTAGCAAGGGTCTATCATTAGTCAAGTTGACATAGAACACTGCATGCTTGACATCCCTTCTGTGCAAGGCATCTGCATTAAATATGCCAATAGCTGCAATCGGTGTAATGCTGAGAACTTAGGAGTTTTCCCTGTGGTTTCTAACCGGCTGTTGATTTCTTCCTGTTTAGATAAAGGGCAAAGTGCCCTGAAGCAAGAGACCCAGCCATCATAGTTTATAATTTGTTTTTCTTAGTGGAGGGGTATCAGGATACCATTCTAGGAATGTAAATGCCTGATGTCTGGCTTGCTTTCTCCATTGCAGGTACGACAGTATGTGGTCCAGGTGATCTTCTCTGTGACTTTTGCCTTCTCTTGTACCATGTTTGAACTCATCATCTTTGAGATTTTGGGAGTGCTGAACAGCAGGTAAGTGTGGGAGCTCACTGGAGGACCAGCCTTGCCTTGTGTTCTGTTGCATCTTGAGTCTGACTTCTAAATTAATGGATTAGTCTCGGACTGGGGAAATCTTGTGAGAAAATAATCAAGAACTCAATGAAGATGTTTGAGCAGCAACATTTGTTTATTTGAGAGAACATGAGAGTAGAAGCCATAAGCTTCTGACTTGCCATGTAATTGCTATTAGTGTGGCCTAGGTCCTTAGGGCAAGGGCTTATCTTTGACTTTCTCCATTTGTGAAGTTAAAAGAAACCTTTTTTTATAATGGGAGTATTTTAAAGTTTCGGATCATGCTGAAGAGCGCTTTTCAGATGTTAAGAACTATGGAAAATAGAAGCACTAGGTTTTCTGTGGTGGTCAGGGCAGTGAATAAGATGTGAAGTGAAAACTATTTTTGTAACAATACGGTATTTGTGAATCAAAGGTGCGTCCTCCTTTGACATAGGATGGGGACTTCTGCATAAAGGGGATGTTAAAAACCATCTAGTTCAGAAGTCAGTAGGAAAGAGAAGACAGAACAGTAGCATGTAGAGGTTAGCTGAGTTTCATATTTAGTCTCTCTCATCATACTAGTATAAGAGACCAGCCGAAGGAGTTGAAAGGCAAGAAGTACAAAACTGATGAAAGGTAACGTTAGTTCTGAGTGTATGTTATTAATCTGTAGAGCTTGCAGCCAGAGAGATCACTGAGGGGAAAGCTTTGATAAGCTTCAGTAAAGGGCTGGATGTCCATATAGATCAAAATGTTGACCTCTGAATTAGCTAGGAAAAAGTGACAAGGATCCTCAAATTTCTCCTTCCCCAAGTCATAAAGAGGATATGAGTTAATATTGGGAACAGGACATATACTTTTCTATTCAAGCTAAGTGAAAAATCAGTTCAGCCAAGATGACTCTCATCTGCATTTGACTAATCTCCTTTGGTCAGAGGAGTATTGATCATTTTGAGATATATGTGTATTTCTAAATTCTTGCTTTGCAGTGTCTTGCAGATGAGACAACTGACTTTGAGGTAATACATGTTGAATTATGACCATTAAATGGTTTTAATCTTTTCAATTGGAATTAACTCTTTCTTGACTCAGCCACTCATTACAAAATTAATTACTGCTTATACTTAGTTTTGATTTACTGTTCAACTGGATGAGCAGTAATCAAATGAATCATGCTGCAACCGGCATTAGTCACCATAGAAAATGCAGGATTTGATAAAATAGCCCAGTGTGTTTTTCTGGGTAGTTGTTAATTTTGAAATACACATTCTTGAGCTCTGTATTAAAAAACAAAACACCCCCCCCCACCCCCCCACCCCAAACAAACCAACCCCCTCCCCAACCCAAACAACAAACAAA
Organism: Falco cherrug; assembly: GCF_023634085.1. Taxonomy (NCBI): domain Eukaryota; kingdom Metazoa; phylum Chordata; class Aves; order Falconiformes; family Falconidae; genus Falco; species Falco cherrug. Next base: position 113,635,711 of record NC_073698.1, on the reverse strand, counting down.
ATCCAGAATATTCTATGTGCTAAGCCAATATTATCTAATGCTTGATGTGGTTGAAAGGATTACACTGAAGTGCGATTGTCTTTGAGAAATTTGTTGTATTGTGATAGTGTGCTAACAGTATTTTGGCTTTATTTTAGCTCTCGATATTTTCACTGGAAGCTGAACCTGTGTGTCATTTTGCTCATCCTAGTCTTCATGGTACCCTTCTACATCGGTTACTTTGTTGTGAGCAATATCAGATTATGTGAGTACTTGGTTTATGGCAGTGGGGCTGCTAACTTGAGACTATGCATACAAATGAGAAATAACTTTTCTGAGAGACAGATGTGTTGGACACTATCACTGTAGCTCCCTCCTTCCTCTGGCTTTGTCCTGGCTAGATAACTTCTGTTTGGAACTTAATGCATTAGCAGGAACTCTTTATTGAGCAGTTAGGAGATACTTTACCTGACCCCAATAAATGTAGCTTTTCTTTATGGGTTTCGACAAAGTTGAGCACTTTAGAGTAATGTTACTGAAATTAGTGCCTTTACAATTTTAAGCTTGCAGCCCAACCCTGGAACCCTTGGCAAGGCTGTGTTGTTCTGCTAGAGGGTAAACAAAATGAGGCAGAGAAGCTCAATACATCACTCTTGAGGCATGAAAGCTCAATAAGTTACTTCTGCTTTTTTTTGCTTACCATTGGCTGGATGAGGGCTCTTCCATGCACTAATGGACACTTACCCTTGAGCTGTTGACATTCATCGCTCTTTTGTATTAGGCTTAGGCATGTAGGCTGGGAGTATTAAACATGTAGTTTTGGCACAAAGATGAAGTTTTCCAGTTTCATGTTCAGAGTCACGTGAGAGAGACCACAGCTAAGTGATCCCCTGTTCATAGTGCAGCCCTCTTCATCCATCCATGGGGAAAAGCCAAAGTGGTGCGTTGCGGCATTAGCTCTTGCCAATGGTTGTCTCAAACGGCTGGTAAGAAGTGAAGTGGTGCGTACGGCTAGCTGTAGCATCTCTTGGCCACCTGTGCTCAGAACAACCTTTGGACCAATATAGCGATCATGCAAGCTAGAAGAAGCCCTAAAGAAAGAATGTCTTTAAAATACTGGGTTTTTTTCCTCTCCACTAGTGCACAGACAGAAACTGCTTTTTGCGTGTGTTCTGTGGTTGACATTCATGTATTTCTTCTGGAAGTTGGGGGATCCATTTCCTATCCTCAGCCCAAAACATGGTGAGTTTCATATTTTTGCTGATTCCTTCCCTCCTGAAAACAGGCTTTATTATCTCACTTCTGTCTTGGAGCTATTAATATCTCAGCTATACGTTTGGGACTGTAGAAAGCAGTTCTTGCAACTGAGGGTCTGCTCAGCTTTGAAATTTGCCATCTGAGGGTTGTCAGACTAACAGAAATGGGTGGATACATCTGAATTACTTGTATTAGTTTTCTTCCAGTATCACAGGAAAATTTTACCAAAGTGAATGAGTGCTAACTGAACCTAGACTATGTAAGAACACAGTATTCTTTCTGAGAACACAAAAACTGCATCTCCACAAAAAGCTGATCACAATTTTTTGTTCATTTGTTTATGTTTTTTGTGGCAGCTAAAGCTAATTTATTTAGGAAAAGAATTGACAACCAAGCCTTAATCTGACCTTTTTCAGTCAGAATATTGTTTCTTGTCACTGAAATCAGACCAGTTTAGCATAAGTGGCTGTCCAGTTGACAAAACATGGCAGGATGCCTGAACACCAGACCTGTATAGACTGTAGCCAGCAACATGTCTGGCAGCGCATGCTAGCTTCGGTACAGCTTTGTACACAGCTGAGCCCAGAGGCAGTACAGTTGCGTGGTACCAGAGTGTGAGTTGGTAAGTCCTGCTGGATGCCAGAGCTATTTCTGTGCAGAATTAGCTTGGGTATCTCTGCGTTGCAGTCATGAAACCAAGAGTATTTATAGTGTGAAGATACTGGGTGCAGTTGGGCTAGTTTGGGTCCAAGAGAGCTGGTTAGCGTGTGCCTAACTACTGAGCCAAAGGATTCTAACACTGTAGAACCAGACTGTTTGTGACCTGGGTTTCCTGTGTAACTTGTGTTGCCCTTATCCCCTGCACTGGAAAACTGTTTGTATCTTGTTCTCAAACAGATGAAATTCAGTCAGTTTCACTCAAAGTGGTGAATATGTCTGTCTGCATAGATAATGGTCGGCTTAATCTTTCTGTTCGCCAGGGAGCTATTTTACTCTGTACTAATCTGTAAGAGAAAAATTGACAGATACCAGCTGCTGTAGGGTCTGCTTATGCTTTCATCTGAGCCTGAAACCTTCGTAAGAGAAAGTGTGTATCTGTGTTTTGTAACTGTGTCTTTTGCCACTGAAATACAGCAGCTAATATACACCGCAGATCCCTCTGCTTAGTGTTTTATTGCCAAGAAAACCAGGTATCCACTTCGGGTTGCAGAATGTGCTCGAGTTGGCAGAATATAATAACTTAATGGGAACTTGGCCATGGGGTTTAATTAATCCTCTTCAGATCACTGGAAAGGTTCTGTGAAGCTGTGTAACAACTGCAGATTTCCAGAACTGGTAATGGGGTGTTTTCTATTTTTAACTCCTGATTTTTAACAGGATGATACTCCACTTAACATTTGTACAGTGCCTTATCCTACCAGGTGTAGGTGTAAGGTTAGAGCAAAGGATTCTAGGTTTTTTTTTTCCCTGCTGTACTGCTGCGGTGCTACTGCCCTGCATATATGGACAAGGCTGCTGCAGGGCTTTATCATGTGGCGGTGGCCCAATTCAAACAGGAGGGATCATATTGTGGAGGGAGATGTGACAGGAGGCCATACTTAATGAGCCCCTCATACTGCAGTACATTACCTTTAGTGTCTTTGTCAGTGTGCCCCCACCCTGCTCACCTGCCTGCACGGTGCTGTGCTGCAGCTGGGGAATTGTGCTGACCAGTGTGGCCCTTTCCAGTACCTGCGCTGGCATCCTGTGCCAGGGAGTGCCTCGCCTGGGGATGGTGATGGCAGTGTGCTGCAGCTGGGAAATGCGCCATCCGTCAAGGGCTCCGAGTCAGGAGCCCTGCTTAGTCTGCAGCTTCTTTTATAGACCTGAATTTAGGAGCTCATAGTAGAAGGAAGCCTTACTCAGTCACACACTTGTATTCTAATAAAAGTCTTACCTTTGTCTGAGTTGATAAAACATTCGTTTTATCTGACCTGATCACAAGAGTAGGGTTGCTCTGAGTGTTACGGCGAAGCACTGCTTTAACCGGTGGAATGTCATGTCATTTTGAAGGCAGATCCGTTTTAACTGCTGCTGTCTGACAGTGTGTGGGGCAAAAGGCCAGTGTATTGTAGCACGTTCTGTAGCTCGTGTAAATCTCTGTGCAGCTGCACATGACTGGGTGTCTCAGTCTCCCTTTGTGAAGTCTTTTTGCCTTGTTTTCAACATTTATTCCCCTTCTCTGAAGCATGAAATGTGGCTTGGCGCTTGGCCATCTCAGCTTTGCAATCATGTAAGCTCCAAATGTGCTGTGTGTGGCAGCTGCTCTATAACTAGCTCCCTAAAAAGTGTTTAGTAGCACATGGCACTCTACTCTGAGAAGACAGGTTGAGATCTGTGTTTAATGGCTGAGAAGAATAAATGCAACTTCGGTGCTTGGTGTTGGTTACAGCACAGACTTGATGCTCATGCTGTATTATGTAGTATGTTTTGGAGTCCGTTTGGTGCTCAGGTGGAATGCCTTGTTGGTGGTCACCTCAGCAATGTGTTGGTGTCCACAAGGTGAATACTGAAGAGCAAGGAGCAGCGTAAGCTTCCCATAGTGTCATAACTCCACTGTCCTACCAGCACAAATTGTGTCTGATCTGGAGGGGTCCCTTCTAATGCCAGTTGACAGGACAGGGCTTCCTGTTTGTGGGTCAGCCATTTTTTGGACAGTTTGCCAGGACTAACTGGTTGGGTAACTGATCCTGGTTATTGCAGAATTGGCTTTGTGGAAGATGCCTCCGTTACAGTGTCTGGTGGATGATCTGTGTTCCCACCTCAGCAAAGTGCAATCACTAATGTTTTATGTATTTAGAACCAAAATATTGACTGTTCGTCCTCTGCAGATCTGTCTTGAGCTTTTTCACAGCTAGAGTTTCCCATCTCTGTTTCTAAGCATGGTAACGTGCTTTCTGAGGGAGACTTTTTACCCCTCTCTTCATTTTCCCTGTCTGTATTTCATATGACCTCTGGCCATTAACGGTGGGAAGGCAGTCAGATTCATTAAGCAGCTCTGTATGTGTGTTATATTTTGAAGGCACCAAGTGCAGAGCAGAGTGAAGAGACCGAGGTTACTAATGCTGTGGTTTTTCTCTCTCAGGAATCCTGTCTATAGAACAGCTCATCAGCCGTGTGGGTGTGATTGGGGTGACACTGATGGCGTTGCTGTCAGGATTTGGGGCTGTCAACTGTCCATACACTTACATGTCCTACTTTCTCAGGTAACTGCAGCCTTGTGAAATATTATGTCCACCTTTTTGAGATTATTCTTCTGCTTTTCCTGCAGCATTGATTTAAGGTTTTTTGTAACTTTTCTGAATCTAGCTATTGCCATGACTACATGGTAGAACCATTTCCATTGCTGAAGCATATTCTCCTTACACAGGCTTCTCTCTTCTTTGTTTTATGAGCATGTGCATATTTCCTCTGAAATGGTATAGTAGGCCTAACTGCGTACCTTCATTTTGTAGGAATGTGACAGATGCAGATATTCTGGCTTTGGAGCGACGACTCCTTCAGACTATGGACATGATTGTTAGCAAGAAAAAAAGGTAAGAAGGCAGCAGTGGCATGGAATGATTTATTTCAAGGATTTTTGATGATTATGGTTTAAGATGGTTCTTGAAATTACCAAAATTATTAGTCGTTTCAGGGCTATGTGATTGTGAAACAGGTGCCTGAATTGTGTTGAGCTTTGTGGTGTTTCATTCTGGCCTGATACACAACTTTGGTATTTTTCCCAGACATGCACTAAATAGTACCCTTTCTTGCTGCAGCGGCACAGGTTAGGCTTCCAAGACAAGTTGTAACTCTCTGATGGGAGCTTGACTAGTCTGTAAGATGGTCACCTTGCTCTCCTGATAAGTGATCCTTCAGCCACTGCAGCTGGCTCTCTTTCTGGCAGTTTCAGTACAGAAATTGGTTCGTACATACTGAGCGTGCTCCTGCTTTGTGGATCTGGTGTTTCCTGGTCAAAGCTGAAGCGGGCTAGTGAGTTGGTGTGGACACAGCTCTGTTCTTGCAAATGACAAGGTTGACATTAGTTTTGCAAAATTGCAAAACCTCGCTAATGTGACTTATAGTTTAGTGCACAAGCTTGCTGTCAAAACTCAGCTTTTGTTGGTTTAACTTATTCCATGTACCACAAGTGAAAAAAGCTACTTTTGGAAACAATGTAATTTCATTTACACCGAACAGATTTTTGTCTGCTCTTAGAAATTACATATTGCATGCCTTACTAATTGAGCGGAATAAATACAATTACTATAGTCACTTCAAGGTTTGACTGTCTGACACTGAATTATCACAAGAGGCCCACAGACTTTACTTTTGGTGCACTGATGTTTTAATGGAAGCTTTTAATGTATGACAAGGGAGCTTTTAGGTAGTCTAACCTTGCTGAATTAGTCACCAGTGTGTGTATCTGCTGATCAGTATTAGCATATGAAAGAGTAGTTAAAGCATAACTTTTTTCTTCTGCTTTTTAAATGTTAAGTGGTGAACAAATTTTAACTCAGTCTTTGTGTTTGTGTGAGATGGCTAGTAGTGAGAGAATTTAATTACTCAGTTTTAATTGATTTAATCGACTAGGAGCAGTCAATTAAGGAGCCAGTACTTTGGAAGCTAAAAGATACTGTGTAGTTCTGCATCTGTGTTCTTTTTGTACGTTTTTGGACCTCTGGTCCAGGGAGAGTGATGTTGAGGTAAAATTAATAATTTCTGGGACTTGCAACTGAGAAGCACATTCTTACCTTCCTATAACCAGGAGATCTTCTGAATATGGCAACTTTCTAAGCATTATGAAGTGCCAGGTAAAGTGTGTTAATCCCTGGGGAATTATACTGAAGTTCCTGTATTGGTGTTTAAAAAACAACAACAAAAAAAAACCCCAACAAACCAAAACCACACCAAAACTATGTAGTCTCAGAAATGTGCAAGAAATAGCAGGAGCTTGCATTCTGGAGTTTTTATTCTTTTTTTGCTTTGACAGGGAGTAGTGGCTTGCATAATTGGACTATTTGCTCGTATAAAGCAGAGCTTAAAAAGTTTGCATTTAGATGGATACAAATCAATCCAAACTATTTGGCAGAACAAGCGGGAATAGCAGTGTTTTACAGTGTATGGTAAATGTAGTCCATAAATTGTCAGTTACTTGCTGGCTACCTTTTCCGTACGTACTGCTGATATCTCAGAACTTACCAATGCATACAAGGGTTATAAGGCAATAGAACATAAAGGTTTTTTGTTTTCTTCGCTGATCTTGACATATCTTCTCATACCAACCCTTATCATACTGCCTTCCTTGTCAGTAGGAGAGAGTTGTTGCAAGTTGTTTTCCCTGATGCTTTTTGCACAGGAATTACTGAGTGTAATCAGTTGAAGCCTTGTGGCAACTTGCCTCTAAAGTTGGCAGGTTCTTTATACTCATCCTTGCAGGTATGACGTTGACTAATCCTCAGATCTGAAATGCCTAGATTCTGTTGCACCGTTGCTTCATTTTGCTTCATGTTAGAGTCAAAGTAGCTTATCTTGATGTAGATGTATCACATATCTACACAGGCAGAGTGTGTGGGTTTTGCCTGTGGATCCTTTCTGTGAGGTCTCCATTGCTCCTGACTACTCAGTGGGTACAGAGATCCCTGTCACCTCTCAAAAAAGATTTGCCTTTGCATACTTATAGCTTTGCACTTCACCTTGATATAGCTGCATTTTTGCTGCAGTGCTCTGGATCGTTTGGGATGGAACATGTGAATCAGGTACTGGGAAGAAAGCAAGGATTAGAAATGCAGTTCTTGTATTGACAGCTATCAGGATGAATTGAATCATTCCAAGATACCTGTTATTTGTAGTTTGTGACCATATGTAGTTTTATATGTTATGTGGGGTGCCCCGAGGGTATTTCATTTGCTGGATACAAAGGAGTGATTTTTTATTTTCTTCTCCCCCCCCGCCGTTACACTGCTTATCAACAACCTCGAAGAGAGCTCCGTGCCACATGTAGCAATGCTGGCTGCAGCCCCCCAAGAAAGGGCCTAAACACTGTCAAATCATGGATCACCTTGACAATCTTATGAATAGTTTTCAGCTTAGGAGTGGATAACTGGCTCGCAAATTTCAATGGGGAGAAATGTGAGGGAATGAGGCCAGAAGCCAGCACTGCTCATGGGGATTATATTGTGGTGCACGTGGGAGTGTGAGCGACAATATGCAGCTGCTGCTGTAGTGTTGGAATTAGCTTTAGGAGTCACGTTCAGATTGCCTGAAGCATCCAGTAGTTCAGTCCAATAATGGATTTATGTGTTTCAGCTTCATAACAGCTTGTCATGCAGCCCAGTAGTGAGTGACAGCATATCAGAGAGTGCTGCTGCATACCATCCAGCACTCACAGTTCTGTGGAGGAGGCGGATGTGCAGTGATAAGGAAGAAGGTGTTCAAGGGGAGAGGGGGAGCATGAGAAATCTTCCGAGTCCTGAACTTGAGATAGCACATGAACAGTCACATGTTTGAGGAAAGGAAAGCGACTAATTGTATGCCTGAAAAATCCATTTAAATTTTTATTTTTAATTGGGTTTAAATCCCTTTAAGGGTTGAAGCAGGATCCTGAATGGAAGTCTTGGGAAGTGTCTTACTGAATCTCACTTGATTAGGTCTGGGCTCTACTCCAGAGCTAATCAAGATAATGTTAGGAAGCAAGATTGGTGCTTAGAGGAAAAAAACAAGGGGGGGCATCTGTTTGCAGTTAATTTAGTTTAATGGTGTCTTCTAAGGAACTGGGCTTTGGGTTTTTTTTGAGGATTTTTGTTTGGATTTTTTATAAAAATACTTTATTCCTAAGGACTTGTGTTTTCTGTTCTTTCAGGATAGCAGTGGCTCATAGGACAATGTTCCAGAGAGGAGAAGTGCATAACAAACCCACTGGCTTCTGGGGAATGATAAAAAGTGTTACAACATCTGTTGCAGGCAGTGAAAGTATCCTTCATCTGCATGCTGGCACCTGCATCAGGAGGTGGCTCCAGCTTTCTTCTGTTTTGAAGAGAAGAGTGTTAGTTGGGCCAGTTACAAAGCATTCATGTTTCAACGTGTTTCGGCAGTCAGAACAAAAGGCTTAATGCCTCCTGGGAAGTTTGCTTTCTAGCACTGTCCTGTCTGACCTTTTTCCCAGGGGTTGGACGCATAGTTTTACTGTGACACAGTCGGGAGTTGTGTGCTCCTGCTGTCCTGCCCTGTAAACGTGCTGCTGCATCACCATGGGTGAGGTGTACAGCAGATTGCAAGACAGATGGGCACGCTTATGGTTTGGGTTGGAAGGGACCTTAAAGATCATCTAGTTCCAACTCCCCTGCCATGGGCAGGGACACCTTCCACTAGACCGGGTTGCTCAAAGCTCCATCCAACCTCACTTTGAACATTTCCAGGGATGGGGTGTCCACAGCCTTTCGGGGCAGTGTGTTCCAGTGCCTCACCGACCTCACTGTGAAGAGCTTCTTCCTTATATCTAATCTAAATCTATCCTCTTTAAATTCAAAGCTGTTATCTCTTGGCCTGTCACTACCTGCCCTTGTAAAAGATCCCTCTCCAGATTTCATGTAGGCCTCCTTTAAATACTGGAAGGCTGCTCTGATATCTCCCTGGTGCCTTCTCTTCTCCAGACTGAACAACCCAACTCTTTCAGCCTGTCTTTCTAGGGGAGGTGCTCCAGCCCTCTGATCGTCTTTGTGGTGTCACATTGCAGAGGCACTGATGTGGGAGGCAAATTTCTGATCTGATGTATCCTCTGCTCATGTGATTGACCTTCATGTCTTCTCATAACTTGACGTATGCTCTTCCAGGATGGAGAACCTGTGACGTACTTGAGCAAAACACTGGGGTTTGCTGACGTGCTGGAACAATTTACCTAGCCTGTAGTTGGCTTTCTGGCCATGTTGGACAGCTGTGAGAAAAAGAAGGGCAGGAAGCAACTTGTGGACCAAATAAATTGTTCTCATGATACAGGTTGGCCACTGGTGCTATAGCAGCAGAAACGTGAGCAGAAGTTGTTCTGCCTGTGTGAAAGCGGTAGAGGGAACCTGTTGGGAATTGCAAGGATCTGTATTTCTCTAACTACGGTTGCCTACCAATAATTTCTGCCAGACTACCTAAAGTGTGCAGTTTGCATATTTAAGACTGAGGACCCTTCTTCCTCTCCTTTCCCACTAGCTGTTAAAATCAGAATTTGGCTGTTTGAAAAGGCTTTTTGTAATAATCGCAAATCTCTTGGAGCGGTTACTCAGCAGTTTTGTGAGATGCACTTCAGTGACAAGGGCCACTGATCAAGGTAGAGCAGCAATCTTGGAGAGGAGAGCTCTGATTCTATTCTACGATGTGTTCCCCAGGCAGAGGAATAAAGAGCTTGTTGCATGACTGTTTAAACACTGTGTATACTTCCTACCTTCTTGAAAAGGAGTAGTGTGCAATATAGGTATCCTTGAGATTTCTTTGGGTGCGGTATCAACAAGGACCATCAAGACTGAATCAAAAACCTGATGTAGATCAAAAAAGTGGTTAAATCCTTAGATGTGGCCCTTGGGCTGAAGGTAGGGAGTGTTTTGGTTTTAGTTAAGAATTTGTGACGTATTCTAGCCTTGACTGTGCTGGTTTGCTAGATCTGTCCCTTATCCAGCAAGAAGTGGATGCCCTAGAAGAGCTGAGTCGGCAGCTTTTTCTGGAAACTGCTGACTTGCATGCAACAAAGGTACATACATACCCAGATGGGTGTTGGGAGGCCAGAGTAGTTTGAAAGAGAACGTATTTTACAAGAAGTTGAAAAGTGTTCAGTAGGTAAATGTTGAAATGTTGTGATGCAGTGGAGTGAGGTCCTCTTTCTTTAATTTGGGGTCTAGATGGCAGTTTCCTTCCAGTTCAGACACATACTGGAGTATGCCCCATGTCCCTAAATCCATTCTGAAACTTTCAAATTAGAAAAAGATGTTTTAGGAACATCTGAGTTAAGAGGTATAGAAGGATAAAGCTGTGTTTGCTACTATGGATGCTCCGTTAAAATTTTGTGTTGTGGGTGATTATGGAAGTGATAAATTACTATTTTTTTTGTGTTCTGTTCCCCCTCCCTCCTTTTGTATTTCCAGGAGAGAATAGAATACTCCAAAACTTTTCAGGGAAAATACTTCAATTTTTTGGGTTATTTTTTCTCCATCTATTGTGTCTGGAAAATCTTCATGGTATGTAAATATTTTGTTGTGGTTTATGTGGACATATGGAAATGTTGCACCCTGCATAGATTATGCTATACATGCAGTTCATCAAGTAATCCTCCAGTTTCCTTAAAATCTTGCCTCTGGAAATTCTGAAAGAAACTGGCCTTTGGTTGAAGTAAAGCTCTGGATCTATCATTTTGTATAGAACATGAGACAAGCAATTCTTACATGTGTGCATTTTGCACCTTCTTAGATGATCCGACTGCCCCCTGCCCCTTTCCTTGGTGACACAAAGTAAGAGTCATGCGTGCATCTCATGTGTAACAGTGAGGTATGCTTTTGTTTTCTTCTTTTAATGTAAACCAAACTCTCTCTTGCAGGCAACCATCAATATTGTATTTGACCGTGTGGGGAAGACTGATCCAGTCACAAGAGGAATTGAGATCACTGTAAATTACCTGGGAATCCAATTTGATGTGAGACTTCATTAGTTTGTATAGCCTTTTCAGCAGTTCCTATCTTATCTAAATAAAATAGGGAGAGGGTGATAGAGCCCTGACAATTTGTCTTTGTCTTCTGACTTATTGAGGAGGAAGGGAAAACGTACCATGAACTTTGTTTTCATGCTGATTTTATGCTGGGATGGTAATGTGGTCTTTTTGCCAGAGAGGCAGTGATTTGCTTGTTTGTTTGGGGCAAATGGAAACATGTTAGTCAACTTTCTTAGATTAATAATTTAACTACAAAGTAATTATGGCTGCTTTTGCACGTAGGTGTTCTGTCATTTACAGGTTTTTAAATATATCCCTGTGAATACAGGGTTTTTCTTGTGTGTTTGGAGTAAACAATTGCTCGTATATTTGTGAAAATGTCTGTTATACAAACCTGTCTACAACGGATATCTGTGCAATTAGGAAATACAAAGACCCTGAAGAACTGGCAGCTATACAATGTGGTGTAAACAGGGTTGGCATTAGAGATTTAAGTGTATTCTTCTTGTTGATACAGGTAAAATTCTGGTCTCAGCACATTTCCTTTATTCTTGTTGGAATAATCATTGTTACCTCTATCAGAGGATTGTTAATCACACTTACAAAGGTAAGAGCCATGACTCTGGACTAGGAAGGCTGTTATCAGATCCTTATTTGTAGGTGCTGTATAAATACGTATTGAAAGTTTATATTTTAAATATCTCAATATAAATACTTCCAGAGGGAAGAAGGGAGGAAAAATGCTTTCTGCAATGTATTTCCCCACTCAGTCTCTGTTACTATTACTGTTGGGAAGAGATGCAGATGTTAAAGGAGATGTTAAATGTAAGCAAGGGTTCAAAATGATGCTGTAGCACAGCTTATTAGTAAGGTTGATGAGTTGGTGATTAAAAGAATTTAGATTGTTTAATTTGAGCTGCTGGTAGGACTGGAAAGACGTGTGACTCACTGTCTTGACCTGGCTTTTGGTATCTAAGCTTAAACTTCAATACATATTGTTCCATGACTTCTACCACAGGACACCACTGGCTTGGGGATATTCATGTTTAAGACTGCAGGTTTCTGAACGTAGGGTACAGGCACCCCTCCAGAAAGTATGCTTTTAATTGTTTTTTCTTAAAATGAAAAAGTATTGAATCATATATACCTTTCATGCTGTCCTAAGGCACACTTACCTGCCTGCTTATTTTCATTACTTTTTTTTTTCGTTTGTGTCTAGTTCTTCTATGCCATTTCCAGCAGCAAGTCCTCCAATGTTATTGTTCTGCTTTTAGCACAGATAATGGTATGTGAAACCATGGGCACACCTTTATACCTTTATATACCTTTACGCATGCATACATATTTGTGTGTGTGTACATACACACGTAACACAATCCTTGTATGCTGACCCATGTTAGCCACACAGCCCATTGGGAAACAATAACTACTTTCTCTTTTTTAATTTACAGGGTATGTACTTTGTGTCATCAGTGCTCCTGATCCGGATGAGCATGCCTCTAGAGTATCGCACTATTATTACGGAAGTCCTGGGAGAGCTCCAGTTCAATTTTTATCATCGTTGGTTTGATGTGATATTCCTAGTTAGTGCACTGTCCAGTATCCTCTTTCTCTATTTAGCACACAAACAAGCCCCAGAAAAGCATATGGCCCTCTAAGTGAGAACTGCAGTCGTACACTGCTCTCTGCCCTTTCAACTGCACTGCTGCAACTCCTGTGGACTGCAAAACCTGGAGAGCCAGGACTATTCTGTGTGTTTTAGCAGTGTAACTGACTCTTTGAACTTCCACATGTCATCATCAAGCTCTGTGGCTCATTTTGTTAAGGTGCCACAGCTTGAAGGGAAGGGGATGCACATGAGATGGCTCATTGCCAAGGAATAAGGACACTCCTGGTACACCGGTATCTAGGGGCATCAGGACTTGCATACAGGGTTGTCTGAGGTGAGACCTCTTACTGTTAGAACATCATCTTCAGGGAAGGCACCAAGGAAATGTGATTTTTTTCTTCTGAAAATCAACTCATAATTGGGATTCAGAGGATGGCAATTCTGGAGCTGAATGTTTGAATCTGGAATTAAATAAGCTTTCATAATACCTCATGCAAGCATCACAGGTTTGGTTTTTTTTGTCAGCCCCAAAGATTTGGTTGGAAGTGAGCTAGGAAGTGGCAAAGATTTGCTGCCTGGCAGAAGTGAAGAGAATTTCACTCCATTTCTGTATTGGAGTGTATGCTGGTGTGTTTCACTAGTACCTAGTGTCATTAAGAGCTGGGAGATCAGCTTTCTGTTGCTGAGTCTCAGCTTTGTTTTCTCTCCCTGCATGAATGGAACCGAGGTTTTGGATTCCTCTTTGCTAGAGTTCAGTGGGAAGTCAAAGATCACAGACATGCCTTGTTTACGTTATATGTTATAAATTTGTTTACCTTATATGCTGTAAATTCGGTGTTCCCTACACCATGTGTATTCTTCTACAGTAGCCCATTTCCCCTTCTTGATGTCATTCAAGGCATAAAAGTAAATTTTATTCATATGACTTAAACTTGTAGCTTTCCATAGCCACTCTTCTAGGCTTTGTTTTCAAAATTGTTCTGGAACATAAATCATAGGTGGTAAGAGTAAGACCTGGGCAGGGGCAAAGTAGCCACTCTAAACAATTTATTTCTGCGTTGTCTTCAGTGTACAGCAAGGAGGCAAAGTATACAGCAGCAGTATTACAAGAGCCATTTATGTTGCATTCAAGACGATGTGGTGTTAACTTGCATTTAGACAAACCTGCATGACTGAATTATGTGTGCTATTCTAGCTACCATCATCCTCAACTGTATGAAGAGAAGAGAGAACAGTGCTTAAATGTCTTGAGTTATGAATTATGAAGTTAATGTTTGAAAGAAATTTCTGCAGTGTTAGCAGGAGAAAGGAGCGTAATGCGGAATACATTGGCTTGTGCCGTTTCACAGCGGTTGTACTGCTGTGTGTGTAGCATGGAAGAGTCGCCGCAGAGATTGATGGACCTGGATTAGGGGGAGAACTGACTTCTGGGGGATGGGAGAAATCAGTTGCTCTTCATTAAGAGTTTATCCTTAAAAGTCTTAAGATGCTTACAAATCTATAAAGTGTTTCCACCTTCTGCTGCACTATACTGAGTTATATACTTCTAGTTATTTAAGCCTTCAGAGAAGTGACTAACTACCCACTTTACGAGGCAGAAAGCCAGTGAAGTACAATTGCAGTGTATTAAATGGATGCAAGTTACACTGCGGTGTTATTTCATGCAGCTGCATTTCAGCAAGAGATTGCAGTCCTTTTACAGGTATGGCACTCCTAGGAATAGTCACGTTCTGGGAGGCGTAGTAGCAAAGAATGATTGAAGAAAGAGGATTTGGAAGGTTTCTTTTTCTTTTCTTGGCGCAGTTTGTCTCCTCACAACTTTGTGTCATCGTTGTTGTCACTGTCTGCCTTTGTAGAGGCAGCTGATTGTGAAGAGGAGGATGAGCTTGCCTGCAGAAGAGTAGCAAATACATCCTGGTTATTTTCAGTTCGTAAACATGCTTGGTAGTCTGCAGTGTTATGAAGGACTCCTGTTTTCATCTGCACTAATGTACTTGTTTGGATGGCAGAATGAGCCAACCAATGTGATTTTTGTTGTTGAAGCGCTTTTTGGTTAAATACATTTAGAGAGAAATTTGTTCAATAGATGTTTCCTGTTGTTTAATTCCCATACCAGCTGAATTTGCACACAAAAGTGGTGCTAACTTCAGATCTGCAAAATGCAGCTTGGTGACTAAGAAACTTTTGAAAAAACTTGCAGCAGCACATTTGCAGACAAGGCTAGTGACGAATAGGAGACAGGATTGGTCTTATTCTTCCTTGTCTGTCTCTTGCATGATCAGAACAGAAACATTTAAATATTTTAAGGCTGACTACACAGAGGATTCAAAATGACTACTGTTTCAAGAAGAAACACCTTCCCGCTTTTCTGACTTCTGTCACGCTTCGGGTTCTTTCTGGTGGCATGAAGTAAAATAATTTCAAGTCTGCACATTTCCTAGAAAATGTCATCATAACCTGTCAGTTGTTCATTGTTCTACAAAACGATCTGTTTTGAAATATTTCACCCGATTTCCCCAAAGTGGTTTACGCTTTTCGGTGTATTTAAGCACTTTGCCCTGTACTTTCAGGATTGTATTGCCTGTTTCCCGTCTGCATTAAGGATTACCATATTTGGATTCTCTTGTTCCGTAAAATCTCTTGTATGTGCATCCTTTCTGTGATTTAATCTCGCATTAAAGATACCTGTATTACATGTGGGGAAAGGAAGAGTTGTTTATGATAATCAGACTGCAACTTCCCTTTTAATAACATAGACTGACTTGTAAAAACCGGGCTCAAGTTAAAAATCCTAGCTCAGGAATATGTACTAGCTGCAAAAAGTTACGTGCCTATCGCCTAGGTGATCCCTCAACGCCTATTTAATGCAGTATTACTCACCCTTTCCCTCTGTTCAGGTGAGTTTGCCTCTGGCTCTGACAGACGGTTTTCTGTATAAGCAGTGTCGTGGATGGGATCCGCCATGGAGGCTGTGATGGGAATGTTCTGGCCCTGGAAGTAATTGTAAGCGTCTTTGCTGCACACCAGTAGTGTTAGTCTGTCACCGCTGTCTTGGATTCTTGCCACCACTTTGTCGTAGGATTCACTGATCACATTCACCCCGTTCACTTCCACCAGAAAGTCACTATTTTCTATACCTGCTGTGTCAGCTGGCCCGCGGTTCTGTACCTGCAAAGGGAAGTTTGAACTGGGATATTAGCATAAAACTTGGAAAGATGCATTAGCAGCTGATGGTTAGCCAGACTAGTGTGGGACTGCTTTCCTTACAAGGCAGCCAGATAAGCATGGGGAGGGGAAGATTTCTGGGACAGAAATGAATTGGGAGAGGCAATAGGCCTAGACGTAATAAACATGGAACCCATCAGTTTGAGATCTAAAATGCGTCTTGGCTTTGGTAGGCTTTCACTGTAGAAATGTGGCACGGCAGAATCGTGAAGACGGGTAGAAAACAGATTTCCTTATTATTTGCAGGTCCCTGCCCATAAAGTTAACTACTACATTTCCTGGATTTCTTAGTAATGAGTGGAACCCCTCCGCTTGAGAAAGCTGAAGATACAGACAGAATTTGAGACAGTCAAGGTTTGACTTCTGCCAGCTGTAGAATTCGGAGGAGGTGGGTAGAGGGGGGTGAAGGTGTCTCTTAGATTTAGGATGTTCTGCAGTAAATGGGGGGGAAAAAGAAAATTACAAATGTTAGCATGCCAGCCTTACGAATAAAATAATGATGCAAAAGCTGGATTCCCCTTCCCTCTAGGTATCTTAACAGAATAAGGAATGTTTTCTGGTGCTTATTTTTTATCTTGGTCCTACAACGTCAGTCTGACTTTATCAAGCACAGGTCTTATCTGAGAGCACTGGAGAGGAAACTTGGCTTTTGTGGCTTTTCTGGAATGTATTCGCAGGGCAGAAGGGAGGAAACTGGCCAACAGACTGCTTGAGCTTTTCCTTGTGCCTCATTCTACGTTAGTACCTCACTGATGAACAGTCCAGGTTTGTTCTTGATCATGTTTAAACTGAAGCCAAACCCACAAGGCCCTTTCACCATCTTGCAGATCCTTGGCTTGTGGTTCACACTCTGCTCTGTGCGCAGCTCCACTCTGTCCTCCGTTTTAGCTGGCGTTGGATCTTGTACTTTGTAGTAGTATGAGAAGGGGGAAATTTGAGCCTGAAAAGAGTGACAAATAGAACTTTAACAGAAATGCTTCGGTTGTGAAATCTGTATTAGGCTTTCATGCTCAGCATAGTCTGAAATCTTTTTAATGGCTCAGACTTGAGCTGCAGTGAACAACTATTTGCTATTAATTTCTGGCCGAGTAGAAAAGCGCAGCGTTGATCTATGTGAGAAGGGAACTTTGAAATGTTCATAAATGGTTACACAGCTGTGTAGCTCTGAATTTGCTGTCTTAAACTTAGAACATTTGTTGTGGCATGTTTAAATTTAGAATTGTTCCACTAGTGCCTATAAAAATCTGGAAAAGGCCAAAAATTTGGGTGTTCAGTGACTTGTTGTACAAGTGCAAGGAGAGCTGCTGAAATGTGGCTGTATCTTGGACATTTCCTGCAAGTTGAAGCAGTGTCCATCAGAGCAGACTGGCTGTTCCATTGCTGCGTATGTCTCTTCGTAATGACAAATTACCAATTAGCAGTAGTTTGCATTTTCTTACCAGTTTATACATGGCATCAGTCTCCTTATCCACTACCAACAGTGTGGTGATTGCCTCAGGCTGCTTAATTTTTCTCACCACGCTTTCATGGTCCACACCATCCACTTGCTCGCCATTGACAGCTATCAAGATATCATTGTCTTTGAGACCCGCCTTGGCTGCTGGGCTTCCAGAATCAACATCCTTGATGACATGATCTGAGATCAGAAGGGGAAAAAGACTGATGTGAAGGCATACGCTTGCTAGTTTAAAGACATTAGAATGCACGGGAAAGGCTAATTGTCAGAACTGCACTTCAGATTGAGACCATTTCCCTGTTTGCAACACGTCTATAGAGGACGTCTCCTAGATGACCAGTAAGAAGCCAAAGAGAATGAGGTCTGCAGACCTTATACAGGAAGAAACTATTGCAAATGTCATGGTCTGTGTGTGAACTTGGTTCTTACCACCAGTATTTTGTTCCATCCGTAGATAAAAGCCATAACCGTTTTTTCCTTTCTGGATCTCAATAAGTCGTGGTTTGAGGGGAAGCAATCGTAGGCTGGCACTCTCTTTGCTCAGTACCATCTTCTGGCTTGTGTAATAGCGGTCCGTTTCTTCATTTGAAAGTAGAAACATAACATGATTTTCAGACTTCCTCACCTGTGATAGTACATTAGTCTCAGATGTCACCCCTTCAACAACATGTGGGAATTGTAGATACTTTGATAGTGGTGTGTGGGTGCTGTTGAGGAATGAGTCATAAGGTGTAGGCCATGCTACTGTAAGTTGATTTTTTTTCTTTTTTTTTTCCCCCTCTCCTGTCAGAAATTTGGACCATGACAAGATCTCAGGCATGTAAGATGCAGCATACGTATGAGGAAGTTTTCTAGATTTCATTAGCTGTAGGGTGCCATGAGGGTGGCATAGGGTTCCAGTAGAATCCAGTGAGCCTCAGTAGATAGCGCTTGGCTTATCTGGATGTGAACCTCTACAGTATAGACATACCATGCCATCAGTACCACTATTATAGATTTCAGTGACAAGAGTCAAGTTTCTGTCTCCCTTGGTGCTCTTCCATCGCTATTGCTGATTCTGAGGGTTGGGGTTTGTTTTCCTGTTCAGCCTCTCTAAGTCCACCCTTCTCTTATTCATTTCTTGTCTAATGGATGCGCTTTTTTACTCATCTTAACCAGCATCACGCTGCTGCTGCTGTTCTAGTAGCTTAACAAAACACAGGTGTTGCGTGGCTCTGTAGTTAGTGTGCACTGAATTGTGATGCTGGACTGCAGAGCATGTACTGCCTGTCTCTTGGCTCTCTAAAGTCTCTTCTGCTCCAGCTGCATTTTAGCAGTGCCAATAGTGGAAAGCTGGAAGCCTCATTAGCAACATTCTTTGCAGCTGAGGCCAGGTAAATCACTTGCACAGCAATTTTCATTAGTTTTGGGCTTCTTAACGGGAGAAAGGAACTACTGTCTAAAATCATGATTTTTCCCTCTTCTGTGCTGTGTCATCAGAGAGTTACCCCTCTTCCTACCCTGAAAACCACATTTGATCACTTGTCCTCTTACCATTAGGAGTATTTCCAGGTCTTCTAGGAACAGAGCATGATTTATTTAATAGGGTTCCTGGCAGCAGTATACTTCTGTTATTTAAAATTCTTTGGCCTGTCTTGATGGTAGTACTCATTCAGAGTCAGTTCAAGAGGCTGCTTGACAAAGCAGAGGGGTGCTCTGCCGTGGTGAGGATACACGGACAGTAGCTTCCAAGATTTACTGTGAAGCATTCAAATCAGCCAGACCTGCCTCCTCAGTAACCCTGGTGGGTTGCTGTGAAAGTGGGCCAGGACAGAAGATGAATCAGTATACAAACAAATACCTTTTCCACCGCTTCCTTATGGGTGTCATTTTCCACATTTTTTCCATTGATTTCAATCAGGCGATCGTTGTTTTGGACACCGGCCTTTGCGGCTGCTCCTTGTGGTGCAAGGTCTACTATGAACAACCCTTTCTGTCCTAAAATGAATGAAAACTTATTACACGGGGTAAGTCACTGAATTAGACCTGGATTTCATGGTTAAGGAAACTCAGCACTGACGTCCTTAAAGATTCTTGGACTCTGCTGATGTGATATTACAGTGGCATTACAAACCTTCCACACAGACACACCGCTCTCACTTAATTCTCTCCTGGAAGAATCACTTCTGTGGGGGTGGGAGGAATTTGTTCACCATGTGCAACTCAAGCAATCGTGTATTTCTTTACCAGGAGTGCCAAAGGGGCTGGTTAAGATAGCTGAAAGGGCTTTGGTTTCTGACACACGTGTACCCCCACCGCAGTTTGAAGTGAGGAGCCGCTTTTATTGTTTTATAAATTTCATAGTTTCCTGGTTTGGAAGGCTTCCATGTTTGGTCGTTCAGTTATATTGCGTTCCAAAATACCCTCTTTAGAGGTGATGCTTTCCAGAAGACTTCCCTATTCTGTTGACTGGCCTTGGAAGACAGGCATATGTGGAAAGAGGTTCAAAATCCCTTACTTTCTAAATAAAATAACTTACAAATCAGGGAAAGTGTTTATTACAGCTGTCTAGAACCTTGTGTGCTGATTCCTGAGGTGATTTGGAGGAATGGAACAGGACTTGATGTGGCATCGTGAGGGTGTATCTGGTATTTCAGCAGGGACTATGAATTTGGTTTTGGTAAGGAGGCTTAAATAACAAGCAGAAAATAGCTTATTCTTTTTAGATATTTTTTTCAGCTTTTCCCTACCCTATAGGAATTGTCCTCATAGGAATTGTCCTCAGAGAACCATGCACTGTGTACGCTGAACAGAAATGGACTAGAGATGCATCTGAATTCCTCTTTCTGCTTCTTGGTTTTCTTTCCATCAGTAAGAGCAGTTTGTGTGTCTCCACTGGCCCCCGTGTGTTAACCGTGGTTGCCTCTGTCCCTGCTGCCGTGTGTGTGTGTGCAGGCACGTGTGTGTCTACGCACCACGGCTCTTCCCCAGGCTCTCACCTCCTGTACTTTTCAGAGAGAAGCCGTAGCCTTTCTCCTCCTTCACGAGGTAGCAGAGCCGGGGCTGTGGAACTGCAGCGATTGCTCCGTTGGCCGTGGGCAGGGGGGACTGCTGCTCCTGCTGCTGTCCTGTCGACACCTTTTGACCCAGCTCTTCCAGGTTCACTCCCTCCTTTTCTGCCTTGTGATAGGATACATCATCCAGAACAAGCAGTACAACAGAATTCCCGCTATTTTTGACAATCTCCACCACCTGTAGTGGACAAAGGAAAATGGCAAGCAGAGGCTGGAGTGATTGAACTAAGAGCTCGCCCCAGCAAGGGTTGCACTGGCTGCTGTTTCTGTTGTCTCATCCCTCCGCTTATGTATGTATTGTGGGTGGAGGCACCTCAAAGACATTTTGTGCCCATGGTGGGTAATGAATGATGCAGGGAGTTACTCAGAGCGGTTGACTCAGCTCTTGGATTTCCTAGCTGAAGATGCCATAAAAACTGGAAGAGAAAACTTCACATAGTGGTGAGGGAGTGGTGTGGGCCCCAGATTAGACAGACATACCTGTGCATGTTCCTCCTTGTCTACAAACACACCGTTAACCCTGAGGACTCTGTCTCCATCCTTCAAACCAGCCTTTTCAGCTGGACTGTTCTTCTCCACGTTCCGGATGAGATGCCCTGCTGTGTCTTTCTCAATGCGCAGGTAGAATCCGTAGGTCTTTTGGGGCTTTTTGGTCACTTTACATTCTCGGGGCTGGAGAATAGAAGTCATCTCTGCCAGACCGGATGGAAAGGCTGTGTGTGAATAAACCCAGTAAGCTTACCTAGATATATTCCCTCTAAATACATAGTGAGACAGTTTGCTTCAGGATTCTTGGGGGTCTTGATTCCCAGGAAATCCAGCTGTGTGAAGCTGAAGGTAGTTGTCAAGACTAGGGAGAAGGAACCAATCCCTTTTCTCTCTCCTTCCTTGCTTTTCTTGTCTCCCTATCTCAAATGAAGTTAAGCGAGACGCAGAACTGGAAGAAAGAAGTTGTCAGCCTGTGGTAATATAGTGAAAATTGAGGTGAGGGTTTAAGACCAGAGTTAAGTCTTACAGAGGAAGAATAATGGCAGCACAAAAATGCTGGAACACTGTAGGAAAGTTAAGTGACAAAATGGGATTTCGCAGAATTGCGGAATGGTCGAGGTTGGAAGGGGCCTATGGAGATCAAGTAGTCCAACATCCTAGCTCAAGCAGGGCCACCTAGAGCCAGTTCCCAGGACCAAGCCCAGACAGCTTTTGAGTATCTCCAAGGAGGGAGGCTCCCTTACCTCTGCGCAATGCTCAGTCACTGTCATAGCAAAAAAGTGTCCTTATGTTCAGATGGAGCCTCCTGTGTTTGTCCGTGCCCTGTCGCTGGGCACCGCTGAGAAGAGCCTGGCTCCTCCTTTGCACCCTCCCTTTAGATATTTTTATACACTTTTAAGTTCTCCCTGAGTTTCTGTTTCTCCAGGCTGAACAGTCCCAGCTCTCTCAGCCTTCTGAATACCTCCAAGGATGGAGACTAGAGCTTCTCTGGGCAGCCTGTGCAGATGGCTGAGCAGGTGGGATCAAGGAAGGACCTCATTGTCCTAACCAGGCTTTCCTGTTCTTGATTCCTTTAGCTAAACAAAAATAAGTTTTGGGGAAAGACATTGTACCTGGTGTGTCACTGTTAACGAGCGCAGGATTTGCACTGGAGGGTGGATAGCAAGGACTGTAAAGGAACTAGGAAGACCCTTCCTTGTCTCCACTTACAAACTTTTTTTTTTCCTCTTGCTGGGGTCAGTATCTCTGTGTCTCCATTTTCATACAAAACGGTGCACTTGCTTTATTTCTGTGTCCTTTCAAAGTTACCGGTGAAGTTCTTGGACCTCTCCGTGTTTGCCTCTGACTCCTAATTAAACACTCTGGTTCTGTTATGAAGGGGAGCTAACAGAGCTATTCCAGTTCGGTATATCGTTATATGTGGGACTTGGGTAAGAGACGCTTGCATGTTATGAGGTCTAACAAAAGCATGGAATATTCAGGCATACATCTGCTGACAATGCGAATGTGCCATCAGGTAATCGCTTGCAGGAGAGCTAATTTAATACCGCCTAGTCTGTGTGGAACAAAACAGAGGAGTGGAGACAGCATGCTTGTGATTCTTACAGGAATCCTGAAATGACCATAAAGCCTCAATTTGCTGCCTGACTAAAACTTTGTCTCCCACTCTGATGGCTTTAACAATGACATGAGATGTTATCAGTATAAAAATGTGGCATTGTGTGAGAAAGGAAATAAATTAAGTTTGGTGTAGAAATGACAGGCTGTGGAAGTAACTGCAGTAGTTTGATTCAAATGATTTCTCAATGAATTTGTGACAACTGGAGCAGAATTTCCCGTCCGTGTCTCCAGGGTGCTGTGTTACTTCCCCAGAGAATTTGAGGCCAGCTGCTTAAAGAGTGTACTTGATGCTGGGGACTGGTACCAGATTGCTGACCTTTGTCCTCTGGAGGTTTTGGAGCAGATCCTCCTAGAAGCTGTGTCAAGGTACATCTGCCAAGGACAGGAAAGTGTTTGGGGTCAGGCAGTATGGATTTACCGATTTTTATGATACCTGGTGAGCCTGGTAACTTTACGCGGTGAGTGGACTGGCTCTCTGAAAAGCAGAGCAGTGGGTGCTGTTCACCTTAACTTTTGCGATGACTTTGTGCGCATAGTACGGTCAGTGTAGCCCATTTGGTGACATATATACTGGATAAGCAGACCGCTAGATGATGCAGAAAATTGGTTGATACTGTTTAATGTCTTTATGATACAGATGCTGTGACAGAGTACATCCTCAACAAGATGATACCAAATCAAGGGGGCACAGTCAACAGGCTAGTGGTTAGGGTTGCTAGTTAGAGGGACCTCAGCAGGCTGGAGAAATAGGCTGACAGGAACCTCATAAAGTTTGACAAAGAAAAGTTGGGGGAAAAAAAAAATAATATCTGTATCTAGACCATGCACAACAATACAGGCTGACGGGAAGGCAGTGTTACCAGACAGTGCTCAGTGCCCCAGTTGGACCCATCAGTGGTGTCCCTTTGCGGTGAAGAAGGTCAACAGGGTCAACTGAAAGTAGGTGATATCAGAGTGTTGCCTGCAGGTCAGTGGAAGGGATTGCTCCCCTCTCTTTGGAACTTGTGCGACCACATGTGCATACTGTCTCCAGTTTTGAGCTCCCCAAGTACTTGTCACGTTGGAGCTGTTCCACTGAGGTGGTTTAGGTTTTGCAGCACGTAACATTTGAGGAGGCTGAGAGAGCTGGGTTTGCTCAGTCTTGGGAAGAGAAAGTAGAGGGAAGATCATCTTGATGTCTTCAACTGCCTAACTGGATTGTGTGGAGAACAGAGAGCCAGACTCTTCTTGGAAGATAACAGTGATAGTTTGAGAGGCAACAGACACAGGCTGCAGCAAGTGAAATTCCAATTAGACAGGAATAAGGACGGCTTTTCATCTTGGGGGCTGTCAGATACTAGAACAGGCGCCCAGAGAGGCTGTGCAATATCTGTCCCTGAAGTTACTTACCTGGATGGAGCCCTGAGCTACCTGATCTAAGTTGGGCTGGTTTTGTATGGGGCACTGGACCAGATGACCTCCAGAAGTCCCTTCCAACCTAAACTCTTCTGTGCTTTGATGATGTAATGAAACCGGTTTGGGTGATGCATACCATTAGCAGGAATGCTACATACTAGGGAGTAAGCAATAGTTGTTACCAGGGAACAACTCCAAAGATGTCTTAGGAACTCGTGCCAGAGATCCATGGTGATAGAGGAACAAGACAAATGAAGACAACTTCCTCCAGTTGGAAAGTCCAGGTAATTAGCAAATCGATTTGTATTTTACTGGAAAGATTCTCTTTCTGCCCGTCTCTACTGACAGAAGCCTGTCAAAAGGCCAAAGTTGTGTTGCAGAAATTAGCCGCTACTCACAGCCTAATAAATACTAAGAAAATTCATCTGTTTGCACGTAGATGTCTCTGCAACTCTGTGTTTTTTCTGCTTTTTATACCACCTGTGTGACTCATATATGTGGGAACTGGCCTTTTTCTCTTTTCCTTTTTTTTTTAGAAGTAGCTGGCAGTTAAATCCTTCCATGATAGCAACCTACAGCAGAGCAGAACCACCTCTGTGGCCATCCATGCTACAGGCTGTTTGCTATTGAAGCTGAAAGCACGCTGCTGAGGTTAGCTGGGCAGCGTGTAGAACAGCATGGTTGTGCGGTGGGGCTTTGGCACAGATGTCGCTGGAGCTGGCGAACATGGGGAATTTCCGCATACAGGGATGGGAAGCCTGCAGATCGTGGTTCACTTGTTCCCCTCCATCAGGTGCTTTGTGCTTTTTTGGGTGTCTAGTTGCACTGGGACTAAGTCCGTATAGGACTGGACCGCCCTATTCTTGACAAACACTGGGAATCTGCTAATTCCTGACATTAACCTGCAAAGCCGGTGGTATGCAAAGCTGAAGAAACAGTAGGCTTTTATGGGAAAGGTTATTTCTTCACATTTAGAAATGGAGGGAAGATTGCCGTGCACTGCATGCTACTCCTTTCAATGCATGAAAGCTTTACACGCAAAATTATTTGGGTTGTAAAGAGGAGTTTTCTAAGGGAAGAGGGATTAGCAAAAAAGGAATTTCTTACCTGTGTGTCTGTGTGGAGCAGCCTTTACAGGAATTCTATTTTTCTGTCTCTCTTGTGGCTGTACCTATAAGTAAGGCTGGACTTTGATTGGGCAAAGGTTGATTTAAAAGATGATTTATTTAACCAAGTTTCACTGAATGTGTTCAACACCTTGTTAGGCTGCCTTGTCCTTGCCTGCAGAAGTGCTAATCATATGCATTTCTCTGCAGCTTTGAATTTTGTTCTACTAATAATTATACTTGAAAAACCAGTCAAGGAGTTCATCCACGGCAAGCCTGATCTTTGCTCTGGTCAACAGCCTTCTCCAGCCGTAAGGAATGTCTTAAAGGGAGCAGGTTTGTGTTGTGAGTTGACCTGGGCCAGCAGCATTCGACTGCAGATCAAGAGGTTACTGGTTCAAATCTGCGTCCCCATGTTGGATGCCAAAAGAGGATTGTGATGGGTAACCTCAGACAGCAGTCAGGTGCCCATCGAGCCACTTTCATTCCCTTCCTCTAAAGGAAAGGGGAAGAAAATAGGATGAAAAAAAGGTAAGGATGGTAACTGGGATGGGCTTGTCACTGAGAGGTAGCCCTGACTGTTGAGGCCATCAAACACGTGAAACATGCAGTGCAGTGGGGTGACCCATGTGAGTAAAGCCTCCCTGGAACAGAGGGGGGAGGTAGCTGGGCTATCAATATGGTGAAGCCTGGCAGATTTGCTGTACTGGACCACTGTTCTGATTCTGCCAAGGTGAGGGCTATGTGTTCACTGTGGTGGAAGTGTCTACTGGGTGACTGGACACATACCCTGTAAACCATGCCATTGCTTGAAATGCCATCCTGAGCCTTGAAAGTCAAGTTCCGTGTCATGGTACCCCAGAAAGAATCAAGTCAGACAGTGCAACTTGTTTCTGAAATAACCTCATACACTCCTGGGGCCAAGAAACGCGGCACTGAGTTGGTGCATCATGTCCCCGTCACCTGCAGGCTCTGGAAAGACGGAGAGATACAACGGATTGTTAAAGACTGTGCTGAGAGCAGTGGGCACTGGGGAATGGAAGCAGTGGGAGCAGAAGCCACTTGGCTGGTTACCATCAGATGATCTACTAACTGGCCAAACAAAGCCCCTACGTACTGTGGGAGGAGATGAGGTCCCCACAGGACATGTAGGTAAGTGGCTGGGAAAGGCAGTGTTGGTTGCTCTCCCTTGGGGAAAGGAAAGCCCATCTGTGCGATTGTCTTTGCTCGAGGACCCAGATGCACTTGACGGGTGGTGCAGAAGGAAGTGGGAATCTGGTTGTGTATCTCGAAGAGATTTATCTCTAGGGGAAAATAATCTGTGATTTGACTTATGTGATATAGGAAGCAATACAGCAGGAATTGCCTGAACCGATGGAGAACGAGCCTCGTGAGGAGCCACGTGAGTGCAGCGCTGACCCAGCCCGAGCGGTCTTGGTGCTCAGCAATCCAACATGCTGCTTCTCCTGTCCTGAGTGATCTCCTTGGCAGATAGCACCGAAGTCACCGACTGTTCTTATGGACATTTGGGGGAGGGGGAGCATGGCATGGGAGGATAATATCTGTCAAGCGACAAGGTATAATGGTTAATGAGGATGTATAAACCTATTGGATGTAAAGTATGTAATGTAAGCTGTAAGTAAGGAGGAATTTCAGGATTGAGAAATAGAGTGGAAAAGTTTGAGTAGGATATCGAAATCAAGCAGTGTATGAATGGGACAGAGGACCCTTAGATACGTCGGATCATGTGTGACCTGAGCATGATGTGAATGGTACAGAATAAGGGGTTGAGATTGTACTGAGTCTGGCTGTGATGGAGTTAACTTTCTTCATGGCAGCCTGTGTGGTGTTGTGCTTTGCATTTGTAGCTAAGACAGTGTTGATAGCACATCACTTTTTTGGGTGGTGTTGAACAGCCTGTGCTTCCTCTCCCCTGTGCCCTCCCAAGTGAGAAGGCTGGGGATGAGCAAGAGGTTGGGAGGGGACAGCTGACCCGAACTGACCAAAGGGATATTCCGTACCATTTGATGTCATGCTCAGCATTAAAACTTGGTGAAAGGAGGAGGAAGGGCAGATGTTTGTTGTCATGGCAATCTTCCCAAGCAGCTGTTGTGCATGTTGAGTTGCTGCTTTCCATGAAGTAGCTAAAGATCTGCCTGCTGATGGGAAGGAGCAAATTAATTCCTGGTATTTTTTGGTTTTGCTTGCATGTGCAGTTTACTTTTCCTATCAAGTCAATCCACGAGTCTTCTTGCCTTCCTTTTATTTTTTCCCCATCCTGCAGGAGAGGAGTGAGAGGGAGTCGGGGTGGGTGTTTGGCTGTTGGTTGGGGTCAACCCACTGCAAGGGCAAATCTTATTCACTGGCCATAGGCATGTATAGGATATGTTTATAGACACGGACTGAACCGATGGTGTTTCTAATGCAGGGGGAAGCCTCCAAATTTGAGATCTTGGTATACCAAGATACTTAACGAATTGATCATGTGAAGTTCTTGTTAAAAAAATCTCATTCAATTTTAGAAAGCTTTAAAATTACATATTTCTCTCATTAACTTGCTGTGGAATTGGATTATTAGAAATAATACCTGTGCTTTCCTTGGCTGTCTGTTCCAACTGTTTAATTCAAAGGAGAGGTAATAGAAATAAGCATTACCTAAATGCGCTGCAACAGAAAAGTCATTGGTGTCATAAAAGCCTGACTGTAATCCACTTACTCTAAGTGGATTTACAAGCCTGTTGTGACTAGGAGTTGTTCCTCTTTGTGTAAAATACAATCTAAAAAACCAAGTGAGTGAACCCTAATGTTGTAAGCACCAGAGAAGTCAGACCCTGCCCTGTCTCCCGCTTGCAATCTTTCAGACGAGGAGGACAAAGACTGGATGAGGAGGGACATAAGGGAAGGAGAATCACAGTGGCTCGTAGTTTCTCACTAAGCACAGTGTGAATGGGAACACATGCAAGAATCTCAGGTCAGCATACAAGGAAGCATTTGAAGCAATGTAGAGGAATTAGAGAGGAATGAAGGCAGGTTAATTAACATTGATAATATATGGCTATAAGCTGGCTTCAGTGGAGGTGGGCTGGCTGATGTGGATAAGGTGCAGCTGTGGCTGGTTCCTGCTAAGTAGTTAAATAGCTCTAAGGGGTATGAAGAGGGGCCCTGGATGAAGAGAGACCTGGAAGAAGCAGAGGGAGGAGAGAGAGCACCCCAGATGTAGGAGAGACAAGGACTGGCCCCAGGAGAAGCAGGGAGAAGAAGGGGACCCAGATGAGGAGAGGCTGGCTGGAAGAGGAGCCCCAGGTGAAGGAAGACTCCAGACGCAGCAGAGGCAAGAAGGAGGGTGGACTGGCCTGAAGAGGATGAAGAAACAGCACGGACAGTAGATGAACTTTAGAAACCTTGTGGGGGATCGGTGGCTGTGCCGGGGCCAGGTGTGGAAACTGCTTATTGAAGTTAACCTGGGATGGGGTGGTAAAAACCTTCTTGCAGCTGGCTAGTTTGGATAGTGCTGCGACAAAGCAAGATGTATTTTTTTATTGTAGTGCCACTGTGATAGTCACTTGAGGTCATTTTGTGTCCAGACAAGCCTTTTCAAGAATAAGGTGCTACACAAATGTAAAATTTTAGCAAAACATAGGAGCATTCTGTGTTTCTGGAAGGGAAAGTACGGTCGTGTTCCAAATGGGAAGGAGGTAGAGGGTGTGCAGCAGTGTCAAAAGGCTTTGAAACGGGAGTTGGAGGAGACAGTCCACAGACTACTCAAGTTTCTGGCATGGTGAATTATGAAATGTTAGTAAATACAAATGGCAAGGGGAAGGGTCTCTGAGTTGAGGCTGGGGGTTAGCCCTAGGGCCGTGACAGGAGGCTGCATGGGAAGCTGATGGCTAGGTGCGAGGAGGGTCTATCTCCATGTGTGCTCAAGAACAGGACCCTGCGTGTCTTAGAGCTGATCTTTGTATCTGTGGGGCTGAGGTGTAAATTGTGTGGAAGGTATGCTAATGCATCCAATGTTGACAAGCCCTTGAGGCCAGAAATTCTCCTGTTCTTCCACCAGCGGAATGAAAATTATTTAAGAGTGGGTCAGAGTAAAGGCAGCTTGCACGCAATGTTTCCTTTTCTCATTCTTGAACCTTTTGGAAGAGTGTTCTCAAGCATTTTCATACAGCTACAAAAATGAGGAACCTAACTAGAAAAAAACCCCAACCAACCACAGGTTTTACCTTTTAAGACTTTGGGAAAAGTGATAAAACCTGGGAAAACCTCTGAATTCACAGTATTCTTATATTGCAGGAGTTGGCTGCTGTGACTTAGGTGGTGTGGTTCTGTTGGCACAGGGATTAGACTCGGGGGGGGGGGGGGGGTGTCCCCGCTTTCTCCAAAGTTATGTCCCTTTTCCTCTGTAGCTTGGTTATAGTAATACAGGGCCCTTTGTTCCTATCCTCATTGCATTCTTCTGTGGGTTAACATTTACGAAAGATTTTTGATCGCTCTTTCTGACAAAGCTTTTCTGATGTTCGGTCAGAAGATATTCTGTGATACTTACCTGTGTTACCAAAAATTATTAAATATGAGCATTTTTTTAGTACTTGTAAGTGATCACATGGTTTCCTCAGCATGTTGGTAAATGGAGGGAAGCACCTGTATTTTTAACTTCCCTACTTGCTAGGATCTCTGGCTTTAGTAAATTCATGGATTTTGGTGAGTCCTAGCCTTCCCCTAAAGCAATATCTTCTCACTTTCTGGAGCTTCCAGCAGGCCACCTGGAACAACAGCACTGCCTGTAGAGATGTTTTGGTATTGTCTGTCAGAGACAACTGATTTTGACCCTTCGGGAGGCTTTCGAAGAAGCTGGCTTGAACACATAGCGGTAAATGCCTCAGCATCCTTGTCCACACGTTTTCTGTAACAACCTGAAGAGCCGCCAGACTTCAAGGAATGATGAACATGTCCTCTGCTGGCACATTGGCGATGGTGACAGTAAAGGCAATGGTGTTTTTCCTACTTAGCATTTGAAACAAGATGAGAGCTGTGCTGCACGCCTTCCAGTAGCCTGGAACTGGGGGTACCTGTGGCTTGCTCCAGAGTCTGACGGTGCTGGCAGAGGGCTGCAGGGTGGAGAGCCAAGCCTGGTGTGGCTGGTGGTGGGCCAAGGGCATGGTCTCGGTGCTGTTTGCTGAAGTCTCACTCTTTGCCAGGGGGTGTGTGGCACGGGTCTCTTCCTGGCCCTGTTTTGGACACAGACATGAGGAGACTGTGTGCCCCTTCGTGCCTGGATGATGGCCCTTATTTAACCTACTTATTCACATCACATCTGAAGAGTTGACGCAGATTTATGTCAGAGTAGTTAAAAAAACGAGAGAAAGTGTGTGCTACAAAAAAAAGAGAAAGAAAAAAATGTAGCTACCCTCTGGATTACTTCTGGTTTTTTGTTTTTGGGGTGTTGGGTTTTTTTTTATATAAGCAGGTGGGGGGGGGTGCCTTTTTTTTTTTTTTTTTTTTTTTTAAATTGTCACTCACCTAGGTTGTGTTAAGAAGAGATGAAGAAACCACCTTTGTGGCTAACCACTTTCCTGGCTGTTCCACTGCGTGAGAGGAGTAGAAAACAGAGCTGTTAATGAAAGATCAGTAAAGTAGATCTTTAATGTTTATAATGCAAGTGTAAAGTTACAAAGGGCAGTTGACTAAAAGGTGCCTTTTATTGTTAACACAGTTGTATGTGAAGTCCAATCCTAAATTTGAATTAATATAGTTCATATGTTTGGTTCTGAAAATAAAGCTGTGCTCAAATGATATATATCGCTGCAAGCGTTGTTCTGTTGACAAAAGGTTTATGTGGACATTTCGCTACAAAAATATTCCCCCTCTTAAATCTTTATGATGGTGACTATACCAATCATGCTGAACTTTCTTGCCTGGGAGCATGTACATCCCTTAAAAATCAATGTAATGAGGGTTTCTAAATGGTGCCTGTTTACCTGTATTTCTTGCTGACCACAAGCGCTCTAGTCTCCTTGCAGTGCTGTCTCTTTCTTGCACACGTAACAAACTAGTTAATGAAAATCCATTTTCAAATGCAACATGTTGGGAGAATACAGGCTTATCTGTGTCCTCTGCTGACTCCAGCCGGGACAACTGCGAAGCTGTGCCCTGCTCGCTGCCGAAGACGATGCCCCCGCTGCCAAGCTGGCAGGGTGGTGCGCCTGCTCCAAGCTACTGCAACACGATGTATTAACAACGTGCAACATCACTTTCGATTTATATTAATATGCCAGGCTGTGACCTGCGATGGCTGAGGGCTGTGGTTCGCAACCTCTGTCAGGTAGAGAGATGCCCCCTGAAGAAGTTGCTGTTCCCATCCGAGGGGGCAGTGGCCCCTTCAGCCGAGGGTTTCCTTCCACAGCTGAGCCTGACAGGGGCTGTGAGTCAGAGCCTTGGACTCTTTTAAGGTCTCCTTCAGCAGAGTGATACGAAGGCATATTTTATTTGTTCTTGTATTTAAGCTGTTCAAAACCAGTGCAGCCCTTTCCCTTTGCCCCTTGTTTTGCCAGTGATGGTTTTTCCACTGAAGTTTGGCAAGTATTGCGTAAAGCGCTGTGTGGTTTTGTTACAGGAATATTTGGTTCACTGGAGTCCTCCTTAATCATAAGGCAAAGTCCATTTGAGCTACCGAATGAATATTCATCAGTCGTCCTGCACATAGCCAAGTGGTAATTAATTCTTTCTCTTCTGGTGACCACATGCTTCTGATATGGTAAAGAGAGTCGAGGGGGGAAAAAAGGGGAAAGCAAACAGAAATGACACTGCCATCCTGCTGGTTTGCAGAGGAAAGGGAGAATACCCCTCCTTCTAACATTTTGGGCTTATGTCTTCCAAAAAAATGGGGGAGGAGAAAAAAAATAATCATTTGCTGTCCCTGTGTTTGCAGCAAAGAAAGGCACTCTGTTATCCCACAGATCTGTCGTAAGGAATTATAGTGGCAGTCCTCTTCCCCCAAGCTTTGCTTTTTGTGCTTTAAAGATTGAATTGCCTTCCCTAGTGGTCTTTTTACTGGAGAATATAAGCTATGAACAACAGTTTCTTCTTTAGCTGTTCAGCAAATATTCCATATTGATCGTGAATTTGGGCTTTTAGATGCAGAATTTTTTACTCACGTAACTGTGAGGTGTGTCTGCAGCTTCTTTGCTGTTGTGTCAGGTTGAAGTCAATGTTAAAACCTGGAAATTTCTGTTGAAGCAAAAATCTGAAGGTCTGAAAAATGAGGAATTATTTGAGCTAAGTGGACTTTTCGGTGGAGCTATGTGTTTGTTCACAGTAAATGGCTATATGCATGTATGTATATTCAGATGTGCGCACAGCGGTCAGGCTGTCTGCGGGACTGTTTGGATACAGCACCTGAAGTTGGTTTGATTAATGCTGCTCAAATGACAGCGCCTTTGGAATTCTTGTCTTCCCTCTGGCACTCGTGACATGCGGGAAGACTTTTCTTTCCAGCTCCTCCTGTTGGGCATTTTCTGGACATGTATTTCTTCAGTTCTGCCTTTTAATTGCTGTATCGTTCAGTAGTCTTTGGACATGCAAGATGCTGAGACATAAGAATGTTATAAATCTACTAGTCTGCCTTTTCCCATTCAGCACGTGATGCTTTCTTTCTGCCGGGGTATGTACCCTTATAAAACTGTTGGTTTTCTTCTGATCAGTGGAAGAACAGAGTATGATACTTAGATCTCAGTTGCATGTGCATGTCTTGCCCCCTGGAGATGGATTTCTGAATTTGATAGTAGGCTGTGTTCCTTTTCGTTTAAGCTTTTGAAATGTGTAAATAATGACTGTCTACTTTGCTGTTTTCGTCAAGGAGCAGGAGGAAGAGATGCTTATACCATCGCTATAGAAAACAGATACTCTTCCTCCAAAAACACAGCCCTGTGAGTCAGGAGGTATCCAAGCCCCAGGCTTTGGCAGCAGCAAGCGTGAATCCCTTTCTCTTTCCATCTTCCGTTCCTCTTCCTGCTGCCTGTGTCCCTTCTCGTCCCATGCTCCCCCAGGTCTGTAATCGTCCAGGCAATGCCCCTAATTTCTGTATTAACCTCTGTATTATTGAGTATTTCATTTCACTTCGTCAGTAAAGATCCTATTCCGACATTTCACTGCCCCGAGCTCCGGCTGACCTGACGCCTGGAGGAGTAAGGTGCATTAGCGTCAGCAAATATAAATGATGTTGCTTCATGGAATTCAGGAGAATTATTTTGACTCTTTTCCTGTATGCCAAGGGCCTAACTTTTGCTTCAGATTTCTTACTGGTTGCATTTCTTACTGGGTGTACCCACTCTTGCTAGAAGAGGCATTTAAATTGGAGTAGCATTTGTTTATCTCTTTTTCTGAGATCCGTGGTCGTAATGGAAGTCTGAACGTAGCCTTGATGGCAAAGAGAAATGCAAAAAAAGTTCCCATCTTCTCGGTCGCTGGGTAGTTGCTTTTGTGTTGGGGGAGCTGTTGCATTCTGCTCTGATGTGCCTTATACGATGCTTTCAGAACTGTTAATAGAAACGTGGGGGTGGATAATGCCTGCTCTTTATTAGTTCTTGTCACTTTGTGGCTTCGAGAGGCTCGCTGTCTGCTATTACAAAAGGGAAACGGCCGCTGCTATGCTTGGTGCTGCAGCGGTGCAGAATGCAGCCCTTTTCCTGCGTAACTATTGAAAACTGTTACTATAAGCTTTGGGAGGAATATAAATCTAGACACTATTTGAATCCAAGATCACTTTAATAAGACAAAAAAGCCAATACAAAAATAAATTATTTTAATATGGTGTAAAAGCCAGTAGAGTTGGTTATGAGCTTATATTTATTTGTTTAAAATCCCCTCCAAACAAGCAACAGATCCTACCAGAAATCCATGCCCCGATACTAAGGACAGTAAATCTCCATAAAATGCATACGTGGAAATAAGGTTGGCTTGATTATAAAACTGGTTTGGTGACAAGCAGAGCTTGTATCCTTGATTTCAGCTGGAAGATTACACTCAAACCTTCTATTAAATATCCACCTACATCTCAGCATGTTTCCTGCCTGGAAGATCATCCTGAGTGACATGGCTATATCTGCGCCTAAAAAACTACGTGATCCTGAAATACTGAACTGGGTCCGGAGCTGGAGCAAGCGGGACATACCTTCTCGAGGAGTAAAGACCAGGGAAGGAAAGAGAAAGATTCTGCTATCCACAGACAGAGCTGTGTTTCCCTGGGCAGGCTGTCCAGAGGAGAAGGAATTTAAAGCTCTGTGTCACCGGGGAGCCCAGCACGAGCCTGAGTGACACTCGTGTGTGCAGTGCAGCTCCACGGTATCCGAGTCCCTGTCGCCAGTGACAAATCCCAAGAAGTGAAGCAGAAGTAGTTTGTGCTGCTCTCCTGTGCTTTTTGTTTCACCTTTGCAGGTGGGGAGTTGTTACCTCTTGGTTTTAATTTATCTGGGCACATGAGACGTTCCCAAGAGAATCCTTTAAAGTTTTCCTAAACTTAACCCCAACTTGCCACTGAGTCAGCATCTCTTGTTTTAATGTATTTTAAGCTGCTGCTATGTGACTTAACTGTCATACCTTCTTTAAAGCCCACTGTGTCCTTTTGAAGAGGGTGATGGAATAAAAGCCCTCTGTACCTGTGTTTAGGGACAGTAAGGTGTAAGGAAAAAGTAGCTGATGGGCACCTAAATCCGATAGGCATTTATGTTAAGTAAGGGAATTGAAACCAAGTGATGTTATTGTCTAAAATTCTCCTGGGGTCAACTTTGTGAGTGGTGGTAAATGGTTATATTACTTGGAGGGTCTGATCGCTTGACTATGTAATATTATGAAGTTACATATTTAATCATCTTAGGTAACAGCGGGGCATTGATTTCTCAAGACTTATTGCTTTTGTGTTATTTGATTGACATTATTCATTTTATTATTTTGATTTTCAAAAAAAAAACCAAAACCCAAAAAAGAAGGTGCATCTTTTTACTAATTGGTACCTGGATGGATTCTCTTTATAGTTACAGAATATGTATATCCTGAGGTACAAAATTTGTAAGCTCTTCGTGTTCTCTTTAAAATTAGCTCTAAATTGCTTCACAGCATGATTAATAAAAATAATGATCACTATGGAAAAAAGCCTCATGTTTTAATTCAGTGTAGAACTCTTGGGTTTTGACATTTTGGGGTTTTTAAATTATTTTTATTCTAGATGTATAAAAGTAAAAATGACAGCCCATTTGTCATTTACAGAAGCCAACGTATAAGATGCATAGTGATGAAGTGGCGTTCTACAAAGGAGACCCAGCAAAGTAAGTCATAAACTGAGGCAAAACAGGTGAGGGAAAGGGTGCCTTTTGGTCACCACTGAGTTGTAGGCCCATGCATCCAAAACGCGGTCCTGCTGTATGATCAGGGCAGGGACAAGTATCTGGTACAGGTTACAAGCACTGCTGGAAATCCAGGGCGCCTGGCACATAGCTGTGTGATGCCTGGTCCTGGCGCACTGGTGTCCAGCGCGGTGAAAGAGCAGTTCCAGACCACCTAGAGGACACAGCCTTCTTCACAGGTTTGATGAGGACCAGGCTTTCCCACCATCATCCCATTTACAGAATGAAAGCTGAAGCTGATGGGATTTGGCTCTAGGAAGACTTGGTAGGTCCTCTGAAAGGTGTTTTTGGAACCTCTGTTCCAAATGCAGACTGTGGTGTTAACTGGTCATGGATCAGTTGCTGTCAACAGCTTCATCTGACTTGGTTGTCTTCTGTATATGTTTTTCCTTATGACTGTACAGTTTTTCATTTGTAACAGATGATTCAGGTGAAACTAAACTTTTCTTTCTCTCTTGCTATTGGAATATGATTTGCCTACCACTAAGACAAATCCTGGAATTTGCCTTATTTGAAATTTTTCTTTCATTATCATGGGTATGTATATGTGAAAGTGATAGTCCAAAGCAGCCTCAGGACGCATTTATTTTAGGATATGTATTTCTCCCATGTTGCATTTTTTTTAATCAAACAAAGTAGGCTGAAAATGTCAGGATTTCAATAGCTAAAATCCATCTCTGGTTTTATCTTTTAATTTAATAGAAGCACACACAAGAGCTGAAAGCATTTTTTTTTTTTTCTTTCGTGAGGAAGTAGGTTCCTAAAGTAGGAAACACACAGAATACATGAGGAGAAGACATACTGGAAAATATATTGTCTGCTCTTGTGAACTATGTTTTTTCTAGCCTTGATATATCCTTGCCTTGCAATCCTGTAATGAAAATTTATTAACTGTTATATTGAATCTGGTGGATTTACTAACACTGAGACATCTGAGGAGATCTCATTTGCCTTAAAACTAACAGGCTTGCTTTTTTTTTTTTATCGTTGAAATAGGGGATTTTTTTCCTTTTTTAAGCCCAGTTTGAAGTAACACAGTGGATGCTCCATTGCACCCTCGGTATTTTCCTACGTTACTCAGCTCAGGTGGATGCCTGTTGAGAATGTACGCACAGCCCACAGCACTGACTTAAAGCCTCCCTAGGCCTTCCCCAAATAAAACAGGCTGTTCACTGCCCTGTTTCTGAGGAGAAACCCCAGAGACACGTTCAGTCTTCTTTGCTCCTGGATACGTATCCACAGGCTCCACCATGAAGGCTGAGTAACTGGGATTGTGCTCCATTGATGGGCCTGGCGCTGAACAGGCTTCAAGGAACGCATTGATTGCTCTGCAGGAGAAGTGATGGCTTTGGGATTGGTGTGAGGTGTGAGAGAAAGTGGAAGGAGAAGTGGAAACACAAAACCCAAGTATCTTTGCTGCCTGAGATGTGCGTCCTGTGTGGACGGCTGATGTTCGTGCCTGAGCTCTCAAGTCAGCACCTCTCATGGTTGTGGTATCTTCCTAAGGAAGCTTGGAAGTGACTCTGGAAACCAATGGCTTCGCCATGCAGAAAGCATACATTTTCAGTGAGCGTGTCTGGGATGCTGAACTACTTTTTGCTAAATGCAAGGATTTTGGTTGCTTTAATGAGCCGCAGAGGCTGCAAACTGGCAGCTCTGCTCCTTCCCCTGCCACGAACCGCTATGCTCCACACATCTCAAAAGCTGTGAAAAGAGCAACTGAGCTCACACGTCTTGTCTGCACTCTGAAAACGAAACCTCTTCTGCATCTTTGAAGTGTCCAAAACTTACCGGGTCATCTGCCAGAGGAAACATTAGCTAAGCTGGCCTTAGCTGGTAAAATAAAATAAAATCTCCTGGTCCTGGGCAGCTGAAAGCCTGATACCAGAAAGCGTATGGGGACCCTTTTAGAAAGCTGATAAAGAGCTGAAAGATAAGTGAAGACTAGATATGGTAGTTAATATAATACAGAAACCAACAAGACACTAACCTCTTGCAAGTACAGCCTACACAGGAATTTTGTTGCCATACAGGAAAGTGCAGATAAATGTTTGGCTGTCGTTTCCACTCCCACCGTTTTGCTGTCCTCCCCTACCAACAAGAAGATGGGAGCACGCCCAAAAGGACCCGTTTAACTCACACAAGTAGACAGATGGTAAGCACTGGACAACCAGAAGTCCTGCCACGGCTTTCTTCCAGGTCTTGGTCTAAGGTGGTAGGTGAGAGGGGTAAAAACCAACCCCCAAGCGAACAAACCCAGAGCTTTTGAATTGTGATTACTTATTTAACCTAGAATCTTTCAAGGCACTTACCTGTTTGGAAGATGGATGCCAAGTGAAGCACTTTTCCTTTTCCCCTTCCCGGCAGCGTGCCAAGCTCGGCTTCCTGATCTGGCACGTCAGACATTTCTAAAAGACAGCTTTGTTTTCCTAGGGAAAAGGAAAATCTATATTCTGAGGTAAAGAAAGAAGCTCTCCTGCCTCCTAACACTAGTTTGAAAGAGGAGGATGTTGTGGCAAGCATTATTTTGTTTTCTTCAGAATTCCTTTTTCTCCCCCTGATGCCCACATGAAAATTCTTGTACTCAGAGTACAAATACATTAGTTACAAGATCTGATTTTTTTTTTTATCATTGAAGAAAAGATGCCAGTAGCCTGTTGTTCTGTACATTCATTTTAATGTCCTGAGACAGTTTGCTGCTAGCCAAATAATTTGATGCATGTACTCTCTTGAGGAGGAGAAACAATTACAAAGGGCTTTTGCTAGCTTTTAGGAATTTATTGACAGTTGTTCAATTCACTGTAGACTGCAGCAATAATTGTGTGATTTTGGTCTCAAGTCCTAACTTTCAGCTGGTTTAGCTAGTCCCCTCCGAGCCCCAAGAAGCCTGTTGCCTGCAACTTGAGTTTACAGGTAATATATGTGTGCGTTCTGGTTTGTGGCATGTATTGTCTTGTAGGTTTGATATTTGTGTAGTTGTTTTTGGTTTTTTTAGTTGTTTGGTTTGGGGGTTTTTTTGGTTGTTTTTTGTTTTTTGTGTATGTGTGTGTGGTGTGTTTTGTTTTTTTTTTTTAAAGGAGAGATGTGCTTCCATGTCCCCATCTTATTTAAATGCAGAGGGTTACTTTGTCATTTACAAGCTCATCACTTCAGGGAAAGGTCTGTGGACTTCTGACTGCTCTGTAAGTGCTAGGACAGGCTTGCAGTACCACGGTAAGTGATACTAGCTCTCCGCTGTACCGTGAGAACAGCTCACAGATAACTGCCTATGATATTTTTTTTCCTTCTCTTTCCTTTTTGTAGTGCAGAAGGTGACCCTGATGGCAGGGCTCCTGGCTAGGGCTGGAAGCACCAACCCCGTCCTGGTGTTCCAAGTGGCAGCTCTGGCAATGCTGGTGTTGGGTGAGGAGGAGCCCTGGCGAGGAAAAGCAAACTGCTGGCATTTTCTTAAATCCTGCATAGGAGTTACTTGGTGTGGCTGAGAGATGCTGCTGGGTTATGGGAAAGAAAGAATAGCTATCGCAATGAGCTTCCAGCGGGGCATGCTCTGCACGATGTGTTTCAGCCTGTTGTGTTCTCCATGCTGAATTTTGCCCAGGGAGCTGGGAGGTGAAATCTGATCCCAAAAGAGCCGTACTTTGAGCCAATCTGTATTTTTATATTATCTTTCCATGGAATAGTTCAATATTTGATAAAAGCAAAACCCTTCAGATTGAAGAGCAGAAAACCTATGACACACCCCCCCCCCCCCAATACCCCTCTCCCCTGGTGCTTTTGCTTTCTTTTTTGAAGAAAGGACTCTCTTCTCGTCTTCCATTTTTATGAAAACAGCAAAGCTTATAGAGAATATTCTGTTTGCTTAATGCCTTTGCTGTGAGATCTGCAATAGGAAGCAGATTTTTCTTCCATTCACAGGAGGGAAAAGTATTGTTCCTGTAGTGGTACCTGTCGTCCTGTGCTCCCTGTGCCCATCTGGAGCGTAAGGCAGCTCCTGCTTTCCCAGTGCATGAACAAATGGAGAAGTATGGTGAGGGACGGGGAGCTGGCCTGGCCCAAAGGTCAGTTCAGTCAGCGTCTGCTCTCTCCCACCACAGAACACGGTATGCTGGAAATCACTCATGCATCTACCACGAAACCCCTGGAAGAAGGAGAGACCCTGAATCTAAATTGTGTCATCAGCCATCAACAGACTTGGTCGTATAAAAAACCAAAGAGGCAGAACGAGGCTGGGTTTGGGAGGGAGATGGAAAGCTTGTACCTCTCACAACATTCAGACCCTGAGGCGAAGGTCATCTCCTCGCTGTTTCTGAAACTTCAGAGTCAACCAGTCAGTGGCCAGAATCAATGCAAGGCCAAAATGAAGAATACTGTCCTAATTAGCGTGGGCCACGTCATGAGAGCGAATGCAACAGGTAAGCTCTGTGTGTCGTGGAGCTTTCTGCAGAGGGAGCCGGGAGCTGACACTGTCATCTCTGGCGCAGAATTTCTCCGTGATAAAAACTGTGTTCATGGAGATGTAACCTCTCCTCCTAGGGTGCGAAACTAAAAATGGTCGCTACCATGCTGAGACGTGTGGAGTAAGTTTCATACTCCTCTGTCTCTTCGTCTGTGCATGCTAAGTGTAAGACTGGCATGTGAAAAATGTTGGGGATTAGTTTTGGATTGGCTGTGGGCCCCTCTGAGCTAGTGGGAATGGTTTCCCATGGGATTTCTACTCTGAGCACCGATAACCAGAGCTGAAAGGAATTGGGTGGGAAAAGCAGTGTGGGAAAATGTGTGTTAGCCTCAGGTTAGCTGCAGGTCTGCCCCGGTCCAGCTAGCCCCTGTGCTGTGATTATAGCCATAGCTACGTTCACAGGCGGTAAAGTTATTTTCTCTAAAATGAAAAACTATGTATTTTCTGAAACAGAGACCTTTGTGTATGCAACCAGCCTAGCCTCATCGCCTCTTGAATTCACTGT
Source organism: Falco cherrug (assembly GCF_023634085.1). Classification (NCBI taxonomy): domain Eukaryota; kingdom Metazoa; phylum Chordata; class Aves; order Falconiformes; family Falconidae; genus Falco; species Falco cherrug. The sequence goes on along the minus strand of NC_073698.1, from coordinate 113,595,458 downwards.
AGTGTGCGCAGACCTCGGGGAGGACTGGTGCTTAGCGCGAGTGATAGCTGAGATACAGCAGCCACCACTGTGAATTATTTTGTTCTTTGAGGCGATTTTTTTTTCTCGTGCTTCATTATTTAGAAGAGAAAAAACATTGTGGAGAAAGACTGGGAGGGCTGGAGCATACAGTGGCAGTGCCCCTGTCCAATCGCTTCTGTGCAGGTCTTAACGGATCGCACGGTGCAGTGTCCTCTACTTGTGCCAAGTGACTTCAGCTCCAAGCCTCCAGCAGACAGGAACATCTATTTGGCCTAACTAGCCGAGGTTCTCAGCTGGTGGTGGTGGTGAGCTACTAGAGCTTTGCAGGTTGGTTCTGATCAGGGCCAAGTGGAGAAACCAGCTCATATTCCTTCCGGGCTGTTCTCCCAGCTTTGTTAAAATATAGGGATTGTATTAATCTGTTGCCGCCTTAAAGCTTTCTCCAACATGTTTTGACAAAAAATAAAAGGAGTCACCTTTCTGCCATTAAGTTTTAGGTAAGGAAAAATGGAGTTCTGCAGACTTTTATTTGCATGTTGGTCGTCGTTGTATGAGGTGTGAGCATTGTCAATAGCAAAGAGGTCAGAGGGTGGCCTGGAACAGAACAAAGCTCTGAAGGTGGATTCTGAGCAGGAAAAGATGTGGGCTGTAGTCACGATATCCTGGATAATTGTGTGTGTCAAAGGTAAGAAGATATATCTGTATCTATATCTTTATATTTCCATATCTATATCTATTGATATATCTATGCATCTTTTCTGAAGATGGAGTTTAGGATTGATTTTTTTTTTTTTTTTTTTTTTAATAAAATCACAAGTCTCAGAGGCGGATTTCTGGCATGACCCTTAGATTTAATGACTCCCTGTTTCCCATTGTAATAATTCCAAAGAGGTTAGCAGGCTAGAGCTCCCCAGGGAGGAAGGTGAGATGATCCCAACTAACTTGCATTGCTTTTGGTTTTGAGCGATTTTGCAGAAGGTGCAGCTGAGCTGGATTCTGGCCAACGTTCACCGAAGTCACGTGGCTTAGTGTCCAGCTCCTGGTCGTGCCAAAACAGAGTGCGCTGAATGAGCACGGGACTATTGCTTTATGGACTTCAGGTGTGTCCTCTATGGCCTTTTGGGATTATGTAGTTGTGTGCTAATGTGACATAAGGTATCTTGCAAACGGAACGCTGAGCCTGAGCTCAGGCTGTTGGCTTAGATGTGTGAAACTTTGTCATCTTAGCCAGGTGACCCCTCCACATAACCTCTGAGTTGTAGTCTTGCATTAGGCACTTTTTGAATAAACAGGTGTTTTCTTAATTTGGATTGGTATGTTTTACTTCTGAATACCAGTAATTTGTTTTATTTCTTTTTGGTCTGTGTATGTGTTCATCTTTTTTTCTACCCAAGGACCTGTACCGTGAAGACGCTGTTTGTGAAGTCCGAGATGTTTTGCTTAAGCAAGCTAATAGTCCTGAGATGGTGTAAGAACAACTTCATTTTACTGCACATGATGAATATCTGGGATTCATGTTGTGTTTCGTGGCACCCTTCGAGGTTTTGGGGAATTTATTTCTGGGATTGCTAGTACGGGTTGATTGGGATTATTCACTTTGCCTGTTAACCCCACTTACCTCCTAGGCAAAGAAGAATAATTTCTTCATGCCTTTTCTAGTCCTGGTCCTGGAATTGAAATTCTCTCACATCTAATCTTAGTTCTTCCAGGCTTTGCGTTCATCGAGGCAACAGACTTCTCAGTGTTGTGCTCTTTGAAATGGAGAGATGGTTTCCTTCCAGCTGTACTGAGACCTATCCCCCTTTCCCTTTCTGCGACAGCTCTCTGTGCAAAGAAGGATTTCCTGGGTTCTTCTCTCCTCTGAAATGTCTTCTGACATATTTCGTGTCTGTCTGTGCTCTTCAGTTTTCTCTGAGTAAAACTGAGGCTCCTACTCTACTCCCAGCAGCATGAGCTCAGGTGGGGGATGCATGGGAAGCAGAAATGAAGTTGGACTCAGCGTTCCATGAACAGAAACCAAACCCAGGCACAATGCTTCATCTTCACCATGGGATGTTTAGAAAGGCTATTTTGTCTACAGTCTTTTTAACAGTGTCGCATCCCTCTCCCCTTTTCCAAGGTTTTATGTAAATTTGCCTTTTGTGTAAGGGGTTCTCTCTTAGGACTTAACATGCGGTACCAAATGGCAAGGGGAAGGTGGTCAGATGTGTATCTGTTTCTGTGGTTACCAAAGCCTGTCTGACCCTGCCATGTTTTTCATACCTGGGCACGTGTGTAATGTTTTTGAACATCAAAGCAGACACGTATCATCTCAATAAATAAGGCAAGTGAGCATTTATCTCCTCATTGCCTTGCCAGGCATCTGATTATCAGCTCTGAAGGGCTGCGATGGCAGCTGCTTTGTGAGCCTTTCCATCTAAGGCAGACTGATTTTTGGATTTTTGTTGAAATAATTGTGTACGTCACATCTGACAGAACCAGCCGCTTAAAGGGCAGCCTTGATGCTGAGAAGCAGTAACAAGCAGTGTAGATGTCTTGCTAGCTGGGGGGAGGTGGGTGGGGGGCTCGGGAAGAGCATCGTATGATCCTGTTTTGGGCTCCACTGAGCCAATTCAGACTGCAGATATTTTTAGCGCTATTCTTCAGCAGGCAGCATGCTGTACAATTACACATCAACATGATGCTTCTCTTGTAGTTGGTGTAACCATGTTTCCACCTCCTGGCAACTATAAGAATAGCTGAAAAGAGACTAAGGAGAATTCTGTTTTTATTTTTTGCGAGACACTAGAAGATGGAGCAGTAATTTTGAAGAGGCACTTCTCTTGAGCTCGGAGAGATTTTTAACTCTTCAAAGTTCAATGTTCTATGCTACGTATAAGCACAGAAGCTGTTTACAAGTAGTTTGCTTCATAAATACTATGAAAACGAGTGCTTGAGCTCAAGGTCATAAATACAAGGTGCTTGCAGCAGGACTGTAAATAGTGAGACACCAGACTAATTTCATGTTGAGGGAGGGAACATGAGTTCATCCATGGTAACTGGGGACATGAACACACCTACTGAAACTGCAGTCTCTAAAATACCTATACGTTCTGTCTATTAAGGACTACAATTGTTATAGAGGTACATACTGTTATGGAGGACAGGTAGGCAAGACTATAGGCATTCTGCAAGGTAAGTGCCCCTCAGTAATGAGAAGGCATTAATTTTCCCAAATAAAAATCTCTTTCACAAGTCAGGATGACCTCGCCCTGTCTGTGACAGTAGACAGAGCTGGGTTTTCTTTCAGGAGCTGATCAGAAACCTATAGTGCTCATTTGTTCTTCGCCAGTTCAATGCCACCTGCCTATTTCACAGGAAAACCCCAAAGTCCTTTTGGTAGCCATCTCACAACTGCCCCGTGTGAACAGGAAAAAGACAAGTTTCAGTAGGTAGCGAAATACATATTTCTAGAACCTGTAAAGAAATATAGACTGCTAGTCCAAACTTTTCAGATCAAAATGCCTTTTTTCAGTGAAAACTGGTTTTCAAGCTTTTCAATGTAATGTGCACATATGCATTCAGCCAGGATCCCTTACGGGCATAATGAGATCACTGTTCCTTATGCCCTTATTAACTGCGTTAAAGCTAGTTTGTGGGAGTTTTGTAGCACATGTACATAAGCTTGTTTGAGTGGAGGGGCGCTTGACTCCAAAGCATTGAATCTGGACTTTGAATGAGGTGGTTTTCTTCATACAGTTGCAGGGACTCCCATGTAAACTGCAGTCAGTGTCTACAGCCTAGCTTCTTTTACATGATGCATCGCTTCACTTGGAAAAATCGGCCTGTTCAAAGGACCTTGTTGGAAGCCTGTATAATTCAAAGATGCCTTCAGTGTATCGCTACGGATGCATGTTTTAACGCCTTTAGCCAGAGGCTCTTTATCATTACAGAAGTCATAAACCAGCTCTGACAATAAACCACGTAGAAGCAACCTGCAACCCAGGTTTCTAGTGATGGAGACTTTGCAAACAGGCCAAATAACTTTTCCTGCTGTGTAGGAGGGCTGTGAGGTACACAGCTCTCTGCTCTGCAAGCGGGGGGCTGAGGAGGAAAAGAAAGAGGGGAGGAAAGCTGGTGAGGCAGCGCTGCCAGTGCCGTTTTGCTCTCCTATCTCCATTTTCAAGATAGCTGTTGGCTCCGGGCCCTGGCACTGGAGGCATCCCCTCTTCAGGAGGGGAAAAAGGCGGGTGGGGGGGCTGAGCCTGGCCTCACTACGGGGCTGGATGTCCTGCTGTGGGGTGAGTTTTAATGTTCTCCTGCTGCTGTATGGGGAGGTCACTGCCCATGCTGGGGACTGCGGTGTCTGCCTGCACAAGCTGGGCTTTTTGGGAGCGGCAGCCCTGGCAGCTGCTTTACTGAAAGTATCCACTTTAATAAGAGTTATATGGAAAAAGATGTATAATCAGTGATGTAACTCGTTAGCTGAGCATCCCTAGGTACACTGTCACTTAATTGCAACAGCTCTACGAGTGTGTGCGTAATGTTGTATCTCTATATATTGCTTTTTTATAAACACACACATACGTAGCAACATGCACACATAGACACAATTGCAGCACAGATAGTTTTAGCCAATTCAGATGTTCTACATGTATTTTAAGTGGGTGCATAGCTGTGCGTGGTGGCAGGGGCTGTACAGGGCTAAGGGCAGGGGGTGGGAGGAAGGCTGTGGTCTGGGGCATGAAAGCATGCAAGCCAGAGCCTTGTGGTGGGGAGTGGGAGGCTTTCTGAGCCTGCTTCTGCACACTCTGTGCTAGCTTAATTTTTTTTAATGATTTTTTTATTTTTTTGCATCTTATTTCCCTGTCTCTCACTTGTTTTGTAGTGCCTTGTCTCATAGACAAGACCCAGCACTTTAGGACATTGAATAAGGAGCCAAAAGTCCTGCTGTGCCTGCTCTCCCAGCCTGGAGCCGGCACTGCTCTGCCACCCTGACCTCAGGAGCCTTCCCCTCTGGCCTGATGGTGAGAAAATGAAAACGTTTTACCAGCAATGCCCACAACCCCACCACAGCGTCAATGTTCCTGACAGCCGACCTGACTTCACATCGCATTTTCCACCTGCAGACCAAAAAAGGTCTGCAAAAAAGGCAGGCAGTTGGGGCAGCACCAGCCTGAATAAGGATATGCCATAGGCCTGGGCTTCCCTTGGAGCTCTACCCTTCTGCATCACACTGCCTCACATCGAGCGTGAAATCAGCCAGAAGCGCTGCTAACCCCCTGCGATGCAGGAAAGAAACTGGGCGAGTTTGACTGGAAACCACCGTGGAGAATTTTTCTAAACCACTAAGTGACGCAGGGCTAGAGGTGTTAAGCTGGCTGATAAGAAAGAGAGTTTATGGCAGCAAAGCAGCCTGCATGGGGAGGAAGGAAACAAATAAAGCAGAAGCATCCCCTTTGATGTAGTATGCCCCACCAAAAGATTGTAGGCAGTGATAAATGCCATCCTGACACTGGTGTCATGACTTTAGTTTGCATTTGAGAGGTGAGATGTGTAGTTTTTTCCAGTACAGATACAGGTTTCTATATCAGGTATGCTTTGTTATAAATTGATTTGTTCCACTTGATACAAAACCCACAGAAATGGAAGCCACTAAAAAAAACCACTATTGAGCCTTCTCCTTTGCCATGTGATAACAGTATGGATTTCATATTTGGGAGCATTGATCTAGCTGCTCTATAAACACAGAAGAGAAGATATTTTCTCTTCCTGTTAAAAAAAAAAAAAAAATCTACTTCTATATGATGAGTCTGGGGAGGGCTGAGTATGCAGCTCCTTGGGGCTGGAGTAGCTGACTCCCAGCTGGGTCCGCTGCGGGTTCCTGGGACTTCTTGCAGGATGTTCACAGCTCTCCCTGGGGGGAGGCAGCTGTAGCTTGCAGGGAACACTAGCTTCCCTGGGGGGTGAAGGAGGAGGGGCAGTGAACAGGAGAGGGGCCCAGTAGTCCTGTGTCTCTAACCCTGCTTGGCACTGCCTAAAGCACCCTTTAGCGATGCTACACGTAAGAGTGACTGATAAATGTGGAAGGACCGCCTGGGGTTCTATTTCTGCTCTACACCATTTCTTCTGCTATTTCTTTCTTTTTAAGGTGGGAATTATTTGAGGTTTGTAGCTTCTTTACGTGCAGTTTGGGATGTGTGGTGCATCACGTTTTGCCTGTAGAGTGGGAGGCCAATACCTCTGGCTGAAAGATGGGAGGAAACTTTTATCTGGGGAGTCTGAGATACGTACCGATTCTTATTGAAGTGTTTTGGGAGTAAAGTGTCCACCTATAAACCATCTCTTTTCTGTTCATCTTTGAATACTTGTATAGGAGACTTTCTTGGATTGTCCACAGTTCTGAAGGCAGTAATTGTACTTACAGGTTGTTGGTTTGCAGGTTCCTCCTGGAAAACTGGCAGCTAGGTGCAGTAGGTCCACAAGAGGCAGGAATTAAAATAGTTCAGGTCAGGAACATCTGGAGTATTGGGATGGAGTGAGAAGGCCCTGAGGTTAATGACCTACAAGTGGTAAGGGTCCTTGTAGGACCATGAGCAGAAGTTGCTGAACACGGCCATGCTGGTCTGGTGAGTGTTAGGGACAAATTAGGCGACAATTAGGGAAAAATTAGCTACAGTTAAAAAATAAATCCTATTCTTTGGTGTTGGAATTACAATATAATTGCCTCTGCCTATTTTAACCTGGAAGTGTCAGGTTTTAAAGGCTTCATTATCAGCAGTGGTTCTTCCCATATGTTTGCTGACATTGGTGAGAGCTGCAGATGGTTTATACCTGGGGAGGTCAAGCTGTTAGGTACATGGACTAGTTTTTTTTTCCCCATACAATGGAAAACGTAAAGCAAATCTCTTCTGCCTTTCTGAAGGGAAGAGAACAGATTACTGGGGGTGGGTGGTGGGTAGCAGTGGTGGTCTTGTTCATCCTTTGCTCCTACTCTCCATTCCCAGTGCTGGGTTACGGTGCTTCCTGAGGAGGCTGGCTGCAAGGATGCTATAGGTGTGAGGTGTACAACTTCACTCGTGTTCTTGGCTCATAACTTTGTGGGACTAAGCTGTTTTCTAGATGGGCTGGCGTTAAAAAGGTAAATATTTCTGAGAAGAAAGGAAATACCCACCTGCCTTCTTGAATTACAGGTATTAAAGGTAAAAAAAGCCAGACAAAATACTCATCTGTTGTATAGCATTTTTATTCTTTTTCCCCTCTGGGAAAAAGCCAACTTTGTTGTAATGTTACATTAGTACTATCCTAAATATTAATATCTTGATGAACCCAACACACAGACACCACAAACCTTTGCCTTTCTGTGGAGGAAGCTTCAAGCCTATTTACCTTCGGGTGTATGTTACCAAAACACTGTAATTTTACAGTTGTTCAGTATAACTTGTTCATAACTGTTTTCAAAACTCCTTCCATTGGTCTAGTTCTCTCTTTCAGAAAGCCATCTACCCTCTACTTCCCCATTTGTTGAGAACACTTCGGAGTTTGTATGTATTTGGAACTGAATGAAACTAGCTCACGAACCGAATGGGTTGATTTTCGCAGCCACAAACCATCTCTGGCTTCCACTGATGCCAGCAGGTATGAAACATATAGGAAATGCACTATGGAGCTACAGCTCCTCCAGCCGCTGACAGTGCTAACAGCCTTCTGCTGTGCTAGGACAGGGCTTCATGGATGTGTTTTCAGGCCAGAGAATAAAAACACTAGGAAGCTGTAAAGTCAAACCAAAGGTCCATTAGCCCAACAGCATGTGCAGTGGCCAGTTGCAGGTGATTAAGGAAGATGGCTCAGGACAGAGCAAGAACGCAACCTCTCCTCTCCCCCAAAAAACTTTGCAGTTTCTGAGAATGAACAGCTTTGGGAGTATCTGTCTGCTGCACCTTTTGATATACAATTTGTCTTCCTCCTAGGGCATTCGAAGTCTTCCTACATTTTCTAACTTCATTTGCAGCAGAGGGACTTTAGGAATTCCCGGGAGAGGACCATTGCTCAGGAGAAACCGGGGCAGCAGTCGAGTCAGATCTGCCCCTGAGCGGGGACTGCCGGCTGCTCCCTGAGCTGGTGCAAAGCTCTCTGCGAACAGGCTGCACAAAAATATGCGGGGAGCTGGCGCCTGAGGTGCACGGGGTCTGCGGACACATGGACACATCTGCTGCTGCACTTCTTCAGGTAACGCTTACAAATCAAACGCCTGGCAGCTCGTGTTAAAACTGAGGAGTAATGGGAGAAATTGCCGTTTGAACTGCTCCAGTTATTTATTGCAAATGCCGTACCATGGGTAACCCCAGCTCCTCGAGTTCCCCATGCTCAAAAGGACAGCTGAACGTGGAGGCTGACCTGGGGATGTTGAACATGTGGCATAACCAGCACCTCTCACTTCAGAAAAGGTGTTGGCTGCCTGCAGGCTTCAGTACTGGTTGCTGTGTGGTTGGTGAGTGTTTGGTTAAGGGCTCCCGGCCCCCTGCGACGACAGCCAGCCCCACGCAGGGTGCAAGGACTCGTGCCTGCAGAAGCCCTGCCGCCCTCCCAGAGCCAAGGGATGGGGAGTATGGCTTGGAGAAGAGAAGCCTGGGTGAAGAGGTGGAAACATCAAATGCCTTGTAGTGGGTGATATGAAGGCTCTAACCCATAAAAGCGTGGGTTTGGATTTTAAATAACGTAGCCTTGCTTCGTGTATTGCTTACCTTCTCCTCGTGCCCTCCGGTGGGAGAGGTGACACAGCTGTGTGCACCTGCCTCCTCTTCTTGCCGTCCCTGCCAGCCCTCTCCTGCCCAAAGATCTGTTATACAGGACAGACTTTTGAGGCAAGGTCTTCTCTACCCTTTAAAATGCTTCAGCTGCAAAGCAGAGCCATATTTTGCAGAGTTAATCATGGCAATGGCTATTGTGACATATTGGTTACTCTTTAAAAAGTTGTGGTGACGACTGCCGCACTGACTGATTCCTCGTTCTTTATAGTCTGCACCTTTTCCTCCTCCGGATTGTGTCAACGTATATTTTCATTATGTTGGACTTTGCTTACGTTTATCTGATTTTAAGTCGGTGCTTTGCGTAGCTCAAGGCTCGTAGCTCGTGTTTGATGTGTAGCAGCAGACAGCTTTGTGTTGTGGTTTGTTCTTTGTGTCAGAAAGCGGTTTGTTTCCCTAGTTGGTGTCACATCCCTGCCGCGGGAGTGTGCGACCAGCTGGTTTGTTTTCACTCAGCCCTTTCGGAGGGGGTAGGGGCTTATGCCTGTCTGTGGGACATATCAGCTGCCTGTTAAGATCTTGGAAGAATCAACAAAATGGAATTAATGAACTGTACAGCTGAAAACGGGGATTATCTTGGATGGATGGTCCTAAACTGAGCTAGTTCTTACTTCTTTGCAACTGTACTCGTGAGGACGGAGTGGGGGGGTCCAGGTACATCTCTGGGCACAGGAGCCGCCTCGCCAGCAGCCACCGGGACAGGCATCTACGCTGGACCAGCTGCCTGCGCTAACATCTCCCTACCCATCCCCAGAACTGTGAGTATCAGAAGACCGGAGCGCGGTGGCCCTGCTGCTGTGCGCCTCGCAGGCACCCCTGGCCGGAGGGCTCCTCTCCAGCCTGGCAGCCGGGTAACGCTCCTCCAGCCTCAGCGTTCCTCAGGATGGATCTGGGGGTGACCGGTGCCGTTCCCCCGCTGGAAAGCTGAGGCTGATGTAAGAGTGATGCGCATCTTGTGCCAGCCACCGCCATCAAGGCTGAGTAAAAATTTTAATTTATTTTTATGTAGTTAGTGAGGCATTTTAATTTCATCAAAGGAAATAACACAAGACGATCTACAAATATTCATTTGCAGCTTTTAGATCAATTTGATTCAGCTCTGCTTGGTTTCTCCTTTTTGGGTTTTACTTTGAGACTGACTTCTCGCTTACACAAGCATTCAAGGATTGTGAACCTTGAAATTTGCAGTCTAAATTCTGTGCTTCATACATGAATATTTAAACATATACTCTCTTCTTTCTGTAGGGCTCCACTTTTAATCATTAATGCCTGTTCTTTTGAGCAAATAACCCCCATATATATGAGACTTATATGCATTTTTAAATAAAGATTGTTCTCTGGGACAAGTTCCAATATGACAATATTCTCTTTATGCATATTTATAGATCCATCAAAATTGGTGAATACTGAGTTTGCTGATAAACACTGTGGAAGTTTTTTTTTACTTTTCTTTTGAAAGCGTCTGAAAAATTATTTGCAAATTGGGTCAAATTAAGTACATAATTCTGGCCAAAAAGCATCTTTTATTTTTTGGTTTAAAAAAAAAAATAATTTTTCACACTTTTTGATTGAAAGCAACTTTTGCATGCATACTTTATCCAAATTGCAAAAATACCCCAAACCTTTTGACTGCATCAAGTAACATAAAAGAAAATATTTCATTTGTGGCAAAGATTTTAAGTGAACAAGAATTTGAATTTGGGAGTTTTTTAATATAAGAGTTATATTCCTTGTTGCATGTTAGTAGCAGAGTACTGATCAGCATGGTTGTACTACAACTTTTTACGGGTTACAACGAAAGCTTTTCATCTAGATGCATCAGTGTTTTGTTAGAACCGTGAAGAAAACCGTCAGGCTGTTGTCTGAATGTGCGGGCACATCGCGTTGTGTTTAAAAAAATATTATTTTCTTTTGCACTCAGCTCACAAATGTGGCAGCGTTTGTTCTTTTTGTGCCACAAATGTAGCAGTGCTCTGGTATTTCTTCTGTGCACCAGGTGTCCTCACTTGATGTATTTGACATTTAAAATGATTTTTTTAAGGCTGCGTAATTGAAGCCTGTTACTTTTACAGCAATTGATACCAGATGAGGATTTAGGTTCCTGCGTGCGCAGTGAACCCTGGCTGCCTTTCCTCCTCTTCCCAGCGCATACTGAGAAGCATTTTTGTATTTAAATATGGGTGTGAACAGTGTGTGATCTTAATAGCCCAGAAGGGTAGTCCTGTTGCAAAACATATGACATTTCTGATTCAATCATTGCACAAAGATATTTGCTTCTCTGGTGCGTATTAGGGTTTGACTTGGGAATGAAAACAATGTTTCAGTATTTCCCATGGGATGAAAACACAATTTTCCAGTCATCGCTGTGGGTGACTGATTCAGAACATAAAAGATTTAAAGAGATACAAATGATGGCACAAAGGAGAGAATGACAAAAGGTCTACCACGAGCATGATTTGAGGGAATGCGGAGGCGAGTGATGGACAATGAGATGGCTTTATGGGCAGGCTACAAGGACCCTCAAGACAAAAGTGTGGCCACTGATTTCTGAGACAGTAACATCAGAAAACTGCAGTGCTGTGGAAACAAGCAGATGCTCTGAGACCTGGGCTTTTTTTCCCCAGCTGGCTGGGGCACAGCAGTGTGTTGGTTGTGAACATTCCTGCTGTGACAAACCAGCACAGGTGCCTACTGCAGCAGGGTGCTTCTCCTTGAGACCTGAGCCAAAGAGTTTGGGAGTTTGACTGCGGGAATACATGTGTATATTGTTCAGTGCAGTGCAGTGCAAGTTTGCCATGCCAAATTGGGGTCGTTTGTATATGATACCTGACCATAGGAAGGTATCAGTGATGTTTTTGGCCAAATCCATGTTCAAACAACAGCTGAACGGGTTCACATCAGGAATCTCCACTGAGAACCACATATATTTTGATTGGAAAGCTTTAGGATAGCGTAGAGTTCTGCTTTTTTGTGTGAACCAGAAAACAACGCGTTTGGATGACGGCGCTGTCTTAATCTTACCAATGAACTGCTGCTCTTTTTGCCAAAAAGGAGCTAGCCGTTTCTAAGATATGGTTTGTTAAAATGTACATCTGGTTGTGGAACAGCATAAGTTACTAGATGCCTCTGGTTCACTGTGTCTAGGAAAGCAGCAAACAAACTCACGTGGTTTTGATCTCTTGCAATAGGATGTTTGCCCCTTTTTGTTCTACTGCAGAATTGAGTTACCCTTCAAGAAATGAAAAGCACGCAAGGGTCAGGAATCATTTTTTTGTCAAACAGTTGATGAAGTTGATGAGGTTTCCTGTACATGCTGTTACCTTGATTTTTCAGAAAGAGTTGTAACGCGTGCACGTTTGCTCTTGCAAAACCTTTTTTCATCTTCTGCAGGTAAGTCTGTGAAGCAGCAGGAAGGGGTCTGTAGCTATCTTTGTGCTAGCTAGCTGGGCGTGAATAGGGAGCGGCCAGAGGTGCCTGTAAAATGGTATCAGAGAACCTGGATTTTTTAAACTTGTTTGTAAACAATAGTGGGGTTCTTATTTTCAAAACCCTTTTTGCTTTACTTTCTTCAGTACAAGAATGATACTGGACATGAGGTACTGTTTAGAACTTGGTTTTTCAAAGGAAACAGGTTTTACTATGTGTTCTTCTTAAAGGGGTTCTCACAGTTTTTGACTACGTGCCATTTTCTTTGCCTTTGCTTTCTGCAGTTGCTGATTCCTTCTGCTAAAGATGGCTCAGACATGGGCAGTTCTGGCTGCGCTCCTTTTCTTGCTAATCGATCTGGTTGAAGGACAAGGTAAGCAAGAAAGATCTAAAACTACATACAGCGCTCTTTAGTACTCTATATTCCCAGCTCACCAGTACACTGAGACTTCACAGTTCACCAGGGGAAATTTTGCTTATTGTTCAATGTGAATGCAAATAGCGATGTCACCTCAGCTGCCAAAATAATCGTGCGCCTTGCAGAGCGGTACGCGATGATATATCTGATAGAAATCCAACACAGATCATCTGAAGAGCCATCTCCTGTTCAACTGGGACGATATCAGGAGAGCTATGATTTTCTCGTAGAAACCGGATCTATATATGCTCATTATCAAATATGCCTGAGAACTAGTGCACTGAGTGATCTGGGGTTTTAACCTTGTCACAGGTGTATGTTTCACCGCTATCCCTGGTTTTACTCACACTTTGACCAAGGTGCCTAATTCAATAACTCAATAATTTTTGTGAAAAGTAGTTTACTTTTCCTTAAGGTTGAATATTCCTCTCTTCCCGCCCCGCCCCCCCCCCCCCCCCCCCCCGCCCCCCATTAGTTTTTCAAAACCTATATTAAAGTGGTAGAAATCTGTTGCCTAAAAAAAGGTGGAGGACCTGCATCTCATCAGCACACATCACATAACTGCACCGTGCCCCAGCAGAAAGGCATCGTCCCCACTGCATTTCCAGATTTATTCCAGTAATGCTACTTATATGTGTCTGCACAGAGCGGTGTGTCTCCAAGGTGCCAGTACAGTAAGGAAGCAGAAATTTTTAAGTGTGATGAAGCCAGGTTCCTAGGCTTTGACGATGGCTGTAGCATCATTTTTAATGTCTTTTTTCTTCTTATGTAGCTTACAACATGGTGAATGTGGAGGTTGGTCATGAGGCTGTGTTGAGTTGCCCTTACACCTCCAAAGAGCCTTTGCTAATGGTGATATGGAAGATGAAATGCAGCACTTGCTGCTTGTTGGCCTATAGAAGTGATCACAACAAGACAAAGAAGTTAAACTGCAGTGAGAGGATGATGTGGAGATATTCACCTGACAGTGACCCTGCTCTTCGGATTCACCCTGTGAACCTTGATGATGAGGGAAACTACACCTGTGAAGTCATCAGCAGAGCAGGGAATTTTCTATTTTTCTCTTCTCTAACTGTGACAGGTAATAGACATCTTGCCTTTTTCTGGGTGTGTATGTTGTGTAGATAAAAATGATTTGCTTTGGTGGTAAGAAATGAAATTCATTTTGGATCCATACTGAAATTGAAAATAAAGAGGTAAGCTGATTTACTCTGGCTATGTGGAGAAAGGCAAAAGGCATGAGGAATTGTGCAACAGGACTTGGCTGTTCTGTGGAGAAATAATCTGGGGGTTTTGTGTTTTGGTTTATTTAACTCCTCCTGACTCGCAAATGGGATGTTTTAAAAGGCACAATTCCAACAGTCTGCATAGTTTCTGAACGAGTTCTTTGGGCATAATGTTCACACAACCAGGAGTATACACTCTTGGTTAAGTTAATGCATATAGAAGGTACCAAATAAACATTGCACCTACAAGCCGAGCAAGAGGATGCTAAAACAAAATTCACAATGAGGTCAACATGTGTTTTGCCTGGGTAAGAGCTGAATAGGAAGGAAGCAAAAGTTTCAGGACACTATCTGGAAATATTTTACTCTTCCAGAAATATTGAAAGCTGTCTATAAGACTGCATCACTAAAAAATGAAATTAGTCTCTTTTCCACATAGTCAGGAGCAAAAGAATATTAGGAAACATAATGAATACATCAAATAATCCTTTTCAGATAGACAGGTAAACTATCTCTAGGTTTCCATAAATTAAAAAAACCCAAACAAACCCAAAACCAAAAACAAGCCATGAGAGAAGATTTTGTGTTCTGGCCATGTTAGTTAAGCCATCTGAATATAACTAATAATTATGGGAAATGAATTTTGGAACTCTATAATTGCTATTATTAATTTTTATCACTTGATTATTTTTTGTTGTTGTTGTTTTTCTCTGCAGGGCCTTGCCTTTCTTAGGTATTGTCTGAGCCTTTGCCTGTTTCGTCAAATGCAGAACATGAATCGTTCAACTTTAGGCAGAACAGTTTTGTCCAATTCCTCCTTTATTTCCTTACTATCCAAGTCCTGATTCTACCTGCCCAATCTCCTAAATGTTGTAGCTGGAGCTGCAGCAAGCTGTGTTCTCTTCAGTATGCGTGCTGCCCTGCTTACAAATCTCCATTTAATCCACCCCCTCTGTCATCCCACCTTCACCTGTTACAGCTGCAGTCACCTTTCAGAAAACAGGAGGAAGCAGTACTTTTAGATGCAGCTAGCTAGTTTTAGAGATACTCACCTGGGACTACTTTTTGATGTATCTTTTTGTGTGAAGATCGTTGGTACTAATATTGCAAATTATTTTTAAAACTCTTGAATTAGTCATGCAAGCTAAATACGACCTGATTGTCAGTTTCTCAGTCGGTGATTTAGTACTGAACTAGAACTAATGCTTGTGGCCTTTTTTAATTCTCTAGTCCCTCCGACAGTGACTCTGACCTGTGACAACAGCAGGGGAGTGGTCTGTCGAGCATCTGCTGGAAAGCCAGCTGCTGACATCTCCTGGGTCTCTGCAAGTAGTCACAGCACCGAGGAAGAAGTCCATCACCCCAACGGAACAGTGACCAGAGTGAGCTACATAGCCTGGGTCAACAGCACGCATCCCACTGTCACCTGCCTGGTTACCCACCCAGCTACAAACCAGACCCTCTCCCTAGACCTGTCACGTATGTAACGTTGTTCTGCAATTGCTCTTCATCATGCTCTTGGGCTTCTTTGTGCGCTGCTGTGAAGCTGTTCCACTGAGTTCCAGGGCTCAGCAGATTGGTTTAAGTGGGGTTACAAGCCAAAGTCCTAGTGTATGTTGGTAGAGAAATTAATAACTTTGAATTAGTCAGTTGAAACCAAATGTTTCGGGGCATTGTATGGAGAAACTGTCAGTGCGTGCTTCTTTCTGTCCCTGTTCTGTTTCACAAAAGTTTCTCATTCTGCTTTTGGTAGGTTGGCCTTGGCTGGCTGCCACCTGGTGCCCACCAAGCTGCTCCATCGCTCCACTGCCTCAACGAGACAGGGGGAGAGGAATACAACAAAAAGCTCACGGGTTGAGATAAGGACAGGGAGGTTATTCACCACTTACTGTCACGGGCAAAACAGACTTGACTCAGGGAAATTAATTTAATTTAATTTTTAGCCAATCAAATCAGGGTAGGATAGTGAGAAATAAGAATGAATCTAAAAGCACTTTCCCCCCACCCCTCCCTTCTTCCTGTGCTCAGCTTCACTCCCAACTTCTCTCCCTCCTCCCCCTGAGCGGTGCAGGGAATGGGGCTGCGGTCAGTTCATAACACTTTGTCTCTGCTGCTCCTTCCTCCTCATGCTCTGCCTCTGCTCCAGCGTGGGATCTGACCCGTGGGACGCAGTCCTTCATGAACTTCTCCAAACATGGGTCCTTCCCACCAGTAGCAATCCTTCATGGGCTGCTCCAGTGTGGGTCCCCCATGGGGCCACAGGTCCTGCCAGAAATACTGCCCCAGCCCGGGGCCCTGCCAGGGCGCAGCCCCCCAGGCCCAGCCGGCCCCAGGGGGGTCCCCGCGGGGTCCCCAGCCCGGGCTCCTCTCCCCGCGGGGCCACGGGCCCTGCCAGGAGCTGCCCCAGCGCCGCTGCCCGCGGGTCACAGCCCCCTGCGGGCACCCCCTGCCCCGGGGGGGTCCTGCCCGGGCTGCGGGGGGGAGCTGCTCCCCCGGGGGCTCCATGGGCTGGGGGCACAGCCCGCCTGGCCGGGGGCTTCTCCAGGGGCTGCCGGGGGGTCTCTGCTGCGGCGCCTGGAGCCCCCCGGCCTCCTCCTGCCCCGGCCTGGGGGGCTGCGGGGCTGGGGCTCTCGCACGTTATTCCTCCCAGCTGCTGTTGTGCAGCCGTTTTTACCATTTCTTAAATATGTTATCCCAGAGATGTTACCAATGTTGCTGATGGGCTCAGCCTTGCCCAGCGGTGGGTCTGTCTTGGATCCAGCTGGCGTTGGCTCCATTGGACATGGGGGCAGCTTCTGGCATCTTCTCACAGAAGGCACCTCTGCAGCCCCCCACTACCAAAGCCTTGTCATGCAAGCCCAGTACAATGTTTCAGTAATCTTTTTAATCATCGATGACAGAAAAGTTGCTTTCAGCAGCCACTGTAATACAGCTCACTAATTTTTGGTTTGAAGCTTTGAACCCCTGAAGCTGAATTTCGTCCAGCTTCCCACAGTGGTGATGGTCTGGAGAAAAATTCCTTGGCGAATGTCTGTCTGTGACTTTCAAGTGACCTTTCCCGGGGCCAAAGGTAGTAAAAGGTAAAATTCAGCCTCTCAGCTGGCTGTGCCGGACCTGTTGGAAGTCTGTTCCAGTAGGTTTTGTAAGAATGGCTGAAGAAGTGCTCGTATCACTGAAATGAGTCAGCAGAGGCATGAAGGATACAAGTCAGCATACACCGGTCATTGATAACAGCATTTTACTGGGATGGCTGGAGAGCTCATTTGAAGGAGACCGTGTAGGCAGATGAGTTGAAAACAGAAATGTGTTTGTACACACAAGTGATGGGTGTGAGTTCCTATTGCTGGCTGGCATCCAGACATCTCATCTGTGTGTCTCAGCTCGTTTGAGCTGTGGGGTACAGGATTAGCTTTCTCCTCTGGTTAAGGTAGATAGTAGCATCGTGCAGTCAGTGGGTACTGACATCTAGCTCTAACTAGCTTTCTTTTCTCATCTCTCAGATACTTCTCCCAGGATTCCTTACCTCCTGATAGCAGGACCTGCAAGTGTTGCTGCTGTCAGTGGTGTGACTTTATGCTTGATTTTCACACGCAGAGGTAAGGCATTTGATGAGCCTGAAATGTATTACAAGTCTATTGCTGACTATGTGCAGGTACAAGGACATGTCCTTTATTGTTGAGAGTGGGGTGGGAGGCAAGGATTGAGGAAAATATCTATATGTGATACATTGTCCTTCTGAAAAAGTCCTAGTAAAATAAGGGGTGGAAACTTTCAAACAAGTCTGGAGTTTTGTAAGCGCCATAGTTATTATGATATTAATACATTATATGTATGTCAGAGAGTTATCCAGGATGAAAAGGATTCTTTCTGAGAGTCAGGTAGTTAATGAGTTTTTAGAATGTGATTGTTCTGCATTTAACGACATAAAACTATACATAAGGATGACAGTCCACAAGCTAGTCTAATGACTAGGCACAAACAAGTGTCCTGTTTCCATCAGCAGTTGTAAGTTTTCCCCTGAGCAAGCGTAAGAATAGGCCAAATGTACATACTTTCTCCTGGTACACTAACCATTTCTCAGGATGCATATATTTAATTGATACTGGGTCAGGTTTATACTGAATAATTTGATCCTGACAACTCAGATGATGGTTTGCTACTCTTGGAGTCGGGTAAGATGGCTGTGATGGAGGATGAAGGGAGTAGAAGCCCAAGCGGAGGCTTAAAATGGGAGTAAGAGAGAACAACAGGCTGAAGGAGAGAGTGTTTTCAGGAGAGCGGGAGATGAAGCACTGGGAGAAGGCAACGTAGAGGTGGGTGAACTGTAAATGGAAGGAACCTGCAGAGAATCAGAGTGCCTGGTTTAGTCCTCTCCTTTGCCTCAGTGCTGCTCTAGCCTTACTGCTTGTCTGGGTTTCTTCTGTGGGCTCAGTGTCTTCCAGGTTATTCCCCCCCCCGCACTAGGCATGTTACATTGCAGGTGTATTTCAGCCACCAGGTCTGAACAAATGGGGTGAAAGAGGGTTGGTGAGAGGGGACAAGGAGGGGAGGTGTGCACTAGAAGAGCAGGGGAGGCAGGGTGAGGAAAACAGAAAGCAGAAGGGCGGGTGTCATCAGCGGTGGCAGCACGGACCAGTGCTTGTAGCACTTTGATGGGAGCTTGTCCCTGTCACAGTGACTGGCTTCTTTGGGGCAGATGAGGAGAGGGACAATGCGCACAGATGGGCTCCTTGGCCCAACGTGTCCCTGCAGAACTGAGGAAAAATGCACTTAACTGAATCAATTCAACCAGGGTGACCAAAAGCTGCAATAAAGTGAAAAATAAAACAATAGTGCAGTCAAAAGTAGGACACACCAAAAAAAAAAAAAAAAAAAGGACTTAACGTATGAGCGTACTATTTTGAAGAAAGTCTTTCAACAGCTGAGGACAGCTAGAGGAGAACTCTTGGTGTAACAGCTGTGCACCTTGCCCCAGCAAACCATTTTAATTTCTTACTTCCAGTTTTCCAGGTACCTAAACTGGCACGTGGGTCAGCAGCACCATTGGCAGTAAGTGTTGGGTTTGTGTGTGTGCACACGCTTTGCAGTTGTTTCTGTATTTTTCACTAAAACATGTAATTTCATTGCAATGTGCGTGCTTTGACAAAACTCCCATTTATCTCTGTGTGTGGTGGTGGGGGTGTATGAGGAACAGTGGATCTGGGAGGGTGTCTGTCCTTTGGATGGCCCTACCTTTGTGTATATTAAGAGTACCTGAGTAGTTGTTTAAGCACTAGATGGAGAGTGATGTAGTGCATTCCCTGCCTTAAGAATACAATAAATCACATTTACAATGCCAGTGGTTAAGCTGAATTTTAAACCTCCTAAAAGTTAATGTTTTCACATTTCTGCTTCAGAGAGTAATTTTAATTCTGATCTTTTGCTTAAGAATATTTATTGTCCTTGATGGCAGAAACCTGCCTGATGAAAGATGGGATGAAAACAGACATGCATTTAACAATGAGGGGGAAAGGGTGCACTTCCTTATGCTCTATTAGGGACAAACACAGCCATGAAACTTTTAAGTTGTGGTTCAAATACTTGGAAGCTCGGAAGCAGCAGCAATACATTTGCCACCACAACTTTTACTTCCTCTCTAATTTCAGTGTGTTGTGATACATATTTAACAGCGTGATAATATGCTGCCTTTTCTCCAGGGCTTCTGCCTCATTTAATGCACATTGAAAAAGTAATTCTTCATATTTTGTTTTCTACTCATGGTTAAATTAATGGCTGTGTGCCTTGTTGCAAACTAGTCAATCTGAAGTTAGAATGATTAATTTCTTGATATGCTCTTCCATGGCATTTGGGACAATTTGGCTGATGCGAATGGGAGTTACAGAGATCAAAGTGAAAAGCTTCCAGTAATTTTAGGTGCCTAAACTGGATTGCCTGTGGCCTGTCTGGGTGTTTTTTGGTTGTTTGTTTGGGATTTTTTGTGGTTTTTTTTTTTTTCCCCTAGAGAAGTTAACATTGTTCATTAGCATCTATTTTGCTGAAAATACCAACATTTCAAAATTTGCTTTCAATCATATTAAGAAAAAAAGATTTGAAGGCTGTCCTGTTCAGGCATCGTGAAGGTGGTTGTTGTATCTTTCTGTCATGTCAGGTTTCACCTTCTGTGCCCTGCCCCTCTGGTCACAGAGCTTAGAGGAATAACTTCACAGTTCTGTTGCAAAATTTATGTTACCTACCAGGTTTCTTCTGGTCTTGTTTTTTTGTTTGGACTCTATAGAGATGATGGTTCCACAAAATTTTACAACATAATATAATGGTACATGTTTTTCTTTATATTGCAGACTAAGAATTTCAGGTCCACACCATCACGTGTGAAAACAGCAGTGGTCAAGCCTCCTGTCTTATCAGAGATTATCTATCAGAATTATGATCCAACAATGATAAATATGAACTATGCAACAGTGTAGGCATAAGCAGTCTAACACCAGCTCAGCTACTGCTGATACCATACTTGGACTTCAACGAACAGTACTCAGACTTTACCACAAAGCAGGCCAGCAGAACACTCAAAATACCCCGCAAAAGTCTTTCCTAATCTGAAGGCGGTGGGGGAGAGCAACCCATTTTACTAAATTTTTTGAAATCTTTCTCTAAATATCAGTACAGCTCTTGAAACATTTGAAACTTTTAAAGATGGAGTTGGGGAAATACTGATCTGAGTTTTGTTTAAACATGGTATGAGGTATGTGCTGTCTTTCCTCAAATCAGTAATTGATATATTTCTGTGCTGGAGTCACAGATCGGTGGTGAAAATGAGGCACTTTTTTCCATTTTAGCAATGGGATTCTCTCTTCAATTTTGTGTTAGAAACCAGGAAGTGATACAGGGAACCCCAAAACGTAGAAGGTCAAAGAAACACATCCAGCAGAAATGCAGAAATAAAAGAGTTGGGTTTTTTTCTGGGTAAATAAGTTATGTGTGGCGGAGGTATTTGTCATCTTTGTTTATTTTGTTTTATTTTTTTTTAATTAAACTTTCTGTTTGTATTGCTAGTGGAAGAAAAAAAAGCCAATTTGGAATTGTACTTGGTATGGAAATGAGAAACAGAAATGGGCAGTTTTCTAAGATTCATTTTCAAGTAAACGTGCAAATATGCAAATATTTACCTAAATGATTCTGGTGCTATTTGGGTGAATGTTTACTGACCAGTTTCTTAGAAGCTGAGTTCACAGTGTGGTTTTATTGGGAACAGAAACTTGAAGTTGTGAAAAATGCAGGTGGTGTGCTTGTTTAGAACACTCTTAACCAAACCATTTATTTCTTCTTATCCTTGTGCTTCCAAGCTGAACCACCACCACCCTTCCCGCCCCTGACCCGTTGTTACCTCCAGTCCTCGTTTGTCAGGTTTGTCAGACCTCCCAGATGCTAATGCAGCAGTAAACGTACCGAAATGTGGGTTTCGAACGGCCTTTGCCTGCTCGTTGCTGAAGGAAATCATCTCTGCTCCACCAGTGTTCTTAGGCATGAGGATGTCCCTGAGCCTTTTAATTGCACTTCCCTTTATCACTTCTAAATAGACATGGGGGGGGCACCTACTGACATCCCTCCAGTCCAAACATTTTATTTTAGTTGGAAAGGCATGAAGAGTGATTCTCTGCCTTAATAAAAAGTGCCTACAGAAGGTAGTCCATTCATGCCTGGTACCAAGCGATGCCTTTCTCGTGCTGTTAAATGGCAATGATGGGTCACTATCTCAGAGCTGTGTACAGCTCCTCCGTGCCATCTGTGGGGAAGGAGACACATCTTTTGTTGCATAAAGCCTCTGGGAAAAAATAGTGGCAGATAGTCAGAATTATTGAAAGCAGGTTTTTTGCAGTGCTGAGTAGGGAAATGTTTTGGAGCTCTTGTGAAATCCATCATAGTGCCGTAGTGTAAGGAAGCGGTTTCCCAGTTCTGCTGGCCCACAGCTGGTGGTGCGTTGTGGGCGTGATCCAGCACCCTTTTTTGTTCTCCCTGTCAGCCGGGAGCTTTCACAATCATGACGCTGCCAAGGAGTCTGTTGTGACTGGAAGCCTCTGAAACTGGGGGGAGATCTCTTGTTGCTTAGGGGACTGCCCAGCTGGATTTAAACTTGGGTTCCTAGGCTGGTGGTGCTCCGTGTGACAATCGAACAGGGGTCGTTCCTGTGGACAACTACAGCAGTGCAGGTCTGTCTTATTCAGAAGCTGGACCGCTGCGGCCAGATCGAAGGATGACGTGGCTGTCAAAACGAAGAGTTAGGCTGTGGAGCAGTCTACTTTTGGCAATCACGGTGCAAGTGTGTTGTGACTTTTAGGGTGCAAAGCAAGAACGTTTTGTAATTCCTTTGCACAAAGAGAAATGTTGAGGAGTAAGATCTAACAGAAACAGAGGAAATAGAACTTAGGGAGATGGTGGTGTGTGTGTGTGAAAGCTGGAGAAGCATCGCTGTGTTAATTAACCCTGGCTGAAAAGTGTGGTTTCCATGCTTATGATTTTATTTTCCCCTCTAATCTGTATTTCATGGAATTGGTCCAGTCACCTGCAATGTGTCAGCATTTCCATTAACCTAGAAATTCTGAGCAGACTTTGATGTGCTGAAACAAGGTGCTCTGGCAATGAGATAAGTCCCTTTCATGCTGCAGGTACTTGGTGAAATGGGCTCTGCTGGTGGTTCCACAGCTCTTAACAGCCATGGTGGGCTAGGGTTTGCCTGATTTCTTATTTCTGGGATGGACCAAGAGCCAGTTCTGCTGCAACCTCTCAGAAAATTAGCTTACAGCACTGTAGTCAGGCTCTAATCATTACCTGTTTACTGCCAACAAAAAGCTTCAGCTACCAACACACAGCTCAGGCGAACCCGCATGTTGCAGGCATTAAAAGACCTCAGCTGCCTAATTGTTGTATCTTCCTTCTGAATAAAATTGGCCCTCAAGTTTTTCAAGCTTGTTGTATATGATTAATAAAACTTATTAGGCCAAAGAGAATAATGTGGCTACTGGCGGTGATTGCAAGAAAGGATGGGACGTGAATAGTGCTTCCAGGCAGAGCATAATAATTGAACAAGCTCACTTAATTTTCTGCTCATCTTTTGTGTTTGTTGTAAGACTGGCATAAGTGGTAGGTAGTTTCAGATATAGAATTTGCTGCTTGTTGAGCTGTCTGCAATTCACTGGAGCTTTTGACCACAGGAGTGTTACATCCAAGCTGTCAGCAGGCGATAACTATTCCAGTGGGGCTGTCGGCTCTGCTAACAGCATTGCCTTTGGAAGGAGGAGGGTAGGATTAGCCAGGCGGTGTGCCCATGTGTACCCAGAAAGGAAGTCCTTGCTGCTTGGGATAAGACATAGAGATCTGCAAGCTGAATGGTTTTGTATGGAAGCAGAGAGAGGAAAATGGGAGAGACTGGAGACGCGGGTTGACAGAGAACAGTTAAGACCAAGAAAGAGAGCATGGTGTTGCGTCTTTGCTGCTTCATACTTAATGGTGTGATTAATTACTTTTTCCATTCCCACTGCCTGTCACTGGGTACCTTAACTGCTGGTGGTGACTGGTGAAGTACAGATGTTGTCACATGGGAAGCTCTGGGCATGGGCTTTGATGTTTTCCACTCTGCCTGCCGTCGCCAAAGAGCTGCGTGTGTCATGCTGCTTGGTCTCACAAGCTGCACACCAAAGGGTTAAAAGCCATGAGGCACGCACCTCAGGGTGGTGAGGACAAGGAGGGAGAGGCCTGAGAAGCAGGACTGGTGTGCAGCGGTGCCCGGCTGCTGGGCCAGGGCAGCAGGCTGGGTGCGGGACCCCCTCCCACTCTGCCCGGGAGCATCCCATGGGCGCTGCTGGCTCCTGCCCCAGCTGTGTCCTCCTGGGATGGCTGCTGAGAAAGTGCCTGTTTCCCGCCTGGATTTAATTTTGTAGGTGATCTCGAGTATTTAGAGAATGAGAAGAAAATCACTTAAGTATTTTCTTTCGTGTTGATTTTATAGGAGGTGGGCATCTCGGCGTAATCCAAAGACTAATCCAAATTGTGTTTTGGTCTCTTTTAGGAATTTAGTATGGAAAATAACCAACTTGAAGATGTTTTAATGAGTATATTTAGCATGCTTTTTTACCTTAATTGCAAGAACGCTTGTGGTGTTCTTAATACCTTTTTTCTTTATTTGCACGGAAAGCAAATTTAAGCAAGGCAAATATTTCAGACTGCAAAATTCCACATATTCTTCTGTGTCCTTGTCAAAATGCTAGGGAAATGGTGACTCTTTATTGAATATTCATTGTGAGAGAGCTACTAAAAGGCAATGGGTGTTGCAGTGAGCTATTTGAACGTTCTGGGGGGTGGGGGGTGGGAAATTAAACAAAAGGTTGGGAGTGTCAGCCCCTGCTCCGGGGCTGTTGCAACAGCTCTGCCTTGCCACTGCTGTTTTGGACAGACTATTTAGTCAAATCCACAGTTGATTGAACGTCACTTGAGCTTTTTAGCACTAAATGTGATTATAGATGAAAGCGCTCCTGTTTGTTGTGTGGACTTTCAGTTTATAGGGCACTCTTGGTAACAGCGATGATGTCTGCTTTATGATTAATCTATGAGCAACTTATCTCCTGGAACAGCAGGTGTTGCGATGCTGCCAAACAGTTCTTTGCTCTCTTTCTGTTCACCGAATATGGGGAGAAAAAAAAAAAAAGTTACGTTTGGAACCCCATAAATTGGAATGTATCTTCAGATTACAAACAAGATTTGTTTAGAATTCTAATTTTCAAAACCAGGATCGAAATGAAGAAAGTAAATAATTTTCCTGCAGACTTTGGAAATGGAGCAAATGTCCTAAAGGTATTTGCTATCTTAGTGAATAGCTTGGTTTCCTAAGTTGGTATTTCTTGCAGCTGTTTTTTGGTCTAGCATTTTTGGCATCAATTTGTCATTACTTTTATTCTCTGATGAGAAAATAATACTTTCCTTGGTTCTCCCCTAATAAACTGTAACGCCTGTGGAATATTGTCCGGCTGGTTTTGACCGTTTTGTGACTTGGTCTTTCTGCCTTTGTGAAGTTCTTTTGTTAGTGTTAACTTGTCCTCAGCTACTTGGCTTGGTGTCCACAATCTGTATGCATTTGTCATGTGCTGGAGGCAGTGGAGAGCTCATGATTTAACCAAGAGGGTTTTCTACTACATTTCCTACCATTTCTCTGTCCTGGAGTAGTTAGCATTTGTGCTTTTAATGGTGCTTCTTTAAGCAATTACCCACTTTTCTCTTTTTCCTTAAAGCTGTCTCCCCAGTCCTCTCATGAACCAGTTGTCTCAGTTTATTGATTTTTATCTTTTCTAATTATTTTATTATCAGATTCTCTTTCCTTTTCTTTTTGGCATCAAATACAATTGCATTCTCCATTCAATTGCTTTAGTAGGTGCCAGATCCTCTCAATGAAATTTTTCTTTATAAGATTTTATTTTTGGTGGTGGTGGTGTGGTGTGGGAAAATTACTTTGGGGGGGAATTAGAGAAAACTGGGACCTAATAGAAGCGTAGTATTACAGACAGCTTTTTAGGCTAATATACAGCTATGGCTTTCAGGATGGTTGGCATGCACAGAATCTACATCACCACAGCTCCCTAAGCAACACACCCTGCTCAGCACATGCTGATAGGAGTGACGGAGGATGGAGTGGAGTGGAGACCCTGCGGCCAGCTCTGCCGTGCTCCCTGCAGGAACGGGAACTCAATGGCACCACACAGCTGATAAGCTGCAGAGCAGTTGTCACATGAAGGTGACATGTCCATGGCTGAGCCAACCACTGTGGCAAAATGACTTTCCTCAGATGAAATAATCTCAGTGTAGTCCTAACACACACCTCCATCCCACAGCTACCTGCCTCCAAGGTACTACTACACCTCACTGGGCACGGGATGCCAATCAGTAACAAAAATAGAAATGGCTAGAGTCACTCAAGCTCCACCTAAATGTAAGGAAAATGGATCGTCCTGGACTGAAATAAGTCTGAAGGGGGGGAATCGTGTCTAAACTCCTGATTACAACTCTGATTTAGTGTTTAACTCTGACCCACCCTCTAAAGTTGTCCAAATCGATGAACAAAAGGAGTTCTAATGAAGGGAATTCTGCCTTGGGAAGGGCAGGAGACAAAGAACAGACAGTGAAAAGAACACCGCTCTCTAAGAAAGAGGCATTCAAGCGAGGAAGTTCTGGCCTCAAGAGAAGACAAGCTGATAAGGTGCTGCAACCCCCCACCCCCCCAACAAAACTTAGCTGGAAGTAGGAAAGTAGGACAAAGGTAATTGTGGCAGTGGGAGATTGCAACCTCTGACTCACATACCCCCCTCCCCCCCCAAAAGAGGAGAAAACCTTGCTTGAGGAACACGCTTAGTTATTGAAGAACTTCAGCAGTGCTATCTGAGGGTGCACACTAATTTACATTGGAAGCGAGCAACTTGGGACCAGTCCTGTATATGATGAATGAATATGCAACGTCCTATGAAGTATAAAAAGTGAACAAATGAGGGGAGAAATTAGGGAAGACCATAGTAACTTCTGGGATCAGTTGACAGGCTGAACCTGTCTTCTCCCCCATGGGGCCGCCTTTTGGGTAAGGACTTTATTCTACAGCTAACTCATGCTAGCTGTTACTGAGTGAGTTGTTTTAAGCTTGCTTTGCAGTCAGTGTATTATCACCAGCAATCTTTGAACCTTATTCTGTCACAAACCTGTATTTTGTTTAATGTGGATCATCAGCTGAAATTCATTTCGTGGAAGTTGCTGGAGATCTGAGTAGTTACTGTAAGGGACTGACTGAGTGATGCTGTGAGTGGGGGTCCCCGAGTAGGTTGGTCGAACCCCCTCCAATACAGGCTGTCACAACACAGGTAGTGGGCAGGCTTGTTGGGCACAAGGGTCTTGTCTTTCCTGGGAAACTGGCAGGCTGATCAAATACAAAGGGTTCGAGGAGACCGCCCTTCTTAACGTGACAGGTGGGATGGGTGGGTAGGAACAATCAGTTTCAAATTGTGACTTGTTTTGGAATTTTCTAGTGTTCTTCACTGAACTTTGCCTTAGGGACACACTTACTCCAGGTCTCCTTGATTTTTTTTTGGCCAATACATAATAGAAGATTAATTGCTTGAGTATAAACCACTCCTGTGCTTCAGCTTCTGCAAATGTAAGCTCCCCTACCAAGTCTAAATGCATAACATGCATGTTACTTGTCCTTGGATGACATCTGCCTTGCATTATTAGGCAAATATCATAGCCAGTTTCTTGTTTTCCTCCATAGTTTACATGCAGCTTTGTACCATTCACAGCAGCCATAAGCATCCAGCTGAGAGAAACTATGCGGGCATTTATCAGTGAGGCTTTTCAGAAAATTTTGGTTATCAGTGATTTTACTTAGTTCAGACACAATAACAAAATATCTCTGAGATAATGTCATGCTTTCCCTGAATGGGGCTATACCTATGTCTGACTCATACATTGTTGGTAACATTGTATATAACCAAGAAATTGTGGACTGAGCTCCACTGTAGAAAGCAGATGTTACTTTATTCAATTAAGCATAATAAGCAATGATATTTTCAGAGAAAGAGGAGAACCACAGACCCCTTGTGCATTTGCAAAAATAAAACTTACCCCCAAGAAGAGTAGAAGCAAACAGCATAAGGAGGTTTTTTACTCCACTTTTACTCTCTTGTCATTATCAAGCTCTCACTGCATCTGCCGCAGTGTTTCCCATGTATTTTCTAGTGGTTTTGCCTATGTTATCAAATCAATTAGCACACAGTACCCAGAGAAGCCTCTTGGACTTCCTTGTTCAGACGGGCTAGTCTGAATTGGCCTCCATGTTGACTCCTGATTCATAGTCTTATTTTTGTGTGAAGGCTTGTATTGTTCTCTAGCACTGATCCTGGCCTCCACATTTAATCTGATGCCCGGCATGGAGAACTCTGGAACAACCAGAGATAAGGCAAATAGCTTCATGAGAAGGAATGCAACAGATCATTCCTTTCATTGGGATCTCCTTTGGGTATCTTACCTGAGTCACATTGGCTGCAGTTGGCAACCTTGGTGACAAAGGTCTTGAAAAGCCTGAGCAGCTTTTATCGGAGCCTGACTGGTAATTTGCCTCACAGTTGCAGAGGTGGTACCCAAACCTCTGCGTCTTGCTCCTTGTCTTACCCTAGGAAGCTTCTGCAAGAACTTTTAAAGTCTGTTAATTGCTGTATTCCCCGTGGCAAGACTTCCCTGCCTTCTATCTTCTCTTTGAAAAAGGAATGGTACCCAGGCTGTCCCTCAAAGCGAAAGCATCTGGCTTGCAGATAAACCTAAAAATATAGGGACTGCTTAGAAGGGGTTTATAGTGCTAGAGAACAGTCACAGGACTAGCTCGGCTTAAGGTGTATCTCCATGGCGCTTCAAAAGTGGCCTGTCACCCTGCTCCTGAGTCAGCCAGAATTACCAGTCTACACTGAATGTGGGGATTTGCACTGAATCCTAGGCTGGTAGAGTCAAGCTAGCACAGTATCTGTTGGCTTTGAATATAAGCCAGATACGTCCATATCTGTGCTCCAATATGAATTTGCATTTATTTGTTCTCAGAGGGATTTAGCCTTATCTTCCTGGGGGATTTTGAGTTTCTCCTCTTGTTCTTTGTTTGCACGGTTTATATTGATGTTCTATCAGCAGCTTATATTTGGTACATTCTTTCTTATGTTTAAATGCTACAAAACCTTCTGCCAAGTAGATCTTACTATCTGCAGCTTAGCACAACAAGGAAAACACAAATGTAAAATCTCAAGCCATCACTCTGCTTTTCCAGGTGATAATTCTGCCAATTTCCAAATGATGCTTCAAGAAACACCCAATAGTGGAGCAATTCTGGCAACTCAATTACTATAAAAAGTTCAGCGGCATGTTGTGCAGAAACAGAAATTGTGCAAGACAGAGAGGGACAGCAGATTGTCTGTAACAGAGGACAGCATGCTGTGGGCAGGGGAGGGTGCTTTTGTTCTGCCATGTTTTGTGTCATCTGATGAGACAGGCAGTAGTTTTTTGTTGCTGTTGGACCACCTGTAGCATCCTACAGGACATCGTGGAATCTCTCTCCATGGAGATATTCAAACCCAGACTGGACACAATCCTTGGCAACCTGCTCTAGCTGACCCTGGCTGAGAAAGGGCTAGATAATCTTCATCTAGCCTGAGATGCCTTCCAGTCTAGGCTATTTTGTGATTCTCTGACTAGTATCAGTTTCTAGATCCCAAACCAACAAGGGGTTCCTTCCAGCACAGCGCTGCCAGTTCTTAGGGTTGGTGCTTTGGACGTGGGAGAATAATATTGTAAGAAACTGTTCTGCCTTGCAAGCAAGTTTCAGCAGCTCGGGAGACATCATCTGAAGGAAGCCCCAGGCATCCTCTGGGAAGACAGTGGCCCTTTGCTTGAACACTGACTTCTGAATTAAGGACTCTGCTGTTTGCAAAGTGCTTTGTCTTTGCCTGGTCAGTGCTGCACACAGGTGCACACTCCTCTGGTGTGTTCCTGGGTGGGATGGGATGTACTGTAGGATAGGATTAGCAATCAGTGCCTGCAGGTTTAGGGTTGTGCAGGTACCCTCCCAGTCACAGCCTTTTTTTTTTTTTCTTTCTTTTCATTTTCTTGTAACTATTTTTTTCCAAGTGTGTTGTCAGCCCACAGACACTCCTTGTCCTCGTTTTAGCTGAGTGTGTCTCAGTGACACCTCAGCTGAACAGGACTTCCACTTTGTTTTTGAGAAGAACAGTAGGATTCTTGGACTTCAAAAACATTTACCGCTTTTACTTATTACTGAAACTTTTCAAAAGAAATGAACTTTAAAAGTTTGAAAAGGTGTATTTGGTTTGCATGGCAAGGTTTTGGTAGCAGGGGGACTGCAGGGGTGGCTTCTGTGAGAAGCTGCCAGGAGCTGCCCCACATTAGAGAGAACCAATTTGGGCTGGCTCCAAGACAGACCCATGACTGGCCAATGCTGAGCCTATTAGCAACACTGGTGGTGCCTCTGTGATAGCATATTTAAGAAAGGGTAAAAACTACTGTGCAGCACCTGCAAGGAAGAAGAGTGAGAAAAAAGTGAGATAAACAGTTCTGCAAACACCAAAGTCACTGGAGAAGGAGGGGGAGGAGGTGCTCTGGGTGCTGGAGGGAGAGATTCCCCTGCAGCCCACGAAGAAGACCACGCTGAAGCAGGTTGTCCCCCTGCAGCCCAAGGAGGACCCCATGCTGGTGCAGGCTCCCAGTGGGAGCTGCGGCCCTGGAGAGGAGCCCAGGTTGGAGCCAATTTTCTGGCACAACCTGCAGCCCTGCGGGGGACCCACAACAGAGCAGTCTGTTCTGGAAGGACTGCACCCTGTGAAAAGGACCGATGCTGCAGCAGTTCTTGAAGAACTGCTGCCTGTGGGAAGGACCCCCGTTGGAGCAGCTCGTGAAGGACTGTATCCCATGGGCAGGACCTATGCTGGAGCAGGGGAAAGGAAGAAATGGCAGAGACAAAGTGTTACAAACCGGCCCCCATCCCCCTGCACTGCGGGGTGGGTGGTGGAGGAGGTAAATAAATCTGGGCAGAAGGGGTGGTGGGTGGTGGTGGGCAAAGTGTTTTTAATTTTGTTTTTATATCTCATTATCCTATTCTGTTATTAATTGGCAATAATTTAAATTAATTGCCCCAAGTTAAGTCTGCTTTGCCTATGACACTGACTGGTGAGTGATGTCCTTGTCCTTATTTTGTCCTTATTTTGACCCATGAGCTTGTTCATCATATTTCCTCCCCCATCCTGCTGAGGTGGGGGGATGGTGGTGGTGGTGGTGAGCAGGGAATGAGAGTGTGTCTGGGTGGGCAGCTGGCAGCCAGCCAAGGTCATCTCACCGCACAAGGCTTATTCACTAATAGGGCTATAATAGGAAATAGGATGCTGTAAACATAAGACTCTATTAAGGCATTTAATGCTGATGATACATGTCTGGATCTTCTGTCTTTAATCTTATCACTCTGTACTGAGCTGTGAAAATTTCATTTCCACTCATTCTATCCTCTCAGCTGGCAATAAGTACTGCTGAGAAAACAAAGGTAAGTGCTTTATGGATTGATTTTTTTCTGACTGCTGCCACAGTCCAACAGAGTTTATATTGCCACAGTGTAGTGTTCGTATCGAGCTGTGTTTATGTTTTGGATTTCATATGTACGTATGAAAGAGAAACCATGGACAAAACCCCTGAAATCCTTTCTACATCAGATTTATCATCTCTGAAGTTTACAACTCCCTCCTCTGTGCAAAACAAGCAGCCACATGCAGAACAATGTGCTTAGTACATAAACGTCTTGCTAGTGCTCACTCCATCTCTTGTGTGAGTGGAGTGTTGTGTGGAAAAAAAGATGAGTGAGCCAGCTACTGTAAAGCTCTGGCCTGGCTGCTTGCCTTTATCTT
This sequence comes from Falco cherrug, assembly GCF_023634085.1. Classification (NCBI taxonomy): domain Eukaryota; kingdom Metazoa; phylum Chordata; class Aves; order Falconiformes; family Falconidae; genus Falco; species Falco cherrug. The sequence goes on along the minus strand of NC_073698.1, from coordinate 113,564,110 downwards.
CAACTTGCTTGAAATATTCAAATCAGGAAGATTAGAATCGAACAACCCCAGTCTGTATTGTTAGGGTTGCCCTCTTAATCAGGCAAGTTAGTGCCTGCAGAGCTATGACACCCTCATGAGCACTGCATGCCTCCAGGTCTGAATCTCTACCGGCTGCACTTGCTATCACATTCTTTATCTTTGTTATTCTTGTGTAATCAACAGTGGTCGCCTATTTCATGGTGCTATATATAGCAAACATAAAAATGTACATATATATGCAAACATCTTTATGCATATGTACGTTGTGTGTGTGTGAAGCTGTGAATGTATACAGAAAAAGTTATGGGTTTTTTTTCTTGAGAAATTAATTTCTTGATAATTTCCCATCAACAGAACATCTCATTATATATAAATGTTGTGAAAGACCTTGTTAGACAGATAGACACATGAGGGATAAAATTAAAAGTTGCTGTGGAAACCATAACCTGAAATGAGTCTTTCTTTTACGCACTCAAAATCCCAGTCTTTGTCTTCTATTAGAATACTGTTTGCATATAATTTCTTTCTTTAGGAAAAAGAATCTGAATTGCTGATACACAAATGGAAATCCCATTTGACTGTGACTGTAAAGTGCATCTGAGACTAATGGAAATTTTTTTTTCACTTTCCTGTCAGTATTTTAAGCCCCTCTCTTGTCCTGGTATCAGTCTGGCATAAAGCAGAAAAAAATTTAATCCCTGGTGGTCATTACTGCCTGTCTATGACCATTTGCAGCAGTTTTTTGGAACTGTTAATATTACCATCTTCACTGGAGTTAATTTTTATGTAGGAAACAGCCTGAGGTAGGCTATAGAGGAGGGAAGAAAGAAGATGCTAAAGGACAGAGGAAATGTGTTGCTAAACACAAAACATTCTTCAGCTCTCAGCTGCAGCTGTCGCCATCCCTCTGTAGCACATTCTTAGAAAAGAATCACATTTAAAATATGGCTTGTCAAATAAGCAAAAAGTGACTTGAGCTCTGTGTGTACCAGCCACTTTGGTTACAAGAGGCTTGATCACACTAAAACTGGCATCCATGTTCTTTCCTTGAGATTCTTCTGTCGCTGTTATTTTCTGTAGTCATCTGCTGGCAGATGCATTCACATAATGTTAGCTTGGGTCAGAAATGTGCTTTTGAAAAGAAACTCCTGATGGTCCGCACTTACTGTGCTGGGTTCATATTGTCAAGCAATCTTGGAGCACACGGCAAACACTGCATCTTTTCTGATGGAGCTAAAACAGAATATGCACCCCAGGGGTGCACCTAATCTCTCCAGCTGCTAACAGGCACTCAGTTTACAGGATCAGACTAGAGCTAGCCCAAAATAAAATCCCCCCAACCCATGCTATGCTCTGTCAAATCACTCCTGCTGAGCTACGCAGCTGATCAGATAAACATAGCTTTTGTTAAACAAGCTCTTCCCGCAGTGTGATTTTTTTAAAATCTGTTTTATATGCAAGAAATAACTTGAGCATCGGCTCCAAGAAGGCACTGAAAAAAGCTGGTTTGCAGTGCTCGTGTATTGAAGATCTCTCTTGATGATTACACGAAGGATGTGCATGGAAAAGATGGGGCCAAATATGGAGTATGCTCCTGTTATGTGCCTTTCTGTCTAGGAAAAAGACATTACAGACTGATTCTTCTTTTGACCTGCTAATTCTGGATTGCTCGGCAAGAAGACATGGTTGCATGCAGGCACTGTTGCCAGCTAAGCCTCACGTTTCCTTCACAAACACTGAACCACCACAGAGAATGACGTAATATCAATCCACACAATTATTTGCAAATGCATGAGTCTCATTTGACTTATTCAGTAGTTATATAGGGGAAAAAAAAACTATCTGGCACAGCATTTCTACTGTTATCGCACAACAGCTTGCATTTAAAAAGCCATTGTACTAAAGTGCAAATTGAGAATTAGCATATCTGTTTAAAAAAAAAAAAAAAGGCAAAAAAGTGCAATAAGCCAAATGCTTAGAATACATCTGCTAAATGCAGCATAAACCAGTCCCAGCTCTGGAGTTCACCCTCAGCAAATGTTTCATATACAGACACTGTCTGATGGGCAGGCGATTTTTGTCGCCCTTCTACTTGTAGTGCTATCAACGCAGAGCTCAGCTCTGGTGGAATTTGACTGAATTTGTTCCGAACCTGTACTTGAATGCCTCTATGCTGCCTTATTATTTGAATAAGGAGTTGGCTGTGAAACAAGCTAGCCCAGACATTGCGAAATCCCCCTCTATTTTAGGAATACAGGAGGAGTTACATCCTGGAGATGGCTTTAGACTGTTCTAACTTCATATAATATTTTACAGAGTGATTCAGAATGACAATACTAGACAAGGGCATTTTTATTTCAAGGATAAATATTAGGTGATACTTTAGAAGTTTCACCTCAACTTGTTTAAGAGGGATTATGGACCGTTTCTCTCTGCCAGCATGGTTTGCCTGTGTTGAATGTGCTGTACATTCCTAGTGGATTCGTGTCCATGTCACAGAATACAGCTTCTACATTGGCATCTTTGTGATGGGTCTTTGCAGAGGCGGATAGTGAATGGGCAGGGAGGAATCTACTGCATTTCCCTGCCACGTAGCTAGTGCTAGACTGAGGAAACGTGCCTGTCCTTGTGATCTTGGCCATACGTAGGATGGTATCTATCCACAGGGCTCTTGATTCAGCCCTATATTATGAGCCCCACAGTTTTGTTTTGGGAAAAAAATGTTAATTGTTTGTTGCATTCTAAGAGCCAATAAATGTTGAGGCAGAAAGTTTTCTGGTTTAGTTTAGTTTTTGTATATATATGTTATCTGCCACCTGAAACATTCGAGCAAACAACCCCTGTCCCAGTGTCTTGATAGAAAGTTAAGGGTCCTGCGATAACTTTGCTTGTGTTGCTTTCCTCTTTGATGGCAGCAATCTGTCTGTAGCTTAGTGGGCTTTTTGGCTGCATTTCACACCGTCTGCTTGGTTACAGTTTGCAGTTTAGAGAGAGTGCTTGGGATTGTGTGTACTAAGTAGGCTAGATACTCATAGCTGAGCATTGACAAGCAGCTACTTGCCTTTGATTGCAAAAAAATTATTACTGAGCTACTTGGGAGGCTATTGCTGCGTGGTAAGAAAAACCCAAACCCCTGTCCACATTGAGTTAGAGAAAATATAAATAAATCTAGAAAAAATTTAGGTTGGAAAGGAGTTTTGGAAGTTATTTGGGCTAACTTCAATGCTGCATCCTGTTTGGCCAGCAGCAGAGAAGATTAAAACCAGAAAACCACAGCTATCTTACCCTTTGGGCACCGTGCCCAGATTCTTACAGTCAAGGATGTAGGACTTTGTGAGATGGAAATTGCATTTGAATCCTCTCTTAATAGTCATTAATAAACCTGCCCTCCATAATGACTTCAAGCTCTTTTAACCCTTTTTTGTTGTTGTTTTTAATCTCTAAAGAAACCTGCAGCAATGAGTGGCACAAACTTAATTATGCTCTGTGAAAAAATACTTGTGCTGGTTGTTGAAACCCACTTCTTGGCAATTTACATATGTGCCTACTGAAGAAGCTAAGTGACCTGAAATGAAACCAAAGCAATCCAAAGGCAAATAGTGTGGTGTGGGGTTTCTGCTGCTGTGGCTGCTCTTGTTTTCTTAAAAGGGAGGCCCCATTACAGAGGACAGTGTATTCAGCTAAGTAAGCAATGGAGGAAATGAAGAGGCTTCCAGAGGTATTAAAGCTTTTCTCGTACAAAAATAGGAAACCGACTCAAGTTACGCCAGGGGAGGCTGCCCAGGGAGGTGGTGGAATCACCATCCCTGGAGGTGTTTAAAAAACACCTAGGTGTGGTGCTTAGGGACATGGTTTAGTGATGGACTTGGCGTTCCTGGGTTAACAGCTGGAGTTGATGAACTTAAAGGTCCTTTCCAACCTAAATGATTCTGTGATTCTAAGTGTCTCCAGCTACGAGCAGTGGGACAGAAACCCTGCGGGCCAAGCATGTAGGTAGGGGCAGTGTGGTAAAATGCCAACGGAGAAAGTGATGATATGGTGGAAAAGATGATACATGGACCTTCTTCGTCACAGCACCTGGAAGTTAGGTGCTGAGAGGAGGAGAGATTGCTGTGGTGGAGCTGAAGGCTTGTTCCCTTGCAAGAAGAAAACATTCAGCAAGTAGCAAAAGAAGCAGAAGTGGCAAAGATGAGCAATGCAGCTCACTCCAAAAGAGAAGCAAAAGTCAGAGGGGCGTTAGTAGCTCAAGGTTTCAACAGAGAAAACATCAACATAGAGCAGTATTAAATCCTAAAGAAAAAAACCAAATAGCAGGCTGGTCAGGCTAGTGGGACAGGCAGGAAACTGGGCCATGTCATGAGGTTGCCAATGCCACCAGTGTCAACAGAGCTGGTGGCAGAGGGCACCCCGGGAGCACTGTGGCTGTGTCCCAGGAGGTGTGTGGCATGCTGCTGCCCCTTCTGCCTGCCTCTCCTTGGCCAGCAAAGGCCCCTGGATGCCTTATCAGGGTCATGAGCATAGTAGTGCTTAGCCTAACAGTCAAAAATTATCCTAGATGTCTTTTATGTGTGTTAGCTGATAAATAATTGTTTTACACACCACAATTACATATATGTTACTCTTTCTGCCTGGCTAAACCTGCCCAAACGAACGGACCCAAAGGACAGGCTATGTAACAACAACGTGTTCTCAGGATGAAAGACAGTAGGGAAAAGACCCCAGAGATCCCCACCTGCCCTCACTCAAAAGGGCACATCCAGGAGCGTGAACAACCCTGGCTAAGGAAAAACTGGTTCAGTTGTCCCTAGTGAGTGGGAGGACCACAGAATGCAGCCCTAAGGAAGGACATGGGATGGGATGTTAAGGCTGAAAAAGATCCTGAAGGTCAGAGGAAGGATCAGCAGTGGATTTTTCACTGTTAAGTGTCAGTATCTGGAGCGAATCAAAAATAACTGTGCCAGGATGATACTCAAAGAAGAGTATATTCAGGTGAGCTTTGGTAAAATACTTTCAGTCTTTGAAAGGAAGTGAGAAAGCCAGAAAATACACTGCAGATTAGTACAGCTGGTACAAGGATTGTGGTTAGGAGGAAAAGCCATGCAAAGGGGACTGGTCTGAGGATGGATAATGCTGAAACCAGCTTTCTGAGATCTCACTTTACAAGACTTATGAGAAGAGCTTTAAACTAAGAAATGAGGAAAACTGCTTGGGAAAGTAGTAAAATCCTTACAGCTGTTTTTACAATAAATGGAGGGGCGGGGGGTGGAGGTGGAAAGGAGAAACACTGCTTCCACCTGTAGTCAACGCGGTATCAGTAGTCAAATTATTTACTTTTACATGGCTAGGAAGTATGTGTTCAATGGGAGACAACAGACATGCCTATGTATTCACACCAGGCAAGCATGCTGCAGGTGATGTGCAGAGCGTGAAACTGAATATGACCTCGACTGCATAGAGGTGGAAGAGCAGCAGCGATTATTACATGACAAGGAGCAATCACGTTGGAAACGCACTGTACAGAAATGATAGAATAACAGTTTAAAGGTAGTGGAGGAGTAGAATCATATTTTAAAGATGTTAAGAAATTATACAAAAAGTGATAATGTGGATAAAAGTAGGTTAGTTATGATCAAAATCATTCCAGGAAAGATGTCAGAGGAGGCCCTTCTGGGATAAACCAGGGAGTTGAAATTAGATATGAACAAAGAATTATTTAATGTTGTTAGAGAGAGAAATACTCCTGAGATTTGTATCACAGGACATTTTCATTCCTTAGTCATCGAGACTGAAAACCATTAGCAATCATACACCATAGGTGTGACAATCAAAAGACCTGTTTAACTGACCAGTTGACAAACCAACAGAAGGTGATACTACTTCAGATTTTGGTTTTGTGACATTAACAACGTAGAGGAGGTGGTTGCAGGAAAAAATCTTGAGTGAGCAAGTGAGGTTGATTTAGTTGATGTGACATGGAATGCTGGTCTGTGACTCTTATTTTTAATTTAAAAAGGGAAAACCATGAATAACTGGAGGGAACTAAACGGTGAAGAATGGACTAAGAAGCTCAAGATTTCACTTTAAACAAAGCCTGGAATTTCTTTATGTTAAAGATGTAAAGCTGTTGGGGACTTCTCTTCTAAAGCAAAGAAAACAATAGCCCCAGCCAGCTCTGGAAATACAGACAAATTCTCTTGAAATGAATATTAGGAACGGACAGAGACTCTCCAAGGCTGGGGAGAAATAGTTGCCCTGCAAAGAGACCTGTCTTAAAGATGAAGAACTTCAGGGAGAAAATGGGAATAGCTTGCAGCTGTGCTAAGGCTGGCCTTACCAAATGCCTTCAAATGCCGAGCAGCTGATGCTCTCAGGGTGTGTGGAAGGAGAAGAGCTGTGGTGGGAACAGCCCTTGGCTCTGAAGCCCTCATCACGTCCCTGTACTTTGGGAGAGCCAGGGGACCCTGTGGGGCTTATGTTGGGGGTCGTGCAGTTGGTGCTCTGTGAGTAGCAAAAGCGTGTGTGGTGAGGTAAGAACCACCACAGAGAAACATCTGGATTTTTTCCTGTAACCATGGGAATGTTTTGGACCAGATTTGCTTTCAGTACCTGGCAAGGTGGGCCAGGCCCAGGTGCCACCTTACCCTGAAGAGGCTGTCTGGGACAGAAGGAGTCAGCCTGAGCAGTGAAAAGCTTAGAGAAGTAATACCAACAAAGTCTTTGAGCACAAAGTGTTAGGAAATTTTAATTATCAGCCTCATTACTAGCTGGATGTGTAATGAATTCAGATCAGAGGATTTAGCGGGTGCTTTGGCAGAGATGGAAATGAATGAAACTGTCTTGATGCAAGGTGAATGTTTAAGATGACTCCCATTAATTTTTTGTGTCTGCTCCTTAGGGATGGGGATAAATGCACACACCAAAGATCCCCACCTGCCTAAGGAGGATGTACCCCTCTGCAAATCCTGTGGCAGCTGTATCTGGATCAGCAAACAGCTGGCTGTAATGATATGGTAAGAGTTGATTGGCATGCTGGTGGCTTTGCTTGACCCACATCTGGAAGCTCATGCCCCTTCCTCAGGATACCAATTGGTAGTCATAGGAGTTATCTTAGCCTAACACTGAAAGCACAGTAGAAATTTGATTCTGGACCTCCATGGAAACATGCCTAACCTTTTTCCCACTGGCTTCATAAAAAATTCCCTCCTGTGAGTAATTTTTCACTTCCCAATATTTCTGACAACGCAAGCTGGCTACAGCACTGCTCGTTCTCACTGATTACTCATAAAGCCTCTGATGTTTTTGTTTTGTTTTACCTTAAAATCCCATCTGAGTCCCAGGTTTTGTGTTTGATTTACTCTGTGACTGTAGAAGAAATCTGATGTTCCTGAGTCTTAAAATGATTAAAAACTCAGTGGACTGGGACACCACAGCTGTCAATAGCAAATTAAAAGAATCCCAGTTGTAGTGTTTTCTGAAGCCATAGCCATGATATTGAAAAGTAGGGGTTAAAAATAAAGATACTAGCTAAAAATAATAAATACCTATATAATCTTTCAGAAAATGTGTACCCTAGACCCTGCACTTTTATGTCAAAGGAGCTGCCTGGCTTGTTTCCTGACTTCAACATTATATAGACTTTTAAAAATGCTATAATGAAGCCTAAGAAGAGAATAAAATAATGACATAGTAAGTGAGGAAACTTGGGTTTAATTCTTTGCTGCTGTTTTGTTTTGTGATCTCAGACAAGTTATTTTTTTCTCTCTCTGTTTGATTCTTTATCTGTAACTGAGGACAATAGCAGTTTCTTGTTTCTCCTCGAGATGTGTTATTTTAATCACTATAAGAGACAATGAAGAGCTCGGCCGCTACAGCAAGGGGGATTGTGTTAAATATAACTCAACAGAGGTAGAAAAAAACACTTTGAAGCTCCTGATGTTTAAGGCTGCATTGTTTAAATATTTCTATCAGTTTGTTGTGCCTTCTGTGAACATGGGAGGTGTTCAGTAACATCAGTATCTTAGTAACATCAGTATCAGTAACATCTGCGTCTTAATGTCTTAAAGATCTGAACCCTGCTGCCAACTCAAGCCTTGGTTTTAGTACTATAAACACCTTTTCAACCATTAATCTCTAATGGTGAAAAAGGCTGTAGAAAAGTTACACATCTGTGAAATGGAAGAGCAGGATGAACTTGCTTTTCCTATTTGTTAAAATAGAAAATAAAGTACCTAATTAATTGCTTTTGTGCTACTTGAGTTTCATGACTAGATTGTTTCACCTTAGGCCTAGCAATACGTTTAACCAACTTAGAAAAAGAGAGGAGTAGATCAGCAAGAAGACTGCACAGCACGTTGATCTCCCATAGCTATTATAGCTGTCCACAAAAGGTGCTGGCTGATACCTTTGGATTTAGGCAGAAGCATCCGGGGAGGAAGGAATTCCCCTGCTGCCCCCGGACAAACCAGCCATCTGACAGACAAAACTGCTGATAGCAGTCATGCAGGTAAATGTCTGGTTTATCCCCAGTTTCTTTTTCTTTAATTCTCATTTCCTTGGGGAGCACTTTATAGTCTTTTGGGAACAGTGTAGTATCTGTATTTTGGCTGTATTTCTGTACTTCATCGGTTGAAGTACATCATTGAAAAAAACTCTAGGTTATCAACTTTGCTCTCTCCTGGCACACTTGCGAACGTACAAATGGAAAAACATGAATTTGTGGGTAGTGACTCTGCAAATAGAAGCTATGTATCAGACCCTGGCTGTCTTGTGGTCTGTGAAGCCTCTCTGGACAAAGCAGTGGGCCACCTGTGAAGAAGTGGGTGGTACCAAGGCATGGGGAGAGAAGGTCACGATGATGAGGTTGGACCAAGAAAACCACCACAATGTGGGGGACATAGTATGGAGGAAGGAAATAGAAATACAACCCTAAAAAAAGCAGGTGAGAAATGGTAGCAGAAATGACAGTCTGTTGTGAGATTAGTAAAGGATTATTTTGTATTTACTTTTCAGGTTACTTAGCAATGCTTTAAATGTATATACAGCCAGACTAGAAAATGCATTGTTGAGGGAAGTGATACTTGCCATGCCCCTTCCTGGCAACAAGGGCCAGAGTCATCTGGAGCATATTCATGCTGGCCTGCTCGGCATTGTTCCTGCAGCCTGACGCTAAGCAAATAGCAAGCTGTACTAATTGGTCGGCAGGGGATTACTTTGCATGAAAAAGGCCCTCAAAAGGCTCAACAGTGCCCATACCTTAACACAGCTGAATGACAGCAGCCTATATAGGAGGTAGTGCTCGTATTTAAGTGGGGGTACAACAGGGATACAGGCTTGGCAGCTTTCTTGGCCATGTGTGTGGGGGTTGGCCTATCCCTGCCTGCAGTGACCTCAGCACCGTGGGCCAGAGAGCCAGCACATCCCTGCGAGCCAGCATGTTCCTGCATTGTCCTTCTGTAGTTGCAGGCAGAGGGGACGCCAGCTCAGTTGAGCAGAGAGAGACCTGTTGGCAAGGTCCTCTCCTTAGGTGCTGCATTCTGGATTTCACTTTGGTTGTGTTCAAGCCACATTCAGCAGTCTGGCTCACCATCAGTCTTCGTTTTCCTCTTATGGGGCCTGGGGAAGCTGCTGTCCTTACCTGTTTTAGCTCATTAACTCACCTCATTTTACCTTAGGGCCTTTGATACCTTCTGTAACGTAGGGAGCATAGCTCATTTCATGCCTGTGAGCTCCTGCAACGCTGATGGTATTGTTTGAACTTCTTGCCTGTTTCAGCAATGAAACTCCAGGAGATGCGTTTGAGCAAGGAGACCTCCCATGCTAGAACATTTGGGTGTTTCATGTAGTGACAGAAAGAAATACACTGGGATAGGGGAACGAGGGCAGGAGCTTACTTTGTATTTGCTGATTATATGGTGAAATGTTGCAGGTAGAAAGAGCCCGTGTGTTCTCCTGCATCAAACAAATGTTAAAGATTGTGAAGAGCACTACCGGGCAAGAAGTCGTACCCATGCTTTCCTGGGCTATTGAATAGGAGGATGTGGTTTGCACCACCTTACGACCATGCTGAATGTAAAGTTACTGTTTGTACAGTTCCCTAAACTGGCTGAAAATGTGAGCTCTCCACTACTTAAAACTAGCTTGTCTTTAGAGTGTCTAAATATTCGTAATTACCTGAGTCCTACCTCCTTTACAGCAATATATCTGCAGCAGAAGGGAATGAGACAGAATCATACTGCCACTGTGTACTTCCTTGGAAATGCAGCATAGATTACTCTAACTGGCTTCACATTTCTTATGAAAGATTTGGAGTAATTTTTCATTTCTTGTTTCTTCCCCTTAGAATTCAACAGAACTTGGAAAAGGAAAGAAATTTCCAGGTCTGGTGACTTTTTGTCTGTATGACAGTGAAAGAGAGCATATGGGACAGAAAAAAAATGGAGAAGAGATGTTGACAGAAGCACAGGAGTCGGAAAATGTGTTATAATTTTCCTTTCTGCTTCGCAAAGCAGATCAAGTGGCTCCTGTGCTGCCTATATTTTTTTTTAAAATACATAATTTGAAGCTGTAAGTAAATTGCATAAACAGTTCTAGACTCATTTTCCCAGTTAACAGGAATGGAATTGGACAGCTGACAGGGACCAACCAAAGCACTTGTGTATAAATCAATGACGAGGCAATTCAAGAGAGAAAATTCCTTAGCATGAAAAATGCCAGGTGAATTAGAGTCCTCTCACCTTGAGTTCTCCTCTTGCTCAGAAAAGATCGGCCATCATGTACCCCGTATATTTGGTAATTTCTAACTCTGGAAAGTACTGTTTGTGACACTTCTGCTTTGTGTTTGTGTGCACAGATTTGTGTGGCTTATACGTGTTTCTTTTTCTACTTTTTCCAGTCTCGGTTCAGACTTTAAAGCTTTTCTACTCAATATCTGCAGTTTGCATTGATATTACATACAAATCACACAGATGCTCCCAAAGATTTTTCTTTTCATTGTTATAATCCTCTTTTTTTTTTAAAAGGTGGCTAGGGGACCCTCAACGAGGACTTCCTGCAAGTACTTGGCTTTGTCACATGGGGAACTCTTCAGTCCGCTTTTCTCTCCCCTTCCCTGGTGTGGTCTTGTGACAGGAGCATAGCAAAGACACCTATTAATTTCAACACTTCTGCCTTCCCTCCTCTGCATTATTACTGTATTTAATGCATTTCTTCTCTGTATCTCCATCCTTCTCCATCTGCCTCCCTCTTTGTTGAGATCAGTCATAAAAAGCCACAATACTGTCATGCAGTTAGGCAACGTTTATCGATGGAGTACACCTCCTAGGCTGTAATCATACACCCACTGCTGCAGTCAGCTCAGAACCAGGTACTCCAGATGCAGTCCAGCAAAGCGGGGAGATGAGCGTACAAATGCCTGGGCTGCTGCTCTTGCAAATGGGCTTGTCTTAGTGTTCACTGCCCTACAAACCTGGGTGAGTTTAACTTGCTGCCCAGTATGCCACAAAATTCAGGGACCCTGCCAGTAGAATTTAACAGAAAATATATGAAGACCGTCAGGCTTAAATTATGTTGAAACATGAAAAATTTTTCTTGCCTAGAATTCTGTCACTGACCAGTCTATAGTTTCAGAGCACAATTCACTTGCCCTGTGCCTTGGTTTGTCCTTCACACCAGTACAGTTTGAGAGGGGATACAGCTTTTGGAAATGAGGAAGTTCTGGCCACTTTACACAATACTGTGCAACAGCAAAAGGTGGTAAAAAGCAACTGTGAATGAAACTTCCAGTCTGGTCCAAATCAAAAAGTTATAACATCACTACTTTAAATGGAGTAGTAAGTTGCTATTTCTGACATGCTTGGCATTGCTCGTGGCTTCTTAGAATTTAATCCTGAAATAAAGAAAATAACATCTAAATAGTATAGGCTGCAGCAGCAGGTTAAAAGTTTCTAGGATGGCTTCTAGAGAAGCAGTTTCTTTCGTGGTTTGTTATCGAGGAGCTGATCTCTGGGGATTTGTCATGTTTTTTCCACCCGTGTACATTTCCAGACTGCATAGATGTTTCTGCACGCTGTTTCAAATGACAGTCCTTCCTCGCCCTTGCTTGGGAGGTCTCACAAATGTTATTGTACTCTTAGAAGAGTTGTCAATTTTAATTGAAATATCCTGCAGTCTCATTCAGCTAACAAGATGTTACAGAGACATAAACTCCCTCAGTCTTGAAGCAGCAGAGAGAGGGAGCAAACGTCATGTCCCTGGAAACCTCCATATCTCAACTCTGCTCCCTTCTCCCACCTACCCAGTCTTCGACCTGCTGCGGGCTCCGTGGCCCCTCCTGGGTTATTGCCCCAGGACCGATAAAGGGGATCAGCTTTTGACTGAAACTCTTCCTCTTGTCGCGTGCCTGTGTGTCAGCATGTAAAGTCTCTAAATTATACAAGACACTGGTCGTTAATGATCAGGCCCTAACGAAGGGGAGGGCAGGTAGACATGCAGGGTGTGATGCCCTTGCCGGGAAGGGGAGCGATCCCACGCTGATGGCTTCCCAGCTCCTCGGGCCCTTCCTAACGCCCACCCAGGGGTGCGCCCGCAGGGTGGCTCGGCCTGCAGAGCCCTGCCAGGGGACCGCGGGCCACCCCGCCTGCCGCGCTGGGGACAGCGGGGAGCCGCCGGCGGCAGGCCGCAGCGGGTGCGGGGGGAGAGGCCAGGCTTGCGAGCGGGCACCCCCGGTGCTGCCCGTGGGGCCGGGCCGTGCGGGATGCGGGCGGCTGGGCCCGGCGGCGGCCGAGCGGGCAGCCCGCGCTCCCGGCGCCGCTAGGGGGAACCGCCCGCCCGGGAAACGGCCGCCCGGGCCGCCCGCTCTCACGGCGCTGCCCCCGGACGCGGCTTGCCCGCGGGCTCCGGTTCCTGGACGAGCCGAATCGCGGTAGGCAGCTGGTCTGCCTCGGCACGGATAGCCTGGGGCGGCTGGAGCAGCCTGCAGATCACCGCCCGTTCTTATGTCCGTTTCCACCCCCCGGCTGTGTACCCGACATGAGTCCCTGCCTTCAGCCAGGCTGGGCTGCCTTGTCACCGCCCGCCCCACAAGTCTAACCGCGCCCCAACCTCGCACGGGCTCGGCCCTCTCAGCGCCGGGGCACCCCGGCACAGCGGGCCAGCGGCCGGCCGGCTCCTCCGGGTGGGCCTGGGGCTGGTCCCCGCTGCCCCGGGCCTCGCTGCTGCTGCCCCGGGCCTGGGCCCCGCTGCCCCCGGGCCTGTCCCCACTGCCCCGGGCCTGTCCCCCGCTGCCCCCAGGCCTGCCCCCACTGCCTCGGGCCTGCCCCCCGCTGCCCCCGAGGCACTCGCACCCTGCCCCACAGCGCCAAGCCGCTGCAGCAAAGCTGCTCTGCCCCTTGAAAGCTTCCCTCCAAGCGGGCTGAATCCAGCCCTTGGTGGAAGCTCTGCACCTCTGGCTTTTCTCCTTCTGACACTTCGTGCATCTGTGCTGGGTTGCCTTGTCCTCATGCTAGTATGTAATGTATCACTACTCCTTCGGTGTTCCTTGTACAGCTAAGGATGGGAGAAGACAGAACAGGTTATCATTTCACAGCCTTCCTCATTCCCCTGAAGGATCTTTCAATGAGCTCCTTTGTCCAGTAACACAAAATAAGTCAAACCTTCTCCTGAAATAACTCTCGCCCTGCATTCATGGTGTGTGGTGTGTTGTGAGCATGGAGTGGGATGAGCAGAAGTGGTTCAGGGGAGTGTTATTTGATTTATTTTCTGTTGAATCTAGACTGCTTCATTTATTTTTTTTTCTTTTCCCTGTCTTGTTTGCAGGTTTAGAGCTTGGAGGGTGTTTTGGTTGCTTTTTATTATTCTTCTCCAGTCAGAAAGAGAAGCGCTGGAAGTAAATTGGTTACGAAGAGCTTTAACACCATGTTCAGTGAGCTGCAGACACAGGCGAAGGGCAGGCTGGCAGGGGCCAGGGAGGACTGGCATACACCAGGGTGTTTAACAAGGAGAGGCAGGAAATGTGGTAGTGGTTTGACTTTGTGTAACTTGTATTTGTGGAACATAAAGCAGGCTGAGCATATATCCCTGGCCATGTCTAAAGCAAGGGACAAAGTCTCCATTCAGCACTCTTCCTGCACTCAAGATGCCTTTTGAGAGGGAAGAGTTGACAAGTCGGGAAGATTTTTAAAAGATCTGCTTTGATACTACTCAATTTTTTTTTTCTGTGCTGTTTGTAGCCTTTAAAATCTCAGTACTTGCAATTCCTCAGTCTCACCAGCTGTGCATGGCTGGTGCTGACTGGTATCGCCACACTAGTCTTCGAGAAGGATCCTGTGTGCTCAGACACAGCGTGCTGTACTGACCCCGGCTGGGATGGAGATAGCAAAACAACCTCCACTCCCTTGTTCAGCTCCTGGGAGGTGCCAGGCAGCTGCAAAGTGAACTGGCACTTCTGTGAGTTGGATCTGAGCTGTGATGAGTTCAAGCATATTTATTTCAAGGCTGCCTGGCTCTGTAAGGAGAAAACTGCTCAATCTTTTGTCTTTTCCTGTTCTCCTCCTCCTTCTCCTTGTCTGATTTGCTTTACTCCATTCAGACTGTAGTATGTGATTCCTCACGCAGTTCAACAAAGGGGTGCTCAAAATCCTGCACCTTGGGAGGAACAGCCCCATGCGCTAGTGTATGCCGGGGGCTGACAAGATGCAAAGCGGCCTGGCAGAAAAGGACCTGGGAGAATCCTGGTGGACATGAAGCTGAACATAAGCCAACAACGTGCAGCTGAGGCAAAGGGGGGTGATGGCATCCTGGGCTGCATTGGGGAGTGTTGCCAGCAGGTCAAAGGGAGGTGATCCTTCCCCTCTGCTCAGCACTGGTGTGGCCACAGCTGGAGTGCTGTGTACAGTTCTGGGCTTTTCTGTGCAGGAGAGACATGGAAATACTGGAGAGTCCAGCAAAGGGCCACTAAGATGACAGACAGAAGCATCTCTTCCATGAGGGAAGGCTGCGAGCTGGGACTGTCCTAGCTCAGAGAAGAGAAGGCTCGGGGAAAACTTATCAATGTACATAAATACCTGAAAGGAAGGTGTAGAGCAGATGGAGCCAGGCTCTTTTCAGTGGGTCCTAGTGACAGGACAAGAGGCAATGGGCCTGAAACACGGGAGGCTCAATCTGAATGTAAGGAACACTTAACTGTGAGGGTGACTGAGCACTGGCACAGGCTGCCCAGAGAAGTGGTAGAGTCTCTATCCTTGGAGATATTAAAAAGCCATCTGGACATGGTCCTGGGCAGCCTGCTCTAGGTGGCCCTGCTTGAGCAGGTGGCTCAGAAGAGATGACCTCCAGAGGTCCCTTCCAACCTCAACCACTGTAATTCTGTGATTCTTCCACTAGCTTTGAAAACACCCTTTTTTCCCTTTCCTGTTTTGTATGCTGAGTGTCACCCCAGGACCTCACCCAGCTGGAGGTGCTTGGTGCCTACTTCCTTTGTCTTCTGGTTTTCTTCATGTAAAAGGGAGCTAAGACCTCCTACCTACCTGAGATAATTAATTAATTAATATTTCTCCCACGCTTTGAAATCAGGATGGGAGAAATACTTGTCAAAATGCAAAGGAGCGTTTTGAGGTTAGAAACAGTGTAATGGTAATATAACTCATATTTATGTGTGTGAAAAATAAGGTCATGCTTACCTGTTATAGATATATCTTGCTTGGAAAACTGTTTTGGGTTCAAAACGACCACAGTTTACTTACTGTCAAAATAGATGTGGAAGAAAAATCCACAACCTGAAAACCCTTAACTTGAATTTTTACCACCTTAAAGTCCAATATTTTTACATTTACCCAAGCTGAATGATGACTTCAACCTTCAGAGCTGAACTTTATGATGACACGGCAAGCAAGCCCTGTACTGACCGGCACAGACCTGATGAGGTAGTTCAACACTGTCTTGCTAAACATGCTGGAGGGGCTGAAAGAGCCCAGCTCGGTTAGGATGCCAGTAAGCTGCAGGAACTGATATTAAGTGACCATTAATCTCTGGTGGAACTCCCTTTGCCAGATAAGATGGGCCAGATGCTGGATTGCTCTTTGTTTTATTACTAGTATAGTACTGACTAAGCTTGCTGCTGGTGGCATTCGCCTTGAACAGGTATCTTTTTGCATCTTGCTGGGGAGCAGTGCTGGGCTGTGTTGAGGCCACCTGGTCACAGGTCAGTTCAGGCTGCCTCCCGGCTACCTCCAAAATAATAGATGGATGTGAAACTTTTTGACTATTTTTGCTGTGGATAAAGACACGGCTTTGCTCCTGCTGGTTAATGGTGTGTGTTTGTGGAGCAACTATCTCCTAGCGACTGCCAGACTAGAAATGACTGGAGTGCAAACTGGCTGATTTCTTATTTCATGGCTGTGGACTATTTTATGCAGCTTTGTACTGTGAAATATGGGAAACCAGGCTTAGCCAAAAGTGAGTTGCTTAGCAGACGCTTGCTGTCATACAAATTAGCCACAGCTTTTGCATCTTGGAGTGCTGCCAGCAGAGAGCTAGCTATTGCATTAAATGTCTACTACCAGTCATGATCTAAACTGAAAACAAGAAGATTAATCGTTCTTCTAGCATTATCTTAGCAGTTAGCGCTTTTTGTAGCGTTAAACATGTTTTTCGTCTTTAAACCCAAACTATAAAATACTGCTCTGAGTTTCACATCAATGAGTGTTGGGAAGAACAGGAAAAGGTTTAATTTAGTGAGGGACTGAAGTGTATAGGAACTATCTTGCATAAAAGTGGAAAGGGAAGTTAATTTTGTTAGTGCTTCTGACCTGCTATGTAACAATGAATACCTTCAAAACAATAGTTTAAACAAATATACGGTAGATACAATTGATTTAGCTACTAGGAGATAAAAAGTAACAGCGTTCAATAAACAACTTCTTTGACTTTACCTCAACCAATATTTTAAATACATAATTGTACTGATGTAGTTTGACTAATGAAACACAGTATTTTTTCCTTGCCTAAAAATATTTCCATCTGAAATTTTCTTGAGTTGCGAAGTTCTTACTTAAGAAGTAACTCACTTGAACATGAAGTAAACAACTGGAATTTAGGAAATTCATACTTTAGTAAGTTCCTGAGGATTTAAGGTTGCTTTCAATCATTGGTGTCTGTTCCGAGTGAGGGAATGACACCAGAAGGGCTGTTTTGAATTCAGTTGGTAAGCTTGACCGTTTACACCAATGCTGCTGACTTCTGTTTGTTCTGTTCTCTGTAATCTTACTTCTTAGTCAAACTCAGTATCATCAGGGCTTTCATTTCTTGAGTTACTAAATGGTGGCTAGGAACACTAGATCAAAGAAATTTCATGTTGCTTTTAGAGGTTTAGCCTTCCTGGTCGAGAGGGAAAATGAGAAATTTGAACCAGGCTCCCCAGAAGACAGATGAAAAATCCTGAAAAAAATAATCTGTTTAATTTGTTTCAGGATTTTGCAGGGGAGGATATCAACACCTTGCTGGTAATTTTTAGCAGCTCTGCTATTGGCAGTACTGTCCCTGTAGTAAAGCAGCACTTTATGGAGGAGGAACATGAGAGCCACCAGCAGACACCATTTACTGCTCACTTGGGTGTTGGAGTGCCCGTGAGTGCCTGCTGTGACCCATAGATGACTGCTGACCCATTAGCTCTCCGTCTGAGAACAGCTGCCCATGCACTGGTGCAGCTCTTGCGTCTAGATGAGACAGTGTTAGGTTTATGCTTAATCCTTACAGGTCTGCTACAAGGATTTCCTCTTGCTTTTCTTGCAGCATTTACTCTTTGGCGTGTGGAGTTCAAACAAGCCCTTCCTTCCAATGGCTACAGCAATAGCAATGATTTTCTGTTTCCCTTCTGCAAGGGAATCTGAAATGCAAAGACCAAATAGTAATGTGTACTTGCCTAGAAATAATGTGCTGAGTTTGTAACTACTGGAGAAAATAATTCGGCACATAGTTATTTCCATGTACCTCCCTAGCACCAAGAACAATTAGACACCAGCTGAAGACAGTGACTGCCAAAAGCGCATTTGGATGAGGTGGGTGTTTCTGGGTGGTACAGTCATGCATTAACAAGTGTGACTGCATCACTAAAATGAAAGTATGTTTGTATCTCCAAGCCCTTTGTAGGGATATGCCATCCTCAGGAGGAAAGGACACCAATAAAGCATCTGGCAGGGAGGAAAAGCAAAGAAATGAGTTTAGGATAGTGAGGTGTAGTTAACTGCTTGCTGTTAGCAAAAACCATTCACCTGAACTGGATATAGTGTTCACAGCTGCTTCAGAAATCATTCACTGTGAAAGCTGGAGCGGGAGTAGGTCAGCTGCTCCCAATCCAGTTCTCTGGGTGTTAGAAGAAATCTAAACTGATGGGCAGATGGGTGGGCAGCTGCAGAAGGGATAGGGATCCAGGGAGCTTTGTGCAACCCTCAGAGGAGATGTAAACCTTTTTCCTGCAAGACACATACACAGTCTTCTGACAGAGCTGGGAAACCAGACATAAATTTTTCTATTTGCTGAGACTGAACTCTCACAGGGCACAGAGCTACTAGCAAAAAATCTTCCCTCCACTGCATAAAATCTTTCTCCCTCTTGCTCTTTGAATCCTGTGCTGAGCTCCAGTAGTTGCCTGTGTACTTCATGGGTAGGGGAAAGCAGCATCTCATGGAAATCTTAACCCTTACGCATATTGAGAGAGGAACTCACTTTTTTTTTTTTTTTTTTTAACACGTCGCATGCATGGATAAATGCTAGAGATGAAACGGTACTGTGTGGTGTTGTGTGATAAAGTGTTCGGCACAGTGGATTCTGTTAAGAGAACGAGTGATGAGTTGCAGTCAGACACCAAGAAATGATGGTCCACAAGCCGCAAGTGCTTTTAATAGGATAACTACCCACTCGTTTGCTTTGATTTCTTGTAGTTGCATCTTCCACCACTGGGGCATTGAAGGGTGAGCAGATACAGCTCAGTGAAAATGATACAAAAGCGACCACCCTGCATCTTGAGAAATGTTTAGCAGCTTAATTAGATTCAGAGTATAATACTGTTAACAGTGCATAAATGATAGCTGTCCTCTGTTTATCTACATACTGTTCCATTCTTTCAGCTTTACCATTATTATTTAAATGTATTTTAAGTATCTTTTCTCCTCAAAAGCAACCCCTATTTTTATTTCTAATTTGATTTCACAAGATATTGTCAAACTTCGTAAGTGTAAGAGGATAAACAATATACTCTACCCTCCAGCAGTCATAAAGGGAGAAGCAGGGGGAGAGGAAGTCCTGCCCTTGGATATCCAATGTTATGACTCAGTACTCAGGAAACGTGGGAAACGGAGGTCTTCAATCTTAAATGTTTCAGTGGGGTTTCCTTTGCTGTCTTCTGCTAATCTGCTAATCCTTTTAAGAAAGCTGAATTCCATAGCTTTTTCTAGAGACAGTAGAGCACAGCTGATTTTTAAAGCAGTCTTTCTTTCAGCATAATGCAGCCATTGCCACAGCCGCGGGGGCTGCAGAGGTTGTGCTCTGACTGCAATGGTAGTAACGTGTGATAGCTTGCACTGAGCATGAGCCAAATTCCATTCTGTCGCATCCTAGTATCTTCAAAATTTAACTGTGCTACCGCTGTGCTAGAGCTACACGGCATGACAGGTGAGCTTTCCATTAGATTCCTGGCTGGGTTAAAATCAACAGTAAAGCAAATGCACCATTTCTAGTACTTCTGAATAGCATCTCATTTGGACCTTGATGTGAAAGCAGAATACAGCAAGTCGCAAGTGACAGAAACAAATTAGTTCAATATTTCAGGTTTCAAACCTTGTCACCTTGCAAGAAACATCTCTGGCAGCTGTTGTGTCAGCTGGTAGCTAGTGGGAAAAATGCAAAAATTATTGAACTCCAGAGTTTGTAATACAGTGGAGGGAGAGGGGGAGACAGAAATAACGGTGATGGCTTCTTTCTGGGTTTTCTCGTCTAACGCAAACCACTTGGAAGAATAACTGCGAAGACCAGTGATACCTTTCCCGAATGCTCAGCTTCTTTGTGATGTCCCTAAGCAGCTGCTGGCCCATGTGCCAAATCAGAGTGCTTTTGCAGGAGGCTGCTGCTGCTCACAGCAGGGTTTGTAGTTCCTGTAAGGAGCCTCAAGTCCCTATTGCTGCTGGACAGCACTGAATGGCTGGCAATGAATTCAAAGCCAGGGTCTTAGTGATGCAGCCTGAATCTGTTTGTCCTGAAAAGTGCAAACCCTGTTGCTGGGTTTTTGTGTGGCTCGTAGCGACTCCTCTGCACGCAGGGGCAAATGCTCTGTTAGTACCCTTAGCTGTCAGCAACACTGCGCTGCTGGTTTTGAGGCAAGGGCTGCATTTGCACTCCTTAGCACTGTGGCTTGGCATCTAGAGCTTGTAAATCAAGGTTGGCCAGGGTGCTGCCTTTGAGGCCTTAGGAGGCAGCGCACAAAGAGGTCTGTTCGTTGCAGTTATCTTTGGCTGAACCAGCTGGAGTGCCTACAAGGTCTTTTTAGCTCTGCTCTGACTAGGGGCATGGAGTAGATGCTCTGTGGGAAGGAGGCGCTTAGAGGTGCCAACCAGTGAGCATCCCACAGGATCCCCTGCCCAGGTGTGCGCTGCATACAGAGGTCACTTCCCTCTGCCCTTAATGCAGAAGCTGTGGCACAGCCTTTTCCAGAGACCCATGCTGCCAGCACCGTGGCCAGTCTCTGCTTTCTCACATGCTTGGAATCTTTCCATGTGCACAGCCTTTTCCAAGGGTGCACGGGTCGAGTGCTTGAGGCAGTCAAGAAAAGACTTGGGGATATCAGGCTTCTGGGGATGGAGGGCTGAACACAGAATTAGCCAGAGCTGTCAGCCCAAGTTCTTCATTAGGCGTCCCTCAACCAAACCTCACTAAGCCACCCACGCTCAGCCATGCGCTGGGGCCCCTGGCACAATCTGTGGCTGGTTTTGGTGCTGAAAGTCACAGGGGCTGTGCCTGGCCAGGTCTGTGAGGTTGGGATGAGGACATGAACCAAGGAGTGTCTTATGTTTCTCTCCCTTCTAACATCTCCATAAGGACGACCAGCTGCTCTTCATGTGCTTACCCTGGCTAGTCCCAGCTGAAGCAGTGTCTCAGAGCACCAGGCACAAGGCTCCCTGGAGGTGCCCCAGACTGTCTGGCTGTTTCCCCTGGGGCTATGCCCGCGTCTGTTGGGGCTGGGCAACTGGCTTGCTATGAAACTGGTAACCCATGAAATCACCTTGCTGGCTGCTGGGGTGCTGCGAGGACGTAACACAGGGATGTTCTTCAGCTACAGAAGGCAGCAAGTGCTGCAGCTGCACTCAGCTAATCAACGTAGGATGATGCTAGATATGTTTCAAGCTACTACCTTTCGCTGGGAATGGCTTGGCTCTGTGCTGGAGACCTGTGCCAGACTAATAAAATCATGTCTTAATTGCAAGGTGTATTTTATATCTTCTTATTTGCGGTTTGGATTTAAAAGCTGTGTGTTGTTTTACTTAAATTTCACTGATGACTGAGGGTTACTTTATTTTATTTTTTTTTAATTTTGTTTCTTTGTCTACTTCAAGTGTGTATTTCCTTCATATTTAAGGTAATACTTTAAGCTAGGCAGCTGGGCAAATCCCAAGTGGATCAGAGCCACAATATGCTACCTCTTTTTCCAGAGCAAAACTGACCCCAGATGATCCATCTCTTTAAAACTTGGGCAATTTATGCTTCCAGTGCTACGGATACAAAAGAATCATAACGTAAATGCAGAGTTCTGGTGCTTTCCCTTAAATACAACAAATGTCATTTCAGTTATATAAATTTATACAGGTTAAAAAACCAATAAGTATGTTCTCCTTATATGAACAAAAGCTCTTAAAGGTACTGCCTGCACCGCACAAGCTTCTGGAAGGCTTTCTTGAAATCGTCATTGAAGATTGTGTAGATTAGGGGGTTAATAAGGGAATTTATATATCCCAGCCATGCTAGGAAATTAGACATGTCTTCTGAGATGTGACATCTTTCACAGATATTAACAACTACTTCTTTTACAAAAAAAGGGAGCCAGCAGATCACAAATGCCCCCAAGATCAGACCCAGTGTAGTTGCTGCCTTTCGCTCTCTTGTGCTAGAGATTCTCTGTTTTTTCCAGGATTTCTCATGCTTAGATTCAGACCTGGGGCTTCGTAGGGTGATATTGATTTTATCACAGTTCACCAGGGGATCTGATGTCTTCTCTGCTGTGCTGGGCATAGAAGCTGATTTGGTGCTTCTTTCACCTGCGTCCAAAAGGACTTGTCCATTTACCTCCTCCCTTACGATCCGGCTGACGCTTCTTCTATGAAATGTCTTTGCTGCCTTGTATATCTTGTAATAAAGGATCAGAATCAAGGCCAGCGGGATATAGAAGGCGCCAAATGTAGAGTAAATGGTGAAAACAATGTGGTCGTGTTTGATGATGCATTCGTCATCCCTGCTGGTCGTCTGGTGCCGCCAAAACAAAGGCGGCATGGAGATAAAGATGGATATGATCCATACCACTGCAATCATGATGCCAGCATGCTTAGATGTCCTTTTCCGTGCATATTCCACAGCATCCGTGATTGCTCTGTACCGGTCCAAAGCAATGGCAGAGAGATGCAAGATGGAACATGTGCAGCACGTAATGTCCACGCTCAGCCAAATGTCACACACCACTTGCCCCATGATCCAGGTCTCCTTTACAATGTAAACAATGCTGAAAGGCATCACCAGGACTGCCACAAGGAAATCAGTCACTGCAAGAGAGCAGATTAGGTAGTTGGCGGGGTGGTGGAGCTTTCTTGTCACAATTATTGCAGTCATCACAAGAGAATTGATGGCTGTTGTCATCAGTGCAAGCACAGACAGGGTAATGGAAATGAGAATCTTGGATGTCACCCATCTGAATAGTTCTTCTGATGTACCATTTTGTTCGGTTGAGTTTATTAAATCCATTTTTCTTTTAAAGATGGTCTTTACCAGTGGAAGTTACCTGTTGGAAAAGTAAAAACATTCAGAAAGTACATTCTTAGCCGCCAGAAAATCTTGATTTTTGTTATCTTAAAAGAGTATGGGCCCCAAACTGATAAGAACCTCAGGCTGGCTCCAGACAGACTTTCCTGGCTAGGACCATGTGGGATGCTCTGCCTCCAGAATACGGACCACCTCTTTCTCTTGGTGATGCTGTTGGGAAGGAGATGTTTGCGTGGCAGGGGAGAGGAGCGTGCTGTGATGCCCGAGATGGCACTGCCCTGTGGGGTGCCACACATCACTGCTTGGGGGAACCAGCCTTGCTCCTTAAGCAGGGCTGCAGTGCCAGTGCAGCCCCTGGGGCGCAGGACCAGCCATCCTGCTAAACACTTTGAATGGATTGTAGTGGGGTCTTGAAACCGGTTAAATGTGGACCATCTCAGCCTAAAGTACTACTACTGCTTTTAGGCTAGCACTGTCTACTCCCCTAAGCAATGTAATGGCTGTTGAAAACTTCAGTCCACAGGAAGCAGGCATAATGCTTCTTTTCTCTACATAAACTCCTTTTTCCCCATCAGTCTGTGAGTCCTTCCTTGTGTATAGATAAGTGTGGGCTTTCTAACCCGGGACATAGTTTTCGATCAAAAACAGGAACGTGAAACATTGCAGTACAAACAGAAGAAACAATTGTGTGTTGAAAGTTTAATTTTAGGTTTTCCTCTTACACATTACATCTTAAGATGAAATGGTTGAATATATTGTTAAGCTTCAAATGGTTGACTTACTGTCTAACTGAAAAATTATACATAGCATCTTGAGAACATCATTACTTTTCCTCAAGTTTTGCTATTCTGTGGTCGTTGCCAAAGAAAACTGCAGAAAACTTGGATTCTAGTTGTTCTGCTAATGACTACAGAAACA
This sequence comes from Falco cherrug, assembly GCF_023634085.1. Classification (NCBI taxonomy): domain Eukaryota; kingdom Metazoa; phylum Chordata; class Aves; order Falconiformes; family Falconidae; genus Falco; species Falco cherrug. The sequence goes on along the minus strand of NC_073698.1, from coordinate 113,540,161 downwards.
GTATAACTCCTCTTAGGGCTCTGCAGGAAGCAAAAAGCAAAAATCACATAAATTCTCAGTTACGTTCTGGGGATGCACACCCTACTTTCTTATCCAGAAGGGTTTCTGAGCACTCTACAGACTGCAGCTGAAGTAGGAGTTTCCAGATTTTTAGACTAGAGCCTGTAACACAGTAAGAGGGTCAGATTTTTCATCCTTTTGCGAGTTTTGACCTGCAATTTCTTGTGTGCGTAAGATCTACCTGATGAACCTCTAAGTGGGGTTTTCTCTGACAAATTTTGGAGTGTAGTGAGTGGGTTGCACATGTGTTGCATTGGATGCCACGTGTAGGGAAATATGTGAAATAAGTGAATAATTTTTCTTAGGTAAAGTGGCTGTGATTAACTAAAGCTTTTTGATATTATGCTGGAGTGGCTGAAAAGAAAATCTCATATACTGTTTATAACCTTGGACCTAGTTCACTAATTTGACTTGATATTCTAACCTGGGCAATGCTTAATATGCTATTGATCTACTCAAAAAGGCTTTTAGCGTTGCTTGACCAACATTTCATTGTGTGGAAGAACAAGGAAAGGAAATGTATTTTAGGTGGTCGTATTTACAAATGCTGAGCAGAATCTTGCCTTGTACATGAGCTGATTACAGCATGCATGTGCTCCCTTTCTCTCTCTGTCCCTCCCTCTGAACTTGAATACTTCACATGCATAAAAATAGATGTTTCATCACATCAGTGTCACCCTAAAACCTTCTGAATCCACAGTAATTGCTAGTTTGTGGATATTTTTGTCTATAGTTAGCTGCCTTCCAGAGAAGGAATAGGCACATATAGTATTATCGGGTGAATGTTCAACCTCTGCTAAATACATGTCCATTTTAAGCTTGTATAAATACATGGGGGAAAAAAGTTTATGGGGAAAAACTAAGATTTCTGTTGATATCCAGCAGCTGATCATATTTTAGAACTCATTATGGTTAATTACCTTATAAATTTCTAACTCTTTGGATATTAGTCCTTAATTGCAAGCAAGCAAAAAGCAATTCAGAGATAATGAAAACTGATAAATAGCTTTTGAAAGATTATTCACTTTGAGACCCTGGAGTAAGGAAAATAGTATGGGTGCGTTCACAAGACCGGTGTGTAGGAGTAAGTAGATTTCCTCAGTGCTGCAGTGACTTGGAGGCTCTTTGTAAAGAGGTACAGTGACAGAAATGTGCTTACTTGCCATGTGCAGTGATTATGCTTCTCTGCGTCGTTTTAAGGTTATCAGCTGGTACACTCGGATTTCATTCAGGCTGCTAGCATGGAAATCGAGCAGTATTGAAGACCATCATGCCGAGGTTTTAGTGTACTACTGTTAGACGCATAATTCTTCTGGTGTTCCCTGTTTGTGGGGCATAACCTGCTTTTAATGGTACCCATCTGGCCATAGGCCCTCCTATTCCTACGTGGAGTGTTAATGACCCTCACAGCCCCGGCAGCAGGTGTCCAGGTAGGTCCCCGCGGGCTGCTGTGCAGACCAAAGAGTGTGGCTCCATCCAGGGGAGAGAGCAGTATGGTGACAAGAGCTGGCCTCCAAGGCAGTGGCTCCCTTTGAGGTTACAGAGCCATTCAGTGCTGCTTAGGACTGCCAGTCACAAAGTTTGGTGGCTTACCTGGCCATGTGGGATGGGGATCCTCTGCTAACCGTGGTGGGCATTTGTGTAAGGCTATTGGGTGATCATTAGCTGAAAAGATTGCTTTATAAATATGTGGGGTTGAAATGCTGGCAGCATTTAAGGACTGCCACCTCTCTCTTTTTTGATCACTTCCAAGATGAACTAATTCTGGATTTTCTCTTGCTAGGCCGAACTCGGTTCAAGCAGTGGCCATCACTGGCTTCTGTCCTCAGCAAGCACTTGAACCGCTTTTTGTAGTAGGAAGGATGATGCTGTGAACAGTGCACTGGATTAGGATGCAGGAGAGCTGGCTTCTGCCCCTCTGCTGTAGGCTTCCCTTGTCAATCTTTGAGCAAATTCATTAAGGTGCTTCAGTTAATTCTCTATAAAATAGCTACAGGAGTACTTCCCTGCTACCTTACTTTGCATGTTTGTGTTGTCTTCTTGTAGTAGCATTAATTATCTCTTGTATGCATTTAGTGCATTTAGAGAAGATCTAATCTCAGGTGATAGATACCCCCAGGTGCTGTGGGAATACTGGTATAACTACTTACTGCACTTCCAGCTCGGATTTTGCTGTTACCCCCTGTCAGTCTACTGAGCTTTTGCCTCACAGAGCAGGCACAGTCCCTCTGCCCTGCGGTGTGGGCATCTCCTTATGGCCACATACCTGACAGAAGACTTCAAAATGAAGTATAGAAGACTGGGAGCTGTCTTCTCTTGAGCGGTGAATTTACTTTGATGAACGAAAACAAACTTGCAGCCATGCTGAACTGAAATCTGTATTTCAACAATTATGGAATGGGATCAGCAGTGACATGTAACTGTTTTCAAAGAAATCTCCACAGTCCAGATGTTTTTAAGGCTACTTTTGTGGAACTGGCAGCTCCGTGACCCTCTCAAAGGAATAAGCTGAATCTTTCAGCTTATCGCTGATATCTCGAATTCCATGGAAGTTGCTCTTGCTGCAGGTGGAAGTGTTGTCTTTTATTATTGCCTTTTCAATACGCAGCTGTTGTTGGAAAACTTTGGAAAGACTTGAGGCTTCAATTGCATTATATTGTCCTGAATTTAATATTGGTGAAAATGAAGTTTTGTACTTTATCTTCATTATAGATCTTAACACAGTAAATTAACCTATAACTGCTATTAAAATACAAGTATGGTATTTCAGTTGACCCATTAAAATATTAGTCTTTGACTGCTGAACAAGAGCCCTGTAAACAAAGGAAGCTGCTGTTCACCTAAGATAGCGTGTCTGTTATTTTGGATACATGAACATTATTATTTTTGAGGAATTAGCCACCTCTATCAATCTTTTTTCCTCCCCTCCCAGATATGGCATGTTAAGGTGACCAGAACATAAGTACTTCCTTGTCTGTAAAAGCACAGCTATCATCCTGCTGATCTTATTTAGAGAGCTTGGAGGAAAATGTCTGTGCAGCCTTATCGCAAAAGCAAACATCGTATTTCTCTAGTGGCCACTCACAGCAAGGGGAATGTTGGTGCTGCTCCTCAGTTTTGCAGGAACACGTGTATATGTTATTCAGCCCATAACCACCCATTTCTTTCTGAGATTTACAAAGTAGTAGTAAGATTGGTTTTGTTCTGTAGCATTAGCCTGCCCTTCCAGGTTTGGAAAACAGCACTCCTCTGCCTTTGAGTAAACCTGAAAGATAACATGAAATATGGGTTGCTGGACAAACACGGCCGGGAATGCCTTTGGGAAAGGCATCAGGAGCCTACTATTTGGGGTTCTGAATGTAGACTGAACTGCCAGAAGTTTACAGCTCTTGTTTTTTGGGCCTGGTTTGCTTGATGTTGCTTTAAGCCCTGGCAGTGACAAAACTGGCTGATCAGAGTTTAAGTACTGCTTTTGCCTACAAGTTTGCTGAGCATACTAGGGGGGTGGGGAGGGTGTTTGCTTGCTTTATTCCATGTGGGTTCCTTAGCAAAATGTGTCTTTAATTTAAAAACAGTACTTAGAGAGCAAAATGAGCAAGTGATTGAATTAAGGGTATTTAAATTGCTGCAGACAGCAATAACAGTCTTTGTGCATTAAGTAAACACAGAGTTGTGCCAGTGGTACAGATAGATGCTGTTCATCCCTCACTCCAACGGGCTTCAGCTGGCTTTGAATTGATGAAGTGTTTCACTTGCTAGCAGAATCCCTTGCTCTATTGGCCGAGCTGATCTATAAGTCAGTTAGAAAGGCCCAGCCTTCTTGCTGCAGTGGAAACTGATCCTACAAACTTCTTTTCCAGGTAAAAGGGTAGACTATACTTGTTCCCACCTATCCTGTTTTTATCACCTGTTCATGTATAGGCTAACCAGATATTTACTGGAGGTAAGACTAAAACAACCATAGAAGGATAAAGTACCAGCCTTGCTTGGGAGCTAGAATTGCTTCTAAAACCAGTATTTATGAGCTTGTAAAAATCCTTCCTGATGTGGCTGTGTGTCTTTAGATGCTATGTGATGTACTGACGACAATTAGCTTTGTAACAATCAATCATATTAAATATGATAGAGGGAAATAATGCTCCTTTGGATTAAACATATCTTTTTAAGAAGGGTGAGCTTATACTTGAATCTGATAGGGGATATGTACTTCATTGAGCCTGAACCATAGCGTGCTAACAGAAGAGGAGAGGGGCATTTTCACTTGATTCTTAGAATTCTGTCCGTAAATTCTTCTCACCCAATAACTCTTTCTAAGGCTCCTAAAGCTACAGTGCATCCCCTGGGACAGGGCAGGGGTGACTGGCAGGCTTGTAAGAGAAGCTACTTGCCAGCTGAAGGCAGCTGATGCAAACCTGCCATTTCTGGAATGCAAGGGAGTTTGAAGTGCAAGCAAAAATCACAAGGTTGCCAGTTTTTCTCATCCAGTCTGCATTTCTGCACATTTACAATTACCTTTATTTTCTTTTCTGGTGTGGTGGTTTTTTTTTTCTCTGCATCTGCTACTCAGCTAGGAGGTAGAGTTATTTCCAGTTCTTAACCTGTCAGCAAATGTTTGTATGTGCATGCTGAAGTAATGCTTTGGATTCCCTGTTTTGGGTGCTATTGTCTCAGTCCATAAGACTGAGCACATTCTGGACCTGAAATGGTCCAGAACGTGAGCTGGAGGAATATCTCAAAAGCTGTTTAGGTTTTGCTGTTTGAGTCTCTATTAGTTTAAGTAACTTGTAGAAGGTCACAACACCCCCATTTCTAGAAAAACAGATGACAAATAAATGTAGAATCACAGATAAATCAATTGAACTAATATCAGCTAAAAATCATACAGAATTTTGCCTCCCAAGCACCCTTCAGGAGTAGATAGGTAGGCTTTGCATCATGCCCTGAATGTCAGTGTAAGATGCGAAGGAAATTGATCTGAGAGTCCTGGAGAAGAGGTGCCTCCAGCCTGGAGATGCACAAATCTATTTATTGCCTGAGCACAGGCACTCTGATTTCTTACGGAATGGCAAAGAAAAGTCCATTTCTGTGCCTTGAATGCAAGGCACAGAAGTTGTGCAGTAAACCTGCATTTGATGCTTTTCTTAGCTATGTTGTAGTCTAAGCGTCCCTGTGCTGGCAAAATGATACTGTGCAGTATGTTTTGTGTCAGCCACAACAAAGATGATGCTTGGTTTAATTTTCTGGATGGCTCTCTAAATTCTTTCAGCCATCAGAAATAATCCCAAATGGCTAAAATGACAATGTCTGACAGATGTAGCTCTGAAAGTTACCACCCCATGTGTCTGCTCTGTCAGGTTATTGCTCCAGGAGCAAAATAAGCAGGAGGGAGGTAGTGCTTCCACTGAAGCCACTGAAATTCAGAGTCCAACGGCTTGCTTAGGCTGCCAGGGAAGGTGAACTTGCCCTCTGCCACTGGATGCTGACAAGAGATGCAAGCACCAGCTTTGTCAGGACCAGAACGAAGGCAGTGATCTCTGGCAAAGGGGCGGTGTGAAGCACTGAAATAGCTTCTGTCCTTATCTCCCTGGTGTAACTAACTCACCTTCATGTTTCCTACTGAGGCTGTATAAATTGCGGTGTGCTGTGACTCCTTTGACACATCTCCCTCCAGGAGGCTTTGGTCCTTGCTTCGTTACTTCATGAGCATTACCAAGTGCTCTGTGTTTTCCAGTCTGCAAAATACCAGACTGGTCAAGCCCAAATGTGAGAACCCCAGATAACAGGGATTCCCGGGGCTCTGTCACAGGGGGGCAGCTCCTTGTCCTCTGCATTTCAAAGGTGTCAGTTCCTGGGGAGGTACCACCTGAGCTACCTTTAGACTCAGCCAGGTAACCATGAGCAGAGCACATGGCAAAACCTGCCTGGGAAGCAGGGTCGCTATATAGGTGGGGTTACCCTGCAACGGATGCGCTCCTTGATGCCTTTGTCATGTTCTCTACTTGCATTTGTTGGGCTGCAGTGTAGTCCTGTGCTGCTTGTCAAGCCTGCTTGGAGGATAACCCCCCTGCTTATTGCCATCGTATCTGTAGCAACTGCTACAACTGGAAGAATGATGTTCAGATGTAATTATGCATTCCTTGCCGCTTCTAGTGTTGAAGTTGAGGCTTTGGGGCTTTGCCTCCTTTTGGAAAATTAGTCACTTATCTGTGTTTGCTCTTTATTTCATGTCCCTCTGCCATCTGTTTTAATTTAGCTGAGGGGAATGGGGGCGGGGAGGGGGTGGGGAAGGCAACCCAGCTTCTCAACCAGCCCTCTGGGAGGAGCAGCAAGAAGGAACGATATGGTCCACAGGATGACAGGCTTGCTTATATAAAGCAGTAAGCATGTTCTTCTTCTTACAAATGCAGCTTCAGTTGTTGGGTGACTGGAGAGTGATATGAATTTGATATTTTGGCTGGAGAAAGGGAAAAATTCAGACCCATATTCGTAATTCTGCAGAGGAGATGACAGTGATTTACTTGTACATTAGATGAGGGGATTCAGTTTCCTCTCTTATATGAGGCTGGTCTGAATCCCTAGCCCAGGCTTCTCGAGGCAGTGGTCTAGATAGTTGCCTTTTATATTGTATATGGTGTGGAAGGGTCCCAGCGGACCAGGTCCTGGACAATAGTGCCCATGGGAGCAGCTTTCTGCCATCTCAGAAATTGCTGGCATTCTGAGCTCTGTAAATAGATATCTGTGAGAAACGTAGTGTCTGGGCACCTCACCCCCCTGTGTGAGCTCTGTGCTGAAAAAAAAATGGTACCTTCATGATTGCAAATATTCAGCCAAATTCCTATGTTCTTTAGAGGCACGTGTCCCCTTGGATGGCTAGTCAGGATCTGAACTTGGACCCTCCATATCATGGGGGGGCCACTCACTTCCTACCACCACTTTTTGGTACCCATCCTTAATTTAGTTTGCATCTAACAGCCTGAAATACTCTGTTCAAGCAAAAATTTTCTGTATTGGGAAATTTTTATAGTTTAAATTTTTTATTTTAGTTCTGTTGAAGAATAAGCAAGGGTTTTGTTTGGTTTTGTTTCAAGTTTTTCTTTGGATTGGCAGTGAATCAAAGAAATGACTATTCACACATCTCTATATATAATTTGTACAACTAGTTTTATACTGTGCAAAAGTGGCCTGATTTCATGATTATCAAATAAATTTGAACAGTGAGATAAAAATGCAGAATGGCTTTGCTTGAGTTTCAAAATACTGCCTTTTAGATAAGGGTTTGAATTCTGTAGAAATCACAAAGCAGCATTGGAGCAAGGAGGTTGAAAGGCAGTTTTACTTCCTTTGAACAGTAATAAAACACAGCCTTGTTTCTCCCACTTCCCACTCATCCTTGTGCTTTGGGGCCAAGTGTTCTTTGCCAGCCCTCTGAAAACACATACGTGCACAGTTGTAAGTCACAAACCTTTTTCACTGATACCCCTGCCCCTGAAACTCCATTACAAGGAGTTCAACTTAGAAAATACTACTCTTTTTTTTTTTTTTTTTTTTTTTTAGTTAATAGGTATTTTGGTGGAATAGTTCCTGTATTACCTGACTTCTAAGATAATGTGGGCACCTAATGTCTTAGTTCCTTGTGAATTTTGCCAAATGTGTTTTTTATTATATAATAACTGTGAAAGATTTTATTCTACTGGAAGAAACTACCTTGCTTACTCCTGGACAGTAACGAAACAATATCTTCCAATTCAAGTCTGGAAAAGATCTCTGTTTCAATCTACACTGTAAGAAAACATCATTTTCAGACTATCACCTGGGCCACCAGTAGGTTTAGTTTTCTGCTGTGTGCTCACCAGGGCAGCTTTGAGGGAGAATTGGTCTCAGCAGAGTTTGTTGGAAGAGGGGTGAAGGTGGCGTGTCAGTTTGCTCCTCCTCTGCAGCAGGGGCTCTGCGTGACACAAGAACAGTACAAGTGTGTAGTTAAACACAATTTGGAGAAATGGCAAAATTCGCATAATCTGCAATCTCAGCTCTGCCTAGTTTTTAAGAGACTGATGCTTTTTTACAAAGACTGACTGCATACTTCCCAGTGTCTTTCTCTGTACTTTTCACCATGCCATTTATCTTTCTTCTAGTCCTCATCTGATCATCTCATAGACTGAAAGTCTTTCCCTAGGTCTTGTTATCCATATGTGATTGAATAACCCTATCAGATAGTAAACTCTGCATTGGGTTTGTCCTAAACAGCAGTTCTCTTAACGTTTTCTTTATCAGGACTAACTGAGGCAATTCAGGCTGTTTCCTCTGAATGATGTGCGTGTAGCCCCGGCCAAGAAGTGCTTTAAGGAAAACAAACAAAACAGTCCTTAAAGGTGGTGGGTTTGAAAGTGGGAGGAAAATTAAGACCATCAACTTTTTAGCAGAAGTAGAACTCAAAATGTTTTTTTCCAGTCTCCTTGGGGAAGACAGAGAGGAAAGGAACTACACGCAGCCAGGAAACCAGGCAGAATTTAGCGAAAGCTTTCTCAAAGTGATGCATCCATGGGAAAAGATTTTTGTTATGGAGGAATACTTGGTGGTTTTTTTCCTTCAGACAATGCTTTTCTGTCAGAGGGTGCCAAGCTGCCTTGCCCTGATAACTTCTACCAGCGACCAGTGGCAGCTCTAGGGAAAGACCCTGTAAAGGGTGCGAGGAGGCGAAGGGCAAGGGCAAGCTCCTGCAGTTTGCCTGGGTGGCAAAAGGACTCTTTTAATGGCACAACAGACCCTCTGTCGTGCTGGCAGACTGGGGACACCCAGGAAGCAGTGAGCTTTGGCTGTGGAGGGTGCTGCTGTTAAGGTCTGTGATGCGCAGAGTCTTCCTGGAAACTGCTACGCAAAAGCTTAGCGTGGAAAAAGTGAACTTTGAGACCACAGGTGAAGCTCTGGACAAGCAGGTGGAAGGCTGGAGAAGTCTTACTAAGTGAATCTGGGATACTTGTATGGGCAGGTCCCGTGCTGGAGCTCTGAGATAAAATCTAAAACTGGGAAGCTGCCCAGGAGTTTTCATTTTCGAAGTGGTAACGAAACAGTCCTCAGGTCTGGCTGGCTTGGCTTGCTGTGGCTGGACTGGCCCCACCGTGCGGTACTGTGTCAGCCTGTAGAGATCCCAGCTGTTAGCCTTCTTCGCAGGGAAACGGACTCACTCCTGCTGCTGGAGTTCGCATAGTGAGGAGGCAGAGAGGGACCATCATACAGTGGAGACTGGTGCTTCCTATCTGGCACTGCAGTGTTTTTCCAGTGTTTCTACGAAGATTGATTTATTCACCACTGTGTACACTTAGGTGGGGAGCTCTCTTTCCAAAATCCAGATGCTGTGCCTTCCAACTTCAGTCTGTACTAAAAAGGACACCGCTCTTGCATGGGGTGCTGCAGTGCCGGTAATCAAAACGTAGAGCTGTTCTCGTACATGCTTTCTCCTGTGTGGAGGCAGAGCACTGATGTGGGCAGGTAACTGGTCAGACTCTCCATGAGCACCACAAGAGGTCTTTGTCTGGGGATTGTATCTTTCAAAGGGAGAGGGTACCAAATGAATGGGAAGTTCTCATTTGCTGCTTCGTATGTTTTTCAGTTGTGTGTGTGTTTTTTTTATTATTTTATTTTTAAAGGATTTAAATCCTAGCATTGATACAAATGAATGCTTTAGCCAGAAGAGTTTAGTGCACTCAGTGAATTGGCATAAGTGCTAATGGCAAAAAGCATTTGTTCCAGGCCTGTGTAAGCCATCTATGTCTGAGATCTGGGATGCGGATATGCTGGCAAAACTTCTCTAGTGCAGATTGGGGTTTTGCTTTCCTCCTTTTCACAGTTCCAACATACTCTGCAGCTCTTAAGCATGTCTTTCTCTCTACTTAGTTTATTATTGCATTACAACATGATCCCCTTTAAAAGTATCAGTATTTGGAAAAATAAGCCCCAGGACAGCCTGTATGAAATCAAGTGTGTGGTGAGGAGAACTGTGGAGATGGAGAGAGTGCGTCAGATGGTAAAGTTGAGGGGAGAACTTGAGGAAGCGGAATGCCTGGGGAGGAGGGGTGCTGGCGTACCCCCTGTATCATGCTTGCATGCCTCTATATCTCACGCTGCTGCTGAATCACAGAATCACAGCATATGGTCGGGGTGGGAAGGCACCTCTGGAGATCACCCAGTCCAACCCCCTGCTAAAGCAGGGACACCCAGAGCAGGCTGCACAGTCACATTCAGGAAGGTTTTGAATGTCTCCAGAGAAGGAGACCCCACAGCCTCCCTGGGCAGCCTGTGCCAGGGTCTGTCACCCTCAGGGTAAAGGCATTTTCCTTGTATCCAGATTGCATCTTCAGAATCGCATTGAACTTATTCAAATACAGTAATTTCTTTGAAGAATGAGGATGCCAAATAGGATGTCTGTGCAATGCGGTGGAAGTCGGCATTTGGGCTTTCTGAGTTGTCTGAGCAAGCTGGCATGGTACTTGGCTCCACATGGGGCTGTGGTGGTGAGGATGAGCGGGAGGTGAGCTGGAGCAGCTGCTGCTGGGCCCAACCTGGAGCTGGGCTGGAAATGGCTTGTGCCTGGTTAGATAGGGACCTTGGCACCATGTTTTGGCAGAGAATGACTGCCTCTGTGGTCAGCTGGCACCACAGCTTGCTGAATAACCCCTGGAAACATTTCACCTTGGGTATATTTTTAGGGGTACAACACTTTCAAGAAAGCTTGTAACAGCAGGACAATGTTAAAATGTGTCCAAACACAGAAACAAGGATTTATCTTCCCTAGGCAGCCTCCCAGACCTGCGAGGTCTCCTGTTGCAGATGCTATGACTACTAAATGTCTTAAGCTCTCTCACACTTTGTGAACTCATTTTCATTTCTGATAGGAAAATAACAGACTGTCACACACAACTTTTTTTTTTCTTTGCATAATTCTGATGGAGTTGTGACACTTGACATACAGCACAGATGACTGTGAATGGCTTCTTAAAATTTAAACAGATGATTCAGAATGAATTATGAAAAACAACCTTATTGTCACAGGAATTCAGTACAGGCAGCAATTGTCTAACTAGATTATCCAGCTTCAATTGATCTCCAAAACTTCTCATTGATAAAGCAGCTAAAGAATCTTAAATGATAAGCCTAATAAACTATTTCCAAACAAAATTTCAAAGTTTTTTTTTTACTGTCGATGATTATTTTTTTTCCCTCTTGAGGATCTGTTGATGTTGGTTTTCTAAGATCTTTTAAAACGTAACTTTGTGATTATGAAAGCCTTCAGCACTTTAGAGAAGTTTAGATACTATTTTGTTCCAGGGATGCTTTTGGGCAGAATTTCAGCTCTTTGTTTCCTGAGTAAGAAAAAAGCATGCACCTTCAAAAGAAGGTTGAGCAACTATCTTTTAGATTTAGATTATAATGCTAACACTAAAGAAGCAATAATTCTAGCAGCTGTTTTCTCCTTTGGTTGTATGCTGAGAAAATGAATTTTTTATATGATAAGAACGTTTATTTGTAACCTCGGTGTATACTTGCAATATATTTTAAAATCTTTCACAAGGACTGTTTAAAAAAAGGTGTTTGACAGTACTTGCACATGACAACAGGTAATATTAATTTGGTGGTGGAGAAAAGCATTAAATTGATTGTGCCTAACTGCCCAAATCCGCAGAAGTCACATCAGTACTCTGAACTGCTTTAGGAGAGTTCAAAAACCTCCAGTGGATTCTCAGCAATTGTAGGCTGTCTGTGGCCCCTGTAATTTCTGAGAGATAAAGATTGTAAGATGTGCTTTCACATAATAACATGGTAAAAAGCAGGAGTAAAGGACAGAGGCAAATGGTTAATGTACTGATCTTCAGAGACTGGAAGAGGCCTAGAAAAATCAAAGGCAAGCTATTGCTTCTGTACGATTTGGCTGATGTATGTGAGCAGCATTGTGCCTAGCACTGTTGGAAAGGCTGAATTCCTTTCCCTGGATTGCTCGCAGCCCACATCTCACATTGCAAAGTTGGAGGATTTAACTGTGGACTATAGCGTGAGAAACTATTTTTCTACCAGGAGACTGGAAAAGACCAAGTTATAACTTTGAAGGTTTCTGCTAAAATGCCTTTTCAGTTTTACCCTTGGAAGCTGCTGAAATTTATGGAAAAAGGCTTTTAACATTTTAACGATAATATATTGTTGACAAGTAATGAGAAATATAGAGTCTCGGATTGTTTGCCCTCATGTAGGTACACATGTATATATTTCGTTGTATTTGTGCCCATCATTTCTAGGTTTTCTATTTTAAGAAATCATTATTGAAAACTGCATTTCCTTAGTGTTCAAAATGAGCCTTTGCTCTTTGAAGCTGAAGAATATTATAATGCTAACTCTTCTGGAAAGGAGTAATGAAAAGATTCAGGCAAGTCTTCACATCTGTATAGTCCCTTGGTTTTTTTTCTAATTGCATTTCCCCCCCATTTTTAGCCACTAAATGATGACATTACATTCTGGGATTCTTCTACCTCTTTGTTTCTTGATTCACAATCTTTAGCATGTAGCTAGGTCATATATATCAAACATTTTCCTTCATAGTCCCAAGATGTAGAGGCTTTCCTAAAAAGATACAGAACTAACTACAGGTAGTTATATACACATGCATTAAGAGGGTGCTCTCTCTAATCAGTTGACCTGAGTATCTGTGGCTTCAAGTAAAACTACCAAGCCTGAGGAGAAATAGCCAAGTCGTTAGCTGATGACACTAACTTTTATGGCCTGTCCAGCTGTACCACAGCACCTTTGTGATATAATATGCAGTATAGCAAATCCTACAAAAAAGCCCACTGGGTTCAATTCCCTGCAGAACATAAGGACTGGCTAAGTATGCAAGTCCCATGGTTCGTGGGCACCCTCCCCAATGCTTGAACATTAAAGTCCTGAAGATTGTGCCGTGGTTTCTTTGGAGCATGCGCTTTAAACAAACAAACCAAAACCAACCACCAAATCCCACAACAAGCCAAACCAAGAGAGGGAGTTTGTGAACGGGCACAGTCATATCTCGGGTAAGGGAGCCAGCAGAGCCTCTTCCTCTCTGGTGTGGCTGGGAGCTGCTGTAACTTTATGCTCATTTGTTTATACCACCAGAGTATGCAGCCAGCATAAAAGCATACTTGGTCAATCTAAAAGGGCGCACAAATAAGCTTTTGCCTGCCTGGCACTCTAGAGGTGTGACGTGACGGTTTGGAACCGATGCTGGCCAGGGATGCTTTGGCTGTAGACACGCCACGTGTGTACCCTTGGTTAGGGGAGTCTGTAACCTCCGTAGGGTGCTCCTGCTCTCTCCCATGGGAACGCTCTCCTTCTCTGCCCTGGCTGGGGTGGTGCCTGGGGGTGGCAGGGCTGTGGCTGACCTCATCACCATCCTAGGCTTGTTTTGCCTTGCTGGGGGCTGGGACAGGGCTGGTTGGGGAGGGAAGGGCACTGCACCACCCTGGTGGCCCCCAGCCTGGCCAGGCCATGCTGCATCCAGGCACTGTGAGGAGTGGGGAAGAATCTACCCTACAGCAGTGGCATTAGTCCCTGAAGCTTCTGGATGGGTATCTGGGGGCTCCAGGAAGACTTTCAGCTCCTGTGAGGGCAGGAGCTCTGTTGCATCTGCTGTCAGAACACAGTAAGCTCCATGCACGCTGCTCCTGCTGCTGCCTGTGTCTGGTGCTGGGGTGCAAGGGGTGCACGTTCCTCTGCACCCCCAAGGTACAGCTCCTGCTTAATAGGGGGATGGCTGAGCCCGCAGGGGCTGGTTAGTGACTTGTGACATTAGGAAAAGCTGTTGGAACAGATACAGTGATGTGGTTGCCAGCATCTGAAGAAATCAAATGTATCGTCTTGGAAGCTCCATCTGTTTGTAGGTATTTAACTCCAGGGTTTGGGCTTCAAAAGTTCCAAGCCATTAGCTGTCGTTTCCAGGTTTGCTGTTGCTTGACCTCTACTGCAACTTTTATTATCCTTTCTGATAATTCACATGGATTGCTTTAGACCCAGGCAAGCAATAACAATGTTTTCCTTCTGCAAATAATTTAATCCAGTTGCTTAGTTCTCTCTGTTTCTGATAATGATTTTTTTTTTTTTTGTATTAGGAGGCATTAGGAGCTAATTTAGGCTGTGCAGCTAACTTTGTCCTAAAATCTTAGAATCTGTTGTGTTGGAAATAACATTTTATTAAGATTGGATCTCTTTTTTTTGTTTGTTTTTTGGCTGGGTTTTTTTTGTGTGTGTGTGTGTGATTACTCCAGTATAACCTGGTTTGACCACAATACCGACTGTCGATATTCTCAATTCACTAGATCATATGCAGCACTGCATGGAAGAAAACCTCATATATGTAACCTTTATTCATCAACTAATCCAAATTTTAATTTAAAAGGGAACTTTAACAAGCAGCATAGGAGCCTTCAGAAAACATGTGAGGCAGTGCTGTGAAGGGGAAAAATGCTCAAATATACTGAAGTCCTTGCTTCCCTATTATTTTCAGCTGCAGACCTTTAAATGCCATAAATGTTTCTTATTCCAACTGAGATATCTGAGAAACAACACGGAAAGTAAGTGCAGAAGAACACTGAAAAAAGAACAAAACGAAAGAAAACCAATGCTGAAAAAAAAAATCCAAAAGAAACAAACAACCCCCCCCAAAACCACAATACACTTCCCTCACCACCCTACCCACCCCCTCACCCCCCCCCCCAAAAAAAAAAAAGACTATCTCTAATAACCATCACATATAGTACAGGATCATTAGATTAACCTTTTTTTATGATGAAAAGCATTGCTGTAAGATGTTTTAGCTGTATTTAATGGCATCAGAAGCTTTATGCTCCTTATTATGTTGAAATGGATAAAGATTTTCATTTAGATAAATAGGTACCTGACATAGTCTGTTGTTTTTTTGTTTTGTTTTGGGTTTTTTTATATATAACTGCTGCTTTTATGTTGGCTTCTGACTTCTGTGATAATTAACAGCTAATTACTTTACCTAGAGTAAGCAGTGTTGAAGTTGAATGGCAAGAAGGATGTATGATTTTTGTGCAGGTGTTGCTTCTTGCAGCAACATCCAGCAAGAATGATGGAGCCGGTGTCCGTGTGGGTAATGCATGACAAACACGGCTGTCTCTGCCCAGCACAGTGAACTCTGCTGCCCTGTTTACTGGTTTGCCTCTGCCCAGTTTATAGAGAGAACTGTGGCAAAGTGTGCCTCTTCAGGCTTAAGAAAAAGATTTTCTTAAAGACAGAAAACATAAATCAGTTTGAGGGCTAGAGATTGTTATTCAGGTAGAAGTTGGTATCTGTGCCAAAACTCTTTCAGGAAGGTCCCTGTTGGATGCTGCAGCAGGGCAATATGGATCAAACAAATGTTCTGGAACCTTCATGCCTCCCTGAACTGATTTCTTTCTTTGGCACCAGGACATCTCCTTGACACCTTGGCACTCACGCTGCACGCCCAGGGTCCCGCACGCCCCGTGATGCCCAGCAGCTGGTGCCAAGGAGGGTGGTGGGTCCCTTCTGTTCCTTCATGACTGCAAAGATACTAGAAGATCTTGGGTGAATTAATGACTTAAGTAACTTTAAACGTAAAATGGATATTCCTGTACTCGTGCTTCATAAATACATTGAAAACTCTTTGCTGTGCAGATAGTCCTGGAATTGAAGGATTGAAGTAAGCAATAAAATGCACTTAGGCTAGAAGTATGTAGCTCAAATCATCTGTTAGAGCTTGCAGTTGTTCTTCCTTTGGCCTGACTGTGGGCTAGTTTAAGCAGAGCCATTTAATTTCATCAAAGGTTGCTCAGATGTCATGGTGTGGAGTGCCCCTAATGATCCTCGGAAAGTCGTGCTGCAGAGCAGCTCTGAAATAATGATGCTCGCTATTTACAGATGCAAGCATGGCCAAATGCTTGCACATTGCTCGAGGTAACCTTGTAAAGACAAGTGATTATTGCAAGTTTGGGTCTCCGAAACAAACCTGTGGTAAATAGCTGGAGCCTCAGGGAATTGCTATTAGCAGCACTGTATTCAGGGAAGCAGCAGATACTTTCTTCTTCTCTTAACCCCTCCTGGTGGGATAAAGAAATGCAAGGAAAAGGGGGTTTGTTCATCAGGCATTTTGAACACAAGGCGATTATTTCTCAGTCCTTTTTCCCCAGAAATTTCCTTCCAGCTAGAAAAACAGATGCACGCCAGCTGGGGCTCCTTGCCATGTGCCCCTGACAGTATCATACACGTTTTTCTCTGCCTGTCTGAACACTTGCCAGACCAAGGCTTAAGGTCTGTTAGCCTTAATAGGCTTTAAGGAAAGAACTGTTTGATTGTTTCTTAGTAATATGATTTTTTTTCCAGCCTAATATAATTTAAAATCTTTTGCTGCCATGATGGTTGCTACAGAATATCAAGGAGGAGGATACTGACCAGTCTTCGAAGTTCAAGAAGCTGGGTTTTCTTTTGCTAATATGAAAGAGTAGAGAAGAGGTACTTGTGATCTTTTATTCAGCTTCTGTGAGTGTGCTTTCTTGCGGTTTTGTGTGGGTAAGAAGTATGCCTTAGAAGGAAGCTTGGCTGCGTCACTGACAGTATTGTGCTGACAAAAGTCTGAAGTGTAAATTGTTGGAAGAGATACCCGTTTAGGAAATAGATAGCAGGGGCTCTAAACTGGCTTCATTCCGTGGCATGACAAAGTTATTTTTTCAGTCTGAAACTGAAGCTGAAGTATTTGCTTTTTGACTGCAACTGTATGTGCCACTTTCATCTTATAAAAAAAATAGGAACAATAACAGTTATTTCTTCAGGCTTCTCCAGCTGCACGCGTTGGCTTCATTGGAGGTTGATAATAAAAATGGTGTTATAAATTGCAATGACTTACATATGGGAATAGGTCTTTTTAATATTCCGTTTGCCATAGATGATGATTGCTGCATTTGCACTTTAAAGGAGGTATGTAAAACCAGCAAAAGGTGTGTCATGGGAAAGGCAATTGCCTTTGAAAAGTTTTCATAAGCTGCGCTATTAAGTATTTATGTGTAGTCTCAGAGCAGGTAGACTAAAACGTAACTGCCTTTAAGAATGTCACAAATGTTGCTTGGGACCCCTGGGAGAAGCAATATTTGGATCATTTATCTATCAAAAAAAGAGACTGATGGGCACAGGAACTTTCTTCTGACTATAGTAAAAATGGCAGTTTGTACAATTCTTGCTGTTTCAAGGCTTTGCTTTTTATTTAAGAGTATACTGCCCTTTAAGACCATTTGATCGGGACATTAAAGGCATGTTCAAATCCTGTGTCCTGTTCAATCAAGAAACTTTTATTCCTATATGTATGCTACAGATGCTAGAGAATTAATGATTCTGTTGGTAGGGGGTGAGGAATCCAATTGCCTCCTTCTGGACCTTGTTTTGTGTGGTTAAAAATTGTGTTTTACTGGCTATAAAGAAGCTTCTAGTGCTATTGCTGTAGCCATATACAGGAGAGTTGTTTGAAAAGACAACCAAGACTGCTTGTATTTATTAACTTTAGCCAAAAGGATAGAATCAACTGCTTGCTTTTCTTACGGCTCTGTTTATGACCAGAGAAAAGCTCATAAAATTCTATTCTCCATGAAACGGTAAAGAACCTTATGTACCAGTTTCTTGAGAAAGCTTTTCAACATCTAGTTGACTTCCTGCGTATCTTTTAGAAGGCATTTAACCTTGGTTAAATATTTAAAGCAATTGAGTATCAACCTTAGGAAATAAGTTAAATGTAAGTATCTAAAATTGTAGCGATTGAAAGAATTGAGTACTGTTTAATAGTATTTCCCGTATCTGCTATATTACAAACCCTGTATCAGGGACTATATTTTTCTGTTCAATTGTGTGTTCAATACCTAGGCTTAATGGTGTTCCTGTTCCTCTAGGCACTACTGCAATTTTCCTACCCGTACATATGGAGTTAATGAAATAAACCTCTATAAAAGAGATGTAGCTCTTCTTTCAGTACATAGAATTATGATAGTAATAGTAAATGAATGGCAATGGAAAATTCACATACATATAGCTTTAATTATTCAGATTTTCTGTGTTTGGACATCTGGATTGCCAACAGTACATGATACTTTAATTGGTTGGGATTCTTTTATTAACCTTTGAGATGTTTGATAATATTAGCAACAGAGTGTCTATGATCAGGGAGAGAGGTTGAATATTCCCCCCGCCCCCCCATTTCCTTCCTTCTGTGCTAGAAACACAGAAACTAGTGAAGTTAAAGACAAGTTTTTGGCTTCTGCTTTAGCTGCAAAGCAATGTAAAAAAACAGATGGCTTAGTGTTTCGGGAGAGGTAGGCTAAGTACTTTCCTTTTGCTCCAGTGGCAAAAGCGTCTTGAGGACACTTCAAGCTCAGCCCTCTGTTTTGCACAGCTTTTAGGATATCTTTCTGTGCAATTTGACCAAATGCTCCCATTTGGCTGCCTTCCCCCATCCATACCAATTGGCAGCAGCAAGCTGATTACCCTTCCCCTGCCAATCTCTGTGCAGTCTGCAGGTGAGCGATGAGCACTGCCCGTTAGTCCTGCAGCAGAGAACCCAGCAGCAAATCATTCCTGATGTATCTCCCAGGTAGGAGATTTGCTTTTAAGGTCCAGTGTTTCTGATCTATAAGGTAGAAACCCAGCTTAAGTACACTGAAAGGTTACAGATGGTCTTGTTAGCTCTTGCTTGAACTTTTCAAGGACTACTTTTGATGGAGAAAGTACAATGTGGGCCTTGTGAGTGTAAGGGGAAATACTGAGTGATTTATTAAGCCTGGAGAACCATGTGGAAATGGAATGGGCATCTAGGATGCTGAAAAACCCTTTTAAACAAGGAGCTTACTGTTAAGAATGACTTAAATGTTCTTAGTAGAACTTTGCATTTGTGATGTTTTTTTATCTTAAAGCAATTATGATTTCAGCCATGTGTGAAACTGTAGATGAGTTTTTGAAGGTGTGAGCTCGGGTTAGGGTGCAAACACTTTGCTTCCCAGCCATCTGTTCAGGCAGTTAGAAAATGCCTGCTCTCCTAAAGGACGAGTGCTGAGGAGCCTTGATTTATGTGCAGGGTGAATTGAAATCAAATGCTGAACCTGTTAATTGATCCATTACAACCACCCTGCCAAAAGTTGTCTCCTCCTGGGAAAGGCCATCTAGGTTTAAGTGCCTTAAACTCCTAAGAACATGGATTCAGACATGGCAAAAAAAAAAAAAAATAATCACGCCTTGTATAAAGCCACAGTAATTTTCTCAGTTGTTAGGGCAACAGGAGAACAGAGTTTAAGTAACTTAAAGATGATTTAGCTGGTCAGCAGCTGTAAACTTCTCTCTAAGTAAAGCCAGTGGAAAAATTCTTTGCCTAAGTACTCCTTGATGTATTCAAGGATAATAAGACAGAGGAGGTCCTTGGGCTTTCTTGTACTCAAAGCAGAGGAACAGGTTGAAGGTGTCTTGCATAGAAAGATGTAACCCAGGGATAAATCCATGAAGAATAAATGTTGTAAGATTTTTCTCCAAGTCTTATTTTTTTTCTGTGGTAAGAAAATTAATTTCCCAGAAATAAGAGTGTGGCTGAAAATAACTGTGCTTCAAAGGACCTTGTTCTCCGCCTTGTCAAGTAAACTTGGTGCTTAACTAGAAAGTCGATCCCTTTTCCATTTCAGATGGCTGAAGCTAAACTGTGACACATATCTGATTTCAGTGCTGTTGGCAAGAGGTATTGTTTGAAAGCGGTGGGACCAGAAAAGAGCTTTTTTGCCAAGGATGGCAGATGACCGAGCATCAGATGAGGCATCACCAGTGTTGTTCTGGGGCAGGTTATCCATGCCACATGCTTGCGTGTGGGCCACAAAGGGATCTGGCATTATCCTTACTGCACTTGGCACCTCAGCAAGCAAACTACACACATGGAGTTCAGGAAAGTGAGCTGGAGCGATCTGTGTAGGTGGTAGGCTGTCTTAGAGCACATTTAACACTGGCAACTTCTTCTCTTAGTTTGAGCTTTACCTCCGTGTTTTACACTGAGTAAGTCTGTCTTTCTTTGCAGAAGAAAGAAATGAGGCTGAGGAATTAAAAGTAACAGAAAGCATTTTTTCTTCTGTTGGAGAAAGCTATCCCAAGGCTTAAGCTCCTGATAGTGGAGAAAACTCCACAGTTGAGATTTATTCTAACACAGCGGTACCTTGCTTGAGTGTATGGACAAAATGAAACCTACCTGGGTCTGTCTTTGTACTAATGACACTAAATACAATGGACTTGGGGACTGGGAAAGTCAGCTATTTCCCAAAGTGGCAACTCTGTGTTCCCTCTGGGAAATTCCTGTTTAAAAGCTCAAGAGAAATGGCCCTAGCAGCCACCCACGTTAAAAATCCCAAAGGAGCACGGTTCATCTGGCGCCCTGTCTCCTTTTCTGCACTGGTCAAAAGGATTAAACCTAATCACTCGGGAAGTCGGTGGGAATGACAGCTGTCTTTTACACCCCTAGCATAGCTGGAGGTGGTATATGTCCTGTTGCTTCTTCATCCATGAACTGTGGCTTAAAATCCCCATAGGGAAGCTCAGAGAAGCTTTTCTCCCAGGAGGGCCTTTTGCTGTGTTCAGAATTAAAAAAAAAATACCGTGCTAGAGCATTAGAGAACAAGCTGGAAGTGAATTAAGACAAATCAAGTAGCTGCAAGTGCTATTCAGAGACTGTTTCGGATTGAAATAGGCACCTAAGAGCATGAAGTGTTCTGTCAAATTGCTGAACATAAGGGTGGAAAATCGAGGAAGTCCATTTTGGTACACATGTTCAGCCGCATTAGTTAGAGCAAAGTGATGACTTCCTTCTGTTGGGAAACATTGAGTCTGTACCCTCAAAACAAGAGCAGCTCCATAGAGGGAGAGCTAGCATGTTATTGTGTACGGGTTCCCCTTACGACTCGGTAAGATTTCTGTACTCATGTGTCACACTCCACGTTGGGAGTGTGGAGAGAAAATAATGCTTTAAAACACAAACGGTGGAATTTACTTGACTAAATGCAGCCATCTAATCCTGAATTGCCACCCTAGACAGAGAAGCAGGCATCTCTAGGGGACAGTTATGCTCATCCTGAAGTAGATGTTTCGGTTGAGTCAGATTAATTATGCCTGGAGGTGCTTATTTCTCCCCGCTGATTGTAAAAGGACCCTAGGAAGACTAATTCAGTTACAGAAATCTGCAATGTGAACCTCTAGAGCTAGAGGAAATGAATCCTGCCCAAGGTACCAGTAATAGAAAGTTGGCAGATAGATTTCTAAGCAGAACGTTTATCATGTCTATAGTGGTGGTCCAAGAAGGTTACAGAAGTGCTTAAAAGCTATGGGGATGTCGGGGCTGCAGTGGTTCATCAATGAAAACCACCACCAGACCAAGGGGATGAAAGAAGAATTTTTTCAGGATGATTGTACTAATGTTAATGTCGAGATCACTTCTCTTGAGGAGTTTATCCCATAGGGGTTCACCCGTAAAAGGGAACTCAGTGGAGAGGCAATAGGGAACTGAGGCTACATCTCCTTTCAGCCTGTCTGTGCAAGTCCTTGCTTATAAGGTAGGCACTTTCCTATAGTCCTTCTGACATTAAAATTTTCCTTTTCCTTCTCTCTTCTAATGGGAAAATAGTATATGGTGCCACCTGGATTTTATCTTATTTGTAATAATCTGTTTCTCCTTAATGAGAATATGGAAATCTCAGATGTGAGGTAATGGCCCAATTTATGGAACTAAAGAAACTTCAGTGAGTCTACAACAATGTAATTAAAATCTCAAAGAATTTATATGTTTTTTAAACATGCCACAGACTTTGAGATATGTTGAGGGCCTGTGTCTAACACAGCAAAGTCTGGCTATTTCACTGTATTAGACTATACAAGCATTTCTAATTTCAAGGACATGAAATTACAAGCTGCTAAATATATATGTATATTTTAACCAGTACGTGTCTCTATAAAGACAATGAATTGTGACTGCCTTCTCATCTTGTGCAAAAAACAATAAGCCTTAGAAGGCAGAAGCTTTAAAGATTGGTAGTTTAATTAGAAAGTGCCCTAAATGAAAAGTCTCAGCATTTTAATAAATTTCCTCTGGGATGAAAGAAGTTTCTCTCAAAGGAAATTGCAGCAGATGTGCAAGTATTTGGGAACACTAGGGAGACCTTGGCATTTGAAGGCAGGGAACTTTAACTGTGAAGCATTTGCTCCTCGTAATTTTGAAGTACGTGCCTATTAACAAACACTATGTACGTGTATAAAATTGAAGAAGTGCGTATAACACACATTAAAAAAAAAAGGAAGGAATAGGTATTTTTCCTAGTAGCAATGAGGGGGGCATAGGACGGTAGCAGGAGAAGTTGTTGCAGGGGTTAGTGAGGAAACAGCATAGCTTGAAAGGGACACCTGGAGCCAAAGATGGGTCCCCCCCTGCCAGGGCTGGGCAGCCTGCACAAAAATCACCCCTTGCTACCGCCCGCGTTGCTGGTGGGGCTCCTGAGAGTTTCTGGCATGCCACGTGCCCTCAGCAAAGTGAAAACTGGCAGGGGTGGAGGGGAGGGGTGAATCTCTCCTCCCAGCAGCTGCTCTCTGGTCCTCTTGGACACCATGGCTTGGTGTTCCCAGCTGATGTCTTCCAGCCTGGGCCGGGCGAGGTGCAGGAAGGGGGCACCCACTCCTGCACTGCTGCCAGCATCCCCTCCGCCCACACTTTCCCCAGGACAGCGATTCACATCAGGGAGGCCTGAGAAGGCAAGCTCAGAGCCCATCCTCACCATCTGGATCTTGGTTACCTTGCTCTTCTCACCCTGATGCTATTGGGAGTTACTGCTAATAACTCTCACACCCTTCCTCCGAAGTGATGCATGAATCACCTGGAGAAGCTCCTTTGGGCCGTTGTTTTGAAATGGCTGTTCTGAGTGATGCTGCTACAGGCTCCGTTATGAGAATCTGGTACGTAGTGTCTTTCACTCTCTTTACAACCTAACTGATCTAATGTGCAACAGGCTTCAAGGGATTTTGCTGCTTAATCTGTATTTATTTGAAGCCACATTTGTTCTTAGTGTTTTTTTAATTAAACAATCATAGAAAGTTACTTTTGGCAATGTATGCTGCTAGATTGGCTTCCTGGTAGTTTCAGATCAGTTAGACTAATTTTCTTAAATCTGTGTAAAATGTATTAAATCAATGTTTTATATAATTTTATTCCTCAGTTCAGCCAGAAATATAACTTTCTCTGCAGGAAATGTCCAATTGACTGGTCTAAAGTTTCTTGCCAGATCCAAGATTGTATTAACCATTTTACCAGCATAAGGGGGGATTGCTGAAGAAACATCTGCTTTGGGAAGGTTTATCAGATTTTCACCCCCTCATCATCAGGTTAGTGCTGTCTTGTGCATTCAGTTGCACAACCTCAAAGCACTGTCTGACAATTTACTGCAATCTTCGGCTGATTCCTTTGACCTAGAGATTGGGATTTAAAGGTTACAAGTACTAGGCTAGCAGGAAGCAATTGTTTTAGTAGAGCGTCAGATATATTTCCTGCATCGCAGCAGTTCTGATGATGCTAGTAAGCAAAAGACTTTTCTTCATTTCCAAATAATACAACGAATGCTTTTATCCAATTAAAGAGTCCCCAGACTGCTGCTCCATACATCTTCAAGCTCCTGCATTGCAATGATAGCATTGGATATGGGGAAGGGGGACTTGGGGAATTGCCCTGCAATTATTTTGTGTTTAGGAAGGACGACTGGCAGGGATTTCTAAGACTTGTGCACCCAGAAACATAGGAGGTTTCATATTCCACAGTATCTCTGCCCACCCCGCTGTACCCAAGCACTGTCCCCTGCTTGAGCCTTCTTCAAACAGGTTAATTCCTTTGCAGATGCTCTTAGAGTTGGCTGACCTCAGGAGGCAGCAATTAAATGGGTGATCTCAAACCACACTGGAGTTGTCATATTAATTTTCCTTGGCGTATGTGTGTGTGTGTGTATATATATATATATGAATATAACCTTGTCATATTAATTTTCTATGAATTCTGTGCTGATTTTAAGAGTTACAGGACAATGAAGGTCCTCTCCAGACCTTCTTTTCCTTGGAAGACAATCCAGGTGTTTAGAATCCCGTCTGGGATACTGCAGTGTAGATGAGCAAGGATTTCTGCAATAATCATGCCAAGTTCTACGGTAATGACATTAGTTCATCAATAGAATATCAATTCTCCATTATTGTCTCATTTGGAATCTTATAAAACTATTTATACAAGAAAGCTGATTAACATAATGATGTGGCATGAAGCAGTAACAGCACAACAATAAATATTTGTTTTAGGCATTTTTGTAACAATACATTTTTCTAATAAATATATAGCTGTTTTTAGAGCAGCAATTACATGAGTTATCACATTAATTTTTATGGAAAGTATTAAAGTATGGGCAATTTCATTAATCTAATGAATAGAAGGTTGCATACAGGTAATGCTAAATGATGGGGAAAGGGAGATTATTAGGAAGACTTTGTATATATATATATACAGTAAGTGATCCTTAAGGACAAATCAGGAGAGAAATTTGCTAAGCAAGCATCCTTTACTGGATTGATGAGTGTTTTGTTTTTGTTTTTGTTTTTTTTTTTAATTTGTTGGACTACTGGTTTAGGCAATCCATTAGGTATCTAATGGAAATGTTTAAAATAACTATTTATAAATTACAGTTCCATTAATAAGCCAAGTAAACCAAGTACAAGTGCAGTATGTAAAGCTGATAATGAAGTCCATGTAGCACACAGCAAACTGACTGGGCATATTTTCTGTTTCTAGACTACATTGGCTGAAGATAGAGAGTTCAATCCTGACTGCACAGAGCTGTAGTAGCAGGACAAGATATAAATGGGCTTGCTTGTAATATAGAAGTGCTAATTCCCTGTCTCAAAAGCAATTGGCGTGCTTAGAGCTAGGAAGAAATTTTACCTATGAAGTGCTATCAGATTGTCCTAAATGCAGTTTTATTCTGGACTCCTCCCACTGTTATCATAGGGTGCTTGGGGCAGGGAAGCAAGTGTGGAAAAGCAAACTCCTTTCCAATGCATGCTTAATTTTAAAGCAGGTCAGGGCAGTATTTCTAAATCTGAACACACCGACACTATTCAGAACACTAACAAAAGAAAAGTGAAATAAGGCAGAACGTGCTCATTCTTTGAAAGATTTGCAAAAGTTCCTTAACAGAATAAATTATATATTTTGTGTTTTGAACAAAGCATAAAGGAATGTGGGGGTGATGACTGACAAGTTTCAGTCTTGGGAATGGTAGAAGTTTGAACATGTTTCAAAAAAGACCTTGAAAGTCGGAACGGTTAAATCATGCTGTTTGCCTGTCTTTTCCATGATATCCAGTTTGAGGTGCAGAATGAGGACATGTAGCTGTTTATAGTCCTTTTCAAAGGGGAATGAAGTGTTTTCACATAATGCTTTCAATATTTTTATCTCTCTGGGGATATAAAAGTGTCCTTTTTGGGAAGAAAAGGAAAGAGAAAAAAGGAGGGGAAACCTGAAAATCTTTTTTTTTTTTTTTCCCTGACTGTAGAAACTGCTTTATTACTTAAAAATAACCATTGCATTTCTTTCTCAGAAACCCTAAAACTTGAGGAGCTTGGTGTGCAAATGTGGAAGGCTGCAGCCTGAAGGCCAGTTTCTCTGTCAAAGCTACTGTTGTGCATTTTGTGCCCAAACGTAAGTTCCTCAGTCCTTCGTGCTTGTCAGGCTCCAGTTCTCATACAGCAATTTATTCTATGTTATATGAGGTGTGCTAAAGAGAAGTGTTTAGAAGAGCAGAGCACACATGAACAATGCCTTTCTGTAGCCCTTTGGGGTAAAGGCATGAATCAGAAATGGGCAAGCTGCTTATGGCATCGCAGAGCTGGCTCAGATCTCCTCTGAAGTGTGGGACAAAGGGTGACTAATGCTGCCTCGAGGGTGAAGGGGAGGTGTAGGTGGGAGGGTATGAGCTGGACTGGAAAGTCAGAGGGCTGCTGGGCTGCTCCTGTCAGGGCAGGGGCGATGGCAGCAGCTGTGCTTCCTCCCTCCATGGGCTTCCTCCCTCCATGTGGTTGGTGGTAGCAGCCAGCCCAGGGCAGTGGTGGCTGTGTGTGTTTGAAAGGCTTCTGGCAGAGATAAACTGGACATCCTTGGCAGCCTGATGTCCTAGGAAATTGGGAATACTTAAAGTTATAGCTGGCTGTGCCTTGCTGTAGGAGAAGCAGGAATAATAATGCAGATCTCTTGGCAGCATCAGTTCAGAGCTTTAATGACCAAATGGCCAAGCAGCCAACAACTTCTAAAGGAGCTTAACTGAAAAGTGTCATCCTCCTGTCTTGGCCATAAAGAGTTGGGGCAATGGAAAGATGAGATACTACTGAGGAAATGGGGAACACAGAAGGTCATGAGTGCTTCTTGTTCATCCATTTTTTGAAATGTGATGAGACAGTTGCCATAGAAATTCTATTCTCTGCTTGATAAAATGTGCACCAGTTCCAGGAAACCATTGATGGTTGTCACAAATAGCTTTCCATAAATTTAAATATCTCAGAGTAATGTAAGAGGAAGATCTTTTGCAAGATCTGCTTTTACTAGAAGGGCAATATGCCCGAGTTGGGCATCAGCTGTTATATGTAGTCTTCAAAGTGAATGTAGCTGCGGTTTGTTCTAGTTGTAAACAAAGGACAGCATATGTTTTTCAGAAAAAATATTAACTTGCATCTTTTCTGATCTATCAAAACTCTCTTGTAAATAATCTTGATTTACACTACCAGACTGTAAAGTTACAGGAATTAATTTGGTTCAGAAGACAATTTTGGTTGTTTGAAATGATGTACTCTGTAAGAATAAGGTGCTTAGTAAGAAACAGTTTTTGGCTGTAAATAGTCTGGGGTATTCAAACCTTCCTAAATACAGCTAGTAAGTGTATTCTGAAAGGTCAGTTAGCAAGAAAGATACTTCTGCATTCTTTTTGTGGCTAATATTTATCCTAGTTGTGTGCTCCGGTATGGCAGGAGGTAACAGCAGCTGGATGGAGAGCACTGAGCATGTAGAATGGTATGAGCTTCTGGTCTGCTTTTCTGGTTAGCACCTTGCTCTGCTCAGCCCAGCTGAAAGCAAACCCCTTTGGGCAGAAACTAATTCGTTAGAGTGAAAGTTGAGCTACAACAGGGAAGAAAGAATGACCTGTACCAAACAGCCTATTGAAATAACACTTAAGAAAATGAAGGCTCTGAAAGTATTTTGCAGATGAAAGAGTCAATTCGTGGCTGCGTTTAGTAGCTCACACTATCTACAAAATCTTGCCAGTCAAGCATTATGCTTATCATAACTTTTTTTTTATCCTGAGATTAAAAAGATATGACAATTAAATCTAGTTATCTATCTGTCTTTATAGAAGACTAGACCCTACTGCAAATGAAGATAGGACCAACTGATTTTCTCTTAGAGCTTTCTCGACTGGAACAGCATCCTTAAACAGTCCTATATTCTTTAAGAACCGAGGCTGACTTAAAAAAAGTGAAAAGACTTGCTGCTTTCCTTTTCTGATAGTTAAATTTGGATTTACATAAAGACATGCCAGTAGTAATTCGCTACAAAATATACCTGGCCAGGTGAATGTGCTATGTAACATACAGATGGAATGCTTACTCAAAAACCACAGTCAGAGGAGTGTTAGTTTGTCTCCTGTGCTGCCCTTCTAGTCTAAAAGGGCCTCTTAGGCCAATCATGCCTTAAAAGTTGAGGGTAGGGCAGCTGCAGGCTAGTATATTAATTAATGGGAAGGCGAAGTCTATGTGAGATTCTAGGTCAGAGATTTAGAGTTCCCGTTTCTTTTCCATGGAGCCTGCCAGCTGCTATAAATTGCCAAAACATCCACTGCTACTCTGATGGGGAAGAATGAGCCTAACAGCAAGGCAGCACCCTCAGGGCACAGAGAGCTGGCACTTGACTTGCTCCAGGGCCTCTCTGGATCCAGCTGGGAACACCACAGCCTTTTTCTCCGCCTCAGTCCCTCCCAGATGTCCTGCCTGGCACAGTATCCATTCAGTCCTGCTCTGCTTGTTATTAATTCTTACTGTGAGGCAAGTGTGCAAGGAAAGTCTGCTTGAGTCCTATGGGAGCAAGAAGAGTTAATGGTTCCCCTGTGCTGGGATCTACTGAGCAGAAGTGAGCATCACCCCTCGGGCAGCAGATGCTGTATTGGGAACCTGGGGGACATGGGGGTCCCAAACTGGCTGCCATCATGTGTGGGATTCAAGGGGATTAGAGGTGCAGATCTGTGGTTGAGGGCTGTGGAGGGATGCCATCGCTGAGAACTTGCTGACTGACATCTAGTTCATTAGAGGACAAACTTAATTTTGTACTATTGATTGCCAGAAGCCTAAAGCCACACTGAGGTTTAGTACTCTGTTTCTTGCAGTTAGTGCAAACAAGTGTGGTCTGGTAAGAATATAAGGTACTTGTTCAATTGTAAGACTTACAGACAGCTTTATTCCTAGGAATAGTGCATTTATTCATCATTGTGTAAGAAATTGCAAACTTGTTTTCTCAACATTAATAGTGATCCTGTTCTTACCTTTTCAACCTCTGATTCGTCAATATCGTTAACACTGACAGAAGTCAATTTCTTGAAATGGACAGATTGTCTATCCTGAAATGGCCTTCTGTGAGGCTCTCAAATTTGAGGGCTCTTAGTGCTCCAAGTTAATTTACATGATGCTGCTAGCATCTTGAAAATATTCCTATCACTTTGTAAACAGTGTGCTTTGACAAATGGCAGTCTATTGTCAATGGTCTTGTACCTGCTTTCTACTTCTGTGCTTTCATAACCAGACACACGACAAATGTTACCCATGCTGTGTGCGACAGACATCCTTCTTCTCTCTAAGAACATACGTTCTGTTCCATCTTGTTGAAATGGGTAAAAACGCTACCACTTGGTGTGTGAATCTGGCAGCAATACTGTCTGTCCATAGACAAAGTAAATGTGTATTAATAAATGATGACTAACAGACTTTCCACTTCTACAGTTTTCTATTATGTTACCTTAAAGCCCTTTACAGTCTGTGTCAGAGTTGCATATTCTACCTTTTTCTTTCATAAAAGAAGAGAAATATAGAAAGACTAAATGCCTTGTCCTGCCTCCCAGGGGAGATGATGGGAAGGAGCACAGAACAAACCTCTAGGTGGTCTTTGCCCCAGCCTGCACTTTGCTTGTCCCCTTCCCCTCCGTTCCCAGCGGTACTCCAGAACCTGCCTGTTGGGTGTGTTTTTCCAGCAGAGAGGTTTGCACCAGCAGGAGTGCCAAACACAAAATCCACCTTCAAAAAGAGATGAAGAGAGCAGAGGAGTGCTTTCTAGTGGGTAGGCTGACATGCTTAATGACTTGAATTGGGGGAACGGTCTTTTCATCTTGTCTGTTTTCCCATTTGGCCTTTCCTTTTTGGTTGGCAGCACTAGCTATGCTTGCTCCCAGTTAGAAGGGAAGGTTTTCAGTGGATTTGTGTGTGCACACCTGCAGGGTTGAGAAAGGAACAAGGCAACCTGCCTGGAAAGTGTGCTGTCCCAGGGTGAAGCTGCCCTATTTGTGTCGCTCCCTTTAGGAACCATTACAAAGAACAAGAGTCTTGCTAAAACAGGAGAGGTGCTGGAAGTATCTTCCTTCTTTCTGCAGTCTGCAGCCTGTGCCATGAGGTACAGCTCCATACGGATCCCTTCCTTCCCATACTCTCCTAAATATTGAAACTTGAACCTACTTGGAAGGATTTTCCCTGTTATGTGCTTGAACCTTTTCCTCTCATGGTGATTTCTCCTCTCCCCAGTGAGGCTCTAGATTTATTGTCTCTTTAAACACACATTTGTGTTTAACTTTTGATACACTCAGACTACCATGATCTCCTACATTAAATGGCAACTTAATCTATTCAGCCCTGTGAAGCACACAGCTGTCTTTTCTTAAAGAAAAGAAACTCTTTCAGCTTTTAAAACCTTTGGTATTGAAGGATAGAGAACAGTAGAAAACTGCCCAGTCTGTGTGTTCTAAATCTGGGAGATACATGTTTTTTTAAAGGAATAAATCAATTACCTCAATTTCTCTGCCTCTAAGTCACTGGTGTTGGAAATATCCTAAACAACTCTTATAGAATGTTGCAAGATTTCTTATTCCCAGCACATTAAATATTATTTTGTTCTCTGACCATGTACGCCTCTGGTAAGAAATTTCTCTGCCAGGAATACCATGGAGTGTGCAGAGTGCAGGGCACAGTCCCTGAAGTGGATGTGTCTAGCTCTATTTAGAAAGACTGATACCGCTCTTGGAGTAGGTGGTGTCTCTTAAAAACATCAGCTGAGAAGCAGATGGAGTGTCACCATGATCACGTCTTGGTGACAGGTTTGAAAGGCTCTGTTACCAGCCTGGTTACAGCAAGAGCATCACCATTCTGAATTAAGTTGCTTGAGCCAAAACGGAAGGCATCAAAAAAATATTAGTTCTAGCTTTGGAATACCTGATGAATGACGGGGTTTGGTATTTATTTAAAAAAAACCCCACAACACCAAACCCAAACAACCGAACCAAACACCTTCCCTTCCCTCTCAGCCAGTCTCCTGGCTGCTTTTTATTTTGCTGTAGCTCAAGATCCAATACCATGTATGCTGTGGTGAAAAATATCACTGATATCACATGAAGATGAAAGTTAATTACTGTTTTCAGTGCTGCTTGGAGCATTTAATTTCATGTTCGATACAAATGAAACAAACTGCTTTCAGAAAATAGCTTACCAGTTTCTTCCCTTTGTGGTTCCACGGAGGAAATCTCCATCTTTTTTTCTGGATTACCTACTCACTTGAAAGAACACTTTTGCCCTGGCTGAAAGTCCCCACGAGGAGTGCCCCTGACTTAAGGGAATACTGAGTGGGAGACTATCAGGAATGAACTGGAGATTCTTTACTTCTAAATATCAGAAGGTAATAAAATTGCTTGATAGGAATCTATTTGTTAATCTGTTAATCCACAGAGAAGATGTTTTTCATGATATTCATGATACTTGTGATAATGAGTACTTGTACGTTATAATTAGAGGCACAGGTTTAACAACTTACTACATGGATTTACTATCTGCCTTGCAAAGGACAAGCCCCAAAGGGGCTACATTTCAATGTGTTTGAAAAGAAGAAAGGACAGGTAGATGTGCAACTGTTCTGCACAGTTTCAGGTACAGCTCCCTGAATAATTAGCCATGTGGCCGCCCCTGCATTGACCATCTCCTTATGCTGAGTGAGTAGTGATAGCGGGTGTCTAAAGAGGAAGTATAGGGTGCAGCGTCTACCTCCAGAGTATTGCTTCAGCCTCAAAATACTCTTTTAAAACAGGGACTTTTGACTTCATATGGCAGTTATTGCAAAATTGCAGAGAGTAACAGCAAAGTTGTGACAAAGCCTGAAATGTAACAAAATTAAAGTGACAGGCAGGCATACAACTTACAAAATTGTCTCCCTTCTCCTTTGGTGTCACAACAACTCTTTCTTTAGTTCTGGTAGAAAAGAGATCATGAGAGACTGGCAGATAGGAGGCTTCCAGCTTGCAAAATGTTTCTAGCACCAGGTACAGCCTCATCTACCTGCTGTAAGATCTGGAGCCCTGATTATCTACGGCTAATCATTATTTCACAGGTAGAGAAGGCATGAGGAGGGAAAGAGACAGCTGACCTGAGCTTTGTCATGAGCAGGGTGAGGTGAAGGCTGAATTCTGCTTTGGTTTATGACTAGAATGAAACTGAACTTTTTGTAATTTTATGGCTGTTAGTTTGGGTTCTTGGGAGACAGCTGGCCTGACAGAGCAGCGGTTTATCTATCCTGCATTGGCCTCCTGCTGCCTGTGCTTTGCTAACCTTATTGCTAGGCTTCTTCTATCGTACAAAGGTCCAGATTTCTGCCAAATTAGCATCACACAACACCAATCTGCTGCTTGGGGGTACTGTGCGGTCAGTAAGTCAGTAGCTAGATTATAGAACTTCTGTTGAGACTTAGGTCTTTGCAATACCCTTGGTAGCTCATGACTGATGAGTGTTAAATACAGCCATGAAATCTCATAAAGGCCAGTTGGACCTTTCAGAAATAATACCAGTAGTTGTGATTACAGATTAAAGGCAGGATCTAGGCCTCATTTCTGGTTATAATGCATCACTGTTCATCATAAGGGACAAAATTTTAGAGCTGAAGGCATCCTGTTGTGGGGGACTTTCCCTCTGTGTTGAAGCGGGTTGGTGATAGCCAGCATTTTATTATCTGTATTGGCACATATTTCATAAGTCAGACAAATTATTTGCATATAGTACAATAATGCCCACCACCTGACATTTACAGGGGAGACTCTCAGAGGGAAGAAGAGAGAATTCTCCTAGTTTTCACCACCAGTTGTTTATGGTGATATCTTTAGCTACAAGCTTGTCTTGTTAATTGATTGAATTATTTAAGGTATTGATTTATTTGCTAATGGCAAAATGAGTATTTTTATCTCTGGCAGCCTTCAGACTTGGAAGAATAGTCAAGTTCAGTGCATTAACTAAGAATGTATTTCCTGTGTACTGGGTAAAAACAAATGGAGAAATCTGGTTTCTTTCCTTTTTCAAGTGCTCACTTCATGATCACCAGAAACTTCTCTTAGCAGCTCTTTTGGTTTTTTTTCAGTACAGTAGTTTCTCCATAAATCTTAAAGATCAAGATTTTACTACAGATGTAGTAAATGAGCCACATGAAATCACTTAGAAAGGTATATGTTGCTTTATATGTTAACATGTGTAAGCCAGAAAGCCAATATATAGATTTTTGTGGACATTCATTCAGGGTTTATAATACTTGTCTGCATTTATAGTGTGAGAAATGTTGACATTGGCTCAGCAGTAAGCCCTCTGGGGTTTGCATGCTGCTGCTTCCCATGCAGTGCAATGCCTCCGGCTGTGCAGCCCCCCTGCTTCCCTCCCCTGTCCTGCCCCAGTAACAACGTGTGAGTTGTCGAGTTGTCTTTCTCACCTCAGAGCCCTTTCCTCTCCAAAGTCTGCACAGCCACATAATTCTCGATAGCATCCTAGTCACTTGTAGTTTGTACTTCCACAAGAAAAAATGCTGCCAAGTATTTTTTTTTTTTTTTTTTTTTTACTGGGGAATAATCTTGTTGTTTCTTACCCTTTGAGTTGCTGACAATCAACTACCATTTATAAACCAAGCTCTTGGGTGATGATGTCAATCTCATAAGTCACGGCTCAGTTTCTGCCCTAACTTACTGAGT
Source organism: Falco cherrug (assembly GCF_023634085.1). Taxonomy (NCBI): domain Eukaryota; kingdom Metazoa; phylum Chordata; class Aves; order Falconiformes; family Falconidae; genus Falco; species Falco cherrug. The sequence continues at coordinate 113,506,733 of NC_073698.1, read as the reverse complement.
CTACTGAAATAAATTCAAGCATGTATGTCTACCCATTTCTAATTTGGCCAGTAAAATTACCCCATCTTATTGCCCATACTAGAACATCAAGCAAGCAACTTCCTTTCCCCTGTACAATCACACAGATCAGAAACGCAGTGCAGGAGTTACTCTGCTTTGGTCTCCTGAGAGATGATTCAGAAATGCCATCTGCCCTGCAGTGCTTAGAAACAGGAACACTACTACTGAAATCCCCCCCAGGAGAATGTACTCTGAAATTCCAAGGGGCTCTGAATTTCAGAAATCAAGACTGATCCTTCAGAAGATACTAAAACTGAGCTTCAGCAGTGTTTGTATGGAATGGCTTTTATAACTAATTTCTGAGGCTATTGCAGTTTTTCTGGCAAAATATTCATACCACATTGCTCCCAAGAGAGGTGTAAAAGCAAGGAGAGGTGTATGTATTATTTCATCTGTGGCTTGCACCACGCTTCAGTTAATCTCTAGATATGACATGGATAGTTAGTGTTGTGTTAATCACAAAGATGTTCTGTTCAGATAAGTCTTGACAATTTGAGATGTTTACCCAATGTATATTGTGTAAGTCTCTTGAACTTGTGAAACTTTCCAAAATAACAAGCTCTCTGTGGGATATCAAGTATAGTAATTCCTGCTTCAGGCTTAGTCAAATATCTTGAAATACCTTCTCTTACTATTCTGCAATATTCCAACTTCTAATGTTATTTGAGAAATGCAAAACACAAATGCCAGAGAGGACTGTGCTAAATAAGTCTTTGAATGTGTGTTAAAAGAAATCTCTAACAAAAACCCATATTTTTTTTTTAATTCTGGGCACATGTTCAGATGGCTTTACCACTACTATTCAGTATGCAGTTTCCCCCCCCATAGCAGACCTGCAGTGTCAGTTAAAATCCTATCTCTTTAAATAAGGTACTCTGCTATTGAAAACGATTTAAAAGAAATACTGCCAAAGACTTGTTTGAGGATTATGGTTACAAATCATATCATATGACATCTAGACCTATTCTGTTAACCATCCCCTATGCTAAGTTTGTTCCCCAGCCTGCAATAACCAACTTGAAATTTACTGCTTTATTTTACTTTCACCATTAACTTGCTTAATGTCTGCAGGTTGTTAATGTAGTTGATGAGTATCTTTATTCTGTGCCACATTAAGCTTTCTTTTTCCTGTTGCAAAGTGTGAGGCTGGTCCTACAGGTGCTTACTTTGAAACTTTGTGTTAGTAATGGCTCAGGTGAAATAGGAAAGAGAGCGGTGAGCTTTTATTTCTAACTTATACAACCCATAGAAAGGCCAGAGATCTGCAGCTTTATATTCTCCCACGGATTCAGAAAGAGTGGTTCATTCACAAGCTTTACTCCACATTGTGGAGATGCTCATCTCCCTAAATCCATTAACAGTGGGGCTCCTCCGGAGAGTCACAGAATCACGGAGGTCTTGGTTGGATGGGACAGCTGGAATTCACCTCATCTGGTCTCCTCTCTGTAGCTGGAGGCTTGCTAACATTAGAGACCAAGTTAGCCATGCCTTTGTTCAGAGGAATTTTGGAAATCCCCAGTAACAGAGACACTGCGAGTTCTCTGGGCAACAGCACTGCACTGTCTTCCCAGTGAGAAAGTCTTTCTCTAGTCTCCAGCCTGAACCTTTCTAGGTGGTTCTAGACACCAATTGCGAATGTCATCCTTTGCCTGCCACTCACAAAAACAGTTTGGCTCCTTTGAGTAGTTGTACTACATCATTCCTTCTTTAGTTTACTGGATCACCCCTTCTTGGAAGACTAAATGACCCCTGCTCCTCAACCTTTTATCATGGGTGATGTGCCCTGGGCTGTCTCCAGGTTCTCCACATCCATCTTGAACTCATCCCTCATCCCAAAGTGCATGGAGTACTGTAAGTGTGGCCTTATCAGTGCTGACTAGCGGGGTATAATAACCTTTCAGTCTGCTGGGCATGCTTCTCTTAATGTGGTCATTTCATAGAATAATAGAATCATTTATGTTGGAAAAGACCTCTGAGATCATCAGGTCCAACCATTAACCCAGGACTGCCAGGTCCATCACTAAACCATGTCCCTAAGCACAGCATCTACATGTTTTTTAAACACCTCCAGGGATGGCGATTCCACTACCTCCCTGGGCAGCCTCTTCTAATGCTTGACCACCCTTTCCATGAAGAAATTTCCCCAACATCCAGCTTGACCTCCCCTGGCATAACCTGAGGCTGTTTCCTCTTGTCCTGTCCCTTGTTACCTGGGAGAAGAGACCGACCCCCCCCTGCCTACAGCCGCTGTCAGGCAGCTGCAGAGAGCGATAAGGTCCCCCCTGAGCCTGCTCCTCTCCAGGCTGAGCACCCCCAGCTCCCTCAGCCGCTCCTCATCAGCCTTGTGCTCCAGACCCCTCCCCAGCTCCGTTGCCCGTCTCTGGACACGCTCCAGCGCCTCAACGTGCCTCCTGCAGTGAGGGGCCCAAAGCTGAACACAGGATCCCAGGTGCGGCCTCACCAGTGCCCAGCACAGGGGGACGGTCCCTGCCCTGGTCCTGCTGGCCACACTGTTTCTGATACCAGCCAGGATGCTGTCGGCCGCCTGGGCCACCTGGGCACATGCTGGCTCCTGCCCAGCCGGCCGCCAGCCAGCACCCCCAGGCCCTTTCCCACCAGGCAGCTTCCCAGCCGCTCTGCCCCAGCCTGCAGCGCTGGTGGGGTGGTTGTGACCCAAGTGCGGGACCCGGCACTGAGCCTTGTTCAACCTCATCCAATTGGCCTTGGCCCATCGGTCCAGCCTGTCCAGATCCCTCTGCAAAGCCTCAACACCCCTGCCCAGCCTGGTGTTATCTGCAGACTTACTGAGGGTGCACTTGATTCCCTTGTCCAGATTGTCAATAAAGATATTAAGCAAAACTGGCCCCAGCGCTGAGCCCTGGGGACACCACTTGTGACTGGCCACCAGCTGGATGTAACTCCATTCTCCACCACTCTTTGGGCTTGGCTGTCCAGCCAGCTTTTAACCCAGCATAAAGTACACCCATCCAAGCCACGAGCAACCAGTTTCTCCAGGAAAATGCTTTGGGAGATAGTGGCAAAGGCTTTACTAAGGTTCAGGTAGACAACATCCACAGCTTTTTCCTCATCCACTATAGGTGAGTCACCTTGTCATAGAAGGAGATCATGTTCATGAAGCAGGACCTGCCTTTCACAAACCCATGCTGTCTGGGCCTGATCCCCTGGTCGTCCTGCATGTGCTGCATGATGGCACTCAGGATCATCTGCTCCATAACCTTCCCTGGCACCGAGGTCAGGCTGACAGGCCTGTAGTTCCCCAGATTCTCCTTCCTGCCCTTCTTGTAGATGGGCATCACACTGGCTAACCTCCGGTCTGTTGGGAGCTCTCCAGTTTGCCAGGACTGCTGATAGAACTATGGACAGTGGCTTGTCAAGCTCCTCTGCTGGCTCTCTCAGTACCCTTGGGTGGATCCCATCTGGCCCCATAGACCTGTGTGTGTCTAAGTGGAGCAACAGGTCCCTAACTGTTTCCTCCTGGACTGTAGGGCCTTCATTCTTCTCCTCCTCATCCCTGTCTTTCAGCTCATGGGGCTGAACATCCAGAGGGAAGCTGGTCTTGCTAGTAAAGACCAAGGCAAAGAAAGCATTGAGCACCTCAGCCTTTTCTTCACCCTTTGTGGCAATGTTCCCTCCCACATCCAATAAAGGATGCAAGATTATCCTCGTCCCTCCTTTTGTTTCTAATGTATTTATAAAAACTTTTTTTTAAAAAAATCTTTTATGGCAGTAGCCAGCCTGAGTCCTAGCTGGGCTTTCACCTCTCTAATCTTCACACTACATAATCTTGTGACATCCTTACAGTCCTCCTGAGTTGCCTGCCCCCTATTCCAAAGGTGGAAAAGTCTCCTTTTTTCCCCTGACTTCCAGCCAAAGCTCTCTGTTTAGCCAGGCTGGTCTTCTCGTGCACTGGCTTGTCTTTTGGCACATGGGTACGGCCTGCTCCTGCACCTTTAAGACTTCCTTCTTGACCTTCCTGGACCCCTTGGCTCTTCAGAACCAGCTCCTAAGGGACTCTGTTGAGCAGGCTCTTAAACAGGCCAAAGTCAGCTCTCTGGATGTCCAAGGTAGCGGTTCTGCTGACCCCACTCCTTACTTCTCCAATAATTGAAAACTCTATCATCTTGTGATTGCTATTCCCATGACATCCTCTGACCACCACAGCACCCACCAGTCCTTCCCAGTTTGTAAACAGCAGGTCCAGCAAATCCATCTCCCTGGGCTGGATCACTGACCAGCTGTGTCAGGAAGCTATCTTCCACACACTCCAGAACCTCGTAGACTGTTTCCTCCCTGCTCTGTTGTATTTCCAGCAGACATCTGGTATGTTGAAGTCCCCAATAAAAACAAGAGCTAGTGATCTTGAGACTTCTCCCAGCTGCTTGTAGCATGTTTCATCTGCCTCTTCATCCTGGTTGGGTGATCTAGAACAGACTCCCACCAGGATATCCACCTTGTTGATGCTCCCCTTGGTTCTTACCCATACACACTCCAGCCTACTGTTACTGTCATTCAGCTCTAGGCAGCCAAAACTCCCTGGCATACAGAGCTACCCCGCCGGCTCTCCTTCCTTGCCTATCCCTTCTGGAGAGTTTGTAGCCATCCACCGCAGCACTCCAGTCACCTGAGTTATCTCACCATGTTTCCGTGATGGAGACTATGTCATAGTTTTCATGCTGCACGATGGCTTCCAGCTCCTCCTTTCTGTTGCCCATGCTTCAGGCATTGGTGTAGACGCATTTCAGCTGCATCAGTGATGTCGCCTCCAACACTGGCATGCTGCCCCCAGGCTTATCTCTAAGGAGCTTGGTTTTATTTCCTTCCCTCTTTAAAGCTCTCTTGATGAGCTCTGCTAACCCCTGACCCAAAATCCTTTTTACCCTTGGAGACAGCCGAACCCCAGCTGTTGCCACTAGGCCTGGTGCCGTGTAAACTGACCCATGATCAAAAACCCCAAAATTCAGCCACTGACACCAGACCCAGAGCCAGGTAGTGATCTGTGTGACCTTCTGATTATATGCCCCGTTGCTCCCTGCCACCAGCAGGATAGAAGAAAACACTGCCTGAGCTCAGGATCACCTTTAACCTGTTGCCCCAAGGCACTGAGGTCTCTTTTGATTGCCCTCAGTCTTCTTGTCATTTGGACTTCACCGTTGCCCACTTGGAAGAGCAGTAACGGGCAGTAATCAGAGGGTTGTATGAGACAAGAGAGTTTTCTGGTAACATCCCTCACCCAGGCCCCAGGGAGGCAGCAGGCTTCCGTGTGGGTTGGGTCCGGTCGGCATACTGGGTCCCTGTTCATCTCAAGGTGAAGTCACCGATGACAACCACCTTTCTTTTTTTCCTAGCAGAGCTGGTCACGATGTGATGGGGTGATGGACTCTCCCTAGGCAACTCCTCCAACCTCAACGGGCTTTCATCCACATTGTTATTTTCCTGGCCCTCAGGTTCCAGAGCCCACATGCCTATTGTATGAGGGTACCTGTGGAGGTGAAGAGGTTGGGGGTGATTTGCCTGCTCTCCCAAGCAGGGACCTCTTTCCACTCCTCCCTGTCACTTAGGACCCCTCCATCTGCCTCGTTTGTGACAAGAGTGCTGTGCTGGTTCATATTCACCTAGCACCTACTGTAACCTTGGGACCTTTTTCAGCAAGGCTGCTGATCAGGCCACTTGGTTTCCAGCCTTTGCAGATGCAAGAGGTTATTCTTCCCTGCGTGCACCATGCTGCACTTTGATGTGTTGAACTTCATGATGTTTGTTTGCCCAGTCCTCAAATTTATGGCCAAGTCCCTTTGGACTGAAGCTTTGCCTTTGGTCATGTCAGACGTTTCTAATCTAGTACCCTAGAAGAATCCAGAAAAATTACAGCCAAGTTTCTGCTCTGATTTCTTCTCTTGGGGAACATTTCTCTCTCCATTAACTATAGAGGGAACAACAGAAGACTTACAAGGTTGGCTTTTGGGGGTCTTCCCTGCAAAGAGACTTTAGCTGTCAGAAGTTAGAGCAGTGGGAGATACAGAGAGACTACAATTGCCTTCTCTTTTACCCTGCTGTGCAGCGCCCATCTGAATGGAACCTGAGCTTTTTTGTTCACTGATGTTTTTCTGCTTTGTGTCTATTTCTGTCTTCCAGATACTGTGTTTCATCTTTAACAGTTATGGCACCCATTAAGCAGAGAGCAGTCTTATGACTGAACGAGCTTCGCTGGCCGTTAGCCTCTTTATGCAACCTGAAGTTAATGTTCAGACTGTTGATACATTAATAGTTGTTCGGTATAAAATGTTGGCTTGTCTTCATACCTTTTTTCCTCTACTAAGGTTCCATTATTTGTAAGCACAGTAACTTCTGGCCAGTTAACCTGTGTTGTGTTTTCCTTGTTAACCTTCCTGCTAACATCCTATTAACTACAGATACTCCCATTTTTTCTCAGATTTTTGTCAGACCTCCCACTTTAATATTTTAGACAATAAAATCCCAATGGACATGTTTCTGTGCATATTCTTTCCTTTTTCGTAGCTTCTCTCAAGAGATATCTGCCTTCTGCTACTGACCATGCAGATATTACTTGGGTGTATTTAGCTTCTGCAGTGGTTTTCAACTTCCCACCCTGCCTCCCACCCCCACCCCCCAGCCAATTTGAAAGATTCTTAGTGGTCTACAGTGGAAATGCAGGTTCCCATGTGATAACTGATGTCCTGCGCTAGTAATGTGGTGGGTTTGGTTTTTACTTCTCTAATTGTTTTGGTGGTACCTCTTAGAAGTCATACAAAGGTTTACAGACCTCAAGATGAAAACAGCTGTTTTGTTTTACATGATAGGAAAATGGAAAAGGAGTATTCTTAGGCTGTTGCTTACAGTTGAGAAAACAGTATGTGCTACGTTGCGATAAGTATATCTGATATATTTTGTCTAGTGTTGCCTACAGGACTCGCAGCAAAACATGTTTTTGACTCCCATTGTTCCCTGGGGGATAAAGGTCTATTAAGCAAAACCAATTTTTGAGAACCACAAAAATCTTTCACTTTGATACAGCTCTTCAACCAAAACGTGCAGTATGAAATCCACATACCTCGTTCTATCCTTTCTCCTACAAATCGAATACGTCCTGTCTCAGCCCAGACTTGGACTAGGTTAAAGGAAAAATATTTTAACAGGGAAAGAGATGTACTACAACTAAAAAGGATAGCAGCAAAAAGGCACTAGGCTGATCAGTGACTGGCTTGCTCTCTCTCAGCAGTACCGATTTCTCTTTTCAGCCACTAACCATCCTGGATGCAGCCATATGAAAAGCCCACTGCTGAGGGGGAGTGAGTGTGACATTCTCTTCAGTGGGACTCAGAGCTAAATTAGCGCAGTCCTCCTCCCCCATTTCTTCCTTCATGGACTGCAGTGCTGTGGCTGTATTAATGAGGCACCAGCTTCATACAGTATGTCTTTCTAGTGCCAAAGTTCAACAGAAGTTTGGTAAGGCTGTCTGCAAATGTGTAGTTTTCTACAATTACAGGTTATATTTTTTTAAAAAAAGATTGCTTCATTCATTCTACAGTGCATCATCCTTGTTCCTTTCCTTTCTTTGTGGTAAGCATTAAAGGATGACCCATTTTGTATAGAGAGATGCCTAGGCTTGTCATTTTGGTGTTGTCCATCCTGTTACAGCCATCGGTGAGTTTACCCAAGTCAGAGGACATCTCTGGTGATGTTAGTCATAACTAGCTGTCATGGATATGGTGGGTTGCTGTATTCATAGCAAGTGAACTTACAGACAATAACCCTGTTTCTTGCATTATTTCCCACTGCGACACGTGGGGGTGTGTATGAAGGATGACCCAGAACAGCGGTTCAGAATGGTCTCTGCATTGGTGGTAGCTGGATGGCTGGGCAGCACTTCTCTGCTCTTCAGCTAAAATAAGTCCTTCCTTCACACTTCTTTTCAAAGGAAACCACCTGTAGTTTTATCATGTTTTCTCTTTCAACTCCAAGATCCTGATTTTGTGTGGCACTATGGCTAGACAATAAGGAGAGTGCAAGGAATGCATTCATGGACAGTTATGAAAAAGCGTGTCTCGAAAGTGCTTGTTTCTAACTGCCATAAGCTGCAGGTTGGCTGATGGTTGAGAGATGAATAATTGCATTCCTTTTTAAATGACACACTTTAGAAGTGGTGTGGATTTCCCTTTTTTTAGTCAGTCACATGTCCTGATCCATCAATGTGTTTCAGTTCTTTTTAAGCTTGGATGAGGTTTTGAAATAAATAAAATTGGCATACGCTTCAACACTGTCCTCAAGCAGAAGTTCTTTCCAACGTCCAGACCCTAACTTTTAAAAAAGCAGTTCTTTCTAGAATAATTTCAGGCATTCAGTATTCCCACGTGCATTCAGCTGACATGCCTTGTGGTAGACACCCAAAACTTGCAGTGTGCATGATGTGGAAAATGATAGCTGCACTCTCGGATTTGTCCCCCCTGGCCCCCAGCCCTGTGCCTTAGCTTTGATCCCACCTCCAGCCCTTGAAACCCATGTGTGCGAGCCATAGGAAGGGCAAATCAATGTGGGTAACCATGCTGGTGATTTAAGCGCTGAAGCTGATAGAAGAGCAGAAGCAGAGAAGTGCACTGAGGAGAACAGTTTTTAAGTACTTAATTATAGAGTGCCTGAAGAAGGCTGGATGCTTTCTGGAGTATGGATCAAGTGTCTTCTCCTCTGATACGATTAGGCCACTTTGGCTACTTGTGTCAAGTCCCTTCCAGACATGCTAGCACTTGGATTCCTCCCACTCCCCAGAGGACTGTAATTAAGAAGTTACTGCCTCCCAAGTGTGCAATTATGTTCTCTTAAACCCAATAAGAAGCCCTTAGTCTGAAACATCCCGTTTCCTGCATTAGCGTTCTTCTGATAGGTAGGTACCCCACCACGCTTTGGTAAGCTGCCGAGGCTGTTTTATCCTCTGGACAATTTGCTGAATGTGAAGAGTGTTAAGAAAGGGATCAAGAAGAAGATATAAAGTAGGTAAAATAAAAAAAAAACACCTGTGTAAGTGCACTTGATAAGTACTTTTAAAATAAAAACTTATGTAAAAGTCTCAGTATCGGTAAAGTTTGCCAGAAATGAGGAAGGATAAACTTCCCAGGACTGCAAGTTTTGGTTTTGCTGCTTGTTTTTATTTTTTTAACTCTTCTTAAAAAATGGTGGTTTTAAAATAAAATAGGTTGGAAGGAAACTATCCAAAGAGAGTCTCTGTGCTGGTGGCAAGAATAAAATTCAAAGACTTACTACCCCTTAAAAGCCTCTTGCTTAGACTAACCAAACACTCAGTTATGTCAGTCCCAATTTTAAGCTTCTATGAAGGCAAGACTCATTTTGTGAAAATTGTGTACGCAGGGCAGTAATATGGTCTGCTTGAAAACTGGTTTTAGGCAGTAACCTTGACTATCCCACCATGCTAATGTTACTGTAGCATATGACAAATAATTATATTTCTCTTGTTTAAGGCATTGCAGAAATAGAAATAAAACAATTCCTAGGCATGATCTTCCAGCGCAGTCACAAAATTTTGAGCTAAGCCTTCCTTGTTGCCATGCACGCCTTCGTGCTGTGCTCTGGGTGGGCATGGAGACCGTTTTATTCCCTCCCTCACTGTGCCAGCCTTTAGGCTTTCAAACATGCTTCCTCCCGGCTTCCCTTGTTTAGACTAAAGAATTGAATTTCTTTGATATTTCTGCTTAGGCTATGTTTTCTAGCTCTTTGATTTTTTTTCCCTGTTCTTTTCTGAGCACTTTTCAATATGTCCCTGACCCTCTTAAAGTGTTCAGAAATGGACAGTGCTCTGGGTGATGCCTTGTTAGTGCCCAGCTGAGCAGAAGGATGTGTTTTTTTCTAAATGCTTTGTTATATTCTTGTTTTATGTATTACAGTATATTTTTTTTTCTTCAGTAGCATGGCATTGCTGACTCACGTCCAGCTTGTGATCCCTTGAGTCCTTCTCTGCAGAGTTCCTGGCAGCCCTGCTTTATGCAGGTGATATTCCTACCTAAATGTAGTGCTTGGGAATTCACTAAGGACAATGGCTATCTCTTTTTAAATGGGCTATATCTCCATTTTACCACAAATACTCTTGATTTTGGGTTTACTTGTCAGAGTTGGGCCACAACCCAGAATGCATTCACCAGACAAAAGTAACTGTCTATGCTTGGCTTGTAGTTCCAGAAAAGGACTTGAAGCTCAGCAGATATTAACACCATAAGACCTTCAGGGAAGTTTTTAAAAAAATAAAGGTAGGAATATTCTAAGTAAACCAGGGAGTATATAGTTTTAAAAGTAAAGTTCATTGCCTGATGTCTTTAAGTAGTAACCTTTCTCAGTTCTACAAGTCATAGCAAGTTTCAGGTAAGTTGAATGCAAACAGTTAGGCTGGTTCCATGCCAAGGATTAATGGCAGTTAATCCTTGCAAACAAAAGGTAAACTATGGAAAAATTAAACACACACAGTAACAAAACTTTTAGTAGGTGATTCTAATAAATTGTGAATTAGCTGATGAACATAAGGTGTCAAATGCAATGCTACAAAGTATGCAATACAACCTTCACTACTTGATGTTCCAAAAAAGACTTTCATAATCACTACTGCTTTCTGCCAGCATCTTAGTCCAGGGTGGTGACATGCCTAAGCTATGCAATCACTTATAAGAACTAACCTGGAAACATGTAGAAGTACTGCAGTTATGCCAGCTGTTTTTAACAGGGAAAAGTGATACGGGCACGATATCCTAGACTACTGTTTCTTCAAAGTGTGTTAATATCCTGAGCACTGTTCATTTAGAGCACTGGGAGCAAGACATGAAAATAACAGCATTATCTGGGTTGCAGACACTGCCTTCAAAATGTAAGATTAACATTAAACTATAAACTTTTTGTGGGGTATCCCTCCAGTTCTGTTACCCATAGCATTAGTTGACAGCTGTGTTTGAGAGGAATGGATGACCTGTCATTGCAAATAGCATATTTTAGTTCTGCGTGTCTGTGAGAACAGGGAGCACTACATTATTTATACTAGTAGTTTGGCTATTAGTTAATTAAAAACATCTGGTCAAACCGGCATCTCTATTTCTATGCATGCAGCAGAATACAGTATCTATTCTGCATGGTGTTGGTTTTCATGGGGCTTTCTATTTCCTACAAAATGTTTCTGTTACTGTTGATAATAGCTTCATTTAACTTGAATGTCCCTGTATGGAGGAAAAGAATCTGGTTTTGTGTAACAGAAGGTAAAAAAATCTAATTTAGGCAAATATTGTAAAGTGTTGTTGAATATATTGAAAAAACATCCCACACCTAAAATGACAAATGTTTGTATAGGACATATCAGCACTCTGCTGTCATAATGCAATATGTTGTATGACATTATTGAATCTCCAGGTTTGCTAGTGAAGAATGAAAAGAAAAATAGAATTGCTACTTCATACCTTAGAGATGAATGTAATCATCATGAAATTCATTCAGGTGACGATGCCTAAAACTATCCACGTTTTCCACTGTAAGATGTGGTTTTTGCCTTCTTGTATCTTTGGAAAAAAAAAAACCAAACAAATGCAAAACAGAATTGTCAAGCTAATTTTATGCCCCAGGATGAATTGTAGTGGGATGAACTAAGATGGCTGGGTTGTTTTAGAGAAGGAGGCTAAGGAAAAGATGCATGATTTTGTTGCTATTAAAATCTTTACAGCAGCTTGACCATGAAAAAGTTAAAAACTTTGGGAGAGGGGAGATGGGAAATCACAGCAAGGGAGAAGACTCGTGGTCATCCCACTTTAAAGGACCTGCCCTCATGGGAAAGCTCTCTGAGCAGACTAGTGTGGGGAGAAAAGCTGGTGGAGAGGAGACAGGCTGGATATGACTGGTTGTTAGTGCTCACTTTCCAAAGCTGGGAAGCAATCCCTGTTCCCACCTGTGACACCCAATGGCAAAACATGTGCCCATCTTCTGCTAGTGGTCAGCCAAAAAACATCTGCAACGTTCAAAAAGACAAAGCAAAAGAAGCAGCGCTTTCTACTGCTCTGTTAGCTTGGAGAAAGAAGCTGCCAGTAATGATCCCGTGGTAGTAACCCTGCGTGTCATGGTAATGATATATGATGGATGTTCCTGGGGCTCTCCATTGTGGTGTTTTTAAAAGGCAGAAGTTTCTGCGCAAGAACTGTATTGAGAGAAAACACCAGGTGTATGGTTGATTGTGCAACCTTAAGATGGTGCTCAGGGTAGAAGTCGGAATTCTATAGAGAAAGGAGTAGTTGTGTGTCAGCCTTCTGCTTGCTTTTGTTACCAAATCAAAGGGTATGTAATGAAAGAGAAATGAAAATAAAGACTTCAAGATTAGACATTTGCCTTTGGACCTTAAAATGAGTTTTAGCCTTCTTTTTGTCCTAATATTGCTTATGAACTCTCTGAAGTCAGGTAAGTAAAGCTCTTGTCTCTCTGTGTAGTCCTCAGTGCTTGACTTGAGAGCCTGTCTCTGATTTGCAGAAGTGAGAAGCTGCTTTGAAAAGCTGACACCTGGGAGGTGTATCCTCTAAGTAAAAACACAAGTGCTGTGCATTGCTAAAACCTCTGGCAACTCCGGCTATGCTCTTCCTAAGCTGGGATCCTGCAGTTAGTAGATACTGGTGAGTGTCTTCTTTCTGTCTTCAGAATCAGAACAATGCTGCAAGTCCACAGGGGGCTGGGGCAGAGGCTTCAGAAGAGGTCTGCAGTGATGAACCCCGCTGAAAAAGACCATGAGGGACTCTAATGTGCAGTGGGGGGAGAAGTGTAAACTGGAAAAAATAATAGGATATGTCTGTTCAGTAGGCATGGTCTCTTTGAGACCAGGAATTGTAGCAGGGGCCCACGGGAAAAATCACCAAGCAGAGTCCGAGGGAAGACTGTATGAAGAAGCCAGCGTGCAAAGGAGCTGAATGCAAGTTGTATGACAGTTTTAAACTTGTTGTTTTTCTACCTTTTGATTGTAAGAGAAAAAAAGTGAAAAAAATGATGTGTTGGTGTAGAGTTTATAGGGTGCTTTGGGGCATGCAGGGCTTGCAGGGTCTTTGTTGTACGCTCTGCATGTACGTGTGTGCATATGAACCAAGAGGCTGCTTGTCTTCCCAAATAAGCCTAAAAATGTTGCTTGTTTACCCAGTGCATTTCTCTAATGTCTTCATTTTTCTGGTACAGCAGCAAACCCCAATTATACAAAAAGCTACTGTCCTAAAATTAGAAAGACTGTAATTCACAAGAAATATTTGCAGTTTCGATGTATTTCCTTTGGTATCTGCCCTTTTGGTGTTTACAGTTGTTTATTTTACATTTCTAGGCAACAGAAGCCTACTTTATTCAATAATTTAAGTACGTATATATATATACGAATAAATGAAGTCGTCCTTCAGTGTGTCACTTTTAATCTGGAGATCAGTCTGAAGATACTATTACTTACTTTGCATCTAGAAATATGTCTGGTAATTTGTCTAAACTCCTTGAATACTATTTCTTACAGTTACACTTATTTAAGGAAATTTATGGTTTAAATTGCAACCACTGTATGTAAAATGTGTTTCTTAAAAGTCTCCTTTTTTAATAATTTACATGTATAAATATTAATATCTCATTTTATGACATTGCTGTTGGTTTATTTAGGATCCTGGAAAAAAACCCAACTAATTAGATTCAGAAAGAACAGCTATTATTGTTATTTAACTAGCACACTGCTATTTTTAAGTTATATTGAATATTATCTGAGATAATAAATTATCCTATTTAATTCTATCTTACCCACAGGCCTGACGGACTGCTGTTTGACTTTGTCCCCATCAGCTATCAGACGCAGGGGGCGGGATTTCCTCTAAACTTCGTGTTGCAGCCCTAGCTGCCTTTCCCAAATTCTGATCCCAATGTACAAGGTATAAAAGCAGCCTCTGTTACTCTTCTGGTTGTAGGAGACCTAGAAAAACCTTTGGGAGGCTGTGGACTGTTATGCCTCATGAAGCCTCTCCTGTCGCTTTCCCCTTTCCCTTTTTGTCCTAAGGATAAGTTGCCCTTGCACTGTGACTGTGTTGTCTTTTTGCCTCCTGTTTTACCCCAGAGCTCTGATCCTCTTATTATCAATACTGTGCGTGACTAAAATTGACTCCTTTACAGAACAAGCTGATTTCTAACAGCACAAACCCAAAAATCAGAGCCTGGAGGGTTTTATGCCTAAGCCTGCTGCAAACCAGCAGTAATGACACAAGGCAGCACCACCTCTGTCCCCTTCCAAGAGCAGCCTTCGTACATTCAAATTCTTGCACCCTCACACCATAGCACAGTCATGTAATACAAGTGTTGTGGTATGAAATCGTTACTCTGGTGGGCTAGGACATGGTTTTTCATTCTTAGCTTTCACCTCAAAAAATGCGGGATAAGAATAATGTATGATAACTATGTCCTGGTGCAACAAGGGCTACTAGCCGGGGGGAGAATATCAGAGGCTAAATCAAAGATTGTTTTGTCCCTGGGTCCTGGCTCCAGCATTGTCCACTATAAAAAACTGGCGAAGAAATGGACCCTGCAGGTGCTGAGCCTGCGCCGTTAGCGCTGCCTGCGGTCAGTACGCTGGGCCTCCATGGGGCACGCGCAGCAGGCCGGCCTGGGCTCAGGCTTGGGGAGCTTGTGACTTCGGCTCTTGTGCTGACCATGAAACTACGAGTAAAATGAGTTGCTGTGATGAATTGTGCCTTCCTAGAGCATCATCTCATTCCAGCTATTGTCCTGTAAGCAACTGTCGGTGTGGCTACAGTTATGTCTTTCTCAGCCCTGCCCAACACAGGGGTGGTAAGAACTACGGAGCAGAAAACTGTCCCAAGTGAACGCCTATGGAAAAGGGTACAAATGAAGTACAGGTAGCACTTCCCTCAGGAACTTTCCCGGTCCACCGTATTTTCTCCTGACCTTTCAGGAACTCCTTGGCCATGCATTGATTTACCATAGATTTTTTTCCACAAATTTAGGTAGTTATTGTCAAATTCTGTGTTTGCTCCAGAGCATGCAAGGTCTGAGCAGCATGCATACAAGACCATCTACATCAGCTGGTTTGGTGGCCAGGTCTCTTGCTGGTGTGCTACACAGAGATAATGTCAATGTAGCTTCAGGTGCCTATTCTACAATTGTAATGTTTTCTTTTTCTAGATGAAGATTAAATTCCAGATGGCTGCTCCTTCAGTGTAGAAATTATGTATGCCTCTGTAGGAATATCTTCAACTGGAGTGGAAATTCCTGCTTTCCCTTCGGTGGCTTCCATGTTAATTTGCACATTGGCCTCTGCTGGCAATTTTTAACTGATGTGCTACACTTCCTATCCCTTTTGGCTTCTTACATGCTGCTCAACATTGTCTTGCCATGCCTGCTTTTACACTCTTACTGATGCACTTGGTTTGGTAAAGGAGTAACCACAGGGCACGCAAGGTCAAAAATGTTACTGCTCCAAATGAAAAACAGAATTTCAAATCAAGGAGGAGATTAACTTTGTGATACTGTCCTGTGAAAAGCAACACTAACTGTTTTTCAGCAATAAAAATCAGCTATATAACTGTAAGAAGTAAGAAAATAATTATCACAGAGAGATATTAATAACAGCACTTCTGAAATGTGCATGCATTTGGACCGATGTTTAAAGTGTGTTTCAAATTTATCTTAATTGCAGCTCTAAACTTAAAAGATGATGAAAATAGTATTACTTTTTAGTAAGAGTGGGTGGTGTTATCTATTAACATAAGTTTGAAGTCACACAGTAACATTTAAAGTCTATTTATAAGTGAAAGACTAACAAGCAGGTGAGTGAATACAGGTCAGAGAGGGGGATTAAAGAGAATGGGAATAATAACACCTCTGGCTTCATGGGCTGGTAAGACACCACTGCCACGGGGGAAAAGGATCAGAAAAATAACCCTGTGTCTAAGTAAACTGTGGATTCTTGCAGCAGAACACAATACCAAACATTATGACTGTGCTTTGCAGAGCTGTGCGCTTCCTGAGCAGCTTTGTGTTTCCTCCCAGAGGCAGGCATAAGG